>NW_024704758.1:8234955-8894955 GCF_018977255.1 Callorhinchus milii | reverse complement strand
GGAATATAGCCACACAGATGGCTTTCACACAGATGGCTGGCCATGCTCATCCCCCCAACCCCCCCCCCACCATGTCCAACCCCTCAAATGTGGGTGACAGTTTTGCACTGATCAGCAATATATTGTTGAGCTGGTTTCAAAGGGTTTTTCTTCTCTCTTTCTCCCCACCCCCCACCTCTCGTCCCAACCCTCGTGCAGGCACTAGGAAGAAGCTGCTAAGATGGGGGTGGCCCTGGCTGCTAAATTCAGCAAAACGCCTTCTTTCCTTTTTGCTCATAAAAATGTGTTAAAAATAAGACAACTGCCCCTCCGTAGAATCACTAATCGATTGTATGATTTACATTGTGGTGGGTTCACGGTATGTTCTAGATTAATGCCAGGACTGTGTAACAATTTAGAAATAACAAAGATGCACTGTATATTTGGTGAGGAAAATCTAGTAGTTCTATAGCAGCCAGAAATCGCTCGAAATTTAGCCTTTCTTTCGCCTTTGAAGCTCACTAATGTGGTTGGTTCAGTGTAAGGTGACACCACATGGATTTAGAGGAACAGCTGTCAGTGGCAGCATCGGGAATCTTAACTTTGGAATGTTTGGAAAAACTTTGGGATGTTCTTCGTCTGCTTATAAAAGCAAATTGAACCATTTGAATCAGGGCTTCCACATTAGGGAATGGACGTGTGGAGAACCTGTTTTGGGGAAATGGGCGCTTCTGCTTCTACTTCTACAAACCATGTACAAATTAATTCAGCAATAGTCTAGAAGACGTGATAAGGCACTGTATCAAATGCAAGGATGTTTATTATTATTATTATTATTATTATTATTATTAGTTTCACTCCACCCAGTAACTTCTGGGTATGTTATTCTCTGATCTGCAAAGATAATGAGGGAAATCTCCTCAATATCCATGCATAGCTTGATCCTTCTCCAGGCCCCTTTATGTTGTGGTGACTGCATCTATGCCCAGAACACAGACTATTAGATGAAGACTAGATTAGGTTTAGCTCTGATAGCCCACCACACAGGAACATCTTATGATGGGTACTTGGTAAGGTTCTTCATTTCTCAAATGCTTTAATCTTTTGAGGTATTAGTATCAGGTAACCCTTACTGAGCCTATGAGCTTTTAGATTCCACACTAGTTTTAACAAATCACAAACAACCATTGTTGTATAGTAAATTCCCTACTAAGCACAAAGTTAAGTGACTATGTGTACAAATAAAACAAAGGTCACTTTCTGTGTGTGGATTAAGCTCTCTTTTGCTCAAGTCTCCCGAGGAACTAGAATCCGTCCAATTCTCTCGGTAACCAGCAAATCACAAACAGATCAACCAAGAAGTTAGGCTCAAGGCTCACAGAAAAATAACAATGTGTGACACATAGAATAAAGAAACCCGGACCTTCTCTTATTTTTTAAAAAAAGTAAAAATAAGGCAGTGTGTAGTTTGTTAATCTTACAAAAAAAAGGTATAAATCTCCACAGCAAATGCTTCCTCCCGTGCTGCAGGAATGTTGTAGTGCACTGAGTGGGCATGGGTTTCCCCTTGGCCACACACGCTACAAACACGTTAATCATTGCCAGAAGGTTGTAGCCTGGCACCTGCACTTCAACTCAGCAGTGCACCGCAGAGGGAGTTGTGTTCGAGACCATGTTCTCAAGGGTTAGAAGGAAATGTCTTCACTCAGAGGGTTGTTAGGGTGTAGAATTCATTGCCACAAGTAGTTATTGATGTTGAATCAATGGAATCATATGAAAAAGGGATCTGGTTAAACACCCTATCAATTAACCCTTTAGGGGATATGAGTAAAGTACTGGAAAGTGGAATTGATAAATAAAAGGGGTGATTTAGTAGTGCAGGGACCTGTGGCACAGGCTCGATGGACTGAATAACCTCCACTCCATTGACAAGTCAATGCTTCTATCTCAGTGCTCTTTCTAGGACATTGATAACATTGTTATGTTTACCTATGTAGCTAACAGTCAAACTACAAAGTAACTCATGGTGTGAAACTCATTTTGATGTAAACTGGCGCTATATCAAATGAAAATATTATGTCAAGTGCGATTATTCGTACTTGTAATAATGAAAAGAAATGTGTGTGTTCTGGCGGGGTGGGGGGGGGGGGGATAAATCCCCTTAAGCCAATTGCATCGAGTGATTCTCATCCACTCTCAGGCTAACGCCTGCTGTGGCCATTAATGTCTGTGTCAAAACCAAATCAGAGAGACAAAATGTTCAATTTTAATACAGGAGAAAGTGCATCCGTCAGACTGACAGAAATAAATTAACTCTTAATTCTTCATCAAATTCAATCAACTGTCCTCTCCTGCCTATTGCTACGGGCGATTCACCACGATGATATATGGGATGACTTAGTGGCTGTGATGAGAGGCTGGCTAGATATGAGTCATATTCCCTGGAGCTGAGGAGGTCAAGAGGTGATCTGATTAAAGCATATAGGAAAAGGGAGAAGAAGGGGGAGGTAGGGAATGACTCTTCTGTTGAGATGAACCAGAACAGGGGGGAATATCATTTTAAAATTGGACCTAAACTGGTTAAAAGTTAAACCAGAAACACTTCCCGCACAAAGCATTGTGAGAATGTGGAACGTGCCACCCCAGAAAGCCACAATTGTAGAATCATTGTTCAAACGGGAGATACAGGACCACACAGTTAAAAACTCATCTCAGTATAAACGTGTTAGTTTATAATGTGGGCCTGCTATGGACCTGGGGTTAGTGGAACTGTGGTAGACTTCTGGTACAGACAGGCCATCTTCCTCCACACACGAAGCCGACCAGGCTGAACCAGGAGCAACATCAGCATCAACCTCGGACCTGGGGCTAGCTGCCTACTTGTTTTTCACGGACCTGTTACAATGCAGTGTGTAATTTTGGACTCAAAACACAATGTTGTTATAACAGGGTCTCCCTGTAGACACTTGGGAAGTAACAGTGTTAAAAAATATGGAGAAAGAATGAGTAAATGGCATTAAAAGATCTGCTATGGTCTAATAAAATGGCAGAACGGACTCCACGGGCTGAATGGAAACAGAGTCATCACTGAGTCGAACAGCCTCTCAGATAGTCGAAAATAACTCCAAAGGGGAAACTTTCCATTGAATCTCTCTACAACTGTCATGGTTATATCCACAGAAGCGGGCTTTGTGCTGAATCATTTGGGCGGAGACGGAGATGTCACCAATTGAACTTCATTGTTTTTTTAAACAAAAATACACATCTTTTGGAGGAATTTCTGTGCTTAGTAACCAGTCAGCAGTTCATTTGGTGACATCTCCTCATTTGTGGAGTTTAACTATAGAATTGGATTTAATGGATGGCTGACTGAATAAATGTATTGGACATGTGGAACTCTAGTGTGGAGCTATAGTGTGGAGCCCTCTGTAGTGCGGAGCGGTAGAGTGCAGGAGGGATGAGGAGTCACTGATCTCAGCTGGGATGACACTACAGCTGGCCTCAGTGTCCCTCAGTGATGAGGGGAAGGTAACACTTAGTGAAAAATGGTATCTTAGCAAGGCAACAGAAGCTGCCAGTGCCTGTGGATACTTATCACAGCAAAAAGCCAACTCCTTCAAGAGCAAAGGGAATCGGATATAATTCCTCCCTAACATCTAGATGTACACCAATGAAGTCAGGCGTTTCAAGGTCTGCGAGGTCCACTTACCCTTGCGTAAGATGTCATGGTCCAGGAGCGTGCAGCTGGTGTACTTACTCCACTCACATTCGCTCCTCACTTTCTAGGTTCCTGCCAACCACTGAACCAGAGCCCAGAGGCCAAGGGCAGAGGTCCATAGGGTGAGTACAGAAAGCGCATGCTGCAACAACAACAACAATTTGCATTTATATAGCGCCTCTCACGCAGAGCAGCCTCTTGGAGCACTTAAAATTGCTCTTGTCAGCAATGCATAAAATTGCACGCTCCTAAAATTGACCTCACTTCCTTTTGCACAGCAATTTATTTTTAAAGCAATGTCCGTACTGGAGGACACTGCAGTTGTGAAGCAAATACAGTGATGATCATTAAGAATTGACCTTTGATTCCTCAATGGTACAGTTGGTAAATGCACTGTTTGGTGGGGTGGGTAGTGAGCCATATTGGCCAGATCCCAGGTCAGGTCCCTGGCTTCAGCTTACATAGCTGCTATCAATGTGCAACTCTAGTGTGGACAGTTGGCCTCAATGTCCCAGGTTTGGGTGAGTGGAAGTGAGATGAGTTGGAGTGAAGCGAAGGAGAGAGAAAAGAAAAATCTCCATTGACGATCTCCATCAGTGCTGGAAATGTTTATTTGGATGCTGGGTGAGGACAACATGGGATTTGCTTTGGAGCACACAGTGTATGTAGGCTGGTCCATAAAGAATGGTCACTTGATGACGCACTGTTTGGTTGCCTGCACTTGTGGAACTGCGCTTCCGAACAGACAAGGGCAATGTTGCATTGTATAATTGTATCATTTGGGGGATTTTGCCCACAAAATATACAGTCAGTTTACTCTGCAGTATCGCTTTGAGACATCTCAACGACGCAATAAGGCACTATATTAAATGCAAGGATTATTATTATTGAAATACTGAAGGGTGCGCATGAAAAATGAGAGTTCAACCAGCTAAAATCAGGTTAAATATGGAGTCTATTTGTCTCTTCAGCATCTGTAATAAAGTTCACAAGTTTGGACGCTGAGAAGCTTTGGGATTCAGCAGAAACTCTGCTTGGCTGTTGGGTGTCTAGAGTCCCTGTCTTAAGACTCTGTTAATAAATTAAAATAAATTAACATTCAAACAGCAGACAGATTGTTAATGGGACAATGGGAAATCTTTAAGCGATTGGTAGGGGAGACAGAACAATTAATGGGTCTTCACATTAGGCATGAGTGCTCCATTCATAATGAAAGGCACCAGCAAATTTTGTACAGATGAATTCATGTACGGTTTTGTGAATTGCACACAGGTATTGGTGCGCTTTACCAATATGAGCAGGTTGTCATGTTACACGGTTCTAGCCCAGTTAGGACCACAGTACCTAATTGTTTGGCTCACAGAGTCCAGAACACATCCACATCTTTGTTTCATTGATGAAGTAGTCAGTTCAGCTCAGTTGGCAGCACTCTTGCCTCTGCTTCTGAACATTGTGGTCTCAAGCTTCACATCAGGACTTGAGCTTGTGGTCTAAGCTCACACTTATGGTAAGCGCTGAGGGAGTACTGCATTGTCAGATGTGCCAATGACTGAATGAGACATTAAATAGAGGAGCTATCTGCTGGCATGTTAAAAGAACCCATAACACTTGGCAAAACATAAAGGTGGTTTCTCTCGCTGGCCTAACTAACAATCTTCTGGATTAATCAATAAGCTATTCACCTCTGAGCTGTTGGCGCACTTGACAATAATTACTGAGAACCATTCTGTGATGTTTCAATGCATGATAGAATAAAATCATGAGTTCTCTCTCTCGAATTCTTCCAGTCAGACTGGATAACCATCACCATTTAACATCTGTACCAGATTCTGATTCTCTTCTCAAAGGTGGATTTCCCCTCTCCTTTCAAACTTACATCAGGTAAAGCACAGGATAACGTGTGCAAAGATGTCCACAATGCATGATTATGCTCTGTGCAAAACAGCCAAGGATCTGTGGGAGAGGGAATAAAGATATGCCCATGTTTGCAGGAAAGCAATGGAAATATATTTGGCATCTGTGTTTGGACCCTGCCCCCCCCCCCCCCCCCCCCTCTATCTGTTTAGCAGCCAGATTACTTCCAAACTTGCTTGTGATTCAATAGCACCATTTGTTCACTTGGGTTGAGGTGCGCAAAAAGTACAAAAGCGCACAAGTACAAATCTTTAGAAGACTTGCACTGTGAAGGCAACCTGGCTTCGGAGGTCCAAATGCACCATTGCAATAACAGGAAGCGCGTCAGTCACTGTGGCTGTTGCAATATCCTGCACCAACACATTGCAGGCAGTTACTCGGTATTGGGTAACAACTGAACTGTTACATTGTTATGGAGATGTCATAATAAGCCAGACTGTCCGCCACAGCAGACCTACTGACTCGTGAAATAATGAAAGTAATTGGAATTGTGCTTGAATTACAGTAAATAGCTGCATATTAATCACTGCTATCGGTGGAATAGAGAACAGAATAGTCTTCAAAGACAGGATTTTTGTAGTTGGTCAAATAGATGAACACAGCAGAACAAAACTGACCGTGGACCACTCGTTTCGCTCACAAAATATACAGTCAATTCACTTTACAGTATATTGTGTGAAGCTCTTTGAGACATCTCGAAGACATGATAAGGCGCTATGTCAAATTCAAAGGATTATTATTATTATTCAAATGTTTATGAATTTGGTGGGACGAGGGAAACAGCCAGAGATCAAAACCACACCTTTAATTTATTATACAACCAAAACATCTCAGATTTTTCTAAATCAGTGTTTACGATTTATTGAAAGGCCTGTTGTAAAGGTGCCCGATTCCTGTGAAAGGGATGTTGGAACAGTTACACTTCCACTTCCTTCATGTGCCTTTCCACATCTGGATCCGTCAGACGCAGGCCTAAAGCTGTGTGTGCCAACAAGCTCCCCTGGGACCAACTCCCGAGGAAACGGGTTTATTACATTTCTGAGCAGCTGAAGTAATTCCGGTGGAATTTGACCAAATGCGTCACCGATAAATACCGCAGAGCTTGGCAGCCCCCACCCTTGTGCTCCAGGGCCATTGTGTTCCCGCTGAATGGAACCATTGATTCAACAGCTTGTTTTTGTGTCGTTTGAACACAACAAAACAGGGCAATGAGTACATCAAGGTTGGATGTGCCTGGTTAATTCGAGTAAATTAAAATAATTGGTTACAGAATGTTTAGTCATTAGGATCCTTTTTTTTTGAAAAAGAAATGGAAGAGCGAATTGGTGATGAACTGCTTTCGTCTCGTTCCGTCAGTCTTTGGCAAATGTTTTATCCTGTTCACCTACAAATACAGTCACTACACTTTACAGGAAATTGAATTGCTGTGAGATGTTCTCAATGCGATAAGGCACTACTCAAATACAAGGGGGGGTGGGGGCGAGGGGACTAAACTTCTGTTCCATTTAGACTAAAATATTCAAAAGCCACCCAAATTAGTTTTGAAGCCAATTTAGAAAAACACACAGCAATCTCCAAGAGAGAAACTGTCTCTATTTTAATCAGAAGAATGAAATCACACTTCAAAGCAGCCTGGACTGAGCTGGTGGTAGATTTACTTTGGTGCTTTATGGCGCGCATATCGATACAATCTGCACTTTAAGGTCCCGGTTCAGTTCTAAGTTAGTGAAGAAAACAGTCTCGTTATTGTAACACATTCTAAGTGTGAGGGGATTAGAAGAAGAAAAGCAGTGTGTAAAACTGGTCATTTTTAGTCAAGTTTGAAATGTTCCTGTTTAAAAATATTGAGTCTCCCCCTCCCCACCCACGTTTTATGATTAAATAATCAACAGATAAGAAATTGTCTCTACCAATACTGCCAGAGGGAGTTTTACATCAGTCATCCTTTCTCCAGCCTTTTGTCAACTCTGTACAGAAATACTACTATTGCAGTGCACTGCAGTAAGACAGATGCACAATTCAGTCAGTCCCGGAACCATTTTGCAGTTGTTATTGGTCCAGGCTATTCCTCCCAGACTTGAACAATGCCCCCGAACCAAAAATCGCACCAGGCTTTCTCTAAATGCAGCGTAAGATCTCCCGGCAGGATCCTCGCCTACTGCTGTAGTGTTGTCAGGAAAGGTCTATTAGAATGTTAATCACCTTTCAACTCTCCAGGCTGGAGCGCTGTGCATTGTTGAGATATTCATTTTGCCGTAGATTTACTGTCTGCGGCACAATGTGGGACAGAGGGTGGCATCCAAACCGTAACACCAACCTGATTACTTCTTTCCCAGGAGCTTTTCTTTTTTTTTGCAATTGCCTTTTTATTACATGAATAAAATACCTCAAGGGTTTGGCCCCAGCGCTGAATTAACGAAAAAGAAACTCTTGCTTAAAATCTTGACAACGACCACATTTCTTCTCCTAAATGGATTCAACTCACCATCCAACTCATTGATTCCTCCCCCCACCCCACCCACCACCACCCAAGCGTCACAGAAATCAGCTATTTTTCAAGGAAAAACAATCACTGCTAATGCAGTGGTTTTCATGATACCCGCTGTTCCGCAATGCAGCGCAGACAGTAAATCCACTGTTTTAAATGATTCTCTGAGCAATACCCCGGTACTGCTCGAGACAGAAGCATCGAGAGGTGATTAGCATTCTAATGGCCTTTTTATAAAATGACACTGCAGCAGAAGGAAGGACCCTGATGGATTTTTAAGAGGAAAAAGTTGGTAGGTGTAATGCGTCTTCTCATAGATGGAGGTCAGATACATGATTCTTAACCCAACTTCAATATAAGAGCTCCTCCTCCTGGCCTTGTGGATCACTACAGTGCAGTGTGCAAGTACATGATCGACAGACTGTCCCCAAAGTCCTCTTTCCCCTCTGTTACAAAAACAGCGGTATGAGACTACGGAGGAGCCAAGACAAGCTGTCAGAGGTGCGCTTCACCTCATCACTCCATCCATTTTACGGAGGATCTTGCACCAAACATGGTGACAAATCATTATCTAAATGTCTGAGTACAGCAAACACTAAATGCAATTATGTACTTCAGAATACAATTATCACTATTCTTCCACATTTCATTTGTTGGTCAGCGCACTGTAGAAAAAAACATGTGGGTAACAGGTCTTTGTGGACACCCTGTAGATCTTGTAGTAATTTTTGAAGCATAATCTGAATTATTTATTATTTACAGAGAACCAGTGGATGAGGTTCTACAGATGCCTCCTTCGTTACTAACCTGCGGGGGTTGTCAGCAGAGTATCGGAGATCGCTATTTCTTGAAAGCCATTGATCAGTACTGGCATGAAGATTGTTTGAGTTGTGACCTTTGTGGCTGTAGACTGGGAGAGGTAGGCAGGAGACTGTACTACAAGCTGGGCAGAAAGCTTTGCCGAAGAGACTACCTCAGGTATTACAACATTTTTTAAAATTACATTCAAAACAGTGTTCTCATCACCTCCAAACGTTTCCCCACAAAATACACAGTCGTTCCACTTTACCTGGTGAAGCGCTTTGAGACATCTCAACGACATGATAAGGCGCTATACCAAATGCAAGGATTATTATTATATTATTAAAAGTGAACTAGCGCAGGAACCTGGCATTTGAGACCACCTTCAGAAGGCAGCTTAAAGGCACATTGATTACAACACGGCAGAATTTTAAAGGATTTAATTTGTTAATACAACAGCTTGGGTTTATATGACGTCCTTGACATGGGAGAACGTTTTGAGACGCTTTGCAAAGATTGTGTGGATCACCAGTTAGGGCGGGAAGAATGGGAGGGTTTGAGTATGTTGGTCAAAGAGGTGGATTTTGAGGAGAGTTTTGAAGGCTCTGCCACTGATAACGGGTCTGAGCATGAGGTTATTAAAGAACCAGACACGAGTTAATAACATGAGATGCTCTCCTCATTTCCAGCCAAGAGCGAATCTAAACTTGTAGTAATGTTCACAAGTGGAGAACAACAAATGGTTACATCACGTTGTTTTATCTTGTGTACTGAGAATAGAGAACACCGTACTGTTTAGCATTCAGGAACACACTAATTAAGTTGTACCAGATATTATTTGTTCAACATTCATATGAACTCTCTCCCCCATCCCCTCCCTCCACCTCTCTATGTCTCCCAGGTTATTTGGTCAGGATGGACTTTGTTCTGCCTGTGACAAGCGAATCCGAGCCTATGAAATGACGATGCGAGTCAAAGACAAGGTTTACCACCTGGAATGTTTCAAGTGCGCTGCCTGTCAGAAACACTTCTGTGTGGGAGACAGGTATCTCCTGATCAACTCGGACATTGTCTGCGAACAGGACATTTATGAATGGACTAAGCTCAATGGCATGATCTAAGCTGCGCTTTTGAGTTTCGTGGGTGCTGTATATATATATGTGTATATATATATATATATGAATGGACCCTTTTGTAAGAGACTGTAAATGTTAAGGACTTGTACAGATATTTTATTAACACAAGCTGTGAAGATTTTCTTTGTATACAGGACGGGATTCATTGGGAACTATGGCATCTACAGCTTTATTAAAGTGATTGGAATAAACCATTTCCTGTTATTTTATGACCATCCTCCCCTCCCCTCAGAATTTATCATCCCTTGATAAATAACACAAGCAGGTCTGATATTAGCAACACCAAAGGGTTATGGGTGAAGAAGTAGCACAGTGCATTCTCACACACATTGTGAATAACCAACAAGACCTACTAACTATGACAAGGGAGTAATTTGTTTTGTATATCATAGCCTGTGAACTCTCTGGGAAAGTAATTACACAGTGGATTCTTTGATGTTCTACAGCACGTATGGGACTCTGGAGATCACAAACTCAGAAAGATGATCGATTGCCCCTTCAAAATACATGAAATGATGTGGGGGGTAGATAACTGCAGTTAGAAAATAACTATGTTTTTGCCTCCTCAAAGCTCGGAGCACCAAGTTGTCCTCTCTACGTTGAGAATATCTGGAAAAAGAAGTTTGGTTTCAAAAACATTTTGAGCAAAGTTGGGTTTCAGATCCTGCAGAAAATGCATTTCCCAAGAGGCAGATAAGACTGTAACTCTGTGGAATGAAAGTCATGTCAACCTGCACCATATTAAAGAATTTAATTAGTTTTTCTGGTCTTTGTTCTCCGAGGAGCTCTGTGCAGAAACTCCATGAAAAAGAGCACAGCTTTCCTCAGCCATTATTACAGCTCCGCCTTATCACAAGGAGCATCACATAATGTTCCACGTGAAAGAGATTAACATTAGGAACATATGCTTGATTGAACTGGTATATCACCAGCTCATGAAATTCACAGAACACTCCCAGTGCTATTCCTCTTATTGCTGGACAGATCTTGGCAAGTTCTGCAAAGTCAGTTACACTTGGTAACTTTCAGAGGGTGAAAAAAACTCGTCAGTCACCAATGTGAGTCAGATATGTCAATGTATATACATGGTCTTTTCAGTATTCGAGTCAACTGCCTAGAGATGGTTCTCTAAGCCAGTCCACGTCCAGTCCAAAAGGAGATGGAGTTTAGACAAGATAAACAAGAGCACCTCACACAACTGAAATCATGAGATGGAGTTAAAGGTCCCGTGGCACTACTGGAAAAGAGAAGGTTTTGCCAACTCAGTGGACGTTCATCCCCTTCCAGGACTTGGGAGCACTGGATCAGCACACTGTTGTTCACCTTGGGCCATGTGTTTGGAGTGCTATCTGCTGGCTGTGGGAATGACGTGTTTGAGCATCTGGTTAGGTGCTCACGATGGGAGATCACATTCAAAGGACGAGTGGAAACATCTTCCTTGTGTAACAGGTGAACTGTGCCTAGTTTGGGATAAATTGGTAAAGAATAGGAGTACTTTATTCTGCTATTGTTTTATTCACATGGGTGATGGTGACAATCAGAGCCCAATTGTGAGATAAAGGCTTTAATTACCTGCAAAGAAAAAAAAATCTTCCAAATACAGCTCTATAAAAGTGGCTTAAATTACTACACGACTATAATTACTGCAAAGCGGTGACAGACAGTAATAATAATTCTTGCATTTGAAATAACATCTTATCACATCATTGAAATGTCTCAAAGCTCTTCACAGGACTTACAGTAAAGTGAAGTGACTGTGTGTTCGTAGATGAACACAGCAGCCAATCTGCACACAGCAATATCCCACAAGCAGCCATGACGTGAACGATCAAATTTATCTAGAGGGTTATTGATGGGACACTGGGAGAAACTCCCTTCTCTTTTCCAGTAGTGCTATGAGACCTTTAACACCCACCTGAACAGGCAAACAGCAGCTCAGTTTAACATCTTATCCAAAGGATGTCACTTCCAAAAACGTGGCTCTCCCCCAGCACAACATCAGAGGGTCAGCCTAGGTTAGGAGCAAAATTCCCAACTTGGAGCTTGAATCCACAACCTTCTGACTCGGAGGCGAGAGTGCTACCAACTGAGCACACAACTGTAGCACCATAGAAATGTTGGACACGGTAGGAAGCCATTCAATGCATTTTATCGTCTGAGGAAGAAAAAAAATTTCTCTTAAAACTTGGTTGCATGAAAAAGGGAATGAAGCAACCCTCTCACATCCCTCCCCTGTTTAGTAATAAGAAAACACCAGCGCTACACTACTTTAACATGTGGTTAAAATTACCAAGTTCCTGTTTTTCCACTTTGCTCACCTGACCGGAAAATAAAATCAGAAAGAGCAGACGTTGAGTTCACCACTTCCTCACAAGCCGGGGCGAGAAGCTCCTGAAACAGAAACGCGATACAGTTGACAATAACAGGAACGAATAACTTGCATTTACCCGGTGCCCTTCAGGCGGGGGCTGGCGTCTCGGAGCGCTTAACAACAACAACAGCTTGCATCTCTATAGCGCCCCGTCACTCAGGGTAGCGTCCCAGAGCACTTGACAGTGGCGGAGCCTGACTCTGAACCAAGTGGTGGTGGGTGGGGGAGTGAGAGGGAGGAGGTAACTATAAGCTCAGTTGAAGAGGGAGGACTTCCTCTTCAAAAGTTCTAAAGTTCAATAAAGTCTGGGTATCTCCCCCACCCCCCTCTCTCTCTCTCTACCCCTCCCCATCCCTCCCCACTCTTTGCCTCCATCACATTGATTCCATGCCAGTGATTTGGAGGGCAGGAGACAGCACAGGGTGGAATCTGGTGCAAACCAACACCCTTTGCAAAACAGGGGGAGCTCTGGATAAGAGTTTTTGAAAATATTTCCTTCCACGTGGTGTGCAGTTGGTTTCACTTCTGTTTCACTTGGGCTTTGTTGGAAGATTCTCTTGAAAGAGGAGGTGAGAGTGGATCACCTGGAGCTGATCACCTGGATTGCAGCAAAAAAAACCTCCTCCTCCACAACAACAACAACAGCAGCAGCAGCAGCAAAAGACAGTGTGTGACTGGGGCTGGTTTTGACCAATGTGACACACACACTCACACACATACATACATACATGCAGCAATTTCAGCAATTTCCTGCAGTTTGCAAGCCATGTTATTAGACTGGAGGTACCTTCATGGACCTTTAATCAGAATTCAGTGATAACCTACATTTCGAGATCAGCTTTAGTGGGATTTCTCTCTTTCTCTCTCTGTGCAGAAGAGGAAGAGATTTGTGGAGATCAATCATATCACCCAATCTCACTCCTCTCTTTTTCTCCCCCCCCCACCCCAGGACAAGATGTGGGGAGAGAAGCAATACAGGTGGTTTCAGTGCGTCTTGGGGCTAGTGGGCTGCCTGGCTCTCATCTATTCCATCTGCACCCCTTTCTGGATCCAGGACAGGGAGGTGAGCAAAGGGCTGTGGAACTCCATGGCTATAGTCAATAGCACAAACACCACAGTCACCAGACTGGGAGAGGAATACAACCGAGGTAAGAGACCAGCTCCGAAGCTTTTAATAATAATACTAATAATCATCATCATCCTCATCATCATAATAGTAATAATGTTAATTGATCCTTGCATTTGATATAGCGCCTTGCACCATGTCGTCGGGATGTCTCAAAGCATCTCACGGGATGTATCGTAAAATGGATTGACTTGTATTATTGTGGGGCGAACGCGGCTCGACAGATGTGCACAGCAATATCCCCACAAAACAGCCATGGAGCTGAATGATTTATGTTTTATTAACGCGAGCAATGTATTTTTTTCGGTTGCTAAAACGAAGTGAGAACGGGCGATTGTGAGATTCTATCACAAAAGCAGAGATTGGGCTACAACAGATGGCTTCCTTGTCACAAAAGATTGAGGAGAGCAAGAATAGTTGTTGCATTTGAGTCAGCACCCTAACACATCGTCAAAACGTCTCAAAATATTTCACAGGGTTAACTGTAAGGTACAGTGACTGTATTTATAGGCAAATGTCACAACCAATTTGCACACAGCAATGTCCCACAAATAGTCATGAAGTGAGTGACCAATTTTTTTCTGGGGACTGTTGGCCACGACACTGGGAGAGAAACACCTTTCCCTTTGAGCAATGCCATGGGATCTTTAACGTCCACCTGAATGGGCAGACAGGACCTTGGTTTTATGTCACATCCGAAGGACGGCACCTCTCACATTGTAGCACTCCCCCAGCACTGCACAAAAAGTGTCAGACTAAAATAGCTCCATTCCCGACGTGGGGCTTGAACCAACAACCTTCTGACTCAGAGACAAAAGTGACACTGACTGACACCTGTGATGAATATGATTTGTGATAAATACCAGGACACATTCAGCACTGAGCCAGAGAAAGAAAACCAAGTCAATGAAGGAAAGGAAAGGCAGCAATGGGCCGGTCCACAGATCCACAGTCAGTCTCCAAGTTGGAAAGTTTCTGATATCAACTGGCCTGTCCTCCCTCTGAATTTTTGGAGGGTGGGAGGGGGAAGAGAAGAGAAAAAAGACTGGATGATGGACGGTGTACAAACCCAAGTTATTGTTGTCGTAGTACCTGGTATGCTTTGCCTCGCCTCTGTTTACAGTGGCTTCCTGCCTATTCACTCGGCCGAGAAATCATACAAGAAAACCAAAGACAAGAGGGATTTACAGGATCGAGAGGTGTTATTTCCTCTTCCAACACAGAAGTTACAGTAGAAAAACCTTTTGTTTGCTCTTAAATAACTGAGAGGCTTTCAAAAATATTTCTGCTGCACCGAAATGCCAGGATATGGGGTTCGAACTGCTGTTTTAGACTTCAAGGTTAAGTAAGCAAAGTCTGAAGTACAGGGGAAGCATTCCGCACAGTGTTGCAATAGGTGTGTAGGTTTGCCGTGTTCCAGTCAGGCCTGATCTTGTTTGATTACTGTCAGTGGTTTCTCAACACGCTCAGTGTCAACTCTGACCTCTGACTGGTAAAAACAGAGACAAATTGGGAAATTTTGAGTCACAAGTTTCCATTCTGACCTTTGTTCATTTTCTAGTCCCAGTAGATTTTAATTCATTTTGATCCAGCGATCCAAGGTAGATGCCCAGATGGGGCAAGTTGCAAAGGGATATTTACAGAACTGGAAACTGCACAATCTTCAGCATTCATTTATCTGTGTTTACACATATTTTACGCATTGTGGTAAGCAGGCAGTACTATCAGAGAAATAAATACAGCACTATCAGGGAGATACATATGCCAGCGTTTATTCAAATCCAGTTTGCACCCTGTGCAACACCCAGAATATTATTTGCTCAGATGCAGAGAACCAGACTGAATCTAAATAATAATTCTTTTATTTGATATAGCACCTTGTCATGTCTTCGAGATGTCTCAAAGCACTTCACAGAATATACTGTAAAGTGAATTGACTGTATATTCTGTGGGCGAAATGCAGCAGCCGATTGTGCATTTAAATATTAGCTTGTTTTATGAACTGAGAAAATATGGAGATATGTTTTTTTAAGTTACTTTCTTTTATTCTAGATGTGGAAGCAGAGCAAGTATTCGGAGTGATTGCATGTCTCATGGCAATCAGTGACATCTGTCTTTGCTTTGTGTTCATTTTCTTCTGGGATGCGGAGATCCACACTCACTCAAGGATGAATCCTGGGCGGAAGTTGTATCCAGTAACCCTGCTTCTTACATTATTTGTGACGACTGGTAAGGTTGCAGTCCTCGGAGACTGAAAATAATAATAATCCTTTCATTTAATATAGCACCTAATCACATCTTCGAGACGCCTCAAAGCGCTATACAGAATATACTGAATTGACTGTATAATTTGTGGGCAAAACGCAGCAGCAAATTGCACACAGCAGTGTCCCACAAACAGTCGTGGATTGAGTGACCAATTTTTTATTTTTTTGAATTAATTATTACCCCCGGAAAAGCAATACCCCAATTGGCTAACAACTGGGTTCCTACTTACTGCTAGGTAAACATAGGCATGTGGAGTAGGGAAACTTGCCCACATTTCGCCCTGCCAGGAATTGAACCCATGTCTCTCACTTTTGAGGCGAGTGCTCTAACCACTGAGCTACAGGACTCCAAATTCCCCCAGAGTATCCATACAGAATGGCTTTGGATAGATTTGCACAAAATTTTAATTCTTGCTGTTTCCCTTTTCAAAGTAATATGTTGAATATAAACAAAGTACAATATTTCTCTGCTGGACTCCCATTATCTAAGACTATTGGCACATTAAATGCTGGTGCTAAATTGCAACAAGGTGGGTAACTGTTGTGAACTTTGTGGTCATTTACACATCATACGTCCAATTTTTATTCCGCATTGATTTTGCACTTAGTTCTCCTTATGCATTTCTTGACCTCAAGCTGAGCAACAAAGAGGATACATACATGTGTTCCAGGATATACTTTTTAATGCTAGCCACTTGCAACTATTTTCAATTGATTTTTTTTTTTGCCAGTTCGTCATAAACTAAGAATAGCTATAACAACATTGAAAGTTTCTTTTTAAAAAAAACTAAATCATTATACATTATGCTTTCTCCCCAGGCTTCTTGTATCTCATCACATGGTCTGTGTTCACCAAACACTACAAGCACCAAATCAAGGATATTAAGCAACTTGGCTCTTCATTTTGGATGGGAACCTTCTCTTGGGTCATTCTGCTGGTTGTTTCACCAGTTACCTACATTGTCGAGCTGTGCATTTCTCCCGACCAAGAGATTGAGCCAAAAATCGTGAGAACTGCCCTATTACCTAAAAAGAGAAAAAAAAAATCATTTCTTTAAGACTTATTAGACATTGTAATGGTATCACAACTTTTTGGACACCTTGTACGAGCTTGCATTCAAAACACATGCGTTGTTGTTTTTCGAACACTGGCAGCTTCTAGAAGATGAAGATTATTTTTAAAACAATGATTGGTTCAGAGCCTACATTTGAAAGACATTCTGTTCAGACCTGGAAAAGGCTGGCTTCAGAAAGAACTATTGAGAGGATAGCCAAGATACTTGAACTCATAAGATCCATAGAACTAATGGATAATAAGTCAGGTCTATGGATGCAAGGGCATCTATAAACTTCATACCAACAACTTCATTTACCTTTAACACGTTGGGCTACGTGGACCTTGGTTGTGTGGATACAAACCCACTACCCAGGGCAGAATTTTGTAGAATAGTATTGCACATGGCTTCTTGTTGTTCAAACTGTTTCTTGCTAACCCATGTGCTGTAGATATTACTGAGCAGATGGGCTGCTTTAATAAAGTTATTCCTTCTAAGTGCAATATTTCATCTCCATCCATTGCAATATAAATCTGTTGCATTTTTTAACAGCCAAATGAAATGGGGGTAAACTGCACATCTTCAAAGACCATACCCTCACCTTGTTACCACAGAAGGCAGTCAGTCTTTTACAGAAAATTTGTATATTAATATTACTGTAATTGACATACAAGAGGTCCCTGTCTGTGAAGTGAGGATTTGCAAGAGGAAACTAAAGAGCAATCTGAGTGGAAACCCACATAAACATTCTGCTTCCACAGGGCCGCTTTCTTTGCTGGATAATCTGACAATCTATCTTTTTGGTGACAAACTGATTGTTGTTTCCTGGATTCAGTGATCAAGCCATAAGTGCAGTCTTTGCAAATTATTTCTGAATACAGCTCTTGGGGTTTTTACCAGTTGATGTGTGCAAGAACCACATTTAGGACATGAATCAGCATCGTGTTTCAGCTCTCAATGTAGCTAACCCAGACCGCGGCAGAAAATAACTGCAGATGCTGGAAACTTGAAACAAGTCCAGTATTTCTATTTTGTTGCAGAACTATTTTAGTTTGTAACACAAATATATTTATTCAAAAGACAATCGATTTGAATCACTGAAATCATTTGAATCATTTGAAAGTTCAGTACTGTTGTCATACTTCGACTGACTAACATTGTTGGTACAGATCAGAACCAGGAGTTGGCACTAAAGATTTAGTTGCATTTCATTTTGCTGTTGATTTTTACAGAATGTTTTGTTAATTTCACCCAAAGCAGAATAGACTATTGAGTAAATGCATTTAATGGCCGAACTCATATTTTTTTACTGAGATGCAAGGGAGTAAATTCCTGTGCCACTCAGTTCTCAGAACATGGGTGAATGAAAACCACATCGGAAAGATATTCCTTAAGCCTTCCCTTCTTCAATTTAAACTTAGTTGTGGAAGATATCCCAGTACATGGAAAATAACTAGAATAAACCCAAAGCTGATGCAGTGTTTAGCTTCCATTAAGATGATGCCTCAGATGCAGTTAGAACCATAATGATCCATTTTTCTTAAAACGTTTCCTACATTATTGATGCTCTCTAAATGTATATTGGGACCTTCGGCCCAGACTCGCACTGCAATTTAATGCCAAGAGAACTATATGGTCAGAGGTGCCATACTTCATTTAGATGCACATTAAAGATACCATAAAACTATTTGACGAGAGAAGAGTTTCTCCCACTGGTCCAGCCAAAAATCCTCCAGATTAATTGCTCATTTACTTCATGGCTTCTGTGGAAATTCACTGCCATTTTGCCTATAACAACACTTTATAGAATTACTTGTGAAGACATGTTTTGACAATATCGTTATGTAAATGCAAGGATTGTTATTTTAGCGTTCTAAGACAGGCTCAATTATCTAACATTATCGTTGATACACTGCGGTGTGCAGATGGTAAGCAGTATTCTTGCAATGACTCCCTAGTGCGTGTGGTAGTGATTTAATTCTAATTTGTAGATTGTCGTCTCATTTAAAAAAGGATTGCAAACCAGTCACAAAACCCTTAAAGACTGCTCGTGGGCACATGTGTTATCCCACAAGCTCTGGGATGCTATCTTATGTGAGAGGCGCTATATGAATGCAAGATGTTGTTGTAAGTTGTTATTTACATGGGGTGCAAGAGTCAAAGCAAAATGCTTAAGTGGCAATAACTTGTAATTTTACTACACATATGGATACAGAGTAAAAAATAAAAAACTAATAATCTTCTGGTAATGATTGCATTAAAAAGTGACAATGTGGTACATAGTTTCCTCTACATTCATACATAGCATGTTGTACTATAATACAACATTGGGTGCAATACATTTTACATGAAATACATCTCTCCCCATTGGGTTCACAGCACACGCTTCACATCGACATATTTTTACTCTACACAGCTAGGCCACATGGCGACCTATTCTTTGTGCCAAGGCAAAGGTTCTAATACAAGAAGTGCCACATCTCATGTGTCCCTAGGAAAACGATCACCACTGGAATTAATTATAAAAGGAACACCGCACATTGATGGAAGAAAAAAACCCCATAAAAATACCTTGTTTTTCAATTTAAGAAAAGGTCTGTAATGTAACTGTTAGTGAGTGCAAGACCATAAATCCAGCTCTGTCAAATATTTAATATCCAGGATTTTCCAGGGATTAGGTGTTAAAAAGAGACAAATTATTCCACATATCGTCAGTTCAACATGATACAGAGTATTGTTAAGAAATGCTTTGCAATTAAAAAAAAACACCTTTTGACACCAAGCCTCGCCCTGCTATTTAATTGCATATTCAAAATAGCTGCAAATAAACAGGCAATTCCTGCAAACTATCATTGCCAACACAAGAGATGGGTGAAAAAGACCTCAGGGTGACTGAATCATAAGGAAACTGACTCACTTTACTTCCAATCAACTGGATTTTCCATTGCGTTCACCAAATCTGGACCAACTGCATGTTGGTGTAAATTTAAATATTTGATTTAAATTGTAGCTGTTTATCTAAACACCTAAAAATTATTTTAGTTTTCATAAAACTTATTCGACTGTGGCCAGTTTGAAAACTTCTTACAGTTTTATTCCTTTTTTTAAAAAAAAACTTCAAAACTCGACTTGAGTCCATTTAAAAATTATTTTCCCCCCAAAAAACAGAAAGTCTGTAAAAACAAATCTTTACAATGCATTCCTCAGCAACACTCCTCAAATGATTTATTTTTCATAATAGATTTTCCTTGAAAAAAACTCCCAATGAACAGCACTCCGTTTAAATTAGACAAAAACTAATTTCTTACAACCATCTACTACGGTACATTTAGTAGTTGCCAGTATAGCAATGCCTAACACCTTCAAATAAGGCATGTAAATGGGATGTATAAAATTCCAACTTAATATGTACAAATTAGGTGGAGGATGCAACAAGAGATTTATAAAAGCACAAATGGGGGTGCTTGGGCTTTTAATATACAGAATTCATATTTGTTCTATTACTATCAATAACACTTTCAATGTAAAAGCACCATTATTACTCTGGAGTGTTTTTTAAAAAAAGAAATATCCATTGAAGGAACGGGTTGTGTTATGGAGAAAGATATTTAAACACCTCTGTACTTGGCTATTAAACTGTCTAAAATGCTGAAAATAATGATAAACAACTGCAAAAACAATCAACAGAACATTTAATGTGCTGGAAATTAACTTGGGAACATCAATAATCAATATCAATATTTTCAGGTCCTTACACATTGCTTCAAAGACTCTTCTGCTCGCCAATAAGTAGGCACCATTCTCTGACTTGGTGAAAACTTGTACAGGATCTTATTCTACTTTGTCTCAGCCCTAACTGTAGAAGAGATATCAGTGTATATTCTCTGCTTCTCACAAGCCATTGTAGTAGCTCCTATTGTCCAAACTTGCCATTTAGTACCAGATTATTGGCAGTTTTGTGCTGTCACCTGATCTCCAAAGGCGTGGGTTTAGAATGTCCCAACTAATTTCATAAAAAGAATCTTTTACAGCTAACAAATGATAGGCATTCATCCCATCCCACCCCCACTCAGCTCCCACCACCAGCTTGGGTGCCCATTCTGCACTGTGAATGTACTTTGGGACATCCTCCCCACATGAAAGATGTTCTATAAATATAAACTGTACTGTAATAACTGGGCTGCAAACAAACCCTTGTCCCAGAGATGAAAGAGCAGTGTCGACGGCTATTATGACATCCAGACTCGCCTGATTAATTTTTGTAGATACAATATTTTTCATAACTTCATTTTCTTAATATTCAGATTGGCTTCATTGGTTTCACTCTGTCCTGTTTGAAACAGAAGACAAGGTTTTTAGGAAAAAGCCATACTGTAAATGGGACTAAATTTTAACGGTAAAACTATTAAACACAGAGCACAGATGTGGTCCTACGGGTAAGTTTAATAAATAACAAAAGACTCCATCGTAGAAGTACACTATCAATGGCAACCTATGCGAATTTAACTGGTTTAGACTCCAGCAACCTCCGCAGCACACACTCTGGGGTCCCTCAGGTCTTGCCAACCTGCGCCAAATACTTTCCGGGATTAGGTAAGCAGAACATGTCCCTCCAGGGAGAGAAAGCGCATTCCATTCTAACAATCTATCTCTGGAATTTAGATGTGTAGGTGGGATGCGTGGAAATCTCAGTTTGGTTTGGATACTCTTTAGCACGGTGATGGGTTTTCGCATGTTCAGACACCCGGCTGACCAAAAAAAAAAGGACTCTGGACTCCTTTTGTGTGTGTTGAGGTTCCGAATGAATAACACAACAATTGATTCGCCAGCGGGGATAGGGGAGGAGGAGGAATAAACACTGCTCAAGGGTCATGTCGTGTAATCAGAATGGAACAACATCAGGATGGTCAGATTAACTGTATTTTGTGTCGTTCTTCAATTGTGGAACGTGGATCACGTCAACTTCTTTTTTAAATTAAGCCAAATTGTCAAACTGTTGTGTAGCTTGGTCACAGAATAAGAGGCAATTGAAGTGGTGTCACCCTCCAAGGAGCAGGAGAGGTCTTTGGCTCTCTCCTTTCCCTACTGTGACAAAGCCAATAATTAAAAAAAAAAAAATGTTTTGCTTTTGCAAGCTGCAATTCTCTGCAACTCAGCAGCACATGATTCATAGCACTTAGCATCTGGGTTGTGGTACGTTATTTGAACAGACTTTCACAGAGCAATTTATTTTCTGTTGGAAGAAATTTCAACACGTTTTCAATTAGTGTCGATGAACAGTTTTCTTTGTTCCTTCAACATGCACAGAAAACCCCAAATATCCCATCTCCACGGCCCTTAATATCCATGGGAAGGAGAAATCTATCAAGTCGTTGGCAAGGCCAACGGCTCTGGTCATGAGTTTGTAAGGTCAGGTTGAGGGAAAGGAAAATTTAAAAAAAACACCAGCATTGTTATACAAACCAAGTAAGTGTTAAGACTAGTTTTTAACCCAACAGTATGTGATACCCAATAAAGTGTGAAATGATCTACAGATAAGATCTCAAAACCTGGCTGGAGCACCACAGAGGGGATTGGTTAACTGACATCAAAGGCTGGTTACTTTTCTGCGAGTTTACAGAAGACTTCATACACCTCTGGATTCTCCTGAGCAAACTGCTCCGCCGTGTTTCTCTGCAGCCAGTCGGATGTCCGCATCTGCTGCCTCAGAAGTCCAATGAGACCATCGAGGGCAGGGTTGGGGGGTTCAGGCTGCCCAGCGACATCGAGGAGATCTTCAGCACTTTCAGCTTTACTCTCTGCATTGGGCGGACAGGGGGGCTCCTTAGCAATAGGTGGAGCTTCGGTCTCTTGCGCTTCTAGGACCTTCTTGAGCCTCTGCATTCCTACATAGAGTGACAGTGACATTCATGTAAACAATGAATAAAGCAGAGATTAACTACAACGATTAAAAACCTGCTGATGAAGCCACACAGTTGGTTTGTAATGATCCTGACATTAAATGACATGCTGTATGAAATTATTGTGATCGTCTTTCCAAATCCCCAAATAAAATCCTATCACTTGACACACAGTGAAATCTGCTAAGCACTGAGTTTTTTTTATTAACAATTACTAACAATTTTTACCTCTTTCTTACACAGCTTTATACAATTAACCCCTACAACAAAAGAGCTGGTTTATTACTACACCATTTGGTTTGGTGTTCAAAACATATACATTTTTGTCCACTACGACCTGGTTCATGAACAGGAAACAAATCACAACACAGCAACATTGAGGTTGAAATTACTCTCTCCTCAACATACAACAAATCAATGAGAATTTAATGTAATACTTTTTTGCGAACCCGAATATCTTAACTCACCCTTAAGAAATACTATCTGCAAATCATGCACGCTATTTATTTTTGGTTAACCAGCGTCTGACAGACATGGAAATCCATCGTTATGTTTAAGAATATTCAAAACAGAGAGTATCACATCCACATGCCACCTATGCATGCAAATTTTCCTCATGTGGAATGGAGTGCCTACTGTTTCCTTATAGCACAGCTCATTGAGAAAAGTCAGATGCAGGTTGGCAAGAGCAAAAGCTTTTCATCTTACAAGTCATCAATTTGAAGCTTGGTTGGACATATTGTTAGAATATTTAAAGAATAATAAACTTCATATCGCACCATATTGCACATGCAATATCCCGAATATCTACTGAAGAAACCAAAATCCAAGTTAGGGTCTTTGATTGTACAGTTCATAAACAATCAGAATTTGCTGAAAGGAAATATTTAGAAGGGATAGAGAAGGTTCAAAGTGGATAAAGAAAACACCAAATTGGAAGCAACAGCAATCCATTAAAATAGTGCGTCAGTGATCTCACCTAACTGTATTCTGTAGGTTTTGTCAGAAAACACGATACGGAACCATCCTGGCTCACAGCAGAAAAACTCCTTCCCATTGCTGATGAGAACCTTGTTTTCGAGAAGCTGCCTCCATAGTTTTATTTCTTCTTCAAATGTCGGGCTCTTTAAATACTGAATCAGAAGAGACACACACCAAGTGTGGTTGCAGATCATCTGCTCATTTACTCACATGAAAAACAGTTTCTTCTAATGACTACAGAAAAGGTCCCAAGATGTCACAATATACATATATACACTGAACTGTCCAGAACCTTGGAACGTCGCTCTCAAATGAAAAGCGCTATACAAATGTATGTTGTGGTTGTTATATCAGGCTTGAGAGGCAGATAAAGTTTACTTGTCTAAAATTTCCAATAGTTTAGGTTCCATGATACATTACTTCAGCCATGGAAAAGAACCTGACAAAAGCTAAACAACAAGCATTTACAAAGATTACACAAATTGATCAGAATTGCAGCATCAGCAGATCAAAGGCCAGCAGATGAGATGAGTTCCAAAAGGTACATCATCTGCCCAATAGGATTTGCAGATCGGATCAGGTGAGAGATGTCAGTACTGGGGAAAGGAACGTTTTCCCACTTGGCACCAACATCAAACAATTACAGATGAGGCTATGTCAGCCTAGCCCCATCCTATTCTCATCCAATGCACACTGACATGCATGTTCTACAGCAGAGATCACTGAATAATGATCCTGAGCAGGAACCTTGACTGACTGTACCGCTCCCCCCACCCTCCACCTTTCGCCCAATAAGGCTGCCAATTTGAGCTAAATTATAGATACTTCTGATTATTGGAATCAAATTCTGTTGGAGCAGAGTTGACTTTATTCCAAATTCGTATCAATTTGGACTTTCACCAACAGAGCAGACTGGTTTGAATTGAAACCCAAATCATAGACGGTGAAAGGATAGTATCTGAATTTGTAGTCTTACAGTTCCTTTGATTTCCGTAAACTTCAAATATTAATTTTTTACCCACAGAACTCTCAATTCCTTTGCCTGAAAATGTTAAAATGATACTCTGGAATTTCATGCTGTGTTTTTTTGCTCTGGGGAAGAAATACTAAAGGAAGGTTCAAAGCGCCAATGTTAAAGATGAATAGACAGGAGACAAAAGGAATATCGAAGAATACTGCACAGATAACCTTTCTAAAATCAGCCCAGATAAAAAGGCCTGCAGACCGGTTCAGGAAAGGAATGCCCATCGCTGTTAGCTCGTCTGCTATGTACTTGTGAGCTGTTTTTAGCCTGGCACGATTCGTTGGTAAAAACACCTGGTTGATCCAATCTACAAAAAAGTGAAACATATTTTTAAAAAATTAATGGATGACTGAAAATTACATAGTTTGTTGCAATTAATCTTCAAATTCTGAATTGTTATATCATATATATGTATATGATACATTATTTCCGAGCTCCCTGATGGTAAATGCACAAGGGCCAGACAGAAGGTTTCAGTTTCAGATCTCATTCTGCGCTGAGTTAACAGTTAGGACAATTGACCTCAGTGGCCCTGGCGAGCGAGTGGAAAACTAGCCATGGTTCCTGCTCCCAATCACTATCCAGAGAGTTCTGCTGGAATGGGCTGGATGTGAAGTTTCAGGGGAGGACAAGATTATCTACAATCAAACCCTCTCTCTCCTGCTCTTCTCTTCCCCCCCACCTCCCTATCCAATAGCAGACTCACGACTAAGAATTGCACATTAATACTGGAGACTTACGGATGAGATACTGGGCAACCTGTATAATAGGTCCATATCATTTTGTGAACATCCACAGTTAGCAAATGGCAGTCACAGGCTGTGGTATGAGGATCAATTGCTGAAACATTATATTGTGAGTTGTCGAGGCTGCCACTTCCGTCGCTGGAATATTGGAAGCTTACTCCTTGCTTGACAAGATATCCTACATCAATATGGGAAATGTAAGAACCTTACCTCGGTCTTTCAATAACTGTGCTACTGCATGTTGTGTGGGTCCTGGAAGAGCATGAAAATAGGACAGCTGGCCCAAGGCACTGATGATGTCCATGTTCGCTGTGTACAGTGTACTTACTCGAAGTCCACTGGCTGCCAGATCCTAAGTAATGACAAAACCCTTCATTAACATCAATTCTGATGAGGCTCTATTTCCCTTCGAATGTACTAGCAGGATTCCAAGTCATGTTGCAATATATAAAAGCTTATGTGGTAAAATAAACTATCAGGCTAAAAATGTAAACAACAAGCCAAGGCACTTAGCTAAGCACTTAAAGGCATTCACTTTACATGAAACGTGCTAGAGAAGTTTCCGTGTTATGTGGAGCGTACTTGGCAAGTTACACAATATCAAACCAGTTTGCAGTTCTGGTTTCTATCAACAAATGTCAGGATTGCACTTTGCTTTCATTTATTTGGTACAATTTCCCTGCTGATAGAAATGGCTTTGATTTGCACATTCTAATTTCAAGGACCTAGACAGTTACAATAAAAGTTACATTTTGGTATTTTAACATCTAATCAGGTAAGATATTTATTTCCCACGAAATTTATATTGCAATATATTTGCATATATTTTGCAAACTCATGCAAATCCAACTCTAGTCAGGTCTTCATCTTGCTGGATAAACACATGAAACCCATCACAAGTGAACACATATTTAACCACTGATAACTATCAATGCTTTACCTTGCTAATTCCCCACATCACATGAGTTCTCTGAGGATCAGGTAGCCTGAAAAATAGTACAATGCAAGTATATAAACTTTGAAAAACAAAAGCCACACAAACAGACAAATATACGGAAAAGTGCCAACTAAAATTAAGGAAATAGTGTAAAGTCAGTCATTTTTCCTCACAAAGTTTTAGTGAAGAAAAACAAACCAGCCAAGAAGTCAGTCAATCTATAGTTAATGAAATTGATCAACACCTTCAGTTTTTGCCCAATTTCCCACCACCTCCAAAACAATTAGTCAAAGTGTAACATGTCAGATTAAAAACAGAAAGTAGGCAACATATGCTGCATTTGGTTAATTCTTGCCTGGTCCACATACTGTACATAACCTTGCCTTGAATGTACCAGCAGCATTCAAGTGACATGTTACACATGCCAAAAACAGATAAAAACTCATCATTCTGTAGCCAGACACGTTTAAACTATAAGAGGTGAACAAGTGGATTCCTTTTAGCATCTCTGTACTGTAATTCTAATGTAAGCCTTCCAGCCTCTCCATTTCTCACCATTTCGCAGAATCCTATTTTATTTAACCTTTCCCGAACATGACACTTGCAGCTGCGGTGGCAATACACGTAGCAGATTCGAATTGTCCAATGGAAAATGCAGGCTCACCTCTGCAAGCTGAGGACACTTTGGAAAGAACAGGCATCACCAAACACTGAGAGCATGTACACTTCATCCACTATTACATGCAATTTGTACCTACAGCACAAGGAAAAAATACAGAGATTTAGTCAAGCAGAATTGAAGATAATATTGTGATGTAGGCAAAACGCGACAGCTAATCTGCACCAAGCAGCAGGATTTACAAAGTGCATTGTTTAGCATTTACCTCGGTCCTTATGAACCTTTGTTAGGCTGCACAGTTCCTGACTCCCATTGTTTTGGACGAAATCTCACCTTTTAGCAAATTCAAGAAACTCTGTCATTTCTGCTCCCGAATAACTATCGCCCAAGGGATTGTGAGGATTCATCAAAATCATGGCCTTGATCGACAAGCCCTAAGAGGGAGGGGGTCACAGAGCACAAATATTAGTGAACGCAGAAAATGAAATGCAACAATAGAGTGAAAAATTATCAACAGCAATGGTGGTCTAGAGCAGATTGCTGATGATTTTAGGACTTCATTGGATTAAAACTGAAGAAACAAGAGAGGCCTTGTCAATGTAATCATTCATTCCTCACCAAGAACGATGATAAGTTTCTTGACACACAGAACAAAGATACGTTTCTCTTATAGATGTTTTCAACTTGCTTTGGGCGGGATGTGCTAAATCATAGTCTTTGCAATAATCCGCTGTTCAACGTCACTCATTGAACCAACCATCAGTGATTTTATTCTGAACGACAATGAACCAAATGTAGGTGCAATAAAGTGACTCAACATTTTATTGTGTAAATTGCAACTCCAGAGATGAATCCAAAATTGAGGATCAACCTGTTCCTGGATTACCTTGCCAAGAGCTGCACACACAGTAGAACGCACTTTGCACTGCAGGATACAGGAGGATAAGGCAAACTGTAGCTTTGTATATCACATCGTGTACAAATTCATTATACCATAAACTCCAGCTGCTGTGTTGAATTCTCATCCGTCTGATTATGAAAGGTTTAACTATCAAAGCTGGAATTCTAAAATAATAAGATATTGGAAATGCCAACCCTTACTTTAAAAGATTACATCGACAACAAAAAAACTGATTATAAAGAGAGGTTGTCTTTATTTTGCACAGGGGCACATTTCCGAACTGTTGACCAAATCATTGTACATCCTCACCTGGCGTTGTGCAATCTGCATGGCTTTTTCAAGCTTTTCTACAGTTAACTGAAATGGACGTGTCTGATCGTCAGTCACCTGAAACAAGGCCAGACAGTCAGTGGAGAACTGGAAAGACACAGACTCATACAACCACTGCTCACTAAGAAGCATAAGATTTCAGTATGAGAGGGAAGCCAAGTTACCCCACTCCACCAAGCAGTTAATAACAACAATAATCCTTATATTTAAAACACTGAATTAAAACTAAAGAAAAAAGGAAGGCAATGCTAATGTTATCAAATCATTCCCCACCAAGTTTTGACACACAGAACAAAACTAAGTTTCTCTTCAATGTGCTTTCAACTTGCCCTGGATGGGCTGTGCTGAATTTTAGTCTTCACAATAACCCACTGCTCAACATCACTCAAGACCAAAACTGGCAAAATTTGGCAACAATTACCCAGTTGTTATCTCATTCAGGGAATAGTGCATGATCTGGGAGACAAATCTTTCATCTAACGAAAACTGCCTGGGAAACCACATCAGCAGTAAAAAAAAATTGTAAGAAAAGCTGAACCTTTTCCTATTTTGTACTAAAAGTCTTTTGAGGTTCAGATATGAAACCTGCTGTTGGTGCAGTTTGAGGCTCCACCACATTAGCTGGTGACAGAAATGTGGCAGGGCATGAAGTTTCTTGAGGTGAATGGACATTAATGCAGTGAATGATTGCTAAGTGGGTGATGTGCATGTTGTAAAGATTTTCACAAGCACCATGGCAAGCCAGAAGAGAGACAGCATTCAAAAGTGAGGAATGCTGAGTGGTATTGTTATTAATTCCTGATCACAGGAGAACCCAGCTGGAAAAATAAACTGGTACAATTTTGCTATAATTGCAAATTGAAACTCAGTATTTTACACAAACATTTACAAAGTGGAATTAGATAAAGATGAGGAACAATTAAAAAAAAATATTTTAAGCTAGATTCTGAGCAACAATATTTTTGTCCTTAATTTGCTTACTTTGCTGTCCAAATGCAAATGTAGAGGCTTGATTGAGCTGTAGAGAAATATATCTCCTGTGATAACCCCATAGAATGGAGTGGGCAGTATGATTCTATCTAAAAAAAAGGGAAATTATCCTGCATGAAAACTGTTTTATATAAAAGAAAATTACAGCTGAACAAAACACAATCAAAATCTAATTTACTTCTTTGGCTGCTGAATAAAACAAGCATCATAAACCATTTAATAATTGTATTTTATAGGTCAACAGCAAGCTCAATAGGTCTAAGACCCACCACAATCTCCTCCCGCTCCCCCCTCAGCAACAATTCTGAGGAGTAAGTTCAGGGTTTAGTACTTAAAAGCCTACATGTTATAGGTCACTTTGCCCAAATTACACTATATGTCAATTTAAGCTTTCCCTACATTTGCGGTATAGTTTTGAGGTATTTTATTGCAGTCATTTAGAAATCTTACTCCTGCGATTTAAAAAAATATTGGAACGTACTGCCTGAAAGGGAGGTGGAAGCAGATCCAAAATAACTTTCAAAGGGAATTGAACATGTACTTGAAAAAGAAAAATTTGTACGGCTAAGGGGGGCTAATTGGATTGCTGGCACAGGCATGATGGGCTGAATTGCCTGCTTCTGTGCTATAAGATTCTATGAAAAACATTTTTGTGCATATTAATGCATGAAGTGAAAGATCCAAAAGTGTTTTTCAGTGTAGTGACTGATTTTGTACACAAACATGGCAGACTTTTCCACAAGCGAGGTGCCACAAGAAGCCCTTCCGTATATGAATAATTAATCTGGAAGATTGTTGGCCAGGACACTCCCTTCTCTTTTTGAATACACCATATGATCTTAGGATGTCTCATCCTAAAGAGAGTACCTCTGGTAATTCATTCTCCTCCTGTACTTCTCTGGAGAGCTAGGATAGACAGGACTCCTGAAACAAAGCATCAGTGTATATCTCGGCTACCAGAAGGGAAGTCAGAACATTGTACAACTTAGCATTCACCAACCTTTAGGATCACAGACCACAGTAGCCAGCGAGGCATAGAGAGATCCACAGCCATTAACGACTACTATCTAAAAATGGCAATGAGCATGCTATTAGAAAATGTTAACTTTGGAAAGGACGATTCATCATAAAATACATACAATATTTCTACATCATAAGTGTTCTCATCATTACACACAATAAAGTTTGCTATTCGTAATATGAAGCACTTTGGGCTAAGGTTATGTGTCGTGTAGTAGCCAGTTAGTAAATCTAATGTTGGTAATTTCAGTCGACAATCAGATACATTTATGACAGGATGTGACAGAAAGAGAGCAATAGTATTTGGAAAATGCGATCAAGAGACAGATCGTAATGTTAGTTTCCAGGTTTACACCTTCTTCTGTGCTGCACAGATAAACTATTTTCAACCTAAACACACAACTGAGTAGGATTAAGTTGATGACACTGGTGCGGATATAAACTGAAACACTCCCCAGCCCATGTTGTAAACTGCAGAATTTAATAGTGATGGATATTCACTCTTTCAGACATTTCAAAAATCACAGTGAAGCATTGTGTTCTGTGAGTGTCAATCTGACTGGGCAATACTCACATTTTCAGGTTTGAGAGGTGCTGGTGCCTTGCAGTGGTACGTTAAAAATCTGCCAACTTCTTCTCTGAGACTGAGGTGATAGAAACAAAAACATGAATAGTGTTGAATGTTTCATGTACAATTCGCTCATGAAATTCTCAAACTGTGGGACAGATGATACAAACATCAATAAATTCAAGGCAAAAAAACTCCAAAACAAAACATAGTATAAACAAACTTTATAGACTGGCACTGAGGATCCATCTAGCATCAGCGTTTAAAGATAGCAAACTTTTTGTTCCTTGCTGATAATGGGACATCTTGATAACAAAACAATGGCTATATTTAGTGATGGGTGTATGAGAACCACCATTTGTGTGACTTGGGACTCTATCTGAATGTAGGCATATGAACAAGGAACATCAAAAGGAGAAATAAAGAACATCAAAATAATTAAAATGGAAATGGAAGGTATCTAAAGTCGCCAGAAACGCAGAAATTTCACTCATTACTTACAACTGGTGGCCCTTCCAGTCTGAATACTGTAGAAGTTGAGGATCTATGTAACACATGTCTTTCTGTGTCAGCTGCAAAGAAGAATTATAAATTGATGAGCAGGTATGAAAATAGTTTTTGTTAGTTAGTTAGTTAGTTGGTGTTATTGCTGCACTTATTGAATTATGTGTACACAACCTCACATTCATGAAAAAAGTTTATGGGCATTTGTCTAATCCAGAGGTCGTACAACAATAAATCTGGAATCCATGACAAAAGAAGGAAAATTCACAGAAATTAAACTAAAAATTAAGTTGGCATTTTGGAAGTTACATTTTATCTGAATTAATGTGGCAACTTTCATATACTATTTTAAGCTGCTGTACCTAATCAGGTTTTATTTCAGATTTCTAACATTCAGTTTTGATTTCAGAATACAATGTCAAAATTAGTTGTAGATAACAATACACATACCCTCTTGCAAAGCAGGTCAAAGCACAGTTTATTCTCACTCGTTCCCAGATTAACAATGCCCTATAAAGGAGGGATAAAAGCAAAAGTAAAATAAAGTCTGCAAGTTGAACAAGGAATCATGCTCAGACATATTTTAAACACTCACCCCAAAAGGACGATACTCTCATTCAAAAGGCAGGCGGCCGGCTGTGTGCTAAACTGGTCCAAATGTCACTGGAATTCCAGTCCCTGGGTTACAGTCAGTTTAAGGTAGGTACAGTGCTATAGTGTGGGCTTTTTATTACCTGTCATTTAGAATATTAACATTCACCAATTTATTAAACACACAGGAACAGCAATTCAGCAAATAACTACTGGTGTCAGTGGAAGAGAATTGCCAAGCTTTCTGAAATCAGAAGCATGTGCTCAAATCAGATTTTTTTTGCACAGAAAGCATCATGCTTAATAAAGCATTCTGTCACATTACAATGTACTAAACAGCCCCAATATAGTTACAGTGCAGCTCATAGCATTTCAATATTCCCTTCACATCAACAAATGGTCTTGGATTCTTTTGCAGGATATTTTCCATGCAGAATATTAAAATGTATCCAAACATTATAACTAACATTTTCATCAATAAAGTTAACTTTGCGATATAGATCATTAAGAATAAGTATCAACTGAGATCAAAGTTTGATTGGTAAAATTTCCACAGCTTTGTTTTTCAAAGTAGCCTGGATTATTCAGAGAAGCCAGCTGCCCAGGTTATGGTTTGAAGCCTTATTAAATGGAATGAGTTGGAACATTGTTTCACAAGAACGAATTGAAAAATCAAAGGATTGGTTTATTTGCAGCAATGGGCAGGTACAACTCAGGACTGCCCTCACTTTGCCCTATTAATGTGTCTGAATCCAAATTAAGGTCATCATTGGTACAAAAGCGCTGCACTTTTTTCAACAATTTTGAATGGCAAAACAAATGTAAACATAAGAGTAATTTTGTATTGTGACAATCTGTTTCATTCAAGATTTGTCCTTCCATTTCTTGACTCTCAAGTGGAATCAAAGATCAGTTAACTAACTAGCTAGCTAGCTAGCTAACTAATTAACTAACGGACAACATAACTATCCTGCCAGATACAGGGAATAAATTATTTGTTGGTCCCTTCCCCAACCAAATATCAGTACTTCTTTGAAAGACTCTGGTTAGACTGCATTTTGCAGTTTAACACCCTTCAAACCACTTACATTCGGGTTTGTGTCTTCATCATGCTTATCTGCATGGTAGGCCACAAAACCTTCTTGCAGTCCGCCACAGAAATTATTAATTTCATTTCCTCGCTTTGATAAGTAAATACTGGAATTGAAATTTTGGAATGTTGAATTAGGTTCCGCATCAAACACAACATCTCGCAGCCCGTTCGGTAAGGATTTACTCTGCTGTTGCATGACTCTACTGCTATTCTCTTTAGAGGCAGTGGTCGAGGATGATGACGGGACATGACCCATCTCAGGAGCTTGACCTGAAGACGGAGTGAAAGCTTGGCTGAGGTCCAAACCCATGCTCTGTGTGGAACCACCGTGCCTGAGAGCGTTCACCATCTGGGCGAATATGGTGAACATTCTGTACTCGTGCTCCCTCTCCAGTTCCATTCGGCGCTGCTCCAATTGCATTCGCCGATCTTCCAGTTCCATGTCTCGTTGCATTCTCCGCTCCTCCATTTGTAAGAACCGTTCCTCCACCACTCGTTGAGCAGTCAGAAACTTGAGAAGGATGTCGTCCAGGGGGTCTTTCACACGAGGGGGCTTTCTTTTCCGACGAAGTCTGTGGAGGGATGAAAAAGCAGGGCCTGAGCCGCGCATCCCTGAGGAGGTCCCTATACTTGGCTCATTGTATCCTGAAAAATCAATAAAAAGCGCAAAGATCAACATGAAGTGCAGATTTATTTCTGTCAGCAGCTCCAACAATCCCCAAAAGAAAAGGTAACATTGTTCAAAAGGATAAGTCAGAGTGGGAATCCAAAGGCTGGTTCAATCTGTTAGGGTTTCATTTCTCTATAGCTGTTAAATCCTGCAGTCTGGAAGCTGCTTGCAGATCATCCATTTGTTTAAGCCAAATGCAGAGTAAAGTAGAGATAGAAGATTCGTGAGGCTCTTTGCGAAACACATGATTTATTCTCAAGGTTTATTTTTAAAAAAAACCCTGCAAGTCAGTAATATTAAATTAAGAAATTCAGAATCCAAAAATAAGACAGTGTAACACATAACTTACAGTCCCGCAGAAGTTGCTGAGCCAAACTGCTTTTCAATGAAGAAAAACTTAGTTATAGCTACACAGTATTCATTTTCTTTCCTTTCTGGCAAGACCGTCTATCTTCAGTGTGTGTGGCTTGGTAAAAGTCTGTTGTACATATAGGGCAAAGTACAATACACTGAGTGATTACCCGTCAACACCTCTCGTCACGAGAGAATTTGACTAAATTTGCCAGTGTAGCCATTTACAATGAGTAGAGATTACAAAGCTATTAGACAGAACATAGTTCTGCTGGCTAATTAAAGAGTAATGCTCCCAAGCCTCTTGCCATCCTCCAATTCTCAATTTATACTTTGCTGGATTTCTTGCTCTTGCATTTAATCCAGTGCAATTTCAAACGGAAAGTTCTCAACCCTTCACCTCACCCACTGTGGTGCTGTAGCTTTCTTAACACTGAGACACACACCATGCCAGAATCCAGGCTTTGCACTCAAGCTTTCTGGTTTTCATTTAACCATCAACCAGGAGAGGCAAACAAAAGATAACTTTCCACAATCAATTAATCCTGAATGCTCTGACTCAGGCTGGAATGGGTCTGAGCTCCCTCAGAATGTTGAGAAATGAGTTGCTGGCAGGCTGTTCAATCATGGGGGAAAAATACAAACATGCCTGATCCTGTCCATACCAAAGTCCTTAAAGAATTCAACAGAAAATAATCAGGAGTGTCTAGCTCAGCTGATTTGTCTCTCTCTCTCTCACCCAGCCCACGTAACCGCAAACAAGCCACAATTTACTTTGAGCCTGTATGCCACAACAGAGCCAGCATTATTCAATGTGCTGAACCAGTATATTCGGTGCAACAAGACTAGTTTGGTTTTGTTTAGTTTTTGCCATCTCAATAGAGTATACAAGTTTGGTTTTGGACGGGCTCAAAAACACATTTGTTTGAAAAGTGGCCCTGTACAGAGGACTTCCATTTTCCTAGATTACAGCATCCGAGAATTATAGGTGGCGTAAGGTCCTTTAATAAAGGTCAGTGTAAGACCATAGGTGTAGCGATCAGTCGCTCCACATCTGTATAGTTTTCAGCAAAAACAGCCAAGGCTACAACACACAATGGTCCATAACTGACAATTTCTAAACATACAGGGGAGAGAAACCTGTTATAATCACAGGCTTTAAAAGATTCCAATGTGGTTTGGATCTTCCAGATATATTTTGCAAGATACAGTGATAGAGCAGGGATAATTAAGGAGATCACCAGCAAACAGTACAGAGTGAAAGAAATCTCTGAATACTTTACTTAGCTCTGGAATAGGCTCCTCAGGGAGACAGTTGAAGCAGGAAGTCTTGATTCTTTCAAACACAGATTAGTTTTCTTTTAGGAAATAACATTATGGAATATAGTACATAGGTAGTTTGGGACAGATGTGCAATGCAACCACCAAGAAGGTGGAAGGCGAACTGGATGGACCTTGGTCTTTTTTTGTCTAGCATTTCTTATAAGTAAACGTCTTAGCAACTCCTCCAAGTCAAGTAACAAACCTGATGGTGAGATGGTATTCTCTGCAGGAATGTCCACTCCGATGACGGGTGAAGTGTTGTGGTGTCCCCTTTCCAAGAGGCTGCCGTCCACTCCATGATCTTCCCCACCGCCTGGGTGAAGAACGAGAGAAGGCGGTGGCTCAGGAGTCGCACTGCGTCCATCTGAGTCCACCTCCTCGCACTTAATATCCATTAGTTCCTGAGGATGGTGTGAATGAGAAATCCCATGAGCAGTGAGATGGTGGTGGTGGTGATGATGAGGATGGTAGCCATCTCCTGCCCCTAGTACACCTGGTAATATCTGCTGTGTTATCACTGTGTTGCCCACAGTACTGTAACAAATATTTGGTCTGTTAGACAAGACTCTGTCCATCACCTCGAAAAATTTCCATGTCCTTCCTCCCCTACAGATCTTGTTATTGTCCTTAATCCTTCTGTATTCAAGTTTCATCTTTTTAACCTTCTCCCTGCATTGGTCTCCTGTTCTGTGGATCCCCTTTTCTCTTAAGACTTCAGCGATCCTGTTAAAAACGTGTTGGTTTCTCAAGCAACTCTCCAACTCCATTTGCACTGACTCATCGGCCCAAAGCTGTAGCAATTCCACCACCTCAGGGTCGGACCAGTTGCTCCCTCGCTCATATTTCTTGCCTCTGAAGTCCATCACGGCTCATTAAGCTGGAAGATATTACAGTAAACGGTAAGTTAATAACCCTTGAATTTGATATACCGCCTCATGTCATCAGGCTATCTCAACACACCACAGGATTTTACTCTGAAGACTTTGTACTTGTAGGGAAATTTTGAGCACACAATATGCAATGTCATTTTACTTTCCAACGTGAAAAGAATTTTGTTTCGTAAGTTTTGAAAGAGACCCTGAAGTTTTGTAGCAACGTTAAGCACACAGGACTGGAATTTCTATATATTGTCCTATCTCCTCTTCGACCGTGCTTTCGATCTCCCTGCATCCCCCTTGCTCTCCACCCTCCCTGAACCCAACACCCAGCTCGGATCCAAAACTCTGTCTGTCCAAGGCCTTTGGACATCCTCCCGACGTGAAAGGCGCTTTACAAATGTAATTTTGTTGTTGTTGTTGTTGTCCCATCTCAATATTGAGCACCTATAGAATGTAAAGATTCACTTTTAGCAATCCATGGGTTAGAACAAAATATCTTGCCAACTCCACTTTGTTGTGTAAGTAGCAATGTTAAATTTGGGAAACCTTGCACTCATACATGTGAATCTGAGCACAAAAGCGGTTTCACACATTCCAGGTGTGCGCCCTTCATGTCAAGACAGTATGAATTAAAAATGGCATTACGCAAGTCAACTACTGTAAAATGCACAACTGGGCAAATGCATCTGTAACAGTCCAGGGACAAACAACCTTTTGAACAAAATCCACATGTATATCTGTATACAGGACAACACAGTTTATACTTCACACATTCATCTTGCACTTCATAAGAGGAAGATGGAGAAACAGAATGCCAAATGTGGAGTTGTCTTATCCTACAGACTCTTATGATTACCTACAACCCTTAACAATTATCAGCACCTCAGTTTGGTGTGAACTAATTGAGACTAAATGTAAATGCAGTTATGCTTCTAACATAAAAGTTTCAATCCTAGCCACTGTTAGTCCTCAGGGCAGCGAGCAATTGGAGATGCCACATTAAAGAGCATTAGCGAATTTAAAATGACAAATTGTACCACACATTAATGCTTCTAAAATATATAGGATATCCTAGAATATCCTGGGATATAGCAAGACATCTTTCTAACAGTGGAGATGGTGAAAAAAATGCAGAGGGAAGCACACACCACTGTTCTAAAGGACATTTGCCCAAATGCTGGAAAAACAGCTCAAAAACACAAAACTGTCTTCTCACTCAGAGAATCACTCGTGTGAGAAACAAAATTGACAAATGGTTAGATGAAAAAAGATCAAGGTCCATCTAGTTCGCTTTCCACCATATCAGTAGTTGCCACAATAATGGAGATCCTAATAGCGATTAATTTTCTGTGGAATTGTTTACAACAGAGTGAAAAGTTTGGGGAACTTTAGATCCAAAGTTGTCTGGATCTTCCAAGCATCCTATACTTACTATATGTTCGGCCCCAAATTACTCATATACCGTATCCCAAAATATTATTTTCAAAAAGAAGTTAAGATGTATGAAGATTTTTCAATTCTAATTGCAACTGGACTAGAATTTCTATATTCTATGTTTGGGAGTCCTTGAGCCGAACATCAGTGGCAAGTGCAGAAAACCTTTTAATAAGCACAAAATTCACCCCAAAAGAAAATTATATAAAAACGCAATGCATGTCATACAAAGACCACACAAGGCTTACTTCTTAATTAGCTTCACTTGTTTAAATATGAATTATACTTCACAGCTGGCTACAAGGCACCTTCCAAGCAGCCAAAATATTTTCAACAGCTGAATTTCAATACTTTGCAAAGCTCATTGCAGGATAACCACTGTGAACTTATTGTTAAAGGCTTTAAAAAGGTATTTCAAATTCCTTCAAGCTTTTTTTAAAAAAAAACTGGGAAAAAAACCTGGGATACTTCTCTACAGCGGTTGCATGCTACGGAGATCTTAGATCAATGGCGCAGGTTTAAACATTCAACACGACAAACTCCATACAGCAGCAAGCAAGACAGTTAGTTGCATAAACACGTCAATTTCACCCGGTCATAAGAGGCTCCTTCCTACCCTGTGGCAGGATTGCAAGTATTGCCCTTCTATAAAACCTATGCCCTTGCAGCTTTTCACAAAGAAACCAGGCTTTGGACACATGCATTGTTAAAGATGAGAAAAAATAACTATTCTTTGTTGTTAGACAGTCTGTAAAAGCCGTGGCCTCGTTCATATGATTTATGATACAACAATGCCTTTAAGAAGTGGGAATTAGAATTTGTTTTTCTGTGGGGATCAGGTGCCTCCTATTGTCCAAACTTTGTAAGTCACTCAGGCGAGAATATCACTTGGCATAAAAAGGGGGAAAGATACCAATCTCTGTAACTTTCCCTGCTATAAAACAATGCTTGAATAAATGAATGACTTGAATACACCTGAAGTTGAATCAGTAATTCTCTTTCTCACTCCTCCTCCTCCAAACCCAGTCGGAGATAAAGCGTCAAGTGTCAAAAAAAAGTATGCCATCTTCCTCACAAAATATTCACAACTTCACTAACTTAAATCCCTTCATACACCTGAAAGCAGAACAAACTGATTAGGTTTTTCAATTTCTGTTTGAATGAGGATTCATTTTTCAATGCCAAGTTTCAAGTTTCTTTTTACCCCACGTGTGCAAATTGGAAGAGCTGTGAATAAGGGAAAAAAATATTACTAAGAATAATCCTTGCATTTGATGTAGCACCTTAACCCATCGATGCGATGTCTCAAAGCGTTTCACAGGCTATACCGTGAAGTGGATCGACTGCGCATTTGTGGGCAAAATTGGAAGGGTGCAAGTTTGGCAAATGGGAGCTAGAGGGAGTTGCTGGCAAAGGGAATGCTCACTTCTGCAACCAGTTGGTTAGGAGCAAACCTCTGCCTTGGTGGGGACGGAGTGGTCCAGGAACAGGGCTGACAAGAGCAGAGAGACCAGAGCGGAGAGGGGATGCGCTCTGTTGGTGAAACCCTACTGGAGAAAGGAGCTGACAGTATCCTGCACCGCATTACACTGCAAAGCAGCGCAGTCTTCAATCTGACAGGAGACCGGGAGGAACGTCTCGAGCTCAGCTGGAAAGTTCACCATCAGAGATAGAACCACCTGTTTGGAAATGGGCTCTACAATCCAAGAGGGGGGGGGGGGAGTGGGGAGAACAAACTTTATATTCACGTTTATTTATTTAAAAAAATTTTTTGGGGGGGAATGTAATGTGGGGTTCAACATAATTTTTTTTGTGTGGCAGTTGGGCTCCAAATACAACTTTAGCTGGGGGTGCTGGGGGTGGGGGTGATGCTGGTGGGAGGGGTAGAAAGAAAGCAGTAAAGTGCTGTCCCCCCCCCCCCCCCACCCACCCCCAGTGGCATTAAAAGTGTCAAACCTCCCCAACAAGTAGGGAATTACACAAACCTGAAGGTCTCTCTCTCTCTGTACACACACACACCACAGTGACCCCACAAGGATAACTTCTCCCAATTCCTCTGTCCTGTCCCCCACCGCAATAGAGGCCAATTGACCTGTTTGGGTCTCCTCTCCCCCCCCCACACCCCACACCCCCCACCACACACACAGTATCCCCTCCTGTCTGTGTGTGTGTGTGTGTGTGTGTGTGTGTCACTCACTCACTGGCTCTGTGCTGTGCTGCTCAGTGCTAACTCGGCTCGACTCGGCTCTGGTTTGGTGACACTGTGCACAGGGGGAGAGAGAGAGAGAGAGAGAGGAAAAAAAAGAGGGGTTGGGGGACAGAAAGAGAGAGGGAGAGAGAGAGAGAGAGCGAGAGAGATGTGATTTACATCCGGGTTGACGGCACATGCGTGCTGTCCTTATTCCGGGATAACTTTGGTCCGGGTCAGGCAGTGGCTGCTCCAGACAGAGAGAGAGAGAGAGAGATGGTGGTGGTGATGGGGGTTGTTTTTGAGCAGCAGAGCTGTGATTGAGCGCAGCCACAAAGCACCACTCACTGGCAGAGGCTGGTGGTACACACAGCATCAAGTCACTGGGACCCCCCCCCCCCCCCGCCTCCTCACCCTCCCCACCACCCCCTCCCCCCAAAAAAAACATTCAACCTGTGACTGTGTGAAGCTTCTGCCACACCCTTCAATCCCCACATACGCTATTATTATTATTATTATTATTATTGTTGTTATTATCTTTATTATTATCCTTCAATTCAACCCCCCCCCCACCCCCGCCCGTCCCCGCTCGCTCTTTCTACAGCGAGCGCTTGTCCCGGAAGGAAAGAAAGGAAAGGAGGAAAATGGCGAATCCCGTCGCGCGCCCGCCGCGCGAGAAAACTGATCTTTAAAAAAAAAACACACGCAGCGTTGGCTTCGCCGACACCAACGCCAATCCCGACACCCGACGACAACTTGCATTTATTTGTACGGCGCCCTCCAACGCAGGGTAGCATCTCAGAGCGCTTAACGGTGGCGGAGCCGGACTCCGAGCCGGGGGTGGGGGCGCGGGGGCGCTGGGCGTAGAGGTGGCCGTAACCATGTAATTACACTCAAGACAATTACGTAAATGTCCAATGGAACATGAATTCAAGCAAGGGCAAAGTGCCAAGGATAGGTTTCATATTGCACGGTATTTGAGTCAAGACTACGATCTCATAAAGACATTAAATTGAAAAATAATGCTGTAATTTAATCAAGTTCAGATGCCGTCCAAAATCCACTCAATGTTTGATCCCATGGTCTTATCTGAAGACTTATACTGAATTAATGCCTTATTATGGATTTTCAACCAAGCATATTTTTTATGTCAAATAATTTGGCTAACTGTAGAGTTCATAAAATAAATGATGGTCATAAAATCCTTTTTACTTCAGTGAAAACAGAAGCTGATCTTTTTTTAGTTACAAAAGTGGCTACTTTCCAAAATAGAGCAGTGATAAGTGAAGTGTTGAATGAGATCAGCTATTTGAGCATCTGAGTTAATCATAACAAGCTCAACAAGATTAGGAAGTGAATCTGATATAAGCACAGAATAATTGCATGATTACAGTTAATATTTCCTGAGAACTGCATGGACGGAGATACCAAGAGAACATTTTAGGCAGTCAAAAGGAACTAAGCACCTGTTACCACACGCACATATAACACACGCACGAAGAATATGGCTTGAGGGCACAACTAATTGGCGCTGTAATATGTATGCTATTCAATTGTTCCACATGATTCTCCACAAACCATTGTCTGATCCTGACTCTACTATCTGGTGAGACACTGGACAACCATTTCCTTTAAAGGATGTGGGAAATTGAAGGATGTCACACAGGCTTCCATTTCCACCTGGCAGATAGCTCAAGGTCTGGATCCACTCAAGTTCCTCCCGATGTGAAAGGCGCTCTATAAGTGTAATTTTGTTGCTGTTGATTTTGTTGTTGTCATCAAGATTAACTAACGGTTTGTGTTTTAGGGAAACCTAACACTGAAAATAATGTCTGACCAGCATTGAGAACTCACCCATCAGGGAAGCAGGATCCAACCATTCCATGATGCTCTCAATTTCCATCTTATTATATTGCTCTTCCACACAGCCAATCCCTTTCTGTCTCTATCACCAGGCCGGATCTTTATAGACGCAAACTCCGACTTGGTCTATATCTCGCTCCATCCCACCCTTCTACATTTCAGTGTAAAACTGTTTCTCCTATGCACTCTTTCCGTAGCAACACTCCCTGCCCGCTTCTATAACTTTAGCCACAAGTGATTTCTGAGTCTCATGCTATTTCCCCATTAAACGGCACTGTTTTCCACTTGACTTGGACTATTTATACTCACATTATTTCCCACTGTCTTTTTCATCAACTCCTCAGCAAGAAAGGTGAAACTATGTTGCAGCATAACCAAAACTGCTCGTCCCAGTATCAGACAGTTCTAACCTATACCAGATTACCAAGATCTTAACAAACAGGATAATGCTGAATTTACAACAGATTTTACTAACATGAAACTTCAGCCTATTTATCTATCTATTTTCAGTGTTATCTATCTTCAGTGACTTGAGTCCTAAACAGTAGCAAGTGTTATCTTTATCTTGCATGCCTAATGACCATTAGTAAAGCCTCGTCTCATTTTACTTCCCTTTTTCAATACCATGATGGCAGTTGTTAACTCTAACGCAAGGGCTAGAAAGATAAACTGCCCTAAAATGGCCTTTGAAGACTTTAATAAAACACCCAGAGAAAGCAATAATCTAGTGCAAACAGAAAAAAATGGGCAGTAAAGTCATTTTCTTTGGATTGTAATGATTGCAGGTTTAGGTTCAAGGACACTTTGCCTTGTCAGCTTTCATGAAGAATTCCATCAGTTTTGAAGTAGGCTACAATATATAATATTAATGGTTCCAGCTTTGATAAGTGTTCTCAGCAGAATTTCTACCTTAGAAGTCAACCTTTCTGATATAAACAAAAGACTCTCAGTCAGATCGAGCACAGGAGACACAGTCTTCAGATCTTCCAGCATTTTTCAATTTTGATTTTTAAACCATCAATCATAGAGAAACCATAAACTGTAAAGATCAAGCTCTTTAAATGCTTCATACATATCACTGAAATGTTCACAGGCTCAGAACTCTATTCCGAGCTGTTATACTAATTGAACTGAATAGAAATAAGAGAGAAAATCATATACTATTCAACTTGTCCTGAACTAAAAAAATTCTTCTGTAAATCAAACAATGAGTAGTGTGTGTGTGCGCGCGCGCGCGCGAGTGAGTGAGTGTGGGGGTGGGGCAAGCTAAAGGAAGGTAAAGAAGGATACAGGTATTAGCCCATAAAAAATTACAGTAACACAAGTCATTAATCTGTGTAACTGCGACTGAGTTTTGAACATAATTTATCAATGTGGACTCGGGTTGCTACAGTTAGATGGCATGGAAGAGTTGAAGAGGGAGGTGCTCCAAGCACATGTGCTCCAAGTACTTTGCTCTATGTTTTGTCAACCCGTTGTTCATTTGAAAAAAGTTTGTTGCAAATTTACTTTTCAGATAGTTGTAATTAAGTGCTCCGGGATGTTACCCCGTATGAAGAGCGCTATATAAATGCAAGTTGTTGTTGTTGTTTGTACCTCCCCCACCCCACCATTAGCAGGTGGGCCTTCAGCCACTCTGCCACCACCCTCTGGAACTCCACCGTGCAGTCCCTCTGTCCTCACCCGCTCCCTTGCCTCCTTCAAGACCCGCCTCAAGACTCTCCTCTTCAACCATGCATTCGATCATCCTCCTTCCCCACTTGCCCTCCACCCTCCCCGATCCCGACCCCCAGCTCAGGTCCAAAACACTGATAGTCCAGCACCTTCGGACATCCTCCTGACGTGAAAGGCGCTATACACATGTAATTTTGCTGTTGTTGTATGAGGCTCCAAAACCTAGAATAAAGATCCAGGAAGTGAACACAAATCCAGGCCAAAACCTGATGTATGACTCATTCAGCATAATTCCCAGACGCTGATATAAATAACAAAAACATAAATGCTCGGTTTCATGTTGCATGTTTTTCCACTGATCAATTTCTTCAAGGTGATGATTTGGTGGATTGTCAGCAGTTTCTGATTTACAAAATGTTTATAATGAATCTGTGGTGACACTCTGACTTCAGAGAGAGAAAACAAACTCCTTTTTCTTCCCCTTCACTGTCACCTCCTCTGAGCACTGATTTAGCTAAAGGAGCAGAATTATTACAAGGGAATGGCAATCCAGGCTCCAGGAAAACTAAAAATGAAATTGAATATTTCAAATGGAAAACTATGAAAGCTCTTACAGATTCCACTGGTTACAGATTTGATGTCAAGAATCTGTCAACGATAAGCTTTCTCTCCTCTAAATTTGGTAATAGAGTATTGATTGTATTGCACAATCATATTTCCTTTCCATTTTGCCATTGGCTTTTATAATAATAATCCTTGCATTTTGATATAGCACTTTTTCACGTCTTCTCGACGTCTCAAAGCGCTTCACAGAATAGATTGTAAAGTGAATTGACCGTATATTTGTGGGCGAAACGCGGCAGCCAATTGCGCACAGCAGTGTCCCACAAACAGTTGTGGATTGAAAATGACAAATTTATAATTTTTTTTCTTGAGGGATTATTATCAGGCGTGTGGAGTAAGGAAACTTGCCCAAGGTTTCACTCTGCCTGGAATTGAACCCAGGTGTCTCGCTTGCAAGGCGAGTGCTGTAACCACTGAACTACAGGACTACAAGCAATTTATATTGTAGGGGGAGGAGACTTCATCTGCAAGTCTGTCTTAGCTAATAATTACCATGAATTTGAAAAGCTGAACAATTACTGTACTATTTTCAGTTATATAGAATTTATTTAAAAGGTCCTGTGTTGTCCCTCTAGTTGTTTGTCATGAAGTCACAATTTTGGCAATTTTCTACAGCAATCAATCTGCACATATAAACCTGTAGATAAAAAACAGCTTAAGTATGTTACTGTGATCCCTCTTGGGCACATCATCTGGTAGCTACATTTTCAACTTGATCAACTTGAGCAATAAAATAACAAAATGAGGATTTTCTTAATGTGTGGTAAATATTGCTGGGTGTATCATGTTTCATTACTTCTAAATACACCAATGAAACAAAATATTGACTGTAATTGAGTGTTATATAAATGTTATTGACCTCAGTTAAACAATGCACGTCATGGCGATCAGTTATTGGATGGTTACATTTTGTTTACTGTTTGAAAGATGACAGTGTCATTGTTTCGGTCACTTACGTGTCGAATTTAATCAAAAGAGGAAATCAACGAATGATTTGTTGAAAAAGTTTACCCGGTGATACACTGGACCCGACCATATGGTAGGTGTTGTAAATACAATATGTAGCTTTTCTGTCATTCATCAGCTTTGTAATTAATGACTGCCTTGAAAACAAACACAGATGTTTCATTGTGACAAGAAATGTGTGCTGCCATTTGTTTCAGCTGACTTTTGGATCGCATATTTTTTCCCCCCAAAGCTTTAGGATCACATAAAGTCCTTACAAGATTCAAGTGTTCAGGTTTGGTGGAAAGAATTCATAAACCTATCCTCTCTTGGAAGTTCAGTAGTTGAGATGCTCATTTTGAACCACTTTCTCTCTCAGGTTCCTGGCTTTTACCATCATGATGCCTTCAAGTGAGTCATGACACCGTGAGGGAAGAAAATGACATTCTTCCTTCACATGTATAATTGAGACTTTCCTTTGCGCTGTAAGATTGTACATAAAAGTTGTAAGAGATCAAAGCAATTTGAATCCAATATATACATGCACTGCATCAAAGAGTGACAGCAAGTATAGGATCCATTGGGATGTGAAGTAGGCATTTTAAAGTATGAATCATCTTAAACGGATGAACACATATCCTTCCTCTATCTATCCGATGAACATACTAGTGCAGAATGATGGGAAACACAGTTATAAATTCCAGACGTACAGATATTCGTGAAATTAATGTTCTTGCTTTTTTAAATGTTTTTGTATTTTTAAAGAAACGCCTTTTTAAAGTAACAAACGTCTATATAGTACATAGAACATTGCACTAGTATCTAGACTGTATATTTTGCCCACAAAACATACAGTCAATTTACTTTACAGTATATTCTGTGAAGTGCGTTAAGACATCTATATATAAATTTTAAAAACATTCTGATAGTATGCACAGGTTTACATGCGTTTCTGCCATATACCCACCACCCTCCAATAATGTGCAGTGGAGAGACATTGTTCTTGTTGGTTTGTTTGCCTGTTCACATTAAAGATCTCATGGCACTATTCAAAATGAGAAAGGAGTTTCTTCTGATGTCCCGGCCAACAATCCTCCAGGTAAATTAATTATTCATTGTTATTTGTGGGACATTGCTGTACGCAAATTGGCTGTAACCTACAAGTGAAAAGGTAAATTGACTTTACCGTAATTATCTGTTAACCCCTTTGAGATATTTTACCATTACAAGTGCTGTAACAAATGAAAGGGTTATTATTTATTATACCATTTTAAATCAACTCTACATATTGAAAGAGCTGTTTATCTACAATTACCTCAAAGTTATTTGCTCTGCAAATGACCAAGAAACATTTAGAAACCAATAATTTGTTACCTTGTTTTTGCTTTCTGTCAAATTGAAGACTCATTCACAATTGCTTGTTCCTATCCTGGGGTTTCCTTTCTGAAGGAAGTTTAATTTCTCTGAAGAGTGTTTCATTTCCCAACACTAGATGGCACACTTAAGCTTTGTTTCGCAGGTAAGTACTTCCTTGAGAGAAAAGTTACATAACAAAGGAATGATTACGCAGATGGAAGGTGGTATGACTTTGCAGTTTCCATTCAACCTAAAAGCTCTAAACCTTATGGGGTGAAGAATGTTTCAATCTATTTCATGGCAAACACAAATAGGATGTTCAGAAGTAAACCATACTTTTACACACCAGTTTCTAGAGATTTTCTGCTAGCTTTTAATCCTCTTTTCCTCGGTGGCTATTTCTTCATGAGTAAGAATAGCCAGCGGTTGTAATGTGATGAGGGGGAAAGGGGAATCCAATTTGGCTTCCTTTTAACCAATTTTAAATTCATATCACTGAAAAATAGGTGAAAAAGGTGCCAAAACATTAAACTAGACATGCGCCAACACACATTGTGTTTATGTTTAAAAAATATGTTTTCAATTTAATAGGAATGTAAAGCGGATTAAGATTGAAGGCAAATCCTATTGAAAATGGTAGGAAAGCAGGAGGAGGCAGGTGGACTGGTGATTCTAGTAATAATTTTTTTACCTATCGAGGTTTCACTGTGGGGCCTCACTGGGCTTACACTGATTATAGTTCCTTTTTTCCCCCAAAAAAATCAATAATAAGAAAACAGGGTGGATTTAATTTATTTCAAATACTATGTCTTACAATCACAATGTTTTCAGTTGCAAATAGGAATTAAAGCAGCTAGGGTTTTGACTTGGCTCCTGCTTGTGAATATTAACACGATGTAAGCAATTGCACATAAAACTAGACTGTGTCCTGATAGAAATCTCCAGGCTGCTGTTTTCCAAAACATTTAAAACGGCTTAACCTTTTAACCCTGACACAGGGCTCTTTTGGATAGATCCCTTGCAATTTGATGATTTGAGCTGAATTATCACAAAGCAGGGGAAAACTAAAGTGCTCCATGCAAACCTCTATCGTTTCACTTCAAAACCTGAACTTGCAGCCAGCCCAGATATGCAGCCCAAATGATTTATGGAATATAGTGTGTTACCTTTGAATCAACATCTGCACAATGGGATTATAACCATCTTATTTACAGTGCATGCTAATTACATGCCTATTTATGGTACAAATACAGAAAATGTAATACAGCACCACAAAGCAAAAGACTCAGATTGAAGCAATTATTTGGGTTATTAAATAATTAACCTAACAGTCAGGAATCTCGGTGTCTTGTTCGACCCTCGACTGTCTTTTCTCCCCCACGTTCAAGCCATGACCCGCTCTGCCTTCCCTCATTTCCGTAACATCGCCCGACTCCGCCACTACCTCACCCCTCAGGCCGCTGAAACTCTTGTTCATACCTTCATCACCTCCAGGCTCGACTATGCCATCGTCCTGCTTGACAGCCTTCCCAACTCCTCCCTCCACAGGCTGCAGATAATCCAGAACTCCGCAGCCCGTGTCCTGTCCCGCACCAAACTCTGTGACCCCATCTCCCCAACTCTCGCCCCACTCCACTGGCTCCCTATCCTTCAGAGGATCCAGTTCAAGATCCTGGTCCTCACATACAAACCCCAGCTCGGGTCTGAAATGCTGTACTCTGTCCAGCGTCTTGGGACAACAACAACAACATTCCATTTATTGAGCGCCTTTCACGTCGGGAGGACGTCCCAAGGCGCTGTCCTCCCGACGTGAAAAGCGCTATACAAATGTAATCTTGTTATTATTATCTCACGGTAAAGTGTTAGTTAGCCTTCTTCTGCAACCATGACTAATATGGTGACTGGATCTGATGTTAAGTAAGGCATCTTTCCAGCAGTTATTTTTTGACATATGTCGTCACATCTAAAATAAATGGCAGCACGATAAGAATGGTTTATGAATCCTTTAATAAGGTACCACGTTTCACCATGCCCCAAATTGGCTAATGAAGAGTGCTCACAAACACTCATCTGCTGGCGAAACTCACAGAGATGGCAACAGCCATGTTCATTTTGACACTGTGGAACTCGCTGTTCTTGTTATCTTTCTAGTGCTACTGATTTGAACAGTGTCACTTAATTTCCAAATCGTAAAATGACTCCTAGTTTATAAGGTGTCACTCAATGGCTGGTACAAACAGAGTGGAAGAGCCAAGAGTCATATTAAAGTTGATTAACTGAGGATTGCCTCCATGAACAGTTAAACTTGGGATTAACTGGGGACTGTAGCAGGGCAGGATTTACTGCTCATAGCACAAGTGATTCTACAGCAAACAATCCATACACTGATTACAACCCAACAGGCAGCTGTCAGTGTGCAACGTGCTGTTTCTATGGATGCTTTCCCAGTTCTTGAACACACATGAAACAAACTGTGCCATAAATTGAATGGACACCGTACCGATTTATTGATTTCCATCGCTACACAGCAGCTCTTCTTACCTTCTAACTCTCCCGTTACTTAGTGATTCTAAGATTGAATGAAGCATAATCCACAGCAGGGCCACAAAGATGGTTTATTCAAAAAAAATACTGAACTTCACAATAAGAAATTGTGAAATAAGATGCATTACCCAAGATGGATCAATTTGTTAAAATCCATAATTATTTTGATGTGGCTCAGTAATTCTAACTGATATTGTTAACTTATCTGGAAGGATCAGATTTGAATTTCTACTTTCCCTGCACGAAAAAGGCCCTTTGGCTCATTTGATCTTATCTTTGCAGAATACCCAACACAGCATCAAACCTTTTCCTAAATCAATCCAGAGTCCTGGCCTCAATGATCATTCCTGGTAAACCCAGTAGCCTGGCTCAGTCAATAGCACTCTCGCTTCTGTATCAGAAGTTCGAAACCTATGTCAGGAAATTCAGTTCACGACTATTTATGCGACACTGCTTTAGGCAAATGGGCTGGTGCATTCACCTATAAAATACACAATTATTACACTTTACAGTGCAAGGATGATTATTTATTTATAAACTGTTTTAGTTATTAATTACAATTTATAACTATCCTGAAATTGCCCTTTGCAACCTTGAACCTGTGTCCTTTTGTTTTGCTGTTTTCGGTAGTTTGAATTTGTGAGTGTTCATTGATTTAGATTGCATCATTATGCAGGTGTGCAAAGGTGTAAATACTTCAATCCACACCTGAATGATACGAAAGGGAGGACAAAGATCAACAAACTGGCGGAGCGGAAACAATAAAACAAACCGTCCCTTGGTCCTCAATAAAATTCTTATGGACAGCTTTACTTTCATTTCCCATAAAAAGCTCCTTTCATTAGTGTATCCTAGAATAACATATCTATACGTGACCAATGTTTTTTTCAGAAATCTCTTAACCTAATCTTAATCTCAGTATTGGAGAACAAGATCAGTTTGAGAACGTGTTTGATTTACAACGCCTCTTTGACATTCACTGTGATACTTGCCAAGGTATTTTGTGACACATCTGAGTGTTGGATTCCTTGGATTCATTTCATACAGTAACAATAATGTTGTGACTATGTATTAATGCCGAGACATTATGCAAATATACAAGGAGTCTGTGGCTCTATTTCTGATGGTTTCCTTTGATGCTGAATAGTCACTGATAAGAGAGTGTGTGGTTCCACTTATTCCATACACTACATTTCTTTGATATCAGGTAACAATTCATATTCATACTTTGTATACCAATTTCCATGCAATCATTTTCTTTGGATTTCCTCACTGGCCTTTTTTTTTATCAATAGAGGAACCAGGTTGTTACCACTTAACAGAGGTTCTTCAGTATTTGTAATGGAACAGCATTTCATATCACTCTGGGTTTCTTCATATAATAATAATCGTTGCATTTGATATAGCGCTTTTTCACGTCTTCTGGACGTCTCAAAGCGCTTCACAGAATGAGGCTGTAAAGTGAATTGACTGTATATTTGTGGGTGAAGTGCACAGCAGTGTCCCACAAATAGTCGTAGATTGAAATGATCAATTTATAATTTTTTTTCTTGAGGGATTATTATCAGGTGTATGGAGTAAGGAAACTTGCCCAATGTTTCACCCTGCCAGGAATCGAACCCAGGTCTCTCGCTTGCAAAGCGAGTGCTCTAACCACTGAGCTACAGGACTCCACTCAATTGAATATACCATTCAATTGCCTCATTTATACATTTACATATTATTACAATTTTATTTTGAGAAAGAGAGAGAGAGATGGTGAATTGTAGCTTCAGAACCAGGCTGAGGCAAAGCAAAGTTATGAACGATCATTAAATATCATCTGGTTGCTTATAGCAACTCCCTTTTATGCATAGAAGCTTGACTGGGCTCAGGAAGAATTCTTCAGATTGCCAGTGAAATCCAATTATTTATTACGTCCACTGTTCAAAGAATAGCATTTACATTTTCAGTTTAGCAGGGGCTTACATCTGAGCTTGCCATAAATACACACATGCACAAAGGAAAATATAAGCCAGTAACATTACATGGTTTATAACAGGTATTGTCAACTGTGATTGTTCAGCTTAAACCTTTGGCAACTGGTTATCTCCATACCTCTTGCCAAGCTCTCGGAGGAGCAGAGACTCTGCAGTATAGGACACAAACCATTGTGAAGAGCATAGCAGATTTCCCCATTTATAGCACTGAGTGAATCTATTTTAAGTTTTGACACATACAGACTGCAGATGACTGAGATTAAAAGCCCACTGGTTTTCAGTTCTTTATTGTAGTTCTGCCTAAGCAATTGAACTGAGAATTGACAAGGCATTATTCTCTTTAAGCAGCTGCTAGCAAAAAAAAGTAAGACATACAGACTAGGGTTTTAAATAAGGAAATAGTGCACGTCAGATGAATTCATACAAGCATAATTCTCATCCAACGATAGAATTTCAGTATGTCCAGCTTCTTGGTATAGAATTCCTGTGTCTAGGAATAAGTAGTTTGTTTTCCAGATGATAAGCACCAGAACATTCTGTGTCCTGTCCTTCCATTGTTGATGATTCTCTGGACAGCAGCATCATTATTGCTTGAGTTTTTAAAATGTAATTTGGGTTCACTGACGTGGTGCCACACAATACTATACTAATCCAACTAGAAACTCGCGTCATCTCCGAACTGCTTTCAAATTAGATTTCTTCATATCTATCATATCATATCTATCTTCATTTCATCGTGTCCTGGCAAGCAATCCTCCAGAAAAAGTTGGTCTTTCATTTCACATCCGTTTGTGGGACATTGCCATGGGCACAGTCACGACACTTTACGGCAAATCCTGTGAAGCACTTTGAGATGTTTCGATGACTGATAAAGTGCTATATCAAATGCAAGGATCATTATTATACTGTATTGTTATTCTCAATTCTGAGTCTGGAAGCAAAACATTCATTTTCTACAGAAGAGCAACTGTTGTGGCTTGTATTGGAATATTGTCGGCTGTCTTCAGACTGTCAAACCTCCTACTCCAAGCATTACAATAACAGTGACTTGATGCAACAGTGCTCTACGCAAACATTCAGGTCCAACAATAAGAATTCTTGCATTTGATATGCTTCCAGAATTGAAAGCTAGAATCATCATAGAATCATAGAATTATACAGTACAGAAGGAGGCCATTCGGCCCATTGTGTCTGTGCCAGCTCTTTGAAAAGAGCTATCCAAATCAATCCCACTCCCCCACACTCTCCCCATAACCCTGCAAACTTGTCCTCCCCAAATAATTATCTATTTCTTTCTTAAAAGTTGTTATCGAATCGTCAGAATAAATAATATTCTGCCAATACGATAACAACTGGTTCTAAATATTAGAATAAATATTTAGAACCATACACTATGTCACTGATGTTATTGAGCAGTGTTGCTGAGGAAACCCACTTGGTTTACTATCCTAATATTCACAGAATTCTAACATGGTTATTTTAGTTAGATTTAGCTACAGAACTATTCTGATACGTGGTACAGAAAAAATATTGCAAACTGACTTTTCTTTTACGCATAGCTCAGTGAAAGTTCTGAAAGTTAGTGATGCGTAGAATTTCTTGCAAAACGAACAAGTGCTTTTTTAATGATTCAGCAGGGTGATGAAAGATACTGCTGCAATCTTAGTCATTAAAACCACATTATTTCATTCATTACATTAATTGAGAAGTTCAGAGTCATCACTTCTATAGGATATGGTTTGTTCCGTTATCAGAAACTCTCACTAGTTGAAACAAACCTTTGCCATCTTTGCTTTCAATACTCAGCAGATCAAATTCTACAGGGTGACCAAAAAGTTGTGATGGCATGATAATATCTAATAAGTGTTATGATATATATATTTATAGATAATCGGGTAGTTATCACTACTTTTTGGTCACCCTGTAGATAATCAAAGTTAACCAATGCTATTGAGCTGAAGAATTAAGGAATCATTACAATATGATTTATTTACTATAAGCATTCACATTAGGACAATATAGTTTTTTTAAAACTAAGGATTTCTATTAGAGGTCCATAAGGTACAATTAATATAGAGTATAGTACCATTACCTGTCTAACTTTTCCTTCACGAGTATGCAATTCTTCATTGTCAGCACAGCATTGTCCCACAAACAGTCGTGGATTAAGTGACCAATTTTTTATTATTTTTGAAGGAAGGATTATATTGCTCCTTGTTCATTGTTTCTTAACTCAGTTTAATGTAAATAAATAGTTTTCCATTCACATTAAATGTTGGGGCCCTGTGGGTATTTTAACTGATTCACCCTCAATAACATAATATGGACAAATACACAGGAATATCTACTCTTTCACAACATTAGTTTGGATGAGGAAGGCCCTTCGGTCCATCCAATCTCATCCTTCCAGAAAACCCACCTCACCCGTTTCCTATTATACCATCAAGCTTTTTAAAATAAATTCAGTGTCCTGATCTCAGCCACCTGGCATGGCAACCAGTTTGTGATTAATTACCCTCTGAGTAAAGATAAATTTCTTGGTATCTGTCCTGAAATTGCCTTTTGAGCTCTAAAACTATGTCGTCGTCTTCTACTATCTTGGAATATCCTAAAGTATTATTCTGTTGAGAACATACCCAGTGGAAAATGAGATAACAAGTGGAAGCTCGGCAAAACCATTTAAAAATCAATATCAAGAGATAGTCTGACAAGCTATTCATCACCAATTCTTGTTTCAAGTTACATATACAGCTTGCATTTTATACAGTTCTTCACAGCAAAGTGAGAGTAACCTGGTAACATAGTCATTTTAGAATCTTGGTTCAAGGGCTAACCCCAATCAGTTGATCTGAGTTACCTGGAATATTTGCCTCTCCCCAGTGGAAGTTTCCCTCCTGTACGTTAGTCAGAAAATAATAGGTGGGGGAAGGGGAAGGGATGCAGGAGTCAATAGCCTACACTACAATGCCCCAATGCAAGCTTCAGTAATGCAGGAATATGAATTTTAAAACACAAAAGTAAATGCAGGCAGCTCAGCCACCTTTGTTTTTTTAAAATGAAGTCATTTAACACAGGCGGTCCCTTAATGTTAATATTGAGTTGAAATTATTCTTGGGTTGGTTTATTTGAACTTGTCTCTAAATCACTGAGAGACATTTATAGATTCCAAATTGCTGCAGCTTACTCAGACACAACTAGGGTTAGTAAAACATCAAATGGATGATTTAATTATGTTTGCTGATTCTAATAGGATTTATTGATGTGGATTTTTAATCTTATGGTATTAATAATCATAATATGGCTTATTGTATTCACAAAATAGAAAGCATTGAAATCCCCTGGTTTGAATTTGATTCATATTGCAATAAATCTTGAGCTTTTAAGTCTCATCTCATTTAACTTTCAATGTTAGATGAAGCCAACTCTCTCTCGGTTGAGTATTACAGCCTACCATGTGGAGAGAGACAGAAAACAGCAGTCTTCCTGAAGATATGGATTTGCCCGTTTGAAAAATTTGCACCAAATCCATTTCTCTGGTAGAATTTTTGATGATGTAGCATTTTAGATAATGAATATATTATCACACATATCAAGTAGTTTATATATAAAATGCAGATTTCATAGAGAACTCAATCCCTTTAAAACGAGTGTTAATTGACATACATATGGAGAGCCTAAGACCATGAAATATTTTTAGCTGCTCTCGTGGTTTAGAACTCAATTCAAGAAACTAGGCTCAAAGGAATCAGTCCGATAGTATCAGGAAATATTTTGTCTCAACGTACTCATTGAGACAAAATAATAGTTGCGGTACAGATCAGCCATGATCTAATTAAATGGCGGAACAGGCTCAGTGAGCTGGATGGCCTACTCCTGTTCCTACGTTCATACATTTTGGCCAGTTAGTCAAAGATAGCTTGGCACCATTCCAAAACTATGAAATGCAGTGGAAACCTAGATTGCTCCATGGTCAGGAAGCAAATGAGCCATCTGCCTGTAATATATCAGTGTTAGAAAACCCAACTCAGACTCAGCAGTCCTCTCACATCTTCCACTGGATCAATATGAAGACTCCTTTATCGCTCTGTTGTGCAGCTCGCCCTTTCAAGAGACAGACTAAATTGGCAAGATGATACTTGAATGAGCAACTCAACAATTGCCATTGCTTCAAGCGATGGAATACCAGTAGAAAATTGACCGATCATGATCCTCCGGCAAACACGTGTAAGAAGCATACAAATACGCCTCAGTCTGCTGTTCCCTTTACACGCTTGTCAACTTTTGTTTTTTTTTAAAAAAACAACAACTTTGGTTTCATCCCACCCATTGTTTTTTGGTCTATCGGACTGCGCCACCTTGGGTGGGAGTCCTGCAATCAGTTACTCCTCGGCGGCGCCGGCCGCTCGATCGAAATGTCCTCCCTACGTGAAAGGCTCCATTTACAAATGTAACCAGTCGTCGTTATATAACATAACATAACAGTCCTGGCATTTGATAGAGCGCTTTTTCACGTCTTCTCGACGTCTCACAGCGCTTCACAGAACAGACCGCGAAGTGAATCCACCGTATGCTTTGTGGGCGAAACGCTGCCCAACTGCGCGCAGACAGTCGTGGATTGAAAATGACCAATTTATGATTGTCTTGTTGTTGAAACCGAGCTGTGGGGAGGGTGGGGTGGGGGGGGGGGGTGTGGGGGGTCTGTCTCACCCTGGGTTCTGATGAAAGATCACAACCCGAAACGCTAACTGACCTTCCTCTCTCCATCGATGCTGCCCTGTCCTGCCTGACCCGCTGCGGGCCTTCCTGGCGCCCGTCTTGTTATTTATCGCAGGTTCTCCAGCCTCCGCAGTAACTTAGCGACGGTGAAAAAGGCCTTTGCCGCCTTTTGCCGCCCGGTGGCTGGGGTGGGGGGGCATCGCCTCGCAGAGCGAGAGGCCCCGGGTTCGATTCCCCCGGTCGGTCGGTCGGGGCGAAATGTTTTTTTTTTTGGGGGGGTGGGGGGTTTCCTTAACTCAAGTCCCTCGACTGTGTATTCTGCGGAAGCGCTTCGAGACGTCTCGGAGAGCCGAGGCCGACGCGTGTTCTCCTCGGAGCCCTGGTTGCCCGGCAACGGGTGAACTGCATTTCCCAGCAGGCGGCGGGGCGGTTTTGTTGATATACAGAGACGGGGGGGCGGGCCCTCCACCGGAAGTGGGCGGTGACCTCTGCCCCCCCCCCTGCCGGGGGCGGGGCTCAGTGTTGACTTCCGGCCGGGCTGGAGGTGGCAGCAGCGCCGCCGATGTCTGAGCGCTCCTCGCCGGCTGCACAGCCCCGCCAGCGGCCGCCAGCCCCACGCGCGCACTCCCCGGGCCGCTCCTCTCCCGCTCAATGTCTGCCTCGCCCCGCCCCGCCCGACGCGATCCTCACCGTTGATGGTTCGGTCGCCCAGGGCGGCTGGAAGCTGACGACCGGGTCAGGTCGCCCGGCTTCTTCACTGGCTCCTCAGCGATGGACTGGCTCATGGGGTGAGTGAGTGGAGTGGAGTGAGTGGAGTGAGTGAGTGAATGAGAGAGAGAGAGAGAGGGAGTGAATGAGAGAGAGATAGAGAGAGAGAGAGGGAGTGAGTGAATGCGAGAGGGAGTGAATTGGAGAGAGAGAGAGAGAGAGAGAGTGAGTGAGTGAATGTGAGGGAGTGAATGAGAGAGAGAGAGAGAGAGAGGGAGTGAATGCGAGAGGGAGTGAATCAGAGAGAGAGATGGAGTGAGTGAGTGAATGAATGCTGAGAGGGAGTGAATGAAGAGAGAGATAGAGAGAGAGAGGGGGAGTGAATGCGAGAGGGAGTGAATTAGAGAGAGAGTGAGTGAATGAATGTGAGAGGGAGTGAATGAGAGAGGGATAGAGAGAGAGAGTGAGTGAATGAATGTGAGAGGGAGTGAATGAGAGAGAGATAGAAAGAGAGAAAGGGAGTGAATGCGAGAGGGAGTGAATTAGAGAGAGAGTGAGTGAATGAATGTGAGAGGGAGTGAATGAGAGATAGAGGGAGTGAATGAGAGATAGAGGGAGTGAATGAGAGAGTTGAATAAGAGAGTAACGGGGGAAGTTAGGCACCGAGGGATTGAGGGAGGGAAGAGTTGAAGGAAGGAGAGAGATGGGGATTGAGGGAGAGAGGAATAAGGGAGTGACTGGGGCAGTGACGGAGGGAATGAGGGGTTGAGGGAGTGAGGGAGACAGGATGGGACAGTCAGTGACGGAGGGTGAGGGAGCGACTGGGGTACTGAGTGAATGAGGGGGTGAGGGAGACAGGATGGGACAGTCAGTGAGGGAGGGGGAGAGAGGGAGGGAGTGACTGGGGTACTGAGTGAATGAGGGAGTGAGGGAGACAGGATGGGACAGTCAGTGAGGGAGGGGGAGAGAGGGAGGGAGTGACTGGGGTACTGAGTGAATGAGGGAGTGAGGGGTTGAGGGAGTGAGGGAGACAGGATGGGACAGTCTGAGGGAGGGGGAGAGAGAGGGAGTGACTGGGGTACTGAGTGAGGGAGGGAGGGAGGGAGTGACTGGGGTACTGAGTGAGGGAGGGAGGGAGTGACTGGAGTACTGAGTGAATGAGGGAGTGAGGGGTTGAGGGAGTGAGGGAGACAGGATGGGACAGTCAGTGAGGGAGGGGGAGAGAGAGAGGGAGTGACTGGGGTACTGAGTGAGGGAGGGAGGGAGTGACTGGGGTACTGAGTGAGTGAGGGAGGGAGGGAGTGACTGGAGTACTGAGTGAATGAGGGAGTGAGGGGCACTTTGCTGCTGCCCCACACTCGGCTGGGCAGTGGGCTGAGCGAGGCGCTTGCCTTCAGCCTGACCTGCTGGTCCTACTGCTGAGTGGCTCGGGGAGGAGATGGGGGCATTGCTGCTGCTCACTTCACCTCACAAATACTAACTCCAGTTAGTCATAATAACCTCACTCTTTCCACAAGTTTGTTCCCTTTTTTAAAAAAAAAATCTGTGTGGGTGGGGTGGGGGGTTAAAAAAGGATGAAAATTAATAAGTGGTAAATGCATCCTGCAGATTTGATTTTTTAAAATCTTAAATAAGCAAATGCTGGACATGCATTTAGAGAAGGGATGTCATTGTCTTTTCTTAGTCCTTATTAAATAGATGTCTGGCTTTATTGGATTATCTTCTGCTTTATTATGGCACTGCCTGAATCCCTGACAATGTCAGGAGCAGTGCTACATTTTCATAACTCAAATTGATGGTTGTGTGTGTGTGCTTTTTTTTATTTTAAAACTCAATTCTGTAAAGAAGGAACTTTTTTTTCTAAGCTGATTGTTTAAAACTGGCAAACATGACATTGTGTGTGAAGGTAATTGAACGGTTAGCAGCTGTGGGTATTGCAACCCTTCCTGTGAACGGCACTTCAACATATTTTTACTGTTTAAGGGTGGGGAGGATGAACAATTTGCAAATCCAGCCTCCAAATCGTCAGAATGCATTGAATTACATTGTTATTTATAGGAAAGCTGGTGTTAATAGGGGAAGTTTATAAATGGTCGGGAGAAAGGTACGACTTTGTTTGTATAGAGCAGTATATATACTGTACTTAACCAACTTCAAGACCTGGGTTTGAGATGATGTGTCAATACAATGTAACATACACAGAATATTTCAGGGTGCATTTTTTTCTGAAATATCTATATATTTGTGAGAGAAAGTTTGTGTTTTCTGTATAGATGTGGTTCAAATTTATGACATGCTGGTGCGCCATAGCAGAGTAAAATATACGTCTTTCACCAGACTGCACAGTTCAGTTGGTGGACTTGGATTATTGCTGTTTAGTGACGGGTTTGAGGCAAAAAGTGAATGCGGTAAAGTCATGTACAAAGACACCAATGTCACTTATTGTCCTTTGGGTGCATGTTTATGAAACTGATAGTTATTTGAAGATTAGTAATGGATAGATGTGAGCTTGTGTGCATATTTATGTCAACATTTCAACAGAAACAAAACCGTATTCCTTGGGAATGCGCAGGTCTGTATTATGGTAATAACTCAGCTGTTCTGCGACAATGTTGCCGTAAAGCAATATTTTCCACCGATGTGCTGCTTCGTATCCTTTTCTGCATTTTATTGTTAAACTTTCACCAATGTTTTTGTTTTCCGTGTGATTATGTTTTGGAACGTTTCAGATTACATCAGTAATAACATCCTAATCTGTCAGTGTTCATTTCAGGTGCTAGTTTGACTCTGAGATTGATTGTCATTTTGACATTGGTTCAAATCATGTACAGCTGCTGTTTATTCAGCAGGCGTACAGTTAAAATAACTCAATAGTAGCAATATTTTGGATCACTGAGAGTGCTTTATTTGAAAAATAATTAATTAAGGAATTACAGGTGTATGAAGGGCACAGAAGTGATACTGAATGTGGCGACGAATAGCTAGTACAGTACATTTATACCTCCGAGAAGCATGTTATTGGATGTGTTGTAAATGGGGAATTTTGTCAGCTTTAGTGTTGGTCAATTTCCACCAGTCCTACCAAATGAGTTGAAGAAATCTAAAATATATGAATTCTCTCAGAACTGAGCTGAATAAACCATTCCTGGCAACTTTTATGCATAGGAGGATATTTAATGCTAAAATGTCAGCATTTTAAATCCAATCCCCATTTCTATTGTAGTGTATTATGCAATTGTGCATCAGTTGGGTATGCAATATATAGCATATTATATATATTGCTATATTATATTATAATATATTATATATTATATTGCATCGCATCAGTTGGGTATGCAATATACAGCACTTAAAATACAACACAGAAGCACAAATGACTGTTTAGAATGTGTGCAACAAGCAATAACAGGTACCCTTGGGATACCAGCTATTGGTGTGTTTGTATGTTCTGCAGCAGAGTAACAGGATGTGTGCTCTCTCCCCTGTGATTTCCACATGCTGTTATAAACCATCTGTGTTTGGTCCTTTGGGTAAGATGTTGAGCTGAGGTGCTGCCCTAATTCCACCTTTCCCCTCCCTCTTCTCCCACTTACCCAGAGAGGTAAGAAGCACGGTTGTAAAACCATGCCCGTCAGTGCTGTAACTTAGCAGGCCAGGCATTGTCAATTGCAAAACACCTGTGCAGTCTAATGTTAAACATCCATTCTACTGGTAGGACAGAGCCTTTACTTATAAAAAGTATTAATATATAGCCTTAGTAATTATATCACATTAAGGCTGTTAATAGTTTCTCAGGTTTTCTTGAACCTTTGAATGCCTGATAAAGTTGAAGGGCTTTCTTGGCAATGTTTTCTACTTCTCTTTGACCTATCATCATGGAAGAAAGAGACAATGTAATGATCAAAGCTTTTATTTTCAAGTGACATATTAATATTTCACCCTGCAGTGGTTTTGGGTGTTAAGTTTCAGCTAATGGTTCAGGTGACAATTCACTGATGTCATTCACTGATGTCCTTCGTGGAGTCTCAATGACCACCTTTATTTTACTCGCCCGATTCCTGTGATTTGCTGAGCCTTTCTGCATCTGAATAACTGCAGCCTTCATCCATGAGTTATTTTTTTGTAAACATTTGTGATTAGCTACTGTATGTATTCTGAAAATGTTAGTTTTGCATTGAAAACATTTTGTTTGGCTAAAATAACTATCCACAATCTCATTTGGAAGTCCTTATTCCCGAAGAACAGTTTTAAGAATAGCAGAATAGCAATAACGTGTTTTAAAAAATTAAGACTGGAAAATGTAGAATTTATAACGTAAAAACCTTCAAACGTACAAGACAAGATGTCAGTAAATGTGATGGATATGGCATTACAGACTTTGACCGGTGGTAAGACAAGGCTTGAGACATGAGTTGCGGATAAAATAGCCCAAAAGGCCTTTTTAGACGCAGTGGCATGTGGGATGAATGCAGGGCTTCATGGTGTAGGTGCTTTGCTGTGCGAAGTCGATGCAGTGCCGGTTGGGGTAGATGCTGTATTAGAAAGGTTTGAGAATCACCTCCTGGTCTGTGACAGTTCAGCCAATGTCAGTCAGGCCAGCTGTTTGGGTGCTAGAATTGAGCTAACTCTCCTGGAGAGAATTTCATTGGGGTTCTCACTTTGAAAGTTTTGTGGTGTATCAGATGCTGGGTAATGTGCTGTGTCTGCAGTAAAGAATGAAGTTAAAATATATATAGAAAATATGCTTCTTAAATGGAAATGTAAAAAGCTCGGCTTGACTGCAATTAACCCAGCATTACAGTTAGCAGAAATCTCCAAGGTTCTGTAAAGTGAGTGCTGATTAGCAGTTTTTCATTTTGGAAACCAGAATACTCAAGAGGTAAAACTCTTGACAAGTAAAGTGCTGGTTTAAATCGGGAACCTGAATATAAAAGCTTATTAGATAATCACCTGGGAAGAGAACCTGGCATCCATTCAGGGAATAAAGTGATAAAGTTTTAGGCGGACGCACTTTAATATTAATGCAATTTTGTGTTTGTACTTCAAGCGATTAATGTAAGGTTTGGCAAAAATATTTATTTTTCTGTATCCGGTTGCTGTAAATAATAAAGAACTTCTGCATTTCTGTGTTTCTGTTGGCCTTTCCCCTCTCCATGTCATGTTGTCTCTCTCAGCACAATAGGAAGGGAGGAATCTCGCAGATTCCTGTGTTGCACTCCTATTGACAGCTTCCTTTGTGTTTGCATTCCCACTGGTTTAGTGATAGCCCACAGTCATCCGTTGTCCTTTTCAGGGTAAAGTTTGTTTTCGATTAAGGATTAGTCTTTGATACTTTTGGACTGATATGTTTATCTGATGAGACCTTTGAAATTTTAAGGCTTGTGTCCTTAATACAAGTTAGACCATTGCAGTTTGATTAAACTGCTGGATACATGTTATTCAGAGGTTAGAGGGTGATTTTTTTTCTTTTTATATTTGGGGTATAAGGAGTTTAGCTAAAAATCACTATTGTACTGATTCTAATTGGGACTGAAATGAGTGTTAAGATCTGTATAACCAATTTGGTGTGAAACCTTTCAAATAAGCACTAATTATTTCCAGCATTAAAAGCTGAAAGATACAGCAACGTATCTCAGTGTTTCTCTCTGGATTGCAGTCCATTCTTTGCTTACACCTGTGCTTTTTGTAACATCTGGCAGCTCTTCCCACCAGTGGGTTATGTCACGGGCAGAGGTGCTGAGCAAAGATTTCCTCAACCTTTTTCTACTGTGAGTGTATGTGCCTTTTTAGTTTTAATTTCAACTGGTTGAAGTAACTGGTTTGGCTGAGTGGAAAATGTTACATTCCTGAATTTCATTCAAAGGAGAAAAAAAAGTCACATTCACCATTTGCTGAGTAAAAGTGCATATAACATTTCACCACTGATATCACAGTGTCCTGAAGTTTCCAACAGCTATTGGTTGAAGCATCACTTCAGTATAGGTGAAGCAAAATTAAATGTTTTAATTGTGGGAGCAGTTATCTTCAATGTGATTTTAATATTAAAGTATGAAATCATGGTAAAATAAGAGTGAAAGCTATAGTAAATTAAGTGGAAGCTGCCCTGGATCTGTGGGTGAGAGTAATGTACTGAATGATGAGCTGCGGAGATCAAGAGAGCCAGGGAAGTAGTAAAGCAGAAAAATAGATCATCTGTAATGATGTTGGAAGGAACGTACAATAGAAAAATGAGATACAGTGAGACAACTGAAACAAACACATTAAAGTTGTGATAGATAATTAAGGTATGTAAAGAGAGAGCAGAGCGACAGAGACTGAGAAAGCAAAAGTTTTTGTTCTGTCAAAGAGTACAAATGTGACAATCAGAAATAGGCTTCACTGCACATTGGAGAGATGATATAAATGGGACATTCAGAAATGGGCTTCACTGAACATTGGCACAAGTCCAGCTTGTTAAACTACTATCAGAACTACCATACACTTTAGGAGGGAGGCTTTACTTGGGAGGGATCTGTCAGAATTCATCGTCGTGTGATTCGGATGTACGGTTTAAAGCTCCGTTCACATTTGAATTAATGACTTAATGACTTGCACAGAATGCAGGTGTGCTCTCGATTATTTTATATTTCGGCCAAGCAAAAACAGATGCCAAATGATCAGAAATCTTTTCTAGAAACCACTATATAGCAATTTCTTTTTTTTTTTCTGGCCACAAGGACTGACATGTGTGATGGCACAGCATTTATTTGACCTCTTGAAACATTGGTGGAATAGTTGCACACTGACAAATGTTTGGAAAGTTTGATGTGGGCATTCATCGTCTCCTTCTGAAATAGGTTTGATGGCGGATCAGGCTGACAGCATGATCTTGTCAGAAATAACAGCTTAAATTCTTGGGATTAGAAATGTTAACATTGAATGTTTAGTCTGGATAATGACATTTAATTCAAAATGTTGGGGAAGGGAGGGAAGGATGCTTTGGGTTTCACTTGCCGCCACCAGTTTAATGCTGAACAAATTCCTAATGTATTGGCACTTTGCTCTGTGTGTCTTTTTTTAAACCACTCGCTGCTTGACTTCTGGATGTTTCTCTGATGTAATTACCTGCAATAAACCTAATACACGTTTATTGTATGGAAGTTTTTTTCCCCCCCAAGTAAGTGGAATTTCTTAGTACAGTACTTGTTGGATAGGTATTAAGCCTCCTGGACTCTTGATGCAGTGCTGTACAACTTGTGAACTCAATGGAACAGAATGTACTTGTATGTTTTTAGTGGTGGTGATGTAGTTGGGCTGGTTGAATCCACAATCATGGGCCATGTTCTGTTTCTAAGAATTTGTGGGTTACAATAATTAAAGGATTGTTTTTGTACTGTGGGCATTCGTGCAGTGAATAATTGATCATACGCTTACCAAACGTGTGACCAAATATAAAGAAATCCATTAGCTAGATGGTTAATTGGTATAGCACCTTTTTTATTAGAGTATTTTATGAAGTTATGTCATTGGAGCCATTAGTTAAAATTTTGTTTGCAGCTTCATTCCTCAATCGTCCCTTTTCTCAGTTGTGGGTTGTTCCTGTTTCTGAGGCACAGATGTTTGTTGCTCAGTTTAATATTCTCAGTCCGCTTCGGTGCTTCACCGAACAAAGTAAATTGCTCTTGCCCACAACAGTAAAATGGGTAAGATTCAAATCTTAGCATGTCTGCTTGTACTGTGCTTGTTCCTCAGTATTTTGTAATACTGTGATCCCCACTCATTTTTACCATTTCAGCAAAGAACGACACACAACTTAGTCGATTGTAGGGTAGGAATACATCAGTAGAACTAAGATGAAATAAAATGACATGCCATCTGTGTGTGGAACACGGCAAATTTTCTGTGTTAAATGTTCACCAATTTGTTCTCTTATATACAACCATACTTACTTTATTACCATTTTAAAATATTTTATTTCACATGTACAAATGCCGTTTCAGTCAGCGTAATCTCCGGAGATCCTTTGAGTTGAGCCACATGGTTGGGTGAGTGGATATCTTTTGCTAGAATTGTTTGTTTGCTTTAGTTTGGGCAGATTTGTTCTCCTGCTACTAACAATGGATGCATGAAGGTCAAGGGTATTTTTGGGGTATGAGGGCCAGAGGAGCTGAAAGCTCAGCACTTCACATTTGCATTCTTCTCCTGTTGAATATCTGCATTCGGGAAACAGTGGTATTTCCAGGAGCTGCTTTAAGAAAGCAAAACTCTGGGGTGGGAGATCTGGTTAAAAGCAGATTGTACTAAATAATTGTGCCCTCCCCTGCTATCCTTCTGTAGGATGTATGTCGGGTGAGATCCATGTGTTTAGATTTCCCGTCCAATACGCAATTAATTTACTGGAAAGGAACATAAGGCAATAAGGTGGGTTACTGTCAGCTCATCACAGCCAAATCAGATATTGGCCTCATTTGTACAGTGAAGTAAAATAAATACTAGTGCTGATCTGAGTTAACTTGCTCCAGTTTAGATACTTCCTCCATGGCATTTTGCCAGAGAAGGTCACTGCAAAGATCATTCTGTATTATGTCAGTGCACCTGGTGCTCGTTCTTGCTCATTTGCAGAGAACACTGTGGCCATAACTTTAAACAATGTCCCTCCAGTCAGTTTGTGGGACAAGTCTATGTGCCAGATTTCTTTTCTCTTGGCCTTTCCAAGCATGTGTCGTGACAAGGCGGACGAGTACTTGTGGAATTATTGTACTGCTGGTTTGTTGCAGTTTAGAAGCTTCTGTTCCTGTCAATCTCTATGTAAAGTTAATTTCTTACAAAATTGTATGTAATCTGTTTTTAGGGATTGGCTTTTTTGAAACCATGAGATTGTAGATGCCAGCTGTGTGTATACACAGTGAGGATTTTTTTTTGTTTAAACGAGATGTGGCCATCAATCTGTTACACCTCACCCAATGTTGTATGAAGCAATATGCTGTGTTTCTGCAAATAGGCTTTCCTATAATCATCAAGATTTCAGCACAATGTCCCATGCTAGCCAGTGCCAATTGCCTACTCTTTCTTTATGCCCCTTCATAGATCAAAATTCTTCCGTTTATCTTATTTCCCTTTGAATGATGTAATTGACTTGACTTCAATAGCCAATTGCAGTGACGTATTCCACATCCTAATGACATTTTGCAATCTCCAGACCTTGAGTTTATGTACTCTGGTTGCTGACTCACCAACCATTGCAAGTAATCTTACTCTTTTTACAAGTTGAAATCCTTTCATAATTCTGCACATTTCGATCCTTGCTGAACCTTCTCTGCTCCAGTGAATGCAGTCACAGTTTTATAAGCCATTTGCCAGAATTCTCTCCTCTCATTGCATGTCAAACTATAGTCAATCTCTGCCCTATCCAGAGGTATAATATCCTCTCTCGAATAAGGCACTCAAAACTGCACAGAAACGATTAACTGTGTCCTCGGCAAATTTTCCATGTTAAAATTGATGTGCTTCATTTGTGTTGTGGAATTGATTTAAAGAAAACGATTGAGCCTATTGTGGATTGTGTTTAGCTCCAATTTTTAAAATTTCCTTATCTCTTTTTAAGGGCCCTGTGAGATACAAGTTGATAGGTGGGCAGAGGGACACCCTGGGAGCTTCTCCACATCACCACCTGTTTGCTTCTAAGCTAAAGCTGCAGCAAGTGCTCAGAGCACCTGAGGCGTCTCGCTCTTCTCATTAGGTCCTCTCTGGAGAATGGGGCGAGGAAGCCACTGTGTGCCTTCCTCTTTCACCTGGTGGCATGGCCACGATTGGAAGCTGGGGAATCTGATGCCTGTTCACTGTTCTGGCACTCCACAGCACCTTGCAGCATCAGTGAATTGTGCTATAGTGCTGTCAATGTTTTTCTTGCATTAACACGATTTTTCAGGATGCTACTGAATTCACGTGTTTAGACAACAGAGTCTGCTTTTAGAAGTTAGCGGCTAGCTCCAGTCACATTCGGAGATCAAAAAAAAAGGTGGCTTTCCATTGCAGTGTGTTAATGGTGACAGGAAGCGTTCTCAATGTCTTGCTAGTGCGGGGACACTGACATAGGATGTAGTCCTAATGGGTATTAGGAAGTACCAACAAGTGTCAATACCAATTCATATTTTCTATACAATTCTCAATTATAACCATTTTATACCTAGTGCTGCTTCTTTGAAAGCCAGGTCTAAAATTAAATAATTTTTTGCGTGGTATCAGATTTAACTGCTGCAGCCTTGCTTGATTCATACCATATTCTGCAATATTGGTGCAGAATATAATAATAATAATCCTTGCATTTGTTATAGTGCTTTTCACGCCTTCTAAACGTTTCAAAGTACTTCACAGAATATACTGTAAAGGGAATTGACTAGTTGTGGATGAAACGCGGCAGCCAATTGCGCACAGCAGTGTCCCACAAACAGTCGTAGATTGAGTGACCAAATTATCGTTTTTTTTTACACGTTATTATCCCCAGAAAAGCGATCCGCCAATCGAGAAATAACTGTGTTCCTTCTTACTGCTAGGTAAACAGGCATGTAGAGTAAGGCAACTTGCACAACAGTTTGCCCTGCTGGGAATAGACCCCAGGTCTCTCGCTTGCGAGGCAAGTGCTGTAACCACTGAGCTACAGGTCTCCCTTAGTCTAAATCACAATGTACATAGGAACAGGAGTAGGCTGTTCAGCTTTTCGAGCTTGTTATGCCATTTAATTCGATCATGGCTGATCTGTACCTCAACTAATCCTTTCATTTCCAATTTCCCACTTTCACCCCATCTCCCTTAATACCATTACCTACCAAAAATCTATCAAGCTCACTCTTGAAGGTGTAGATGGATCCAGCAACTATGGCCTTTTGGGGGAAAGAATTCCAGATTTCTACCATCCTTTGAGTGAAAAAATGCTTCCTGATTTCACTCTTAAATGGCCTGGTTCTAATTTTAACCATGCATGTGTAGCATGCAGATTATAGGCCACAGACTTGAGAGCTTCTGGCAGAATATCAAAACATTTGTAAACTTGACATGGAATGCTTCTTCCTTTGGATAAATACATATCGGTACATTACCACCAAAACACATGATGTGGTGAGTGATTTGCAACTGTGCACGTGTGCAGGGCAGCCACAAGACCCCGGAAGTGAAGGTGAATTGTACTAACGCTTTCAGTAAAGTGACAATTCTGCTGTGTATCAAGATCAAGTGCAAGAAAAAGTAGAATTTGGTAGTGGTGTGAGCCAGATTTCTACTCAAACCAATGCAGAAGTTGACCAGGGTCTTTGATGAGAACATTAGGTACAGAGATGCATGTTTCAGTTCAGAGTATTGCTAGACCTCCAAAACTATGAGCGTAAATTCATGTCCTAATGTCCGAATCTAAAACAACAGTTGGTCAGATGTGTGATATGCAGCTCATGGTTGGTTTTGGCCTTGTTGAGACTATACAGAGGGAGGAAAATTATATTTAAGATCTTTTCATTCAAAATTCTGTTTGGGTTATTACATTTTCCTGATATTTAAATAAAATTACCGCTGTATCACTGCGGTTCGTTTTCATTGTTGGAGAGCAATTGATATTTATTTCATTTCCTCTTCCCCACCCCTTCCTGCCCTCCATATGTATGAATGTTGGATCTAAAACCCAGTTGCAGGCCGTGCACATGTGTGAAATCACACCCTTGTGTAAAACTTCTGCAATGCACATGTCCTCATCCTGTGTAAACATCTTCAAAGTAGGTTCTGCTTTAAGAACTAGAGCATAGTTTCTGTGGCATTCAAAAACAGGTAGTTTGAGGATGAACTCCAAAGGTATATTTGAGTGCTTGTGGGTTTGAGTTTGTATGTTCTCCATTTGTAAGTCCAACCAGCCCTGAAATGCATACTGTTTTGTGGTTTGGTCTTGAGTTTCGTATTCAGTGAATTTATTTTAGTCTCAATATGAATTAACTGTTGACAAACCAACATAAATTCCTGTCTCTGTGGGTTGACTGTTTTTCAGTGTTCAGACAGCAATATTACAGATGTTAAAGCGACTGCACTAACAGAATGACCTGCAACAAAAATTTTATTAAAATTCTAATATTTTTTGAAACTTTATTTTGACTTTTTNCACCGTATGCTGAACTCTTCTGATTGTTTTTTCACTTACAATTCTTACTTCCATTGTCCATTTTGGAGTTTGGAGCACATTTTGTGTTCATTGTCTGAAAAAGATCAATCCCTTAATTTCTAACTCGCAATTGGGATCAGAACCGGGAAGCAGAGACTAGTAATGGTGATCTCATTGCTGACTTCCATGATCTGAGTGTCTGAACGAAGAAACAACAACAACAACTTGGATTTATATAGCGTCCTCCATGCCGGACGGCGTCTTAGAGCGCTTCACAGTAACGGATCCTGGGACAGAGCCAGGGGGAGGGGGAGGAAGGTGACCAAAGGCGTAAACCTGCTTTTAAGAGTTTTATTTTATATCATCTTCAATTCTAATTTTTAGATACAAGCTGCAGAGTTCTGTTTTGTGTCTCACTCAGCAACTGTTTGTGAGTTTATCATCATATCTGCTCTACTGCACCAAGAGACACTGGTGTAAAAAAAAGCAATAGAAACACCCTCCACTCGTTTGTACACACTGGAAAGGCCTGAGAATTTTTCACCTGATATCTTTGGCGTGAGCGGCAAAATATCCCTGTCAGGGAAAAGAAAACTCCTGTTTTCAAAAAGAGTAGCAAAAGCAAAAATACGAACCAGTGACCTTGGCAGGTCTATGATTGAACTCGGGTTCATTTCAAACCTATTTAAATACCCGTGGTGCATCTGAGTGTTACAAAAAGACATGCCGTAAAATGGTAATAATTCTCTTATCTTGGTATTTGATCTTTATTTTGTGCTGATGGTGGCAGGTGCAATGGATATCTACATATCATTTCCTTGATGACATTCATACAAGAGGCTTAATAGTTACTAAGTCCTTACTGCAGGCTTAAAAAGACACCTCCAATACTATGTTTGTAAAGGTGAAGTATAAAGCATACAAAAGCTTACAGTCTCCATTCATGTCGTTGCCATTTCATGCTGTTAATTTCAGTGTTTTTGTCTGGGTGGTTGCAATATTTAGCGTAGCCTTTACTTCTGTAATCCTCTTCAGTCTAGGAAAGGGGTCATTGATATTTGTTCAGAACTGCTTCAGTCAATTTTAAATTGACAGTTTTATTTTATGATGGTATACTGTAGGTCTTTAAATAACCAAAGTGTTGTTTGTCAAGCAATTAGACCCCAGGAAATATTTCTTTACACAGAGGGCAACGGCAGCTCGAGTGTGTTACCAGGAAGGTGGTTCAGGCCAGAGACATGATGCTGTCACGGGAAGACAGAAGGTTGATTATCGCAGAAGGATGTGATCAAATGGGCTCTAGACTTGTTTTTATGCAAATCTCCTTGTGACTATAGTATGTTCCTGGTATAGTGTTCCTCTTGTATACAACGTTGATTGCTTTAGAAATGGTATTAAGATAGCATACCCACCAACATGTATGTTTTTATATGGGGAAAAGTTGTACTGCAGTCCCATACTATGAGGGCAATCAAATGCGACTGTGATTCCTTCCATGGTCAGATGGTCTGCCAACTCAGGTGGGGGGAGGTTTTGCTGGTACCTGTGGAACTGTATCCCAGCAAGAGAACGACATTGATATGTTTGCTGGAAGTTTATTGAGAAATAATCTGCACAAGATTACACATGGGGATAAGTCCTTTTTCATATTCTAGTTTAATATTACCTTTCCAGGGTTCAACTTTGTACCCAAGAGGTCAGCTGCATTGCAGGAACACTGAAGAGCTGGTGCCGCGTTACATCAACGTGACAGCCTTTGGCTCGTAGGAAGCTCTGATGAAAAATTCAGTGTCTTGACAAATTGTCATCTCTTTTAAACCACAACTAGAGCAGCGCATATCTATTTGCAGCAGGTGCAACTTTTGCAGAGCACAGGTTTTGGGTAATCAGTGGGAAGTGGTTAAACTACGTTTATGCTCTTTTTTCACATTAAATGGTAGCAAGAGACAAGGTGCACAGATGAAGGCAGTTTTCTATTCATGTCCTCCCATCTCTTTACTAAGGTTGTTTGCTCTTTAGGAAGTTGGAGCTTCTTTTTAAAAAAACGACAATTGAATCTGTGGAGCTGGTGTAAAGCATTTCAGAGTTAACGAGCTCCAGTGTTAAAGTGTGAAAAATGAAAAGCTTCAGCAGCCTATGAGCGTGTAATCTGTACAGAGAGGTGATGTTAAGATTTTGCATATCTTTTGTTTCTTTACCTCCAAGACATTGGATTCTCTATTTGATTTGCAACTGCCTTTTAAAAGCTGCGTAAAATAAAAGATGGTAATCCGACTTTATCTGAGTGGAAAAAGATACCTTACGGGTTTTAAGACATGTTGAGAAAAGATATAATTTTTGCAATAAACGGTGCTGTACAGGAAATGATTCCATACGTACCAAATGCCTGACCTCGGGCCTCTGTCAGTAGCTAGTCTTCACCTGTGTGATCTCAGAAAGTGTGTTGTCCAGTTATTCAATGACTAAGGTATCACAGACCATCCAGTTCTCACCACACTTTGTGTGTACCTTTTAGCAGATATCACAGATAGCAATCAAGACATGGGACCTTGGCTTCCTCACTTCCCAAACACAGGAGCAATGAAATCAATTGTACTTCCTGCCCCCCCTCCAGATGAAATGAGCAAATTCAGCACAGACCAGAATTGAAGAAGAGATCTGATCTTATCCGTTGTATTATATGTGCTGCTTACAAAGTATTATAAATATATGTGTTGCCTACAAAGCTGTGTGACTTCTCCAAAAAGGTATCTATCTTCTCAAATATCGAGGCTTTGGTCTGTTGATCAAGATCAAAGTTTAGACGGTGGAGGATCAATGTCTAAGCCAAAATGTGTGATTGGAAAGAAGATTTTTCCCAGTTGGATCAGTGCACGTCTTTTCAGTAAGCATGATCTTGAGATTGTGCAGTAATGTAATTAGGCGTGAAAGGTGTGATATAAGAGCAAATTGTGGCTGTTGAGAAACCACTTGTGCCTCTACTTAAGTATCTGTATTTCCATGTTAAAAATGAGCTAAATTCCCGATGTCAATAGACACAAACTTGTAGCAGGAATTGCTGGACTGTGAAAAGGAACGGTATCCACAATTGATGTTTTTTTGCTTTGTAACCCGTAAGTAAGTATAGAGCAGTGGAGCAGCTAACTCAACATAAGTGAGGAATCGAACCTGCGATCTTGCTAAGAGGTTTGGCCTAGTTTCACACGAATATTGCATTTGCCAGCTCAGATATTTGGCAAATGCTTGAATTTCACGTTGGGATTTTGACATAAAAATTAATCTCTGGAGTTGGTTTTGAAACACTTTCATTTGAAACAGTTTGATTTGAGCAATGTCCCTCATTTTTGGTTAGTGGGGGGCCTGCAGCTTGATCAGGCTACATTCGATTGATCAAACAAGGATATCACCTTCTCACGTTGGACACTCATCAACTGATTAAATCAAAGCAACTTACACTCTTATCTTTGTGGAGCAGTTCTTGTCTAACAAGTTGAATCAAGTCTTTTTCATTGGATGAGAGTGGAAGAAGAAAAACAGTCCAAAAATGAATAGAATTATATTTGTACAACAACAAGAAGATTCCATTTATAGAGCGCCTTTCACGTTGGGAGGACGTCCCAAAAGTGGGCATTGCCACCAGCGTCTCCTGGGAATGGACCATCTAATGTGGATTCAGACATTGCACATTGTACCTTTCAGGAGTTCTGAAGCTTATTATTGTCAATGGGGGCAATATGTCCGGGGCTCAATCTTGACTGTCAGATGTCAGTCAACTTACAATATTTGTGTTTGGACTAGAGAATGACATCCAAATATCCTTATAATTTGTGTTGTAATTGACAGCAGTAGACCTGACCAATAATATATTCTCTGGCGTCATGGCCGAGTGAAACAGGTCATTAAATTAAATTGGCCCACACGACAGCTGCTTGATTATTGGAAAGTGACTCGTTTCACGTTTACTCAGGGTATCCATTTACAGATTAACAGCCACGTCGGTAGCCATTTCATAAATCATTCTCGTACACTTTCCATAGATTAGTCACTTTGCATTCCTCCCTCGTTGTAATACATTCAATCCATTGCAAAGGGAGTTGTTGGAGGTAGCCACCACATAGCTTAGTGGTGTCGTTTTAGACTCGTCTAAATATCATTTAGAAGCAAGTTGAGTCGTGCTTGTTAAAGTGAGGCATTACTTTTACCTCTGTAATTTATCGAGGCAATTTTCAAAAAAAAAATGCTGATTGAACTTGCCTTGTAGCTTGGAAACAAATGTTTCTTATTGGGAAAATAAACCTACGCTTGTAATCAAAACGATAGTTGGTGACACGTGTGCTCAGTTCAAAAAAAAAGGATTCCAGTTCCTCAGGAAAGGTAAACGGGATCTCCTCAGCTGGTTCCAAGGTGGCTTATATGGCAACAGAATGTCAGAAACGAGTCCGGTGTCTGGTGATTTAGTCCAGTTCCTGAGCCAAGCAGAACTGCAGGACAATGCTATCGGTGGACAGAAGAGGGATTCTTCACTCTCAGCTGCTGTTAAGTGAAAGGCCGAGCTGGACAAGCAGTAAAAACTTGCCAAACAGTGCTTTCAATGATAATCTAGGCGGTTTTAGCTGGTTAAACTCAAACATTGCCCACAATGCACACTGTGGAGTCCTGTAGCTCAGTGGTTAGAGCGCTCGCCTCGCAAGCGAGAGATCTGGTTTCTGTTCCTGGCAGGGCGAAATGTAGGGCAAGTTTCCTTACTCCATATGCTTCTGTTTATCTAGCAGTACGTAGGAACCCAATTATTGGTCGGTTGGCGGATTGCTTTTCCCGGGGATAACAATCCCTCAAAAAAACAATAATTCGGTCACTCAATCCATGACTGTTTGTGGGACACAATTGGCTGTGCACAATTGGCTGCCACGTTTTGCCCACAAATACAGTCAATTCACTTTACAGTATATTCTGTAAAGCGGTTTGAGACATCTAGAAGACATGAAAAGCGCTATATCAAATGCAAGGATTATTATTATTATGGGGTCTCCAAGTCTTAGTTCTTGCCAACTGTGCCTAATATTCTCCGGGGGAAGAGTGAATAACCAATTTTATCTGGAGGATTATTAACCAGAAGAAACTCCCTACTTCTGAATTGTGCCACAGGTTCTTTAATGTTCACCTGAACAGGCAAATGGGATCTCAGTTTAATGCCTCATCCCCAACACTGCAATGGAGTGTCAAGACTAGACTGAGCTCAAGTTCAAGGGGCTTGTATCTACAACCTTGTGACTCAGATTTCAGAATGTTACAACTGAGATGGTTTCACACTTAGTAAAGCTGATGATTTGATGTGTGCACGGATTTAGTATTCTTGAAAAGTTTATCTGGTCATGGTGGACCTTTCGTAGAGAAAGAAATGACTTGTCAGATGCTCCTTATGTTTGTTTAGATTAAGCCTCTCAATATATTCTGTAATTTAGTTGAGGCGAATTTGTAGGAGATGAGCCTCGGTGTTACCTACAATTGTATGTATAGATTTTTTCAAAAAAGTTTGACTCAAATCCTCAAATGGCCAAGGTCACTGAGCTTTTATTAGCTTTGCTATATTGATTGTAGCTCTGTTGTTAAATTGACTATTCAGATTTTTAAAAAAAAACTTCTGTGACTCCGTGCTGCTAGGATTAAAAGTTAAAGTCCTTTACTACAGAAAATGCACTAAAACAACAGAGCTCATTTAGAGGGGTTAAACTGTACTGCAAAACAGAATTCCAGTTTAATCTTTTCAGATGAGCAGCTGAGTGGGGATTTACATTACATCTAATCAAACGCTCAATGTCACCTCCTAATCGTAAATCCAAAACCCCTTTTTACTATCATGGACAATAAAATGTCTTAAAGTTGCAAGCAATTGTTTAGTGTTTCTGTAGTGAATTTTAATACTGTAGGTTTTATAACTCAATAGTAAGCTTGAAAGAATCTGTACTACAAATTTGGCTTCCGAGATTGAGACTCTGTCCTCAGAAATTGTGCTCAAAACAATAAAAGCTTCTCACGTTTTAATAGTGAAGAATCTCATTGATCAAAAGATTTTTATTCTTCACATAAATAAAGCGGTTAATTACTGTGAGCAAGGCATTTGTAACACTTTGACTACAATTTGCTGCTGCAAGAATAAATGCTTTGATTAACAGGGTGACCCAATTTGAAATCTGAATGCATACAAGTAACCGAAGTAGACTTGAAATATGAGTTAACGTTCAGATTATATCTGCTCTAAGGATAGCTTGCCTTACAAAGCGTTTCATTTGGAGTACACATTTACATGCTTTTCATATTACCACATTAAAAGTAAACTTACATTTTCAATATCTGGCTCAAGAGACAGAGAAATGCATCTGCGCTATCTCTTGCAGCAAATCAAATAACGCTTTGTCACCCGCGTGTAATTTTTAGTGAATTTGTCAAATCAGTCCCTTGAATGTTGGTTCAATTTTTCAAAATTGTGTACTTGTACTTCCTGACCTACTGCTGGATTCTTCCTTTACACCCTATTCATGTACATGTGACTGTGCACATAGAATAAATTAATTCACATTAGCATTTCCACTGTCATGCAAGGAATAGATTGTTCAGTTGACTTTTACAGGGGGCCCTTGAAAACTATTTTTACCGCAGGCTGGCGATGTATTTCTATTTTCCGTGCATGTAAAATGTTACTAATAGATTGTCTCTGGAATGTGATATGCTGAAGTATGAGTGACTCGCATATCTACATTTGGGGACATGCTAAATTTAGAACAGTATTTCAGTTTGCAAACTCCATTTAATCTACTGTACCAGAGCAAGCAGAAATAGCAATTTCCAATTTGATCTGCCTCTGGCAAGTACCCCGAGTGTATCCAACATCAATCAGTGGGAATAAAGAGTTCACCTTTCTGAAATGCACCTGACCTGCAGTTCATTGTGCTTTTTATCTTGAATGCTGTGAAGAGATTAATGGAGCATCCCCTATGGTATGCGCAATATATTTATTGTATGTGATCTGCTTAAGAGGAGACTGTCTTTCAGTGAAACTTCTCAGCGCTCCTGTTCAGCCGGTCAAGAATTAGAACAGCTGGCTTGATTTTACAAGAGCATTTCCGCCGTGTTGACATTTGTTACGCACCCTCTTTTGGGCCCCCATCAACATCACAAAAGCTAGATCGAATGAATTCAACACTAATTTCCGCAGGGAGAGAGTGCAATTTTAAACACATTGTGAATGATGATATGCATTTAATTCCACTCGTGGCTGTTTAACAGCACTTTGTTTATTGTACAAGTTGTGTGTGTCTGTTCAGTTACAGAGTATATTCTACCACTTGATTTTAACTGGCCTGATTTAACCTCCTAGTTTATATGAAAATAAAACCTTTGTGTATAAATCCAGCGCTGATGGATTGTTGCATCCTATTCCCACTTTTGCGACCTCCTACAGCTCCACTGCCCCAGCTGTTCCCTCTGCTTGAGAAACACTGGCCTGCCTTTTCGACCTTGCCTGATCTCCCCACGGGTGCGGAAGTTGTCAGCCATTCTGCCCCCACTTTCTGAAACCCCATGTGAAATTCCCCTGCCCTGCCCCTCCCTGGTTGTGTTAGTTAAGGGTAAGATGAATCACACCACATGCTCTGCTCAGTAAGTCTTAAGATTTCTAACAATTTCCTGTTTCCCCCAATGTTCTCTTTGCTGCTCTGCTGAAGGTCTTGACTCTTACTGGGGTTCAGTTCCGCTGCACTGGCTACTTGATACCTTGTCCAAGTGCTACTCTTCCTATGTGAACATAGACGTTAGGTGTCTTCACCTGCTTTCTCTATATACAATTCTCGAAAGAGAATCCTGGCTGATTTGCCTTCCTCCATACTTTGGGGGTACTCACTGAGACCAATTTGTATGGCAAAAACACACACAAAATTTCCATTTTCCTTTTGCTTAAAATTTATACAACTGGCACTTATATAACATTTCATGCAAGGGCTTTCAAAGTTGCTTTATACCTTGATGTTCGTCTTTTTAGAATATTATTAATCTTCAGCCTGGACCCCAGACCATGGCCTCAAATTATGCTTGGAGATGGACTGGACTTTGGGACTTAAACAAACTGTCTTTTCAATCAGCCTTGGTCTGACTCCATTTAAAGCTTTGAATTAATGAGTTATTTTTCTAACCTGTTATTACTGCTCCAATTGTTGTGTTTCTGTTGCAAATATGTAGGAATTAATTTCCTGCCTCCATTAATAAAGTACAAAACTTTATTAGAAGCTGAAAGTTATATGCATTGATGAAAATTTGGGTAGGGCAAGAGACGACCAAGTACATTGGCTCTCAATGATCTGCCTCATGAGCTTGTACACTATTCATTGTTGCAAAGACAATAGTTCTGTGCTAGGGAGAATGATATTTGTACACCATAATGTAACCCTTAGCTGATTAATTATAATGCTTTATGAATGCTACTTTTCCAGCAAAGCTTTACGGGTTTACGGGCCATTGTATGTTCCCACTGGGTCATGACTGCCTTTTCATTTGTTTAGATCTTATTGTTTAGAGTTATTGTAATTGACTGGCTGTGCGTTACCTTGCAAATTAAATTTCAAAGCTTATCATTACTGCTTTTTCTATTGTCTTTTGATGTCATTAAGTGTTTTTTGTTTATTTCCAAGTTAATTTGTAACGCAAATCTTTGTTAAATCTCCAAACAACCTGTATTGAATCCATAATTTGCAGCCTTTTTTTACATAAAATTAGTTCTTAAATATTAAGCTTCTCTATGAAGTGTTCTGCGTTTAATGAAGTACATTTGTGTTGGGGGTTGTGTGTGTGTGTGTGTGTGTGTGTCTCTCTCTCTCTCTTAGAAAAGCTCTCTCTGAACTTGTTCTTAATGATTTAACTTTCCCCATTGAAAATGAAAATTAAAAAAAATACGTAGCAAGTAATTTAAGATAAAAGTTTATCTCCATAATTGACCCAACAGAGGATTAAATTCTCATTGTCTTTTAACAGAAAATTTATAGCAAAAGCTGTGTCTCCATGGGGATAGAACAGGATATGTCCCATGTATTGTAAATTAATCCAAGCAGTGTACCATCTGCATACAGAGACTAAATTTACAGAGCTGATTTTGTGTGTGTTTCTGCTCACAAATAGAGATGATTTCTCTGATGGGGAATGTAAAACTTTGATCTGCCAAGAATTATAACCTCATTTACTGCCCTCTTGCTCCTAAAATGGGATCAAACTACTGTAGATGGGAACATATGTGGTGCTGACGTTTGCCAGCTGACGTCTCCTCAGTAATTCTAAAATTTAATTTATTTACAGAGATGTAGCTAAATTCTGAAGAAAAAGCTCTGTGAATAAACTAGCAGCATGAAAACCAGTTTATGTAATGTTGAAATCTAATTCTAAAGTTGTCTGTTTCACTCCTCAGGATTCAGAGTAGACCACAAGGAAAAGCGGGAGGGCAAACAATTTATCCCATTTGTTTGATACGTGTTTAGAGTCCGAGCCTCTGTTTAAGTATCGTAAAAATTAATTTGTGAGTCCTGAAGAAAAGTACAGCAATATACTGTTTCTTGAGTGTTAAATCCACCTCTTTGCTGAAAAGGGAATGTGTCCCTGTTAACTTTCTTGAATGTGCGCACAGTGTGCTAGGTTCCATTGTGGCACTATCAGTGCTTTGATCGCTGGAGTTAGCTGCAGGGCTAAATTATAGCTTCTTACAAAGTATAAATTGAGTGTACAGTAAGACAAGGATTGCCTTTGTAGCCGTCTTCTGAAAGAAGAGGTTACTTACCTCTGTAATCCAGCCTTAGCTAATGCAGGTTTCCTGTGAAGTGAAATGTGTTGTCCATTGCATAGCTGGAGGGAACCAGCTATCTAGGAGAACCCTTCAGGAAATTGTATTGGTCAGGCTAAACTTACACCTGGTTTGGGAGTTGCTGTGTCAGCAGATTTTCTGAATAGGAAAGGATGAAATGTGAGTAGAAAGCAACTGTGGAATTGTTGAGTTCCCCAAATCTGTTTTAATGGAGGTTATTGGGTAAAAAGAGATGAACCTGCACACTGTAACCTTCCTATGTAAAAAGTGTAGACATGTTGCTTCTGAAACAAGGCAGAGAGCATCATTTGGGGATATTGAAAGCACGTGAAATTGCACAAGAAGCTTGAAATATTGAATCATCTAAAAAGGGCGCGACGTTTTGTCTGCAGCTGTTAAATCCTAATGAGAAGAATTACAGTATATGCATCATAGAGCTGAGAATTGTGTGTGTGTGTGTGCAAAGGAAACATTTAGTTTAATGAAAGAGGAGAATTAGTGATATTAATAATGAGAATAATAGAGCTTGCATTTGATATAGCACTTTTTTGTTGTGAGGACGTCTCAAAGCGCTTCACAGGATTTAAGTGTAGTCACTGAATTTAGTAGACTAATGCAGCAGGCAGTTTGTGCACAGCAGTGCCCTGCAAACAAACAGCAAGCGAACGGCCAATTTTATCTAGGGTATTTGTTGGCCATGATGATGTTTTTACAAGATGCATCTCCAAAAGCATTAGCAAAATCTGTTAAAAACGCCTAAGATCCTGTTTGTGCTGCTGTAAGAATGACCGGATGAAAAGTGTTCGCTAGCCGACATCCATCCCTGGCTGACGGTCACTGCTCTTGTGTTTTTGGTTCAATCATTCAACAAGCTTTTATCTAATTTGGGAAGAAACCATCACTGAACTGTCTAAAAGCTGTGATTGCTGAGCACTGTCAGCTGAGATCACGTACACTGACAGGAAGTGCTCTAATGATGGGGGCGAAGTTCAGTTCCCAGTCATGTTGTATTAAGCTAGCCTGGTGCAATTGCAGTTCATCTTTGATTTCAGTCTTTAATGCAAGCATAGAAGTGACTGTCTGATGACTCGAACTCATACTCCATTGTTTTCAGGGAAGGAGGATGGAAAGAGGCAGACCCTTTGTTTCTCATTCATGTCCTGATTACTTCCAGAAGTAGCCGCAAAACCGAAATCCGAAAAATAAGCAGTGATCGAGGATTAACCCAGTGGAATTATTGGCTCGGTTTGCTGTAAATATGTACTTGTTTAAAACTTAAGTGTTGTGATATACCCATTCCATTGAAAGCATACCCTATAGGGCTTAGCAATCCAGCTCACTGATTAATTGTTGAAGACAAATCAGAATGCCTTCCAACCACTTGTCCACCACATTTTTTTAAATCTGTTGCTTCCCATGAGTAATGGGAGACTTCTACTTGTCTTCACCTTCCTTCTGACAGGTGGAATCAGGAGCTTGGTATAAGGAGAATCTGGGTTCTACTGTTCCATTGCACAATGTGCTCCCATCTGCTGTCTGATTTACTGATCTTTCAGCAATTACCAATAATTACCAGTTCACAGATATCTATTATATATTCACATATTGGATCACGCAGAAATTTGATATCTGTGTACTAATAATAGTACCACAAGATAATGTCTATTTGGCTCACAGCAACTGCAGTCAATTTACAAATATTCTTAGCTCCTGAATTTCAGTTGTAAATTTTCCTGATCTCTTTCCATCTTCCCTCTTGTTCCACCTTTCATCTCACCCTTTAAATATCTTTTTTGTTGAGCGTGGGTGGGGTGGATCATCTCGGTGTCTGTCTGACACACATGGAAAATCTTCAGCATGCTTAAGATTATTGGAAACAGACAGTTCCACATATGAATACCACCTGTGCATGGAAATTTCCCTGTGATTGTTAATCTAAATACCTTCTCAACCAATAATATACTACTATATATATCTATCATAATATTGTATGTACCACTGTTGATGTATATACATTGAAAGAAAAGTAACATCCCACTGACCATTTAGCATGGTGTGCCATAGCACATAGGTGGGGGCTGTCTGATACTTATTAAAGTGTGCTTCTTGGTTGATGCTGCCAGAATCCAAGCAGCCAAAGTTGGGTGGAAAATATTTCACTCAATCCAACTCGTCAAAAATTCCACTTTTTATGTGACTGTAAATATTTGGCCCAGGAGGATTTCTTTTGTTCCTTTTTCAAATGTGATCGCCACCTTCACTTTTTTTAAAATATAGTTTAATGGTGCTTTGACTGTTCTGCTGCCACAGTTACTTCACTGAGAGTAAATTAACAACTCTTGTGGAGAAGAAGTAACATTTCTCTTCTCTCCACCACCCCGACTCCACCCTCAATACATTCCACTTCTGTTAAAAGATTGCGATTCGAAGCTTCCAGGAGCCCATCCAAGCAGTCACGAATTGACTGCACGTATCAGGAAGTGTGACTCTTTGCTTCAAAGTTCCATATTTCAGTTCCTCTGAAGTCGTTGAGTTGCCAACGTCACCACCCTTGAACCTTCTCAGTTCAAAGCCTCAACTGGTTTCAAGTTAAGTGAAGTACTTCAAACTTTGTGAACTCTCAATTATCTTGGATTGAAGTATTTTTATGTTAAATGCATGTGACATTAAATCATTTAAGCTTCCAAATAATAAATGACATTGTGGGGAATTTAAACGCTTCGATATGAATACCAGCAAATCACTTGAGCTCCATTCCAGGCAGTTCAGTGCTTGATGCAAACATGAGTAAGTCCAGATGTAGTAGCTTGAGGGAGTGGGTTGCTGTGAAAATTTGATGTTGATTTGCAATGTTTGCCTGCCTGATGTGCACCATCAATTCTTGTTGGTCAAAGTAGCAACCCCAAAACATTGCTGGACAACATTTGAAAGCACTTGAAGAGAACAGTGCATTAAAATGCATCTTGAAAAGCAATAAAGAAAATGAGTTGCTCCTTTCTTTGGGTTGCGAACCAGTTCTCTGCATATTTTTTAAAAAAAAGGCAAAATATGAACAAATCGCCTCAACCATTAGCGGAAAACATACATTGAGTATCTGGAGTGGAAGCAGAGTTTGACTCCAGCACACCAGAAAAGCAATATCTGAGTTACTGCTTACAGGAAAGAAGGCATCCCTAAAATGACTTCTGTTGCACCCCTGTCACCTGCAGGTCACTGTCTCATTTGAAATTGTCCCAATGGATGTCGGCAGTCTGAAGATTTTCTTGCACCATAAGCGCAGCACTTAGTTTAAATAACAACAACAACTTGAATTTATAAAGTGTCCTTCACGCCGGGTAGTGTCCCAGAACGCTCGACGGTGGTGGAGCACGTCTCCGAGCCAGGGGAGGTGACAGTAGGCTCGGTCGAATAGGAAGGTCTTCAGGTGCGACCTGAAATTGAGAGACAAGGCAGAAGGATAGAGGAACAATGTTTCGGGGCGTAGTGGCTGAAAGCACGGCCAGCACCGTGGAGGGCACGGGGGACATGCAGAAGGCTGGAGCCAGTCGAGCAGAAGCAGCGGGTACTTTCATTTTTAAGCAATAAACTTGAAGAAATAAAATGGGAAGCTCCTTTGCAGAACAAATCAAGAGCACCTTGAAGTTGGAAAGGCCTAAATTCAGATCTTCATCACAAATTAACTTGCGTACTGGTCAGTTCTGCTTTGCAAAGAGCACCCTCTGTGGGACAATCAATGCCATCGATTCTGGGCACCCAGAGGGTCTTGTGGGTCTGACTCATCTATTCTTTGGGCTGAAAGGAGGGTGGGTTGGTGTTGGGAGTGGGGATCTAAAGTCGAACGAATGAAGAGAAAACATTTTGCAAAAAAAATAATTTGCAAGTCAGCAACCAGTGGCTCTTTCAAGTGAAAATTGCATTGTCTGTGGGGGAAAAAAAGACTTTTCAATGTAAGTAAAACTCCAGACTTAACTTTCACAGCAGTTTTACATAATGTATTGGCCATAATGACAGTTTTCAAGAGAGCATGTTCTCTTTTTGAATATTACAAACTCTCTTTTTCGTGTCGTAGTCATGGGAACTGACCTGGAAGATAACATTTTCCAGTGGAGGGGAGAGTTGTCCTTTTAAAACGTTCCCCTTGTACCACTTTCAGAACTTTATACGCTGAGCAACTATAAGTCTTTGACTCAGTCCATCCATTCCATGTGCGTGGCATAGAGATAAGTACATCTGTTTTATAGACTTGAAATCAGTGATCTAGTTTTATTCCCTGGGTCTATATAGTTTGAATTTACAACGATCTATGTTGTTTTATTTTTGATCCAGCAGAGGGCAATAGGTATCTAAATATACTGAGAGATTACTCAAGACGGTTTATTTTGTGGTTTAGAAAATAACCGAATTTTTAGTTTTAAGACTAGAGTGGGGTATTCATCCATTAATTCAACATAAACAAGTGTCCTGCACGTAAAGTGTTCTTTTTCTCACAGGACTGACTGTCCTGAATTCTTTCTGTGATTTGATAGTTTATATATTGTGTGTAGATTAGTCAAAGGAATTGGTCACGGCTTTATCTTTGTGGTCTTGATTTTCACAGTAGCGATAGCTATAAGAGTTTCTGGGATATGTTTTCAGTGCAGATATGCATTAAATATTGGTTTAATCCCTTGCACAGTGAAGCACATCCCATTGGAAAAACTCTTCTTTAAAAATTAAGCCTGCTCATATTGCAATAATAATAATAAAATGCCTGTAATCTCAAATGTCACAAAGTTCTCTGCAAAGTTTCTGTAAAGTTAAAGTGACTTTATTGATGAAACTTCTCCATGTCTAACAGATTAGGATTCTTGTGTGGATTGAAATGAAATTTTAAAGGTGTACTGAGCAGGATTCTAAGTTTGGTTTACATAACAAAAAGAATGTTTAAAAGAAAAAGGACACTTTTGTCTCCAAAAGATCATAAAAATTCTACTTTGAATTAAAGTGACAGCTTTGGGATTAATGAAGGTAACAGTTTCTTGTCTTTGATTGCCGGAGGGAGATTTATGTTTGGATGGTGAGTGGACAAAGTTAAGTTGCAGTGGCCTATCTCACAGAATCGCACAAAGCAGTATTTGGAATAATGGAACATTATATCTGCCAATGGGAATGCACACACATCCACACACATTCGGAGTAAGTCTGAAGCTAAGATTTATGGGGTAAGTTATCTGTGAAAGCTGATTTCTCACCATTGCCATCCTTTTGAGAATTGGATACACAACTAAATCCTGGCTTGCCAGAAGAATTGGTACCTTTCCATGTTGGGGAGCAGGCAGAGCTCCTCACGCTAGCTCTGTGACCATATAAGGCCAGTTTGTTGCCTCAGGAATTCAGCATTCTGCAAACTGTAAACAGAGCAGCTACTGAAACAGCCTATGTTTAGTTGTATTTTCTGGATGTTTTCGTTTTTTTATATAAAAAATAAATCTGGCCTTATTCTGAAGATTGTTCGTGGAAGCAGTTCTTTTTCTGGGTGATTGTTCACGTGTGAATATATTAAACTCTCAATTGGGGTTTATATGGGTGGAAATGAAGCTATGGCACTTTACCACGTCACAGGCAGTTTCTCCAAGCCATCTCTATTGGTGGCTTTTGCAGGGCCATCTCACACACTGGTGCCTGCCACTGATGAATGGGACATCGTGTTAAAGCTATTGGGTTGCCTTTGAGCTCTTCATCTATTATAGTATTGCATTACAAAACTGCTGTAATACTTAAGTCAAGCAAAATTGAGAGCGGCTCTGTCCCTGGCTATTACACCTCCTGTTCAAAATATTTCTCTACCTTGTTTTCCCATTCAAACTGCTGACTGACATGACTGGCACAAGGTCGGTAAATCATTATCTCAGTCAGTCACGCTTGACTAATGTGTCAGTCATTTTCTTTTATGTGAAGGTGTATTGTTCCCTCTGGCTTTGACTTTGTAAACCGACAATATTTCAATGCATCTGTGGAATCTTGGCCAATTGAACATGGATGTATAGTTGGAGAGTGACAACCCCATTTCCCCCCCCCCCCCCCACCCACACCCCCCGCGGCTCCAAGCTTAACCAATGAACAATGTGCTTATCATTCCCAAATGATAAACAATTGGAAACAACGTCAGGGCATTTCTGTGGATCACCACATGGTGGTGCACACTCACATAAAAAGACAATTGTGTTTAGTTTTGCCATAATTTGTTCTCTTGCAGTTAAAACTCCCACTAACCACATAAGCAACATTTTGCTGGTTACAGACTGGTTCGGAGCAGATTGTCTCCCTGCCTTCTCCAGTGAAAGGTGAATGGAGCCCAAGGAGACATTGACCAAGTCCGTTTTATCTCTGATTTTGTTGTTTTCTGGTTATGATACAAAGAAATGAGAAATAATTGTCAAATCATCAATAATTCAATCTCCCGCCACTATTGTGCTCCAAAATTGTATATTCGTGTGCGTAACTTAATGCTTGAACAGTTTTCCCTTTGTAAGTAATGAGTGCTTGCTGCCTAACACTGCACTTCATGATCGAACTTAATGAGACAATTTACAAGTCAGTGGGGTGATCTCACTTCAGTCTGGGTGCGAGGCTTTTTTGCATATTTACTCTGTGCAGGGGCGATTATCGAATTTTCCACCAACGAACGAGGGGTTATACAAATTTCTTGTTTTTTTTAAAAAAAATGTGTGCAACCAGGCATCAGAGTGACAGCTTAGACTATGTGAGTTCAAGCCTGGTGTGGGTCTTAAATCTATAACTTTCTGACTCCGAGGTAAGAATGCTGCCAACTAAGCCAGGCTAACACACTTTGGGTGAACAGTCATCGTATGATCTTATGCTGGTTCTTAACTTGCTGATGTGTGCTGTTACTTAACACAATGAATGACCCATTTACAATACAGCAAGAACCGCACACAGCAAGCTTGATATTCCAAATGCAGTCTGAAAGCACATGATGTAAATGTTTCACCTTGTAATGAAACGTAAAAAAAAACACATTTTAGTTTCTATCATTATTGCGTTTTGCCATTCCTTGTATACACCCTCTCCCAACATTTACACCAGAGGGGGATTTTGCCCCTTTATATAAAGAAGTAGCACACTTATTCAACCCCTACTAGAAATGGGTTATATGACCATTGGTGAAATAACTTTTCCTTTGTGCACCATCAATCTTCCTTTCAACCTCTTGTGTATGAAACGAGAATTGGTTTAATATTTCATCTGTTTCCTCCTGTGATTTTTTTTTGTCTGAACATTGTCGGTAAATGCTGAGTGGGAGTTGTTGGTGTCTGAGAGCTCTTCATACATTCCGCTGTTGGTAGTTGCCCCTGCATTATGTCAAGTTGAGTAGCTGGTGGATATGGTTGGAATGTACAGTAATGAGCAGCTCACAAGAACTGATATATTTGACAGTTACAAAAGACAGTTGCAGGTTATGAGCCAAGTGACGAAGAGAAAAAAATCTAGATACCGCTTTGAATTGGAATTGTAGAATTTTAAGCGAAGGAACTGGCCATTTGGCCCATCAGGTTTGATAGTTTAGAAACTGAGCTCAAAGTTTGAAGACCTCATGAATGTGAGTAGCATTTGGCATCTTGGGGTTATTTTGCTCCTTTAGAAAAATCCTAGGCCAACCACTAGATCCCGAATAGAAATGCATTATGACCATTGGTAAAGTAAATTTTCCTTCTCTGGCCGTCAATCTTTCATTCAACCTCTGCTTGTGGAGCAAGTTTTACTTAGCTTAAATAGCTGAACAGGAACAGGGGCCCCAGTTCCATTGACACAGTACATTGGATTTAACAAAAAATGTGTGACTTGTTAGTTCTTCGGGAATGATGTAATGTATATGGAATCTTTATCCAATGGTTGTAGATCTAAGTGTGTTTACATATGTAAAACTAGTTGAGAGATCCGTGTAGGAAATCTAAAATAGGGTACACTGCTCCTGTTAGGTAGAGTGTTTTGGGTGACTGCTCAGTCTGAATGGAATTAATTTAGCAAATTCTTGCACGTACTCAAATTGAGAGGGTCAGTGAGATGTGTGTTGACCCAGACCAGGAATGATTTTCATTTGCAAATTCACACTCCCATTATCTTCAGTGGTGTGGAACAGTTCCACGTGAGGTGCCTTCATAACGTAATTCAGAAACCAATAACATTTCCTGTTCCCTAAATAATTTGAAAAATAATTGAGGGAGGAGAAACCTTGGAAAGTCTTGTTTACATGAGTTGATAATGCCTAAAATGTTAATTAGCATCTGCAAGAGAAACACTGGTGTTGTTTCTGATGAAAGGCCACACCCGAATTGCTAACATTCTCTTTCTGTTTCAGATGCTGTGGATTTACAGTACTTTCTGTGTTTATTTCCAATTTCCAGACGAAAGATGGCTAACAGTGTTATCGAAAAGATTGGAGGGAGGGGAGGCAGAGGGAATCCATTACGGAGTTCCAGAGGCTGAGGCAGAATGGCTGAAAGCTCACCCACCAGTAATGAGGCAGAATGAGCGGGGAACATAAAGCAAGCTTTAAGCTGTTGAATCGGTGTTGAGGCTTGAGGAAATCATAGGGGAGGTGGGTCGAGGCTGTGGAGAGATTTGAAAGTGAGAATGAGGATCTTGAAAAACGTAAACACTGCCCTTTCAGGAGTACCTACTCTCAAATGCAGAATAGATTAAAGAAATGTTGTTGTTTTCTTCTCCAGATTGTATTTACACGCTCTGCGATGGTACCCTGTGTGAGGGTCGCTATACAAATGCAAGTTGTTGTTATTTGGAGGGCCTCATTTTCTAAATGGACTGCTTTTTATTTTATAATTTTTAATTTTGCAGTAGCCACATAATTTTTTTTGACCATTATGGTCTTACATAACAGGTGACCTATTCGCTTGAATAAATTGTTTTTTTAAAAAACACATTTTGTTATGAAATGCCTATCTAAACGTTTCAGTATTTTTAATGAATGCTTTCCTTTTATGTTATTAAAAAGTGATGAATGGAGCACTGTTTCACCAAGCCTACAAGGCCATTTCAAGCATCCCATTTTGTAATGATCTTTTACACATTGAATAAAGAGGGGCAGGGAGCAACTTTATTTTATGTATAAATCGTGTAGTATGAGTTGTATTTCACACATTCCCAAGAAATACTTATCTTGTGGAGTCCTGTAGCTCAGTGGTTAGAGCACTCACTTTGCAAGCGAGAGACCTGGGTTCAATTCCAGGCAGAGGGCGAAACCTTGGGCAAGTTTCCTTACTCCACACAGAGCCTAATAATAATCCCTCCAAAAACAATAATAAATTGGTCATTTTCAATCCACGACTGTTTGTGGGACATTGCTGTGCGCAATTGGCTGCCGCGTTCGCCCACAAATATACAGTCAATTTACTTTACAGTGTGTTCTGTGAAGCGCTTTGGGACGTCCTCCCGACGTGAAAAGCGCTATATCAAATGCAAGGATTATTATTATTATTATTAAGCTTTGAAACAAAATACTTCACAGGCAGCAATTGTATTTAGTTTTTGTGATACTTTGTAGTTAAGTCAGGCGTCAGTTTAAGAATGGTTAAAAGTTGCTCTTCGCTTTTTCATAACGTGAGTAGGTGCATATGTCCTCATCACAAATAATACCTACTGTACCCTATGAAAAATGAACTATTACAGCTGTTTAATTCAAGAGCACCATGACATGAATTTTGTTTTGTAAAGAATATAGCTTTGTCCAAAAAAACATTTCCACCTTGATTTCTAAATGCTTAAACACGTTTTGTTTTGAAGGATTGTGTGTGGAGCTACAATAGTTTGAGACTGTGCGGGAAACTCATTTTATAAATTGGTAACAACAGTTGATCTTGTTGTCTTTTGCACATACAGTATTGTAGGAAGCTGCTGTAGTCACTTTGTTGGCAGTGTGTATGTTCAGGTATTTACTTGCTGATCACAAAATAAATGACTATGCTAATTCTTCTTCGAGGGAAAAAGAAGGGGCAATCGAGTTGTTTGTTTTCATCTTTCCCAATATTCTGATCCATTCCGTGAAATGACCTTTATCTTCTCTTAGGAGCATTTGTGGTGTTTATCAGTTCTGTTCATTTGGCTTCTGGACTGCAGTCACATGAATGGTGTACAGAGTACTGTTGATGACTCAGGAAGTTAAAGGGATTTGGTAAGTAAGACAGCGATAAGGAGATTCAAGATTGAAGAGAGCAGAGAGATGAGGGACCCAAGATGCAACCCAAGCTTGAGGGGTTCTTAAAACACTGAAGGTGCCTGATATCACAGGCAAACTGGTGTGAATAATCATAGCAAATAAAACCTTTTTTATTTTAATGTATGTTAACCACAATCTATTTTGATCAGTGTCTTTCGTTTTAACCTGAGCCAAAGTTTTTTTAAAAAAAGAAGGTGATCAAATTGAGCTACTGATTGAATCGTTACCATTAAATAAGAGCCAAATGTGATGAGCATTTTGAAACCGGAACATCCAGTGGGAGTACTTTGAACAGTAAGTACTTGCTCTTCAAGCAGCTCAAATCTATTGTCACACAGATGACAAAATGGAAACGTGGGCCGAACAGACTTCATCTTGTGGTTAATAAATTTCAAGGATAATTGCCTACACCCCCCATTGATTTTCTTTTCTCTGGTTCCCTTTGTACCTTTCTTCTTGGTTCAATTTTGAGCTATTGCACAAATGGATTTGAGTATTCACTTGAAGCTTTTCATTTGGCATTGGTGGTGGTAGAATTACTAATGCTGCCAGATTAAAATTATTCACATTGATCAAAATTGATCATTTCAATACAAAAAAAACTGTAATAGCACCCTTTAATCTAACGTTGTCTTGCTTACAGCATTGGTCTCCTCACATAGATTCCAGTTGTGAAAAGGAAATGAAAGCCAGTGCATTTCTTAGGGTGAAGAATCTATTGGCCAGTTAAACCTTTCTGTACCTCACCTAGTCTTCTTTCCATGTGGATGATCGATTTGATCTACACGCTGAACCCCAAAGTTTCATGGTTTATCTATCCAGAGCATTATTTCCTGTGAAGTGTAGTAAAGAAGCAGCTAAATTAGATATATTTTCTCAAAAGAAAATTGCTGATCTGGAATTGCCTGAGACACAGGGCTATTACATTGGGGTAAATGAGGAGCTATTCCTGGGTAAATCATGAACCTTTTTGCTTCGGCCCTGGAGTGAAATGACCGAGTCATTGTGAGGAATACTTCAAATACTTTTAGGCAGACAGCTAACATTTTTCAGATAAAAGATAAAAAGGTGGATTAAGGTTATCCTGTTATTTCATGTAGGAGCTTTACAAATTCAATATGAAATGACCTTAAATTGGTGGGGCTGTAGAATTTCAGATTTCACGAAAGCTTGGGAGAATTTTTATGAACAGAATTGCAGACAATAACGAGCTTCATTTCAGTCTGCAATTCAGTTTTTATTTCAAAAGACCTCAAAAATGCATTTAGCAAGACTTCAGATTTCACTTTTGTTGGTAGAAACATAAGACTGGAAAACAAGCAGATGGCAGTCATTCTTCAAATACTATATTCAAGAGATAGTTTTCCTCTTGAAAATCATTTTCCACCAACTTCCTGAGTAAAATGCGCGACCACCAATTTCTTGAGAAAACTTCAGGCTTAACTTGCATAAGATAATCTCTTTCCACCCATTCATCTTAATGGACCTCTTAATCAATTAAAATGTTATTTGCTTGCCCTTAACCTTTAGGACATGAAGTTTTCAGGATGATCACCCATCAGTTTCCTTTAATGTGGTGACAGGACTCCATTACAAGTTTCAATATTTCCCGATAGGTACCTGTTGTCGTAGCCATACTCCTCTCTAAATATTCACATTGTGTTAAGATGTCAACAGAAGCAGCTTTATGAATCGCAGCTGAATAAACTACTTTTCATTCTGCGTAATCCATTCAGTGTTCTGTGCTTTACGAATGAATGGAATGTTAGTGGCTTTGAAAAGTAACAAACCTTTGCGAAGAGCAGTCTTTAGCTTGTGAATCCTGGTAAATACCTACCACAGAGACTGTTTCACAATGCAACTGAGGTATATATTCTAACTTGCCCAACACTTCAGAAGGATAGTTTGATGATTTGCCAATATAAAAATTAATTAGCCTTGATGTGTAGACCTGAGTGTTTATAACGTCTGTAGAAACATACACAGGCCAGATCATAAGAATACAGAATATCAGTAGACATTGCGTGTATATCTATAAGTGTGCTTGTTTGTCTTGGTTGTCTACACGTTTTACCTTTTTCAGGTCCTTTAGAGATCAGGTCATTACAAATCCAGACTTGCATTTAAAATTAAAAGTTGGTACTATATAATTGTAAGATTCTGGTGGAATTAAAGAAAAGCCTTCTCTTTCTGTGGTTTCTGATCACATCAAAGGAGCAAATGTTTTAAATGTATAATAGTTTGGCACTTCTGTGAAAATATCAAATCCAGAGTAAACAAAATCGCTTCTAGGATGTCAATTTATTTGAAATTTTACTTACTGCCCAGAAACTTGCCAGTGAGCAGCGTATAATGATCAGTGCTGCACATCTTCATACCTCTTTCGCGTTCAAAGCATTGCAAATACAATAACTCACATACTTCTGATCTGTATAATCACCTAAGTCGTACATATACCCAAGTTCCGTTAAAGAGGTTATATTCTCTGCAAGTTTGACATAACTTATACTTTCCATAAGTCATACTAAATGTATGGTCCCAAGTGATACGACTTATGTGAGGTTTACTATATATCTTCTATCCATCCAGTATTTTTGATGTTGAGAAACTTGCATTTTTGTGATCCAGTTGCAGTTCAGTGAAATCAATTTGTTTATTTCTTCTCCTCTCGAGTATTTGCAGAGTGATGTAGTAACTAGCATACTGCGGATTCCAGTCTGACCTCGTCGATGTGACATATTTGGTGTGCTGCTTCTCTGGTAAGAGTGATTTCTTTCAGGTATGATGATCAGTGTGTCCTTGACTAGGCCTTTTGTGCTCACCACCTGGCAAATTCTGATTTAAATCAAAGGCAGCTTCTTTGTTCTCCAGTGGACACGAATGCAGTTTTTTCTTATTTCGAATGACAGTGCCTATTAATCAGAGGTTATTACATCATTTCAGATGCTGTGTTTTTATCACAAAGTGGCATGCTGTCTAAATGAATAGTGACTTAATTTCGTACAATGGGCGATGCTGGAATGGACTATTTTATTTGTGTGAGAAACTTGGGTAAGTGCACAAGGTTCGAACCGCAGAGGTTGAACCTAATACAATGCAAGACTAGGTGAATCTAGTGACCTGCACTGTTGAGCTCTACCTGGTTTTCTCAATAGAAAGAAGCTCAAATTAGCAACAACGTGATGCTCCGAATTTCAGCCTGACTTTGTTGGGGGATATATCACAAGAGAAAGGACATCCCTTTTTGCCTTTTGATACACCTGGTTTTGTTCTGGAGTTTTTCTAATATTATTATTGATAAGATTTTCTGGTGACGAGCTTGTTGGTGTTGATCCTAAATTTGCTTCCTAAGGGAGTGACCAGGATATAAGCCTGCACAAATATTAACTTGCTGGTGACAGCTTTATGATGGAAAGTAATTGGTTTGAAAGTGTCCTCACCAATCCGTTTGGTACTGAGTAGTCAATTTATCACTGCTGTTGTGGATTGCAATCTTTGTGAGGGAAAATCCATTTTGAAGTCTTATACTCTCAGGATTAACAAAGGTTGAGCAAAAATTGATGTCTGTAAATCCAGGAAGTGTAACCTGATTAGCTTGCTGTGGACTTAATACAAAATCTATAAGGAACTGAAGTTCTCAAATGGGGTGAAGGGGGAAATACAGAATTTGCTAATCTTAATATTAAAAGCAATATGAATTACTTTTAATAGACTAAAGTATGTTATGTTCTGGGTTATTAATAATAATAATCCTTGCATTTGATATAGTGCCGTTCACGTCAGGAAGACGTTTCAAAACACTTCACAGGGTATATTGTTATTGTGAAGTGGAGTGACTGTGTGTTTGTGGGTGACCGCAAGGTTCAGAACTTGGATCTGATCCTTTGTGCTTTAGTTGAATGTTCTTTCTAACAACATCTTAAACCTGAGTACAAATTGAACTTTAAATTAGAGCATTTAGTTGAACATGAAACAAAAAATGATCTTAAAATCCACAAGGTTAAAACATCAGATGGAGCTCAGATCAGCATGTATGAATAAATGTCCCATTCCGCAGATCAAGATGTGCCAAATCTGAACACGGCTTTGAGAGAGAGAGTGTAGGGGGGACAGGGTCCCTTGAGCTATCACTTTCTGCTTCACCTGCATCTAATTTGCATAGGTATAATTCTACTAATTTGAATCGATGGACTATGATTAATAAGGAAGCACATGGCAAATGACAAGCCAGGGAGATTTCTGGCACACTGATAGTAACTAGTGTTTTTTTTGAAGTTGATATGATTGAAAACGGTTTACAGCGTTGGATTGCTTAATGGCATTCTCTTCAAAGACTGGACTGTCAGTGTTCTGTGACGCAGTTTGTTCCTAGTGCACAGAGCACCACTGTCCAACCCAAAGTTCTGTGATGCGGAAATGGCGTACAGATCGTTTCATCAGCAGAGTCTTATCAAATTAGGATTATTTTCTGTCAGATTCTGAGGCACATGACGAATGAACAGACCATCTGTATTCTATGACCTTCAAATAGATTGAGTTAGTGATTGTCAATTATGCCATTTTATTACATCGTGTATTATAGACAGTTTAGAGAAATGCTTGATCTAGAGTAACAAAGTATTAGTAATAGAGCACTAGAGCATTATTTAAGTTTAGCATTGGTTAGGATCATAGGGGTATAGGGATAGAAAAAAGAATTGCCAACTGCCTGCTGGTTTTAAAGATTTTGTTTATAATTTAGGGGCGATAATCCCATTTTCCTTCTCAATTATCTTCTTATCTAATCCTCCCCCTCATCTGTCGGTTCATGCTGAAATGGTCAACGAGAGGTGCCTGTGGGTCGGACGGTGATTGTTGGGCAGTTTTACTGCTGTGATCTAACAGGGGGAGACTCCTACGAATTGCCTGATCTCTTGCCAATAAAGTTTTGACAGGAATTATACTTACTTTGGAGACGCCTCCTCACCAGACAAAACCACAAGATTGGAAACGTGTGTGGTGCTAAAAGCTAATTTAATTCAGTAAATGGTGCTCTGTGCCGTAACTTTTTAATGGCCACCTTAGAAAATGCAGTGCACAGTTCAGTGTTCTGGACTGTTGTTAACTGAAGTCATTGGAGCTCCATGTGTGTCTTTTAGTTTGTCCTTGTGTTGTTCTCTAATGGTCAATTTTCTTAAAGTCAAGGAAAGTGATTTGGAAAAGGCTAAAATGCTCAAAGGAAGAGTAACTATGGAAACAGAGAAATTAGACTTTGCTGCATAAAACACTTTAGCCTCTTTTGTTCTTGGGCACACAGTTGAAATTGGTACTCTTAAAGTGCAGGTAGATACAGGCATCGTGTGCATGTACCACTGGAGTCTTATGATTTCTTTACTTTCAGGCAGGTACTTCAAGACCAGTGTGTCTAATTTAACATCACTTTAACTGTACCATTAGCATAAGATTTCCTTTCGATGCAATGCTCCTGTGCGATATGATGTTTTGTTCAAACATGAAAATGCATTGAAATTCTTTATGACGCACGGTAAGTGTTCTAAATATACAATCCTTTAACTCTGAGATCTTCATTTGATTGTTTATGGATTGCTTGTGATATCCTGGCTTTGAATACGCAGTGAAAAAAGTGATCTGTTCCTTTGAACTGTTTTGCTTCACAAATTATAACGACACAGGCACGATGGGCCGAATGGCCTCCTTCTGTGCTGTAAGCTTCCATGTAGCAAAAGCCACTTTTGTCATGTGCGAGTGTTCTGATACAGCGCCGCATGGCACATCGATCCAAACTCCAAACCCGTTGCTTCTCCCAATATAAATTGCAGCTAAAGTCGTTGGACATGGTACATCTTGTTCTCTGTAAATTTTAAAACTGCCCCTGGCAGAAAAATAATAGCTATGTAGTTAAAAAACATTGCATTCCACAAGTCTCTCAAGGCAAGGAATTATTGCTAACTACTCAGTAATGGAGTACAATTTTAGGTTGGCAAAAGTTCATGTAACTTGAGGGTCTTTATATTTATAGATGCTAATCTGGAATTGATGTGCTTGTCAATACTTATTCAGCAAACATTATATGGGTACAGGAAGCCTAAGGAATGTGGTGACGTAAGTGGAGAAGTTTTACCCACTTTGCATACCTGTTTGCAACTGTTCATTGTTATTAAATTGAAGCAAGTTGAGCAACTAAGATTGTCCTTTTGAGTATCACGAGTAAGGATCATGGTAGACATAGGCTCTTGCGAGTCTTGCTGTAAATGTCCCTTTGCTTTTATTAAGCAAAGTCACAGAATATTCAAAAACAAAGTTAGATTGTACACTTACTAAATTACAAATTCATGATGTGGATTATCTTTCAAATGTTCCATACAGCATATGGAGCACTTATATTTTGGTTATTGTATTACATTTTTAAAAGACATGTTTCATTTAGCTTGGCGACTTTGTTATCGTGTCATCATTGCCAACTCAAATGCAAAGAAACTGCCATGAGGCTCCTTGTGCCTGCACTGCTCTCTCAGTAGCACACATAGCTGTCCACACTATCATGTTCTCCTGAAGCTGAAGACCCACCAAGCACATTCCAACATCTGTGGTTGAGATTAAACATAGTCTGCTCTTGCTGATAATTCAGAAGTGAGTGTCATATAAAGAATATTCATTCCTTAATTGGGAAATTTCATGAGCCTCCCCCCCCCCCTCAATTGATGGAAACTCTTGTGCTTGCTTAATGAAAGTGATCTGACAGATTCAACTTATTCCCCCATCCACCAGGATGTTCTAGGATCTTGGCCTTCAATGGCAATTGCTGTCAGAAAATATTTTCAGGGAGCGTAGCAGTCACTAGGACATTTTGATACTGGGGCAATGAGAATTTTCAGACTTCCATTGTTGGCAAAGTTTTTTTGTTTTCTTAAGTGATCTTTCTTTCGTTCACACAGCTCTGCCACATTTGGCATGACTGTCATCTTGAAGTGAAAGAGATGGAAGCATTCAAAAAACTTAAATGAGCAAAATCGCAGCACAAGAATACACTGATAGAAATGTCTTATGACTGTTTCAAACACGTGTCCTGTTTTTCATCACTGAATGCAAGTTTCCCTTAGCTAGATTCCATGACATTCTATGTGCTTTACAAGGCAGAAGATGTAAATTTAGTGCTTTGGATTTTGCTTTGTGAGAACTGAATTAATATCATGCCAAAAGCAGTTTTTCAATTACAAGTATTTTACGAAACAGCACAGACATAATGCAACTGATGTCTTCCTCCTTTGCTGTAAACCGGCCGTGATTCACAGAAGTCGAGAATTCCAGTGGGACAGCTGTACATCATCCTGTTGAAAATCTCGCAAAATGCACTGCAGTATCAACGTATTTTTTCTTTGGGGCTGGTGAAGAGGGGAGATAACTGGCTTTGAGGAACCACCAATAGCAACACTAGTCATTATCAATTACAGCACAGTTGTCCAAGGCAGACTTGGGGATTTAGGTGTGCCTACACGTCACAGCTTTAAAAGGTAGCATGCTGTGAGTTTCTTCGAGGCAGGGTAAAGGCAGATGCAAATTTCATACTGTTCAGAGAGAGAGAGATGAGAGTATTTCATGTGTCTTTGCTGAAGTAACAGTTTACATTGAAACAATGAAAAGCATTTTATCGCTCTATTTGAGCAAGGGCCAAAAAAAGAATGACTTCAGTGCTGTCCTTGTGGGATTTTTCTCACTTCCGCCCCTTCATTGTTTTTGTTTTGACAGTCTAACATTTGACCGAAGAGTTGGGCGGTGCCTTCACGTTGGCTGTAAAATCGGTCCAAGTTAATTGCTGTCCTTCGCCTCTTGAGACTAAGGTCTTGGGAAAAAAAGGGTAAAAGCCTCTTGTACAAGAGGTTGTTTTGGATTGATTACAGCAACTGAAAACTTCTTGAAATTGTGGGAATCTCATTTTGTTTGCCATGGTTAACAACGATAGCCATTTATTTGATTATGGAAAAATATTTTTTTCTCTTTCTGCAAAAGTTCGCCTTATAAAAGTTTTGAAGTTCACTTAACACATTGTGTCTGAGTGTAACAGAAATCCAGTAAAGAGCTTTGTAATTTTGTGAATATTTAGAAAAAAACCTTTTTTTTGCATGAAATATATGTCTTTGTTTGCTTAAACAACCCAAAAGATGAGGTAGTCATATTATTTCTTTTAATCTATCACTTCTCTTTCCCCCCCTCCACCCCCATAACAACAACAACAAATTACATTTGTATAGTGCCTTTCAGGTCAGGAGAGCATCCCAAGGTGCTGGACAGTCAGGGATCTGCACCCGAGCTGGTGGTTGGGATCAGGAGGATAGCGGGCTGGTAGGTTGGAAGGGTAAAATTCATTCAATAGGGATAGAGGGTAAAATAACAAACGCATACAATTCCCAATTCAATTTGAGTTTGAGAGTGAGTGAGTCAAATAAATTTATTCTGTATCATCTGGTAAACATGTCTTTTGAATCTGCACACCATTGCTCATCCTAGGTGTGAGACAGGAGCACATGGGAGCTGAGAAGAGTTCCAAATGTAGTTACAGCCTCTGAGGATCTCCTGCTTCAGTTCTATCCCTCTTCCCACTTTACAGTTGCAGTCATTGTGGCGTCATTATCTGCTATTCCAGTCTCCATTGAACCCAGAGTAATGACCTTTCCCTTTCTACCAATTGTGCACTTTCCCCCTTTCCTTTTATTTATAGGGTTATGGGGGGAGGGGGGGGAGGGTGAGGGCGGAAGAGAGAGAGGAACGTCAGGGCAACAGCTGTTTCTGCAACTACTGTCTGATTGAAAGGAGGTGTGAGAGAGATTGCATAACGTTTTTGGACATTGTTTGCTTTGGGAGGAAATGTATAAATGTCCAGATGCTGAGCTTCTCAGAAGTTTCAGGTAGTTAAACAGAGTTGACGTAATAAGCAGAGACCCCACTGTTCACACCGGGGTGAGTAGAACATTAAATAGTTCGAAAATTTCAAGGAATAGAAAGCTTCAAATAGTCTGAACGATATACAATGAAATGTGACTAAGACACTGAGAATGTAAAATATTTCTAAATTAAAACATTTTCTCCCTCACTGACTTGTCCCGCCACCAGGTCAGAAGGTTGTGGGTTCAAGCCCCACGTCGGCGCTCAAGCTCACCGTCTAGTACTCTAGGCTGACATTCCAGTGTTGTATTGAGGACTGCTGCATTGTCAGACATGTCATACTTCTAATGAGTTGCTAACCTAAGTCCTATCTGTCTATTTGGGTGAATGTTAAATCTCCCATGGCACTATTGAAAAAGAAAAGGAAGTTTCTCCCAGTGTCCTGGCCAACAGACCAATACCATAATTGGTCATTCACCTCTTTTTTTGTTTGCGGGAATTTGCTGTGAGCAAAATGCAAGCACGTTTGTTTCCAAAAATAGTCCCAATCATGACCTTAATTACCATGAAACACTTTAAGATGTTTCGATGTTATAGATGGAACAAAAATGCAACTTTTTTTTCTCTCATTGCTTAAGTTGGTAACTGATTGCCAGCTCTTAGGCTTTGTGAAATAATCAGTGATTAGTTGTTGAAACCAGCATTACCTACATCTTGTCTGGTCCTCTAATGCAGCCCTCTGGCTCACCCAGAGGCAGGCAAAACAGCTGTAAGACTGAAGCATTCCATTTCTCAATGTCATCAGATCTGTTTAATTAACACTCACTAATTGCGTAATGCAATTGGGTCCAGTGAAAGTAGACTCTTTTATCTCTGGGCAGCGGGGAGAAAACGCAAAAGTCTAGCCGCCTTTATTTCAGAAGCCAGACCAAAGCGGATTATAGACTGAGATATTTAAGATGGAACTCTGTCCCGCCAGCTGGAGGTTCAGCTTTTCCTGTTTAGTTTTTGGTATAAACACGATAGATATTGTAATTAAACAGTCAGAACTGGGATGTTTTGAAGTGGAACCTCCCTACATTGCAGTGCCTCCACATGCATACAATTAATTTTGGACCTTTCTTCTGCTACACAAAGGAATTTCATCTATGAAAAGATTTTGATACTGACTGAGGAAGCTCCAGTAAGTTATCTTTGACTTTTGAAATCTGTTGGTTGTTTCCAGCTGCTCATTTTGAGGAATTTAAAGTCACGACCATTTTGATGGCCCGTTGAGTTCATAGATTAAAGTGGGGGGAGGGAGAGACAGAATGGGGAACATCTGATGTATTTAGATACCTCTAGTGTGTAACACTTTACCGTGGAGTCCTGTAGCTCAGTGGTTAGAGCACTCACCTCACAAGCGAGAGACCTGGGTTCGATTCCCAGCAGGGCGAAACTTTGGGCAAGATTCCTTACTCCACATGCCTGATAATAATCCCTCAAAAAAAANCAATAATAAATGGGTTACTTCAATCCACTTCAATGTTTGTGGGACATTCCTGTGCACAATTGGCTGCCGCGTTCCGCCCACAAATATACAGTCAATTCACTTTACAGTATATTCTGCGAGACGCTTTTGAGACATCTAGAAGACGTGAAAAGCGCTATATCAAATGGAAGGTTTCTTATTATGATCGGAAAGAGGAGGTCCTACTTCAGAGAAATAATTTTCTGATTTCTATAGTTTTTCAAATATATTCACTTTGTGCAAGATGATGCTTGGATCCATACAGGGAAAGGAGGAGGGCGGGCAAATGTGCTTAAACTGCAACAGATCAGATATTGCAGGATATCAGATATTACATAACAGTGATATGTGCTCAGGCTTCAAATGGGAGTAGATTCTGGATTTCATGGTCAGTAAATAAGGGTATGTTTTGCTTCCCCATTGGACCGAAAAACAAGTTGGGACATTTTTAATGGCTTTCGCATTCCAATGGTTCAAGCGAGGCCAATTCTCCTCCCCCAGTCATCTTCACGATAAGCCGTACAAACATTGGCTCGGTGCTCTCAGAAGCATTACACTGATGAAGGCATTAATTTAAAATAGTTGCTCTGGGTCTCGACAAAAAATTGGCAGCCTTTCCTCAAACATGCCCTTATTTTAAAGTGACTTCAAAATCTTTCAATTACAGTGCACCACTTTCAAAACAAAATACTTGACTCATCTTTTTTGGTTCACGTACAATCCAGCAACTTCAGCTCTTATCAAAAAGGCAGCAACAGTGTATATTTCTTGTGTCTTGTGTTAATTTGACAGCGATGTGTGGCTGCTGCTCTTCTTCAAATGAGGAAAAAGTAATTTGCCAAAGACTTTAAAAGATTTTTAAATTTTTTTTAAAATAAAGGTTACTTTACCCTTTTAGGGTGATGGAATGTTGCAGAATTATTGCAATTTAAAAACAGCCCACTGGTAGCAAACTAAGAAAATGAAGTCTTTTGTTGTTCAGTCCACACCAGATGGGCTTGATGGGGAATAAGTATAAATCATGGTTTTATGTCTCTCCTTGAATGTCATTCATAGGACAGCCCTCATAGACTTCATTCTTCTGGATGGAGGCACAAAAATGAGACCCAAACTACCATCCACTCGATCCATTCCGACGACTATGCCATTGGTTGTAAATGTCTTGCGTAAGAGCAGGGAGATATTCACAACACATGTTTTATTTGCATTCTCCCCAGCAAAGGGGGATTTAAAATAGAACTATTGATCACAGTGGAACGAGTGGATCAATGTTGGAACTCTCTCTATTGTAACAAGGTTTTTCCTCTGCTACAGCATGAAACTTTAAAGCCATTATTATTGGATGCAGAATTTCTATCTTGCTCGCTTGTGCCACATGTATTTGCGTACTAGAATTATTGTGCTCTGTGCTGGTTTCTGCAGTACCTAACGAGGAATAAATGAACATGATAATTGATCTCCATTTCTAATAAGTTGTGCATTGCTGCAGTGATTTTTAAATTTGATTCATTATATCGCCCATAGTTATCATAGGTCATGTATATCGTGAAGTGGGCACAGGTGTGAAATGAATTCAAAGAATGTGTGGGCAGAACTAGTATGTTTGACAAACGCATTTATTCATGGGCACGCAGACAAGCCATTAATTTGAAGCTGTTCCAAAAAGTGCAGACTATAGCGAAGAGGTTTATAGATCTCACATGTTGGTTTGAAGCCAAGACGCCAGAGGTGAAAGGCTGTGTTGCAATGGCTATATTTGCACAGTTGTAAGCCAAATGTTTGTTAGGAGTCGGTTTCCATGTCCTATGTAGAGATGGTTGTTTGCACTAAAAAGGAATAGGTTCCAATTATCATTGCACTGAATCAACCGGACTATGAAATACAGTGAAGAACTTTGCTCCACTTTCTGCTGGAGTTTGTTGCACAAACTCATCTGGCTGAATGTGAAGCGGAGGCTAATCTTCAGATATTCTGAATTTCTGTAAAATTGATAAGCCTTGACTTGAGACTTGATGTGAAGGTAAGACTTGAGATTCAAAGGATTTTCAGCTTTGCTCCTGATACGTATATCTCTGTAACATGTTGAAATTACAGAAATGGCACAACAGTTATCTCGAACACCAAGGTCAGCCCACAGAGTGAGCTAAGCCACACCAGTCTCAAATATTAATCGATAGATTTGTGTTCACTTTGATTCACAAAAACACTCCGTTTCCACCAGGTGCAATTTTGTGAGACGACAGTGCGTTTGCCCACCCCTTCCTCCTTCTTCGGTTTGGTGTTTGTGTCTTTCTCAGCTAAGGGAGAAGGCAGATCACTTAATCTGGCAACGAAGAGGTAAATTGGAGAAGCCTGGACAAACTATACCTCTGATGGACCTCTGTTTCTGTGAGGAAGTGGTAAAGTCTTTGCCTTAAAACAGGATAAATTGTTTCCCTACCAGTCAATAAAAAGATGGAACTTGCATCACACTCTTCATGTAGTAAAACTTCTCAAAGAGCTTCACAGAGATGATGTGGATCACTGAACAAGATGGAGGGGGGTTGAAAACTGACTTTTATAAGAGAATCTGCTGTACAGGTGGATTCATAAGCATTATACTCTGAGTCAGGTGATTTTTTTAAATCCTTGTGTTAATATTAATGAGCTAGATTATATAAATTAACCACAGTACACGGAAATGAGGTGCATACTGAGAGGAGTCATTTTCCCCATAGATTTTAGAAGCTCATTACTGGAAAGGTTCAGACTTAAGTAAACAAGACACTCAAAACGGTTAGCTCACCAGGGGAAATGCCATCAGTGTATGAATTAATGATGTTACTCAAGGGAATGCTGGGTGGTTTCAAAAGTCTGAGCTCCACTGTTTTATCTGGCAAAGGACTGCATTTTAAGGGCATGGTGATGCAGGATGGGTGGAGTGAGGGTAGAAACTTTAATTATCCGTGGATTCCCTAATGTTCATGACGATATACTTTGTTTCTGGAAGGTGGGATAAGGATGTGAATGGACTAGCCCTACCTCTGCACTGCTATATTAGTTTAAAAACATACAATGTTGTAATTCGTGGGAGATTGGCAATGACTATATTTGGCATTACTCAGCTCCACTTTGATCATTGAGATCTAACATTGGTGCAATGGCCTCATTACAGCTAATGCAGAGTGTGCTCAAATTGCTAGTCTCAAAATACAATACTTTCTTATCACACGTTTGGATGATGATAATAAGGTTGAATAAGTTCTGACGAAAGGTCATCAACCTGAAACATTAACTTACTTTCCTCTCTTCATAGATGCTGCCTAACCTGCTGAGTGTTCCCAGGGACTTCTGTTTTTATTTCAGATTTCCAGGATGTGCAGTATTTTGCCTTTTGAATACATGTCATTTGCCTCAGTTTGGTAGAATCTGGCCCTCAGTGTTGTTTTTACTAGTGGAAAGACCAATGGTACATTTGTGGCAAAAGCTTTTATTATGATGTGTTGTACACACCAAGCTCCTCCAATGAGTGTGAGTTTTTTTGAAAGGTTTTAAAATAAGAAAAAAATGAAGCATTCAGCTTTATAGCACCTCTAATGTTGAAAAGTCCCTAAGTAACTCCTATTGGAATACAGTATCTATGTTTTTTTGTGGGCAAAATAAGATCTATTTCCTGCTGGGCTGCTATCATTACATTGCACCCAACTGTGGAGGTGGAATCTGTGGAGATTTTCACAGTGGGATTCAGAGTGAAAATTGCATTTCATCATGTCGGATGATATTTTGCTCTGCAGGAAATGAGCATTTAAATTTTTACAAAAAAAAATCCCCCTTTGTTAATTTGTGATCATCTCCTTGGTTCCCAAGCACTGTTCCTCATTCACTTTTCAAAGGAGTGATTTAGCCACCCAAACAACTGCCTGTACTCTTCTGTAACCATTTATTAGATGTTCAAGTTGTAACATCCTTTCAGACGATTCTTCCCTCCTTCGCCCCTCTTCTCTTTCCCGCAGCCAATATTGGCCCCCTGTTTTTGTGGGATATCCAATGCACCAGTCGTATCCCACCAGTGCCCCCAGGGAACAGTGTCCTGAGCACTGTTGATTTTTGAAGTCTCCAAATCGCTTGCAGCAACTTGCACAGTAATTGCAGTATTGTTTTGTGGCTCCATATCAATTTGTATCATTTATATTTTGGCTTTCTATGAGCCTATTTGCCCTATTTTAGTTTTCTGTGTCTATTTTCCACTTCCATCCTGTTTCCTTTCACTTTCTCCTGCTTTAGATCGATCCTCGTTAGTCTTGTCAGACCTGAGTTGCCGCTCAGAGCATATTCAAAACTAGAGCAAATGTAATATAATCCATTGCTCCAGCAGCCTTGCAAACTGCTTCAAACCAAACAATTGCAGGTGCTGCCCTTAGATCAGTGGAATTATTACTTACCCCGGTGGTTGACTTTTACCCGCTGTTGTGAATTAATTGGGTTGCCACATCATTTCATGTAAGAGAAAAGGATTTGCTTTGTTGGAGGTGACCTGGTGCAACTAGCTCAAGTGTTGAGATCCGTCTGAGGAAGTAGTTTTAAGGACCTATCCAGCAGCAGCAAAGTAAAAGCTACTTCTGGTGGCAGAGTCTGCCTCTCTTTCCTGGGCACAGCAGCCTGAGCAGAAGTGAAAATTGTATGTAGACATCAAGTTAGCCCATATGTAATTTGCCTCACTTTGGTAGAATCTGGCCTTCAGCATAAACAAGGAACCTGATACTCTGATATTGACAGAATGCAAGGAAAAGTCCAATGAAGACTGTACGGTTTGTATGACTTGTAGCGTCTTGAATGGGAAACTGACTTCATACAGGGTGTGAAGTCAGTTTCCCATTCACGTGCCTAACTCTTTCTTTTCTATTTTTACTCATTCAGAGTCGGCGATTTTCTCAGTGCATCTTGTCAAATCTTGAACATTTAACTAATGGACATTAACCAGTGAAATATGTGTTACTTGTACATAGGGGGCCTAGTTTCTAAGTTTGGGTTCCTTTACTGTATTCCTAACCCCTGTCAAAGGCACTTGTGAGGACAGATGTACAAATCATCATTCTTGTGGCAGTAGAAGACAAACATAACCTGATCAAAGAGAGAGCTGTTCACTGAGCAGTTTTGGTATATAATTTGGATTTAAAAGCTTAATTCTGTTCAATTACAAATGAATGTTTCATAATGGCTCATATATGATTTTTGATGTGATTTTTTTTAAAAAGCTACCCTCCTCCCCCCCCCCCCCCCCCAATCCAAAAACAAGCCCAAGGCATTATTCGATTTGAAACTGGAGTAATAAGTCAAGTATTTGTGTATTTTTCTGATTAAATGTGCAAATAATTCATCTTGGGTTCCAAGCATTTGCTACACCAATAAATCTTCAACCCTGTATATTTTGGCAGTAGAGTTGAACCGTGCTATAACTTAATTTTAATAATATCTCCATGTGGGTTCTCTGAATTCTTTTTTTCCATCACTTCCCACTTTGGGGCTATAGATGGTCTTTGCTGGAACTGCACAATTTTTGTTATCTTTTGATGCTGATGCATCTGCATGGTTCATGACCAAGAGGACACTGAAGTTCACAAGAAGGGAACACGAAGTTTCCATGACGAGCATTTACTATGTAAATATAATGTGCGGCCTTGTATCTGCAAACAAGACTTGGTTGTGCCAAACGTTAGTTCAGGACTCAACATTTCAAAAGAAAATCTTCCTCTAACAGTTTATTTTAAAAAGTAATATATTCTCGTCCATGCCAACCAACCCCCACCCACCAACAAAGCTTCTCCTGGGGTTACAATCAATGCGGCTTCGAAACCATGAAAGCACACTCTCTCCAGCGCTAACTCTGGTTTTGTTCGCCTCCACCCGTCCCTCCTTCCCTCCATGTCAGCCTGGCTCTTGTGATAACCGTCTCATCTCTGTGTCAGAATATTGTGGGTGTAAGCCCCACACTGGAATTTGAGTTTTACGAGGCTGGCACTAGGGTTTGGCTGCTTTTCTGAAAGTGCTGCACTTTGGATGAGGGGAAGATGAAGTTAAATGGAAATCCCATCTGCCTATCCTCGGGTGAGCACAGTGGATCCCATGAGGCTATTTAACAGTATTCTTTTAGGAGTGTACCACTGTATAAATTTGATGTGCAGGGTAATCAGCTTAGCAACGGAGCAACATTCAGAAAGAGCCTTTGACAAAGATTTGTGTCATCGTTTCCTTTCCAGGTGGGTTACACCCAGAAGAAGATCGGGTGATGTGTGTACTGCCCCTAATTTTCCAGCACAGCCCCTTTATAGTGGGTATAAGGATGCTGGATGGAACTATCTGGCACATACAGTGCCAGATAGTTCACATGTCTTATTTCAGCCTTAAATTCCACTCACTTCCAGTGCTGCAGAATTTCCAAACATTGATAACTGCTAATGTCTCTCTAAATGAGATTTGGTCACCAATCCAAACAAACTATTACAAAGGAAAACTTGTTTCACTGAACTATGGACACTGTTGTTAGCAGGCTATTAAACATTACCTCTATTCAGAAGAAAAGTGTACAACTTGGAAGTTGATATTGAGATGAAGTCGGACAAATAGAACATTCATTCTGCTGGTTGAAAGAGTTGGAAGGACGATTTCGATCAACTCTACTCCAGGCAAAAACTTACACTTATTTTGAGAACAAATATGACCTTTTAAACACTGGTTACAAAGCAAATGCTTTTGAGTCCACACCAGCCTTGCATATATATTGATATAAAGCAGACCAGTACTTGTTAGATTAGAATAGAATAAATGAACAATGAATCTATTATAACTGGGGTGCAAAATTAGACTTATGAGATGTAAATCAACACTGATATCGGCTTAAAACCTAGAGCTTTTACCAAGAGCTATTTTGGGAAACATTTAGTTAGAAATACTTTTGATACCCAAACTATTTTGTTGAATCCTTTTAAAATATCCAACACAGTGATTGCATGAGGGATCTTGATTCACAGTAAACATGGTTATTACTTCTGTGTCAGCGCGGTAAGTTTATTCAGAACTGGGAGCTGTATGAATGTACAATTCAGTTTCTGTTTATCACTGTAACTGTGTCTAATCGAAGAAAGCTGACTAAAATAAGGTCCGCCCTTGTCTGGGTTGGAAAGGCTGTCAGTGCCAGCAGTGAGTCTGAGTTTGGCTTTGCTGTTTCCAGTTTAATGTAGTGGAAAGAAGTGGTCGGCGTGGCCTTTTTTTAAAAAAAACCTCTTTGATACCAGTCTAAGTGCCAAGCCCTCTGCCCCTCCCCATGCCAGCACCATACCAGCATTTGGGTGCCTTTACAACAACTTTATTGGTACTGTGGCTCTTCTGCTAGTTAAAACTCAAGGAAACTTGTTCCCATAGTTCTTTCCATTGCCCCCCCCCCTTTTCCTGCAAGCAGGCCTTCAGGCTGGGGTGTGGTTTCCTTGATCACAGCCTCTCTTGGATGACTCACCCAAGAGTCCGATCTTCACGTAAGAGTGTTGGTGATGAGTGCTGTCGGCTATTCAATGGCCAGAGCCTCACAGCCAAGCTCGGGTCCTGCTGTGCGCAATTGGCTGCCGCGCTTCGTCCGCAAAATATACCGTCAATTCACTTCACAGTATATTCTGTGAAGCACTTTGAGATGTCCCGAATACATGATAAGGCACGATATCAAATGCAAGAATTATTATTATGTTCCATCAGGATCCATTGTGCAGCAAGCAGGAATGAGAAGCCTGGCTTATGGACTTACACCTCATCCACCAACTCCCTACCACCAATCAGTTTATTCAGCAAAGACTAGTAATCTTTCTGCTCCTTGTGCCTCAATTCCCTGTGATGTACTGTATTTACCTACTGAGTCGTCATTGGGAGTCCTTAATAATTTATTTTCGAACACTTATTTTCCCCCTCAACACCGATAAATAAATTCATAAAACTTCTTGCCACAGGCACAGCGAGCAGTGAAAAAGGTTGAGGCTTTTTTTGAACTGGTCATGTAATGAATACCAATATTGCTTTCTCCTCTGCTCTGTCAATCTAACAGACCAGATGTTTCACGAATATGATAGTCCTAGGTCTGAAAGTGTGCTCTGATATCTTGTTACGCTGCAGCTTGTGTAACGATATTCCATGCTTACAAAGTATCTTATGAGATTGTGTGTATGAAATTGATCAAAGTGCCTTGTTAAAAATGTACTTCAAAGTGGACACTGAGGGCACAAGCCCACGTGTGCAATATTAGGCATAAGGTGAGGCATTGCATATCTGTGATGAGTTGCCAGAACAGCAAGTGACATGCGGGCAATCCAAGAAAATACATTTTTTTAAAAAAAAAGCTCTGCTGTGTTTGTTTCATTCTGGATTACGTTTGACCTTTGTGTGTCTGTGGTGATTTGTGGGTTGGAGAAATAGCTGTAACAAGGAGGATAGTAAAACATAGGATGGAGGCGAACGCTGAACTTGAGAGAACTTTGTTAAAGTAAATATTGACTTGAATTCTAATGTATAAACCATTTCTGGTTTATTCCAGGACTAATTTATATTGTTTTCAGGTTGGTAAAATGAGTAGAAATGTAAAATTGACACATTTTTATTTGTTTTTAAAGTGGAGTGCTTTGTTTAAACAACTCATTCCAATGTTGTTCAATGCCAGTACTGTATTTGTATTATAAGTGAGAAGTTGGTATTGCACTGTGTGTTTATGCAGGCATCCAGATATTTAAAATATTTTCAAAACTTAAATTTGTTTAAGATACACTTCTAAAAACACCAAAATCTGCTTTTGTTCCATTCTGAGCTTCTTGGGGCCTGATATGCAGTAAATGTACAATTAAAAAAAATTGATTAACCTGTATTATTTACATAACAATTTTAAAGTATTGCATATTTTGCGTCTATTTGCATATTGCACTCAATATTCATATAGAGAAAATCGCGTTGAATAAAATGGCAGGTCACAGTATTTATCTATTTCTCCTTCCTTATCATTAGTAGTTTCATAGTTAAAGGTGCAAACGAATGTTTTTAAAAAGTTTTTTGGGGTTTTGAAGGTGTAATAAGGTGTCAACCTATAATAATAATAATAATAATAATAATCCTTGCATTTGATATAGCGATTATCAAGTCTTCTAGACAGCTCAAAGCGCTTCACAGAATATACTGTAAAATGAATTCGACATATATATATATAGAATAGATTGAAATATGTAAATGATGACGCATATCTGATCTCAGCCTGACCTGATGGGTTTGAAGTGCTCCTCTTGAGAAATACGGGACAAATTGGAAGGCGAGTCAAACGCTATGAAGATGACATCTCGTATCATGGTTTAGACTGGAGAACATTAATGTCCCAGAGCAGGTTCTCCTCCCCTTTAATAAGTGTTTAGATTTAAACCCACAGAATGGAGGGGAATTAGAGTGAATGACACTGTGGGGGGAAACATTAAGTTTAAGCGGTTTCCCCCTCTGCGTATTCCACGGATTTTCATATTGCTATTTTGCCTAAGCAAAGTTTAGAAATGTGTTTATACACAGAGCACATTCTGGAGTAGCTGCCAGCACAGGGAGAGAACAAAGTATCGCACACTTCAGATGAGTTGAATTGATGGGAACAGCTGGCCGGAATATCTTTAAATGAAAGGTTTTAATTAAGACCATTGCATTCTTCAGTGATAATGGCCCTTGTGTTTTAGGGCTAAACCACTGGCTGGGCCGCGCGACACTGTTTTCATTCTTTCATTCTACAGTTTGACTTGGCTGGAAAAAGGCATGAAATTTGACCATGTGCAGTCATTATTTACAGGCCCTGGGGAGCTGGGCTTTTGTATTTGGTGAAGGGGGAAGTTCCCCCCCTCTGGTTTGAGATAACACGGAACTTATTTTAAGTTTGCATTTTATTCCCGTCGAACTCTTGTACACTTTTTACTTACGAGTTTTTTTAAAAAAAGTGTAATGTTAAAATATATATTATACACACATATGTATATATATATATACGTGTGTGTTTTTTTTGTTAAATGCGCTCCTTTCGGGGGCGCGACTGTGTGTTTCAAATCAGGAGCCAAGTGGAGCAGCTCAACTCTTGTTTGTGGGGATGAGAAGTGGGCAGGAAAGGGAAAAGCTGTGCAGTCTAATCAGAGACAGTGTGCACAATATGTGTGATTTATGAAAGGCGTTTCTGCCCAGTTAGAGAGAGAGAGAGAGAGAGAGGGAGAGAAGAGAGAGAGAGAGAGAGAGAGAGTCTACAGCTCAGTGACTGCTTCCAAACTCTCCTCCAGCCCAGCTTTGGGTGGGGGAATTCTTTTCAAAAATTGTTCCTTTTTTTTTAAAAAAAAGTAGCCCAAGAGAGAGAGAGAGAGAGAGAGAGAGAAAGAGAGAAAGAGAGGAAGTTCAGAAGCAAATCTGTGCATCCGATCCACGGAGTGGAGTGGCCCTGCGGTGATCCTGGATTGATGGCAAAAGTGAGATCCAGTTTAAGCAGATGAGGAGTTGGGTTTTGCACAGAGAAGGGGAAGGAAGCATCATTCAAGGGGATGGACGTGGCGGGGCTGTGGGTGCAGTTAGTCTGCAGTGGAGCACAGCAGGTCGTGTAGTGGACTCCAGTTTTATTACCATTATTATTATTATTATTATTATTATTGTTGGTCTTCGTCTCGTCACCTCCTGGACGCAGTTCTCAGGCTGTGGGGACCGTTGTTTGCCGACGTTAATTATTCCCCAGTCGTGTGGCTTAATTAAAGGCAGAGAAGCAGAGCAGAGGCACTCTCTCTCTCCCTCTCTCTCTCTCTCTCTCTCTCCACCCCTCCCTCCCTCCTGTCTTGTCCTGAGGAGTTTGCAGAAGGCTATCACAGAATACCCCCCCAACTCTCTCTCTCCTCTCTCGCTCTCTTTCGTAAAGGAACATTGTTGCTGCGTGGGGTGGGGTGTGGGGGGGGGGGGGGGGTGGGAGGGGGGGTGGGAGGAGGGGGCAACAAAAATATCATTCAGTCTGGATTTCATCATCAGGCTCCTGTCTACCAACATGAGGCTGAAGAGGAATGGGTCGTACACGTTGCACAGGTACAGTTAGTTCCTAATCCCGAGGCTTTGACTTGTCTTGTTAATATCAACCCCCCCCCCCTCCCCCATCCACCCCCACCACACCCAGTCTCCTTTTAAAAAGAAAATTGAGGGAGGAGGAGAAGTGTGGGGGTTGGGGTGGGGGTTGGGGGGGGGCTGCAAAAAAAAAACCAGAGCAGATGTGAGATTAGCATTTATTCCGATCTTCTTTGAATCCACTCCCAAACCAGAGTCAACACACGCAGATGCTCTGTGTTGTGTGTGTCTGTCTCTCTCTCTCTGTGTGTGTTGTGTGTGTCTGTCTCTCTCTCTCTGTGTTGTGTGTGTCTGTCTCTCTCTCTCTGTGTTGTGTGTGTCTGTGTCTCTCTCTCTGTGTTGTGTGTGTCTGTCTCTCTCTCTCTGTGTGTGTGTGTCTGTGTTTGCAGTCTGAGCTCAGTCTGCCTTCATGTCCAGGTTAAAGCCATCTCAGGCTGCAGCAGATGACCTCTCGTGTGTGTTTTCTAGTGCATGAGAGATCTCTTCTCTTGTCTCCCCCCCACACACCCCTTCCCCTTTCTTCCTTTCTTTTTTTCCACACACTGCGTAAATCGGTGTGTGTGTGTGTGTGTGTTTGGTGTTGTGCTGTGTGTGTGTGTGTGTGCGATCCTCTGGGCAGAGCAGGCGAGGAGGAAGTTAGTGCAGATCTCAGGAGCAGCAGCAGCAGCAGCAGCAGCATGTGAGGAGCACCAGAGGGGGGAGAGACACAGAGAGAGAGAGAGAGAGAGAGAAGCTCTCAACCTGCAACTCCAATGGACATCCTGTTTTGCCTCGATTGCGTCTTGTTTAGGTATTGTACCCTGATCGGGATTGTGCTTTGTCATCTTGCTTTCTCATCCATGGTGGGCGCAGCTTTTAACTTTCTGATTTCTGTTGGATAGTCTGTGGTGTCTGTCTGTGTGTGTGTGTGTGTGTGATTGTAGGTGTGTGATTGTAGGTGTGTGTGTGTGTGTGTGTAGTTTTTCAGCAGTTGCCCTTTCACGTACATATGACGCAATTCACAGAGCACTGGTAAATCACTGGCCCTGGACAGTTCTTGCATAAGGACAGTTCCTTGCTTTACATAAGGTTGCTTCGCCTGATATGGCTGTACCGCAGCTGATTGTGCTGGAGGGACTAAGACTAACTCCATCCCCCAGTGCCTTCGCCTTACTTTCTCCCTTTCCTCCTTCAAGGCCGGTCGCGAGACCTTTCTCTTTGACCGTGCCTTCAGCTCCCCTCTCGACTCTCTAGCCCCACTCCTCACTCCCTCCCCTTGACCATTTCCCCACCTGCTCGGATCCCGACCCAACTGTCCAGCGCCTTGGGACGTCCTCCCGACGTGAAAGGCGCTCTATAAATGCAATCTTGTTGTTGTAAGTTTGCCGTCTGCCCTTATTTGAGGCGAAGCTAACACTGTGGGCCAGTGTTGGATGCCTGGGTTGTTGCCATTTCATGTGCTGCATTATATCCCAGAGATTTTAGTGTTAAGCTAATTTGTATCGCACCACTGACAGTACTGCAGCATTCAGTTCTTACACAATTCCTGGCTACCCCTGACTAGAAAGAACATTGTTCATACAGTGAGTGTTAATGTGGGTAAACTGCTGCAGTTGGTGTGGATTAGATGATTATGCTAAACGAAGATGATTTCATCTTGAATAATTGGAGTTGTAAAATGGGTTTATGTTTTGTGTGCCTCATGTTGTTACCTGTACAGCAATGTGAAGAACTAAATTGAACTTTAATACAGTGAAGCTCCTCCAGGTACAATTGGAAACACAACCAGTAAATGGATTTCCAGTTAAACTTTTTGAAGAACATGTAACAAGAACACCAATATAATGTTGTTGCCGTAGGAACCAAGATATGATTGATTTTATACAAAGGACCAGTAAATGTGTGATGCTTTTATTCTTGGCTTTTCCCCCTCTCCTCTTAGGTAGAGGTGTACAGTGGAAGACCATGGAAGTAGATCAAAAGTTCAAGTATTTAAGGAACTGAATGATTTGACGTGATGATTAACTTTCATCTAAGTTAGTATATACTTCATGCTCTTTCCCGATGCCCAAACCACACCTTGGTGTCCATAAAAGTATTGCATGTGTATGTGTTTGCATGCGGATGGAATACTTGACCAATCATTACTGTAAATCATAAGTCGAAATGCAGGGACTGGAATGTAAATTGCTGCCCACATGCCTGTGTCTTGTGAATGTTAGACTGCCCTCATCTGTCTCTCCCCTCAGGACAAAATCCAGGTTGTGTAACACGGGAGGCTGCAAACAGCAGAAAACTAAGCATATGTAATGTTTGTCTGGAACAAAACATTGATGAAAATACATGGGCTGTATCATGAATCTTGAGTTATTAAATAATTTGAATTGTAGTTTGTAACAACTTGCAGAAGTGGTGAGGAGCATAATCTAGATTGATTAAAAGTCCTGTACTTAGTCATTGTAATAAAGTAATTGAGCAGAAATCCAAGTCAATTAGATTGTTTTTTTAGAAATATTACAGACTGGTCCTTTGGTGGTTTTGGGCTCCAAACTCTCATCAAATCAAGTATACAGGTATCTTAAAAGAACAGTATTGCCTTGGGAAGAATCCATTTTGGATACTGCAGCTAATATTGCTAATAAAACATAAACCTGTTTTACAACTGCATTTATTCTTATATATTAATGGAGTCAACATCACCATCATTATTGTAGCATGCAACTACCAGGATGGTAGAAGGCGAACTGGATGGACTTTGGTCTTTTTTCATCTAGTAATTCCTATGTTTCTATATTGCTTATTGTATCACCATTAAATTGACAGCCTAACTTGATGTTGAAAATTAGGAGCTTACCCAATTGGTACAAGATCAACAACTGGCATTTATGTAGCGGCTTTCAGTAGGAAAACATTTTGGGGGGCTTCACAAGTAAAAAGTCGGACATTGAGGAAGGGAAAAAGAGGGAGGTGGCAAACACGCTCAAGGAACAGTGTTGATATTCATTATGAATTTGCAATTTCTGATAACCAAATTCTCTAACTGTAGAAGTTCAGAGGTTGGTCTAAGTTTTTTTTAAAAAAAGGATGGTGGTGTTTTGCTAATGAAATCTGCCCGCAGAGTTGCACTGAGTTTTGTCTTAATTGAATGGCTAAGCAGAGGACCTGTGTCAGTGGAATGTACAACCTTGGGGAATGGGAGCAGGAACATTCTGTCTTGCCTTGTTCCAAGGATGACTACTTTTGACTGCCCCAAATCTTCAGTTATTTTTCTTTCTCTCTGCTCCCCACCAATCCCCCCCCCCGCGCCCACACATACACACACATGAATGCATATTATATAGTGGATGCCATGACAAATAATCCAACTATAACTGACAATAAAAAAAGCCCAAATCAAAAAATAATCCTTCTGTTGGGAATTTTAATCGGTGATCAACAAAATACTTGGTTGATTGTGAACTGGACTTATTGTACCAATGTGGCATATTTTGAAAGAATTTAGGCTTCGCTAGTTTAAGAAAAAGAGAGTTCTATACCCGCTTTGGTGCATTAAAAACACAAAATGTAGTCCTTTGTAGCAAGTATGGAGTTAAATCTCAGAAAAGGAGGGAAGTGGGCAATCTTTGTCTTATCCCATCAAACCTCATTAGTTTTTTTTNCTGGTTGAAGCCATTTCTTGTGTTTAGCCTGATACCAATCACTGTAGGGTTGAAACCAGAGTGCGATCTGCTATTTCCCGGCGCAAACTTAATATGACTTGTCATAAAGAGTTGCATGAAATCTCAGCAGAACCAAATAAAAAGCCTAAGAATTTGATTATTTCAATAATTTTAAAAATAAATTCCAGCTCAGCCAAAAAAGTCTACATCTTGTCTGCATTACAAATATATATTCGAGAAGCGATGACACAAGAATCTATAACTGTGTTGCCATATGCAACTTACATTTATATTTAGAGGTGGCTGATATATTTTTGTGCAGTTATGGGAGAAGGGAGGCAGTACTTATGGAAGTCTGTCTTTCCCTAAAGTTTTGCGGTTACTAGGAATGCAGGGCTGTCTACATTGATTCTTTTTACGAGATCCAGAATGGGCTCTGTATGTTCAGCTATTAAAACTAAAGACGCTGTGTTCTGTCTGCTTCCCCAAAGAGGCCATGTTTAAAAAGGAATTAATGAATGGAACTGTGTATGTCGAATTTAAACAAAACACAAGCAGTTTTGGCTGTGTTGAAGTACACTCGTCTGTTGATTAGCCAGTTTAGGTTGCTTAACTGATTTGCATTCATAATATAAACACAACATAACAAGAAAATCAATACCAGGTGTATTAACAGTGGTTTCTGTACAGCCTTCGATTACTAATTTTTAGGCCCTCCTGTCTGTTGTGCATACTAGAAAATTTTGAATGTTGTGTCATCTCTTGGAAAACAGTACTATAATGTTTAGACAAACGATATGCTTGTCATAAGGTATTACTATATCTTAATCTATATACAGTGTAGAATTCTAACTCACTTTCAGGCAATTCTTCGTGTAATTGGGTGTGAGTAGGGGGGAAAGAGAGGTAGATGCAGTGTGATGCAATGAATTTGGGATGAAACTGGTTTCATAAACTTATTCTCTTCAACCATTCTGTAGTCTCGCATATAATTGTAATTATTTTGTTTATCGGGCCTAATTCCGCACTTGGGATCATTTCACATAACTGCAACCAAAATGACACAACACCACCTTTCTTGCAATCTAGTTCCTCTTCACTTACTGCTGTTGGTGCATTAAGTGACTTCACGCAATGTTGATGGTTTCTGAAATGGAACACCATGATGTGCACCTTACAATTGCGCTGAATTGAACGTTGGTTGAGTCAGCAATCAACTCGGCCTGCACCAGTGGTAGTAGTAATGATAATAGATATTATTATAAATATTAAACAACGGCATTACTATTTAGGTTGAGTTCTCTTGTCACATGGTGCAACAAACATTCTTCCTAGGATATCGGTCAGGCTTCAATAATATTCTCGTCAACCCTTTTTTGATTTCTTTAGTTTCACAAATAATTGTGATTCTCTTCTTATACTGACCATGTGAGGACCACAAATATTGCAGTCGAGCTCGAAGTTCATTGGACCAATGCCTGCAGGAGCCTGAATCACAGGAGCTTTCGCTGCATCTTGTGTAACACTTGTTTCATTCTCAATACTGGCTGCTGGAGATGGGGCACAGAAAAACATTTAGTTTAGTTTATTTGTTGAAAGTTTCAACTCCAATAATATAAGCAAGTCCACTTCTATCTATTGTAGCGAACTACATGCTCTGATCAATTGCAGTGGTAGCTGATTGTAGCTACAATATCAGGAAGTGAAGTAGCAGTCAGTTATGTGCTGATAAAATTATAATATTACTAAGATGCATTTACTGCACCAGGTTTCCTGTATTTAACAATGTAGACAAACTCAGCATGCTGTGAGCAAACCTAAATCCAAAGTGCATGGTGCACATGATTGTCAAAGAACATGTCATAGCTGATTTGTTGCTATATTGGTCTTAAGATCTTCTATTGTGCTGCAGATATGCAATTAAAAGCTGCTACGAATTAGGTAACTGGACAGTAGCACCATCCTCTGAATTAGTTACAAGCACATGAGTCTTTGTTTATTAAATGTAAAACTTAATGTTTGCTTCATTAGTACCACTGAATACCATTGCATTACTCTTCGTAATAAACCGTTTTGATGTGTGTTAATGGCCATGCTGAAGAGCTCTTATCACTGGTTTAAACCTATTACCAATTCGGTGAAAATGTTTGGCTTTTGTGAGGTGTTTTAAGGTGGGAGTAATTTGGAGGGGATAGTTCAAATAGCTTGGGATGTCTGCAGTTTAGACCTAGAAAGATAGCTGCCATACAGCAGCTCTCCCTCCTCATGAAATGTATAGATTTTTATCTACAACCACCACAAAATTACATTTATAGAGCACCTTTCATGTCACATCTACGGAAATCTGCACCAGTGGGAGTTGTGAAAAATGCAGCAAACCTATATCTCATCAGATTTTCATGTTAAAAACTATGGGTTTTATTTAGAAAGTATGCTTGAAGGCTTAGTTGAGGAAGGGCAGGAGCAGGCTCATGTGGAGCATAACCAGTTGGGCCGAATGGCCTGTTTCTGTGCTGTGTATTCTAATTGTATTGTTGCTGAACAGACGTCAACCTGCGATTCTTCTTCTGTGCACTGTCTCGTTCCCCAACTCGTAGCCGATCAAATCGGTGTCAAGCCCTAGAGAGTAGAGTTAAATTGAACTTCCTGTGTGAACCTTGGAGGATCTGCGCGAGATATTAATCTGCAGTTTGTGAATTTTGTCCTTATATTGATTGCTGCTATTTAAAGCTGTAAAGGTTTATAAATGAAAACTAACTAGCCCAGTCGGATTGATTAATGAAATGAATACTTTGAGAAACAATCATAACTACATAGGTTGAACTGAAATAAATTAAATCCATATGACTTTTTAAAGCGATTGCACTCTTCTACTTAAGTTTAAGGTATTTTGAAATAAAACTTCAAATTGACAAGGCTGTTTTTTTTTAACACCAATTTTTTTTCTTCTTATCTGCAATCCCCCACCCCCCCCCCTCCACATAAGCAATGAAAATGCCCTTTTATTGAAAAGTTTGGGGAATGTAATTGGGTTTTTATTTCAGGCAGGGCATAGCAAATTTGAAAGTGAAGTGTGAGATCCAATGCAAGTAAAAAGCATTGTGGCTATAATTCATTCCATCTCCTGTTATTCAAAGGGTGTGACTTGTAATTGTTCCAAAAAAGGATGCCATGCTTGTTCATTGCTCATATTGACCCATATGAGATGACTTTGAACTATCTGGCTTGATATTATAAGAGAGTTACACAGCAAAGAGTGTTTGAATATTGTTTGTCTGAATGCGGGATACATTTAAGATGTTCATTCACCCATTTTATTTTGCAAGAGAACTGATTAGGTACAACTTAACAAGCCAATACACCACTGACAATTGGGACACCAAGGCTTCCAGGTTTAGTTAGCATCAGAGCTATTTTAATGAAAATTAAACAATTTTAGGGTTATTCCACTCATCGGGTTAAGACTAGGGTTGTACGAAATATTTAGAGCTTTTGAAGTTTTTGATTATTTAGATTAGATTGCACTTCCTCCATCCTTGAACTCACAACCCCACTGCAATTTAAATCTTCTCCTGGTTCCTTGTTTGATCTCCCCGCCTGCTAAAATGATGACTTAACTATAACAGAGGCCAAAGCCATCAACTGGTCTCCTTGAATGTACAGTATTTCTGCCTCTTAACTTCCCACTATTCAAACATACTCCTGACCTATATGCAGTGTTGTGTGATTTGGAAACACCGTTAATGCTGTTTTTGTTGCTCGTGATGTGAAACCTTGTCTATGCATGTTGGAAGTGGTTTATGATGGTAATGGATACATGACATCCCATCGTGCATTGATAGGATTTTTTTTGCAGCCAGACTTGGTGTTATTTCCATTTTATTGGACAGAGCAAATGAGACTGAGGATTGAATGACAACATTGAATTCAAACGGAGGAGGTCAGATATCCTGGATCACGAGGCCAAAGGTTGAGTAGCTCTGGAATGAATCCTCAAAAACCGTGAGACGTGACTGCTTCCCTTTAGAAAAATGTGTAGGAGCTGCTGTAACTTCATGTTCTTGATGCCTGATTAAAGGAGAATAATATTCCTTCATGTCAATGGAGGCATATCATGCACACCAGCTGCAATGTTATGGCTTGGTGTTAGAGCATTAAGTTGAGTGAATTCATGGAATTAATTGGGTGTCTATTGATGGTCATTGCTGACACAGACCTGACCAAATATAAAAGTAATTTCCATTTGAGCAGACGTCCGGATATGATTTTGAAGGATCTGTTCATAAATGCAGAGTTCAGAATTTGTTTAGAAATTCAAGCGAGTTGAACCTTGGCCTTTTGTTTTAAAAAGGAAGTAACCGATGTGCTACTGCTGCTGTTAGAGGTTTCATCCCAATGACCCTGCCGGCAGATTGGGAGAGGAGCTGAGAATTAAAGCAGGAGGCAGGATATTTATAGACTTTGGGGGAAGAGGGCAGAATGTGAATCGTTCAGAGTACATGAGGTGTAATTAAGTGGATAAATCCCAGCGCTTTGGGATGTCCTCTCAACTTGAAAGGTGCTGTACAAATGTGATTTTCCTGTTAAACTGTGCTTACGGCCACCTCCCGCTGGTTCAGAGTCAGGCTCTGCCACTGTTAAGCACTTTGATGCTACCCCACATGGAGGGTCCTATATAAGTGCAAGTTGTTGTTGTTGCTGTTGTTTGTTGTTGATTTTGTATTGTAAATACGTCAAAGGCCATGCAGTTAATCTGGATTGTCTTGACATGGGCACGGGAGGGAGGGGGAAGATGTGAATGTAGTATTTTGTGTAGCGTGTTGCTGCACACTGAGTCAGGGAGTGCCAGGACATTGGTTAGTATCTGGAACTCTTGGACTATTCTGTGTGTCCCATAGATGTTTGTTGGCAGAGGCCTTGGAGTGAATAGACCCAAAAGCCAGGAGTCCTGAAGTTGATTAAAAGCACCTCTACCATAATTATGATCTGCAGACTTAAATGTTCTCTGACTCAACCCTCTAGCTCTTTGGGCATTATTGCTCAGTGTCAGGTTTGACCTTTTCCAACTCAGCAATTGGGGAGTTGAACTACAGAAACATGTCTGTTGTGTACTTTTCCAAAAAGTAGTGTGGCTTGAGTTATTGTTGTTCTGCCTCAGGACACATGGGATTTGATTACACAGGAGAGTAGGAACTCGTTCCCAGAACTTACTGTTGTTTGCAGGATCTCTTCCAGGGAATCGCAGAGGAATTTTGGAAGCATTCCACTGGAGTGAAAGACCCCAAAGCTCCTCCATATGATGAAATGGTGGACAGACCAGATAGGAGAATGTTCAGATCTCGGAACAGATTTCAAAATCCGTGAATTTAAAGAGTCAAATTCTGAAATTATAGCCTGACGGACCATGATGAGATCTTTCATACGTTTGTTACGACTGTTTATAGTTTCTCTACTATCTACTATTTAAAAATGGCTGCAAACTTCTGCGCTTATAAAGCTGTTTAAAGTTCAAAGCTGCAGATGTTAAATCCATGGAATGCAGCTCCTGAGCTGCATGATTGTATCCTGGGCCAGCAGAGCACTGGTATGTGATAACTTGTCAGTTTCCATCCAAATCAAGAAGAGTTGTTTACACTTCTGATTGCTGTTGACACTCGGTCATCTACAGGATTTTGGTTTTTTTTCATTGTTCGGATACTTTACAGTAAACTTTGTTTTTTAAAAAAAAGTCAGTTGAAGACTGAAGACGATTGTAGCATCTTAAATGGCTGAACTTCAGCCTTCACTTTGGGTAGTCTGACTGTTGATACTTCCCGTAGGTAAGGGTTAGTTTACGCTGGATGGTTGTGCTGCTGTGCGGAGTCGTTTATTTGAGAGATGCTCCATTTCACAGGAAGATCTGTTGTACCATGTGCTAAGGATTATCATTGGCACCTCTGAAGAAATATGGTTGTTGGCTACTTTATATTCCTTCACCCCCCCCCACCCCCCACCCCTTTATGGCCCTTCAACACACTTCATCTCTGCTTTTGAAACTCAAACATATTTCACAAAGCAATTGGGTGGAGGATTGTGTATGTTTGAAGTCCATCATGAGCTCCTTTACCATAACCATGTGCTTTTCCAGTAGTCCTATACCTTTCTTGAATGCCACTTACTGGACATTTATTACAGGTTTATCCTCACCACATTGAGACTTTTACTTGGGATTGTTAATGACATTTTCAAAGATTTTTTTTGTGCCAACTTGGCAGGGGTAGAATTTGTGTTGTAAAGGTTTATGCCAAAGTGGAACAATTTCACATTATTTCAGCTTAAGGATTTAAAGGCTTCCCAATCAGCTCATTCAATGTTGCTGATCAGAATTGAGTCCATTGAAAATGTATCTGTAATTAATTCAAAACCTGATGTAAACGTAAGTGTAACATTTATTCTACCTCTTTGTCCCCAAATATGAGGTATCTCGCCACCCATTAAGCGTTGTGCAGTTTTTTTTACAGTTCAGAGGGGGGGAAAGCAATGAAGTATACCCTAACAAGGTTATACATTCCTTCAGTTCCATCCACAGCATTTAATATTGGTTCTGCTTATGTACATTTTAGCCTAGCTTTTGGCACAAGTTGTATTCATGCTGTTATTTTCAGAGGAACAATTGGCATTGAATGGAAGTTGCCAAAAAGCTTGCTTATCCTTCCTTGATTGCCTTCTCGATGGACTTGAGGGAGATGCTATTGTTAACTTAATATTTTGAGAACTCCCAAGTTTTTCAAGCCTGCGGAATATGATGTTTTGCAATCGCTTCCCCTGCTTGAACAAGAGAGTTGAGTTTTTGCAGGAAAGCCTGGCCACACAGATATGAACAAACTCAGACATTATCGTGTTTGCTTCAGGCTGCCCTTCCACATCAATAGTGTGCGTCTCTTGACAGTACTTCACCCTGTGCGAGCAAAGGAAATGCCTCAGGAAAATAAGATTAGATTTTCTATTGAGCATTCCTGTTTCCAGCTCATAAGCTGAGGACGTTTTGAAAGAATTTGATTTCCTTATAACAAGTTGCAACATGTTTGCATCCTGTACGTCTTGTTTTATCATTTCAGTATTCAACACAAACATACAGAGAACAGATGTGCTCCTGTGTTTAAATGTAACATTCATCATGCACAATCATAAAAATTTAGTTCAACTGTGGATTGCTAAACAACCTTTTTTGGAGGGTGGGGAATTCTGACTTAAAGCCATCATTATACAATATTCTAAGACCTAAGTGCCAATGGGAAGGTAAACTAGTATTAGCTCCATTACCCACAAATAATATAATCCTTGCATTTGATGTAGTGCCTTTTCACATTATAGAGATGTCTCAAAGTACTTCACAGATCATACTGTAAAGTGAATCGACTGTATATTTTGTGGCCGAAATGGGCACTGCACATATGTAGTTGTACACATCTTGCAGACTACCACAATCCTTGAATGATTTTAAGTTAACCTGCACAAGGGGGACAAACTTTTACATCTGAATACAGTGGTTAGTGATTTTTTCCATAAAATAAAGAGACAAAAGTGAATCTATTTCTGGAAATATACTGTTTATTAAACTTATCTCATATCATGGGTCACTTAGAAATATGAACCAGCCATTGGGAAAGCAGAATTTGAGTTAACAGCTCTTTTTAAGTATTCTTTTAAACTTTGAAGGCTGTTATTGGGGAGATTCCCTTTCAAACTGTAGCTTTGACCTTCCTGGTACTGTGAAGAGTCGGGAGATCAGTTGCTGTCCAGTTCAGGTCACTGTCCAGTTTAAGGTTAAAGGGACTGGTTCCCAGCTAAAAACTTTGGTAAATGCCAACCAAAATAAACTTCGGCTTATGTCACTGACGTAACATAAACTGCATTACCAAAGTTTTTAGCTGGGAGCCAGGTCCTTTACGAATCCTGACGGCTTAAGAACAGAGTTGCTTTGTGTAAGAAAAGAGGTGTTGGCTTAGTGTATGTGACAAGGTCCTCTGGGTTTTGAGGGCTGAAGCCAGGCTGGCTGCACCACTTACACGCATTCCACTCAAGCGCGCAACAATTAGTGTACAGCTCGAATCACTAAATTAGTAAAAGTTAAGCTGCACAATGGAGACCACTGTTAGTCTGCAATAGGTTAAACTCTTGAGCGCTGAACTCATTTCCTGCCAAAACCCTCCCTTCTGCCAACTTGCAACTGCAGCCAGCGATACCCCTTTCAGACTGTGGTAACTTTACAAATTCCTCGTATTCTCATAATATTAATAACTTTCATTAAAATAATTGCCAGTTTTACTGTGAAACACGTAGCGATTGATGTAATCAAACAAGAAAGTCGTATGTTGAAATATTGTAGACTTTTCTAACAACATTAATGGCCAACGCAAGCAAAATAACTGCTTCTATTTATTTATTCTACTCCCGGAGACACTGGGATCCTGTAAGTCTGGTGAATAGGTTATTCTGTTCTAAATTTAAGAATTTTCACATCTACGAAGTGACGCAACACCTCAGGAACTTGAACTCCATCTGAGATTTTTTTTAACCAATCCTGGTAAGAGATTTTCATCTTGCCCTCTCCTCATTGAAAGCAGGCGTGCTGCAGAACGTTCGTGAATTAGACCATGTGGCTCCAGACATTTTATGCTGGAACACTACCTTGTCTCACGTAGCTTACAAACCTTTCATCAGTCTATTTTTTGCTCCAAAAACAATTTTCGCTAATTCTTTTCTCCCTTTTTACAGCTGTCCGCTCCTCTTTGACTCGTTGCTTAGGTAGATGTGGATTAACAGGATGCTTACCATTATCTCATTCCATCATGTGAGGCAGCTCATTGTCTGTGGGGAACCTAATCCTGCTCATGTAAATGTCCAAGAGTGTTGGCTGGATAGCGATGGGAGCAGGAGCCCTTGGCTATTTTCCTTACCCAAAACCAGTGACACGGAGGCAAATTGCAGCTCACCAGTGCCGCACAGTTGAATCTACCTAGCTCGACACAATCCGGAGATTTTCATGGTCTGTGGCTCAGCAGTTCACTGACTCAAATCACTGAGCAATGGACAGCAAGTTTACTTCATATTCAAAAGACTTTCTCTTAGTTCTATTGTATTCTGTTTCTATTGTACAAGCATGTATGTATAACTCTGATGAGAGTTCAGTCTCGTGCATATGGGTTTTCCTGAGGTGCTTGTTTGGATCTCGGTGGGTGAGAACACAGCATTTTGAAGGCCTGGCCTGTCCATTGGAATTCACATGAGATTAAATTATCTAAAGTTTTAATGCATATTTGTGAAACATGCACTGAAATTGTGAACCTATTGAACACATTACTTGCAAACTATCTAAACATCAGGCTTCCAAGTATCCAGATTTGCATATGGATTCTTAACTTATTTTGTCTTTTTAAAACTGTACAGCTTTTTCTTGCAAACATTGTTATTCCACGCTTTGTACTGTGAGAAGTACAAAGGAAACGTGATGTGAAGTGGATTCAAGTAGTACAGAGTTCAAGAATTGCATAGTGTTTTTTCAGTTTTTTTTAAAAGAGTAGTAAAACCTGCTTGATTCTATTAAGTAAATGACTATCGTCCATAGATTGAAATCCATTAACTGATAAGACCATAAAGTTAAGAGTTGAGTGAAACAAAATTAAAGTGTTCTCTTTCAAGCAACAAGAATATGAGTTTGAGGGGCAACACTTGAATTGAATTTGTCCTTTCTCTTGCCCTCTCCCCACCAAACCTCCCCGTCTTTCAACAAAGTAGATCTACAGTTTATAAGTCCTTTTGTATACAATTTATTCGATTTATTGTAAAGGGATACAATTTCGATGAATACGTTTGACGAGACAGCATCATCACATTTAGTCTACTTGTTTGTTGGATCTGGTTTAAGGCTGGAGCTGAGACAAGAATATCCATTCCTCTTGCCATCATATTATTAATTCTTTTGTAACCAGATTATTCCAGGACTCTTTGGGGGTCGTGGGCTGTTCAGATAAGGGCCTCAAGTGGTTTGAGTTGTGTAGAATATGCTGGATTTTTAATGCTGGATTAAAAACCAAATGCTCAGCAGCTATCCTGAGAAATCCAATGTTGCGATTTCATTGGGAATTGGCATTAATCGAGAATGTAAATGTTTTCATGTACAGTGAAGAACCCACTTTGGGATTGAAGGGATAAGGGGGGGGTCATTCGGTTGTCTAGTTTTGTAATCAGTGCCTTTACCAGTGCTGTTCTGCCAGTGTGAAATTTATCTGTTATGCTATGGCACTCAAAGGGAAAATCTATTCCACTTCAGTTTTCTTAATGCTGTAACAAGATCTTTTATACACACTTATGCATCGCACGTTTTTGTGCCTGAGTAAAGCTGACATGTCAGTGTGGTCTTGAGTTGGGTTTGTTAGAAATGAAAATGAGATAAATTGAACTTGTCAGGTCACAATTCAAGATACATTCTGAACCTTTATAAACCTTACAGAAATGTACTGAGCATACAGTTTATTTTTTAAAAAAACCCTTAAGCATTGTGGATAGATGCTCTGTGTCCGTGTAACAACTTAGAAATTCAGCATATGTGGCACATTCTCATCATTTGATTCAGGTGTTGCTTCAGTTTGATAGTTAACCGAGCACTTGTTACCTGGTAGGGGAATTTTGGCTGAAAACAGGACAGATTGACTTCTGACACCGTTGACTGTTTTCATTGATTGACAGCTCTGGTGCTTCACACTGGGCACAGCTTTATTTTTAAATTGCCTTTCAAATCCCAAACCTGGAGGGTTGCTTACTAACTACTTGTGTGCCTCTTTGTAAGAAGATTCATTCTTGTTTCAACCTGTCTACTGGTTTGGGCAGTCATGAAATGAGCAACAGTACTTTGCACTCCCATGTTCCTGATTGGAAATCGCATCAGTGAGTCAGCCAGTCAGAGCACAAGATGGTGGATTTTCCTCAAAGAACCTTGCAGTTAAAAAAACACGCTGCGTTGAGTTCCACCTTGCAAATGTGGAGACTGTTCACTGGAGACTGGAGACTTGCCCCTATTGGATTGTGTGTATGACTTTGTTTTTAACAACAACTATTTTCATGAGCTAGGATTAATTTATCACTTTGATGTCTTTGGTTAATAACATTTGCCCCATCACTGAAATACCAATTTAATTTTTTGGCTAGTTTTAAAAGCTCTTCAACGACTATAACTTGCAATGAAATAGATTGATCCAAAGCAATGGAACCCAAGTATTCCAGAAATTCAGCTCAGACTGTACAGAAATCTGTGGGAGGTTTGCGAGTGAGCTAAGTTGGGCACTGGTCTCATCAGAGATTAAGTAACTTAGTCCACCTCATAACAAGTATGAGGTGTACTAAGTTATGCATTGGAATAAACTGCTTCTTATCTTTTCGGCTCATTTCTGTATGTAAAATCATCATTTGTTAATGTATTGCTTCTCGGCCATTTGGCTAAGATCAAGTGTAGTCTGTTCTTATGCAGTTACTTCTGGAGCTAGTACTGCTGGGGAAGTTCATTTCCTGTTGAGATTTCCGAACCAGATCTCACCCATAAATGGCACATTGTGGGGAAAATAGAGCTCCCAGCTGCAGCTATGCTTTCAGCCCTAAGTTGATTGGGATCGGTATTGCAGTACTTCTGATCTAAGGAGTTTGATCTGCTCTCACAAAGAGGAAGCAGAGAATACTTGAACTCGGATCTACCCTGAACACTTGGTCACTCGGTTCAGGCCGGGCTAACCCTGCCAGAGAGGACATCTGATCACCTGACTTGTTCGGGTGGTCGTGAAGACATCGTTCAGTTCCGCATTGTCCTTTGACTATTTGGGGCCTGGAAGGGTTTGGGGAATTGGTGTTTGTCTGCGGGGACACAACGCTCGTTCCCACAGTGGAACGTTTTGGTCTAATTCGGCTTAATGGGAGGTGAGCAGGTCTAACCTCGTTCACCAATAAAAAAAAATTTTGGAATTGTTAAAATGACTTCATTAGTTAGACTGGGTTTCATGGTGTGAAGCTTGTTCAGTGTAAATATATAAATGAAAACGTACTGACTGAGGTTCCAAATGCAAAGATATTTGAATGCCACTCAGCCTAAAGAATATCTTGCATTGGAAAACCGGCTTGCTAGTTACTACGTTATGTTGATCTGAAGTCATTTCATTGTGAGTAAACTGTTGTGGTGATGGATATATAACCTAATGCAAATTGATACCGGGGATTACGCACAAACATTGTCACAGTGCAGAAGAGTTGAGTAGAAATTTGAATATGATGTGACATTCCAACAAGGAAAAAAAGATGCATTAGAGTATTCAGTTCATGTGGATTCATGTCCTAGAAGTGGCAGCATTGGAGGAGCTGATATGATAGTGTTCCCAGCTGGGGTCCAAAAACCCCTACCTGTCCAGCACCCTGGGATGTCGTTCCGATGTGAAGGGCACTGTACAAGTGTAATTTGTTGTTGATGTTCTCCAATCAGACCTAACTGCTCTTTCCCCATACCCGTTTTATAATGTTCCTCTTCTTCAAATGTCTAATTATCTCAATCTCAGTATATCTGAGTGAGTTGAGGGTATAACTGAAGAGATTAAGATCTCTAGCCTCATAGTAACCTCTCACAGAAAACCTTACAGTGGTTTACAAGGTGCCAGATGAGTAGAGGTGGTAAACCACTTCTTATTTATTTAAGGGGGTGGAAGAGAAGAAGAAGAAGCGCTATGAATTAAAGTCGGTCAATAATAATACCTGTGCGGAATAGAAGCATTGTCATAGAATTACCAAAAGTTCCATTTTATGACTAACAGCTGTTGGGAGAGTAGAAATCTTTACCGTCTGGCCAAGATGCTGTCAAACTGTGGCTGGGCTCAGGAGACTGTGATTGGATACGTGGGCTTGCCTGGCATCTGACCCAGTTACCAGACACGTGTGATGCTGACGGATACTCGGCGTTTCAGTCACACCAATTGACCTGAGGGTGGGCAAGTGGGAGCAGGCAGACTGGGATTCATTTTCCAAACTGATACTGTCTTTTTGGAAAAAGTTAGCCATGCGATGCATTAAAACATTCAATCTATTTATTCCCCTGTTCTGGATATGAAGAGAGGTGGCATGACGTTCTTGTGATGAGTGCCACTGATCATTGCTGTTACTCTGCAGTGCAAGCTTTGCATTCCACACATATATAGATTAACAAGGAGGTAAATTGTGTTGCTGCCCTCTATCAGTAGACCTAGAATTTAATTTGTTTAGCTGTTGAATTAATTGTGTTTCCTGCTATACGGGCAGGCACGTAAACACAATACTAGCTGTCTGGAGCTGCCTGTTAATTAGAAGATTTGTATAGTAACTAGATCTGGGAGAGCAAGTTTGTGTCTCACTCGTCTCTTCCCCTCGTACCACCTGTTAGACCAGAACTGGCTGGAGCAGTAGCCGTCTGTCAGAGGCTCAATACTTAGTAACACATTAAATTCTGTTCGAGCTATTAAAACATAAGAAAGTTGAGGTGAAAGGGTTTAAGTGGAGCTCCGAGCAGGGGCTGCTCAAGATTGTACACACTGCATGTGGTTTACCCAGTCTCTTGCGATGGAGTGCTATTTAAATGTTTTGAAAGTTGCACAGTTGTGGGTTTATGATAACTATATGCTGTGCTCTATTCTAAAGTTAGCAATGTTTTTCTTGATTTTTTTTTTGGACAGACCACAGAATACTGTGCTGTCAAGTGATGGGATTTGTGAGAGTTGGGGAGAGGGGCATCAGGGAGGAGGGAGGCGCTGAGTTAGAGGCCAGTAACCTCTCACGCAGCCAGAGCTGGAGGGATATAGAGCACACTGCCCACACAGGTCTATTTGGTTTGATATTGATCCGTCCCAGAGAGGAAAAACTGGCAGTGAGTGGAGGAAAAAGAGAGGCTGAGTGAGTGCGTGTTAAAATAAGGTGTTTGGTTTAAAGCCCGAAGTTCAACCTGCAACCACTACCAATACTTGTGATGTAAACTTGAGTAATGCCCTTGTATTTTTCTGCAGCGGAGCTGTCTTCTATCTCCCCTGCAAGGACTTTTTTTTTCCCCCTCGCCAGACGCTCCTTGATTTATGACCCTGACTGTTGATGAAATCAGTGGGCTGCTTGTCGTTTCATGCCAAATCCAGGCACCCTGAGCCCCTGATTGGTTGGAGGCGAAGGTTGTTTGAAGCTCAGTGCTGTTAGAGTTGTGCGAGTAGTTTGACTAGTTTGAGAGCCGGCAGACAAAGGGAGTTCTGGTCGCCGTGAAAACTGCTCGACATGGTGGGAGATCACTTAAACCACTCTGGGGACAGGCCGCTGCTCGCACAGCCAAAAACGGGATTGAGTTGCAAAATGGTTCTGCAGGCCGTGGGAAGAGTCTTGAGGTAGAGGCACACTTTTCCTTTCCTGGACATTACTCGGGGAGGAGAAAGGACACAGTTAAGGTTGTCGGAATATTTGAGTTTGTCTTCTGCTGTTAAGGTTATTTCAATTGTTGTATGTGCACTTGCAGACGTAACGCCAGTCATAAACTGACTGAATTTTCTTTCCCCTTGGGACTGAAAGAAGCACAGTTGCCTCCCATGAAATACTGAATTGACAACAGCATGAAGCATGGCGCCTCTTGTCTTGACTGTCCAGCTGAGATCTGTAACTGATTTTTATTGTTTCATTTACTGTAAGATTGTCACAATATGGACAGCTGCATGTAAACTGGATTTGCTTCTACTCGGTGTCAATTTATCTTTTTGACTGTGCCATTGATCAGGATCTTTAGATTCCCCTCCTTTCTTTCCTGCTCGGACCCCCCCACTGACTTTGTGAAGCACTTTGAGGCGTTTGTCCTATGTGAAAGGCACTATCTGAGTTCTAGAAGTGCAAGTTGTTTGTATTTGAACTTATTGCTAAGGCAAATTGTTGTAACGTAGCAACATATAAAAGGAGCAGTCAGTAAGCATAGCGGACTTTAACTCCTCAAAAAGTTGGCATTGGTTTGTTGACTGGTTGTAATGGCAAAGCTGGAGTGTTTTATTGTTGTTTGAACAGTAACATTTCCGTGCTGAAAGTTTAATGTTTAATGGCTTTCTCTGCAGTTACTTGACTTAATGTTTGATCAGACTGTTAACAACACACGAGGTGCTTGCACACTCCACTTGATAGTGTTTGGTTATTGATACCCTGGGGAATAACTGCAAGAGTGAAGTTCACCTTCCCTCTCTTGCATGTGGCTTGAGTGCTAAACAGAAGTCAGTGCAAATGAAATGTATCAGCCTTCTGCCTCTCGCTCTCTGTACAGTGGTTGAAGCACAAGCAACAGACTGAATAAACAACTGAGACTGTGGATGTTTCCTGTGCTGTGCCTTTGAATCTCTTTAAATTAACACCGCCACACCTCAAGTAATCGAACATTTCAACTTCAGAAACCTTTCAGGTTTGACCCACTCTAGTATGTTAGATAGAATCACTTTGAATGCTGTTTACACTATTTCATTTATTCTACTACTGTTGTAACTGCAAATATAGCAATTGTTTAAGCTGCTCATAAATACTGCCAGGTCTCAAAGGCGACAGTTTGTGAGAGAGACATGTACTATGTTCAGTAACCGCAAATGCCAAACTTTGCAGATTTGCCAAACTGCCAAAGTCATGCCTCTGTATTGTATGTTTTAAAGTTGTCATAATTTCATATGAGGTATCAGCCTCGAGTTCATTATTTATTTTCTCCGCCTTTCACATCTCTCCCCACCCCCCAACCCATTATAAATTAAATTCCACAAATTAGGAAGATACAAACCACACATGTCCCTTGATTCTCCTTTGACTCACTACAACCACATAATAATACTTGCATTCACATAACCATTTTTGGTGAGTCTGTGCTTTATCTTTGGGAAGCAAACTGCAGGTTTGTTGAATTTCCAGGTTTGCTGCAGATACTTTCATGATCCATTGGTCGTGCAGAAGCACAGCGATTGTAAACTTTACTCTGAAAGTGAACTCTCCTTCAGACGGAGAAGTTAATACACTGCATTCATTTGGCAGTGGGCCAACCTCATTTTATTAGCTTGTGATGGTGGGGATTCAGTGGAGGAAGCAAATGGAAGCAATGTAGTTAATTTGTTTACTCTAGTTTGGGAAAATATTAACAATAAGATATTATTCTTTCACAAATGAAAGAACGACTCCGTCCTATAGTCTGTAACAGATGGTGAAATTCAGGCGTATAACATTTCCATTGTATTCTCAATGGTTAAAAATGTTGGTAGTTTTTTGCCTGGAGAGTGTTCATATTACACAAAGAGGTGGGAGCACCTCACTGTTAATTATATGTGATGTTTAAATGTTCTTGTACCCTTGCGGTCTGCTTCAGAGAAACCATCACCGTTGCCCTAAAGTGTTCAGACTAGCAGATTTGAGGACGTGCCCGAATTATAAGAAATTTTATTCCTGTTTAAGGATATGAGTTATGTAGTGTTGATCTCTGTTCAGTACTGGGCTAAGCTGCCCTGTTTAGGTATCTCCACCACATTGAAGGCAGTGGTTCATCAAAAACCTGAAGGAATTGATGTCTGGGACAGTGGCTGCTGGCAGACATTGCCCCTTGTGTGAATACACAATCTTCAGTTTCACACTGCAAAGTGGTGGAATTGATGTTTGATGGTTTGCAGTCTGGCCTTGCTGTAGTATGCAAGACGATGCCAATGCACTCGCTCACTTGATGATGGTAACGCACTTGTTACTCACTAGCTACTCAAGAGTTTTTTTTGGTACTGTCTATCCATCTAATGGGAACTCAACCTGGATATAATTGCTGATCACTTAATTGAGTAGGGATGTAAGGTCTCTGAATCCAAAGGCAAGGTAGAACAGACAGGAATTGGCAAATGGTGCATTGCAATGTCCTTCAAAGAATCATGAAGTGAATGGCCAATCTTATCTGGGGAATTATTGGCCAGGAAACTCCCTTCTGTTTTTGAACAATGCCACAGGATCTTTAACATCCACCTGAACAGACAGACAGGACCTCAGTTTAGCGTCATTTACCTCTGACAATTGGAGTGTCAGCCTAGACTATGAACTCATATTTTGGGGCTTGAGCCTATTATTTTGAGGCGAGAATGCAACTGAGCCTGGGTGAAACACACATACCCTGCTCACAAACTGAGAGAGTGCCACTGACACACACACACACCTGCTCACACACAGAGTGTGTCACACGCAAACACACACAACACCCACCCACCCCTGCTCTGATGCCCGTTATAGGAAGAACAGACGTGGCTGTTTCTGAGAATATCAGACAGCAGACAAAAGTACTCTGAACTGACTGAGTTTGAGGTCTTTGTAAACGCAGTGCTAAGATTTTGATTACTCCCGTAACTAACTTTATTCTCGATGGAAAATTGTTCTGTTTGGTAAATGGTTGGGATGCGTTTGAGATCTGGTTCATGGCAGCTGTCTGGCCACCTGCAGCAAGGAGCTGAGGTACTTCTCACTTGACAGAAAGGTTGTGAGATTTATTATCCAAACCAAAATTGATGCTATGTCATTGTGGCTGGTTTAATGGCTCAATAAGTACACTGTCCAAGGTCTTCATATGCAAATTCTGGAGTTACTGGACTGGAGCGAAGAACCAGTGGAGTTTGCAAATAAAAGCTTTTGTGTAATTTAACGTATTCTGTATTTACAAGATGCATTAATTTTCTCCCTTGAAACAATGCAGATTACAAAGTGGAATTGGGGAAACGAATACTGTCTGGAGTTGAGTCTGGAGTTGAGTTTACAATGACTTGTAACGCACTGCAGTGTTCAGTATTTTTATGTGTAGTGCCAAATTTAAAGACCAGTCGTTGAAAGTTTTGAGTCTTTTGGACAGATATAATGTCTGTTATGAAACCGTTGGTGCTCTGTGGTACTCATCAGGTTTACTGAAAGGACTTGCAATGATTGGTCTGGTGGCTTTGCACATTGCTTTGCCCAAAATTAAAATGCCTCATGATGTAATGCCCCTTGTGAAAGTCTTGATGTTGGGTACAAATGAATGATTAGCAATAATGCCTTTGTGTATTCACCGTCACTTGAACTCCTATGTCTACACGAATAGATTGCAGCCTGCAGCCACTTGTTTGGAAACTCAGATACAGTATACAAGCAAACTCTAAAGGTTACATAATATAACAGGCTATATGCGAAACAGTTTCCCCATTTGTGGAAAGAGTGAATTCGGCACTAATACCTGTTACATTAATGAGGGTATTGGACAGTGGATGTCAGAGGGAGCCGCTCCCACAGTAGAAATTGTGGTAAAGTGTAATTACCTCAATAGTGTCATGAATATTTAACCTGCACCTTTGTGACGAGAGCAGAGAATGAGAAAACTTGCTGGCTGTCAGACCTCTGGATTCTGGGAACGGTGGATTTGCTCTTTGGTACACAGCTGGTAGAAGGGCGGAGCAGTGCACCAATGCTCTCAATTATCTGGGGTTTGACGTGGTTTTGAAGCCGTCGAGGGGAAGGAACCGGTAACAAGGCTGCTGCCACACACTAGCAAGTGGCAGTCCGAGCACCATTGGTGCCCGTCCTCAGCAGTGAATGTTTTGTGGAGTGGGGAGGTAGGAACAAAAAAAAAGTGCCCATGTTTTTAAAAGAGATGACAGAACAATAACCAATGTCAGGATTGATGTATAGCTGTAAATTGACGCATTTTAAGGCTATAAAAAGATTTCTCATGTCACAGTTTTTATTTTTTACTTTGTTCAGTAATTGATTCTGAAGGGACGGCTGCAGATAAGTCTCAATTCAGTGTAAGCAAAGCCTTGCTTTAAGCCTAGTCATACAGCTTGATTGTTGGAGCTGTGAACTGGCAGCACTGCTGGTCTGGCACCTCCAGAGCCCTCAGCACACTATGACTTGTGTGTTAGATCAGACTTTCATGGTCCTTTCCAAACCTGGTGAAGTTACTGATACTAAAAAGTGTTTACTTAATGCTGTGGTATCATTCCCAGCAGCTTTGGGGAAGTAAAATCTAGACATTTTGATCCTGAATAATGGTTTGTAATGAATGGTCCTCTTCTAAAGCCGTGATGAGTAGCTTGTTTGTCTCTGATCTGATTCATGTCAGATCATATGTGACTGATCTGGTAGTGAGTCACAAGATGGTCATTAAAATGACGTCTTAACCTTGGTATTTATCAAAATCCACTAAAATCCAGAGTTGAGTAAGTTTTAAATGAGCTGCACCCCAATGGTATGTTTCGGATGTGCAGTTTTACCAATATTTACTAAGCCTTGTGTGTTGGTTAGTTTGAATGCAGCTGAAAAGATGGGTGACGTGTACGCTGTAGGGAGGTGGCAACAGTCAAGTTCAGCAGCAAATCAAACCCTTGCTTTGAAGGACACACTGTTGCATTCAATCAAAATATAGTTAAATGGTAGGTCTATTGTTGAAAAGTGCCAGCTAATTCCACTTGAATACATTGATCAGATTTAGCCAATGTAGGATCAGTTTACAGATGATAATAATTAATAATTCTTGTATTTGAATGTAGCGCCTTTCACGTTGGGAGACCCTTTCAAAGAGCTTCACAGGATAAGACTGCACATTTTGTAAGCGAACACTGAAAATGGTAACCAATGAAAGAAAGACCGTTGGAAGTTTAGAAGTTGACCAGATATGCAGGAAATCACTGTAGTTCAGAGAATGTGCCCATTTCAAAATACTAACTATTAAATGTCTGACTGAAGCGATCTTCAGAGGAGGCAGTCGACTGCATGTCAAAATGACTAGTTTCTGTGTCCCACTGAACTTGTGGTACTGCGTTAACTTTGGACTTCCTCTCCACTCTCAATGGAAAACCTTCCCGATATTAGCTGAGATTACCTATTAAGGAAAAGTTTTCTTTTTTGTCAGAAAAATGCATCTGGCAGCATTGCTGAATGTTTTTCCTTGCATAAACTGAAAAGGGGAAAAAGCAGCGCGTGCTGCCAGAAGGATTCTATTCCCCAAATTGCTGGTGTTGGTATGAAGAACTGGCTAGTGTCCCAGTCTGGGGCTTTGCACGTTGGCACGTGAAGAATAGCTTGGCATTAATGTTGGTTAAATTTACTGTTGAGCTTTATTGTGGCTACTATTTCCCTAGGAAACTGGTTTAACCACTAAACTATATCACTGGGATATTACTTGTACATTCCCTTTCCTCTTCCTTTGTTTCCCTTCTCCTCCAAGCCCAGAAAATGTGAATCTTCAACCTATTCACCCCATATCTGGCCAGCGTCTGTGACAACTTGTGGGATGTTTGCTGTAAGATTCTGTTTCAGGCCTCCTTTTTCTTTCTCCACATAAATTCTGAAATTGTCAATGGTTTCCTTCCTGTTTGAGTGTTCGTGGGCACATTTTGTAAGCGATTGTGTGGTTTCCTAGGCTGGGTCCATTTCCTGTGTGCTCATCTAGGAATCCCCTGTTTTATTTTTCCATTTGGATGCCTCCTTTTAAGTAGAGCCCAAATAAATTGCCTACAAAAACAGTTACTACACCTGACAGCAAGGTCCCATGACCTTGAGACACTTCACTTTTTCTTACTTCGGTTCTTGCGAAAAAAAATTGATCTTTCTTCGGGTAACGTGACTATTGCAGTTCGGGTTTTGTCTTTATTGGTTAGTTGACCTCAGCTTTATAAGTGGTCCCATTTCCTCATGTCACAGCCAATTCCCAGGATATGTGACTTAGATTAAAATTCTGTTTGTGCTGCTTTCTGTTGCAGTTGTGTTGCTAACAGGAGCACCTGTTTTACTGTATATACTTTCGGGTTGAGAAGTTTGCAATGAAAGGCCGACCAGCTGTTCCACCCCATAACATTTGTAGCATTTACAATATTCTCCTTAAAAATGCAAATGTTGAATGAATTCCCATCGTGCTGGCCAAGCTTGACTAAGCAACCAGTGTTGCACTATTGACTCATGATGAATGTGGTGGGCAGATGTCTTAAAAGCTTAACAGCTGAGCCCCTCCAATGAAAAGGATAAACCTTTTTACATACCGTAACGTGGGGAATGTGTTTGGAGAGGTAAAGGACAGACAATAAACTCTTGTGCGTAAAGGTCAATGTAGCTGCACCTGGGTCTCAAGATTCTTGCAGCTGGTCTGCATACAACAGCCTGAACCCTACTGAAAGACTTACAGGAACATGGAGTCATTCTGTATTTGGGCACTCAGCCACACTGAAAGGTTTTGAACCTTCTGCAGACATTGTACTACACAAGCTGCCATTTTAGTGATGGACATTGCACCATTGGTGCCCTTGTTGCTTTCCTGTGGATCAGGATTTGTGAACTTGCCTTCCTGTAATCGGGCCTAGGTTGAACCTGAAATGAAACGAAAAATCTCCTGTGTCCAGGCCTTGTAGATGTGTCGTGATGTCTTTTTGAACTTGAGGGTAATTTAGGATTAAGCAAACTTACATTAAATGTGATGGTCTCCTTTATAGACTCTATTCCATTTACTTTTCTAATGTAGGTAGTACTGAGGATAGTCTTAACTGTTTGCAAAAACCTAACTAGTTTGATTGTAGCTCACTTTGTTGAAATAGATTGCTTTGTTTTCCTCTTGAAGCTTTCCCCAAGCACGTCTACAGCTGAGAGCACAGACTGAGCACGTACTCTGCCAAATGAGTTTCATCAAGATTAGTTGAAGGTTTTGCTTCATGCCCAGCCCCTCCTCACAGTGGCATGGCTAAAACTGGGACTTCACAAGTTGTATTATTCCCGAATGCCCAGAGGTAGAGCTCTAATGTGTTTGACACCGCACTGTTTGCTTTTATCTCCCTTCTCCCCCCCCCCACCACCCCCGACCCCAGCCCGGGTCTGAAATGCTGTACTCTGTCCAGCGCCTTGGGACGTCCTCCCGACGTGAAAGGCGCTATACAAATGTAATCTTCTTGTTGTTGTTAAAGTTTTACCAATAAGAGTAATGAATATTGTATGGAAAATGATCAGTTATGTCAGCAAAGAGGCACCCACCTTGACTTACTTAACTTGAAACATCAACAAATACATTGTGGGAGTTAAGTCATCTTTTGCGTTGCTGCATGTTCCCATGCTCATTTGTTTTTTTCTTTTTAAGCTCCATTGTCTTGCACAACACTGAAGCATGTTTAATTCCCTCTGTGACATTTCTATAAATGTTATAAATATTTGTGACCCCACAAAGCAAATGTTACACATTCAGTTCAATTGAAATCTGGCCAACCTCGTCCCACTCCGCTAATCTGCCTCTCATGTTTGTTTCCTCTCAGGAAGTCGAAGACTAAGCCAAATGGTAAAAAAACAGCAGCCGAAGAGAAGAAATTGTACTTGGAGCCGGAATATACCAAAGCCCGAATTACAGACTTCAACTTCAAGGAGCTGGTGACTTTGCCGCGTGAAATTGACTTAAATGAATGGCTGGCCAGCAACAGTAAGTTTCTGTAGTTCAACTCAGCGATTTGCATACCTTGCTGCACATTCATTTTGTGTTAAGTACGAGTTATAAATGTTTAATGGTCCATATTCCTGCAAAGTGCTTCAACCTGTGTGCAAGAGGAAACCAAATCTACATTCACCCGTGTATAATTAAGTCCATTCAAATATTCCATAGTGTTGGACAGCAGCATTGTCCAATAACTATCATGGTGCTGAAAACCCATTGTAAACTTACGTTATTATTAGCACATGCCGGTCTGCCTGTCTGACCGTATCCTTCTCTGTTCACCCGATCCTCTCCAAAGATACTTTGAGACTTTCTCTAACCAGCAGTTTTGAATGAATAGTTAAATATTGTGCAATGAAGGTCACCTGTAACTGAAAATGTACTGGATTAATCAATCATCTGCGTGAACATTTGCATTTTATTGATTTATTTTCACAATTACATTTAACTTGAGAATCCCTTCATCCATCTTGTGAGGTTCCAGCCAGCTATTTGTAACATTATCTGTTGTCCACAGAAGCCATTTGAAATTGATTTATATAAATTAGTTCCAATAATGTAAACTTCATTATATAAATCCTTCACCCAATCATTCCTACCATGTTAAGTCTGTGGTTTGCAGAAGTTTTCTGTGGATTCTGTACCTTGTCATAAAACACCTAACCTATTTTTGTTGTATTTCCTCCCACTTTAGCAACAACATTCTTCAATCACATAAACTTACAGTACAGCACCATCTCCGAGTTCTGCACTGGAGAAACATGTCAGACTATGACCGTGTGCAATACGTAAGTACTTTCACAATAACCCTTAAATGACAGGTTACTGTAACTTTGTGAAAATCTCTGAGCTATTTCCTGGACCAAAATCCACAAGCACAAACTCCTTTTCCAAAGTTCTAGGATGTATGAAATGTGCGCTTCATCTTATCTCCTGATCACTTCTGCATTGCTGGATACTTCTGAACTCATGAAAGGTGGGTGGGGTGGACTTCTATACAGTCCGTAATATGAAATAGGATTTTCCACCGTGTAGTGGCTGGTCAGATATTTCCACATAACGCATAATGTTGCTGTGGTAACCCATATATTGTACATTGTTGATCTAATGTTAAACCAATTCAGTGACATTACTTTTTGACTTTCGACTTATGTCGTGAATGGTAAATTTTGCTTTAAAAATCCCTATGATTGGCTCCCATCCACCCATTCTTCCCCTGCCCACATGTCTTTGTGTTGTGTTTTTATTTTGCGTTCAACTAAATTGAATTAGATGTGGAAATGTTATATAAAATGGCTGATAATTCCATTCTGCCACCAAGTGAAAAAGTTCCTCACAGATGTGCAATGATAATAATAATGTAATAATGATGTGAATTGTTGGCCTGAAAAGGTTCTGTGCTAAGCATAACATGACATGTAGACATGAAGAAAGCTGTGGCTTTTGATGAGGCTTGAGAAGGAAGTCAATCACATCACTTGAAGCAATCCTTATCCTATTTTCTCGTTGTGTACCAGTCTGTACAACTTCCTTATTTCTTGTGGTCACAGCTGGTAGAAAGAGTGGAACTGATAGAATCACAGTTTAACCTCAGCTACACAGTCCTTTTACAACAGTAGAATCTGTCTTGTTCCTTCATGTGTTTCATGTTGCTGATGAATTGAAGGGTACTCTGGAGTAGTAGTAAGTGACCAACCTCAAAATGTTAGAAAAAAGCTGGAATAATGCAGTCGGTGGAATAAACTCTACCTCATCACTTTACTTCTATTCTCTCATTTCTGAAAGATCTTTTAAGATTTATTTTGTTTCCTGCCTTCTCCTTCTTACTTCCTCTTACCTGCAGCCCCCCAACACTTACTAATTCCAGCAACTCTTTACTAGGCCTTTATTAGTTTCTCCCCCCTCTCTCTCTCTCCCCCCCCCCCCCCCCCATGCCTCCTCCGTCGCTCATCAAAGCATTTTAATCAGTATTTTCCTCTTCCTGTGAGGGTATTGCTTAATCTTCACTTTCCGCCTCCCTTATGACCTCCTGTAAGGATTTATTTATGTAGCCAAATACTTATTAAATAAATTGACTTTGAGTAATAGTCACTATTGGGCTACCTCAGACTCTCTTTTCTTGGCATGTTTGCTTTCCCAAACGCAACGTGGTGAATTTTCTTCCATCAAATGCTTTTGCGATCAGTGGTGGTGCTGAATCATGTCTGTGAGGCCTTCTACTTACAAAATAAAACATGGTAAGAGAGGCACCAAAAGTGCACAGACTTTTAACATTTTAGTTTAACCAGTTGCTAACCTTGCACAAATGTTAGCCTTCACAAAGACTGTGTAATGCTGAAACTTCCATATAGTTTAACTTGAAAATGACTAATCATTTAAGCAGGAGAAATGTAATATCCCACTTACCTGTTTGTTGTTTGAACATGGGACCAGGAAGTTCCTGGTTTGAATTGTGGCCATTTCTCTTCTTTTCCCCTCGCCCAAAAAGAAAGGATTCTACGTAATAATTTGTAGAGCTTCCTGCAAGAACTGAAAAGCAAAGGGGTGGCTGCTCAACCATGGGGTCCTTAGTGGTGCATGATTGAGCTTCAGGGTTAGTGTCCCGAATGACATAGTTTCAGAAAGAGGAGGGGATCTTTGAAATGAAACTTCAATCAGACCGCAGCTGTAAAACTTTGCTTGCTGTCTTAACTGTTGCCAGTGCCTCTATATGTTACTCTTTCAAGTTTAAATTCAGAAGTTCACATCTCAACATCCAAGACTGGATCTAAAAGCTACATATTCTCAACAAAATAGAAGCTTGGTGCAGTGATGCATTCATTGTAGAATGAATGCAATAACTAATGTCTTTTGTAACAACACACATTTTAATCCTATTCATTTTTGCAAAGCATGTCAAAGAATTGGGTTACATCTACAGGTGGAGGCTGGTACATGGCATGTTCAGACTTTTGTGAAGCTTTTTAATGTTGTTGTATGAAAGGAAGCTTGGCCTCGGGGTTATTGCACAAGGGCTGAATCAACACCTGGTGAGAGAGGGAGGGGTCCTGGCCAATTGTTGCATAAGTATTCCAAGTAACACAAATTCCTCCTGTTGACTTGGATCTAACTTTACAACATTAGTTAGATTTACTCAAGTATTGACAGACCGAAGGTAAAAGTGTGTACTGTGAATATTGATGTAGCCGTCAGAAAATTCACTAGAATACACTAATTTGAAGTATTTTGGCCAATTTTACCTCAAAACATAGAACTCTTAATCATTTCACCAGAGTGTTAAGTAATTGCAATGCACGTAAATGTCTCATAATTGAGTCACAATTTTTCAAATCAAGCTTGCAAATAAATCACTGGCTTCATGTTTGGTTCGGAATGGCATGTCCAACGTGTGTTTAGGATGTAAACCTCTTGCGGTTTTGTTGCAATCTGTGAGCAGGTTTACCTCTGCAGGAATGCATGGAATATAAAAGTGGTATTTTATTGCCTGGAAGTCCATCATGTAGCCTTGAGAACCAGTGGAAGTTGATGGTGGTAGAAGTTGATTGAGTTGAACTGATGGCAAGGCTTGGAAATTCCTCAACTCCACCTCTAAGTGACTATGGTCCTGGTTCTCTTAAGATTCCAATACAACAACTTATCAAAACCTTGACATAAAATACTGCAGATGCTGTAAAAGCCTTGGTTTTGCTCCAGACCTTGCTGAAGCTACTACCTTAGAAACAATAGGAATGTCAGGAAAAGGTCATTTTGGCAGATTAATCCCATCTCCATCTTTGTCTTCCATCACCTCAGCATTTCGTGACCAGTTATTTTTCCACGCAGGGCTGCTGTTACCTTTATGCACGGAAGATTTATTTTTGAGCCTCGCACATAACTTTCTGTTTGGCTTCAATTCAAACCAGACTGATGTGCACTTGTCAGAAGAACAGTGATTTGGGCAGGTTTGTGAAACCAGTTGGAGAAACCCAATACCAGCCTGTCAGCAGGACTTGTAGCAGCAGACGGGGGAGTGGGGTGAGTTCAAAGGAAAGTAAAAGTAGTCTCATTTAAAACAGATAAGAACCTGTCTACAAGTCTAATCCTGCTTAGAATGTGTAAAATCCTTGCATTTGACATAGACGAACCTTATCACGTCGTTGAGATGTCTCAAAGAGACCACATTTTTTTGAGGGGTTATTATATGGATTATTATTAATACCATCACCAAACATAGTTCCTGAAAGTTTGAATGTGTGTTTGGTGATGATATTTCAGTGACCTTGGAGATAAAATAGAACGGTTATAGTCCAGCTCATCTATGTCAGTTCTTGTACAGATTGGTTACCCTTTGACTTGTTGTAATAGCAGTGTCTATCTCAGCTGCATAGCCTGGAGCACACTAGCACATTGTCACTGGCACGTACCCTGACCTCATTCCATGTTGATCAGATCTAGTCTCTTCTTTCCCCCCACCATCAGTTTTGTTGGTGAGGTGCTGCCAGCGACAGCATATCTATGCTGCCTTCACACAGCCACATTCCTGAGCAGATGAGTGCGAGAAGAGTGACATTAATCAATGAGACATTAAAGACTTGGGAATCTGCAGCTGCTCGAACTGCTTCCAAGAAACGGGAACTTGTTTTTCAGCTCTGCCAGAGTTTACACTAGGTTGAAACTGCTATTGAAATGCTGTAAAATATAATAGCTTTAAATATACTGGCTTTCACATACTGCATTTACTTACCCCTGATTTAGAAGGCTCCTCTAAGTTTTAAAAACGAACTAATTCTAATGGTTTTCAAGCTCCCAATTTTTATCTGTCACCTCATTGCAAAGATTTCAATCGCATATGACTATGCAAAGTGGGCTGAGATGATGCGCAGCACCACATAGGAATATCACGTGGTTATTGATGTTGGTAGGCAGATGGCTCTGAAATCAGCCGAGCACTATGACCTCTTCGCCTACCTTCGCCGTAAAATTCCACCAATTGTTGATTTCTCTACAGCTGTTTATTCAAGGGCCCCAGAGCCTTTGCCAAATAAGGGGCATTTTTGCCGTGTTGACTTCCACAAGACGCTACATTTTTCCTGTGAGCATATATTATTGTAAGTTTCCGTTGTCTGCAAACGCATCTCCTAAAAAAGCCGCTTCTTTAGATCTTGCATCACAGTTCAAACGTCTTTCCATGTGATTAGCCAGGAATGCCAGTGGCTGGGCAAGCGTGAGAGCAGACTGTGCGATACTCCCTTTCACTCGGTCTCCAAATAATCTGGGTCATTAATGTCCCTTGCATTCAATTTTGACCCAGTAGCTGAACAGTTTATCAGTAAAGCAGTCGTGCTGATGTAGGCAATCCTCAACTCAGTTGTGAAAAAGTATGAAGTAAAATGAGGCTTTTCCAGAAAATCAAACGTGGAAAGTGATCAGAGTATGGACCAAAGATGCAGTTATTCAAATAGGTTCCCTTTCCCTCCTCTGAAACTAAATTGCTTCATGTTTTCTGACCTTGGTTTCTCCAGTTGTGGATGTGGAGTTCTTGATTGCTGCAGATGGACTGAATTCTTTCTGAAAGATATTTAAACCGTTTAGAGCGTGAGTTTTATTTGCACCATGAATATTTTTGTGATTCTTGTATTAGATACCTTTTGTCTGGATTGTGTCATCTCGTGGAGTCCTGTAGCTCAGTGGTTAGAGCACTCACTTTGCAAGTGAGAGACCTGAGTTCAATTCCAGGCAGAGAGCGAAACCTTGGGCAAGTTTCCTTACTCCACACAGAGCCTAATAATAATCCCTCCAAAAACAATAATAAATTGGTCACTTTCAATCCACGACTGTTTGTGGGACATTGCTGTGCGCAATTGGCTGCCGCGTTCGCCCACAAATATACAGTCAATTCACTTTACAGTGTGTTCTGTGAAGCGCTTTGGGACGTCCTCCCGACGTGAAAAGCGCTATATCAAATGCAAGGATTATTATTATTATTATATAAATAGGTTCAGCACAGAGTTGTAGATTTGTATTAAAGCAACAAAAATTGTCGTTTCTTGACAGTGAAGTGCAACCTTTTTTTCTTATACCAGTTTTGCTCATTAGCCGTGTTTGTGACCAAAAAAGAGAACCTGAGCAGTTTTACAAGAAGACATATCTTAAGGCTTAAGAGCCAAGCTTTGACTTTTCGTAGGTGAGGTTCTTGTCTGAACCTGCTGTTGCCTGCAGTTAAATATCTTTACCCTGGTCAGGTGAGTCTACACTTGCTAAAGGAAGGACTGCAATTATCAAAGGGAATCTGATTCATACTCAGGAACTGCTGAGGGGAAGGAGTTAGCATGAAATGTTTCTGAACAAAAGTGAAATTAAGATTATGGTGTAATAGGCTCGTAGGGAGCTGTGATGGAACTCTGCTTACAGCTGTTCCAGGCATCACTAAAAATTGATGCAAGTCAAAGTCCTCAGAACAAATGGTATTTAACCAGTGAGGGACACTAACTGGTCACAGCTCACTTGACGCTTAGTCACAAAGCAAATTTCTTTCACACATTGAGTGTACAGTGAAATGAAGCTGCAAGGTTTCAGTATTTTTCTGCGAGTTGTACTCTTATGTATTAGAGTGCTATCATAGACCAGATTAATGTCCTATCGAGCCCTTCTGCCACTGAGATTCCAATTAGCCAACTGTATTATAGCCTGTTTTTGAACCAAGTTCCTGTAGGAATTGAATCGTAAAGTTTGTAGAAGCCTCGTTTTTGAGTTTTGTGTTTAATGACTAGATTATATATATTATTATTATATATTATTTCCTTAAAGTCAGCAGATTTGGGAGCTGCTTGCACAGTTGTGCTGACACTGTCTCATTTCAGCGCCTTGGGACGTCCTCCTGACGTGAAGGGTGCTCTATAAATGTAATTTTGTTGTTGTAGCTTCGGGGCACATAGCACCTGCCTTCAACTGTTTACAAACGCTGATAAAGCTGACACCAATGCTCTTAGCTGACTTGCCATCGGCAAAACTGTTGTAAGGCAAATCTATCTACCGCAGCAAGCATTACCAGCGCATTGTTCAACACTCAGTTCAGCTTTGCCGTCGCCAGCAGTGCCTCTGGCTGTGAGCTAAGTGGGTGCCAACAGTGAGCAAAAGCTCCTTTGAGTGTATTGAATTCATTTTGCATGTACGTGCAATGTCTATAGGACTCTGCACGAGAGCCGAGTCTGTATGGCTCTGGTGAACAAAAGTGGCGCCTGTTTGTCACTGGTCTTTGTCTCTCTCCTGGCCGCTGCTGGTACTGACCCTACACAGTCCGACTGTGACCGGTCCAGACTGCACATTGTGGTCGTTTCGCTACAGTTCTTCCTCCATGCTGCGGTGATGGTTCCATACTCTGCTCCCCTTCTGTTTCAGGCTTCATGCAGTTCCTGCAGGCAGCTGGATGGTCCCAGACTAACTGAAGCCCCCAATTACATTAATTGCTCATGTGCGTTCCCCACCAAGTGTTCATTTATTCTGTATCTCTTTATAATACACTACAACTCACCAGCCAGTCAGGAATCTCGGTGTCTTGTTTGACCCTCAACTGTCTTTTCTCCCCCACATCCAAGCCATGACCCGCTCTGCCTTCCCTCACCTCTGTAACAACGCCCGACTCCGCCACTACCTCACCCCTCAGGCCGCTGAAACTCTTGTTCATGGCTTCATCACCTCCAGGCTCTACTATGCAAACGCTCTGCTTGTCGGCCTTCCCAACTCCTCCCTCCACAGGCTGCAGATAATCCAGAATTCTGCAGCCCGTGTCCTCTCCCGCACCAAACTCTGTGACCCCATCTCCCCACTCTCGCCCGACTCCATTGGCTCCCTATCCTTCAGAGGATCCAGTTCAAAGTCCTGGTCCTCATCTACAAAGCCCTCCATGGCCTCGCCCCACCCTACCTCTGTGACCTCCTAACCCCTACCAACCTGCCTTACCATTGGCAGGAGAGCCTTCAGGCACTCTGCCGCCAAACTTTGGAATTCCATCCCCCAGTCACTCCGCCTCACCCCCTCCTTAGCCTCCTTCAAGTCCCGCCTCAAGCCCCTCCACTTCGACCATGCCATCGGCCACCCCATTTCCCCTCCTCTCCCTCCCCCCCGACCCCAGCTCGGGTCTGAAATGCTGTACTCCGTCTAGAGCCTTGGGACGTCTTCCCGACGTGAAAAGCGCTTTACAAATGTAATCTTGTTGTTGTTAATAAATACCTTTAAATCATACATCACTATATTTTTGTAACAATTAACGTTACAGTGAGCTACGCGACATTACTCGTGTTCATAGGTATAAACCTGGCTTCTGTAGCATCTTGTACAGGGTCCTGATTCTTGTCCTCCACCCTGTTTAGCAGCAATGCCATATTTCAAATGATGACCTGTAGATGTTTTGGGTGTTCACTGCTGCTGTGTTTACCATTGCAAATGTGTGTTCATTTATAATCTTAAAACGGTACTATTGAAGTGTAGGTTTGGAGTACATTCTTGTTTATACTTGCACAATCAAAGCTGCATTTTTCCAAGACCTTTTGACACTAGGCTGTATAAGAAAGCAAGTTCCAAATTGTATTGAAGTAGGCTGAGTGTGTTGTGTCTAACCTCGTACACCTTTATCAGCTACATGGCACCATGCTTTGATGCTGGGGTTAGTCTCTCACAGTGTTTAGCTGCTCTGGTCTACCAGTGGCTCATGCACATTCGCACAATAATATACGGAATGTAAATTGAACTAAATAGCTGTCAGTAAGTTGATAGATCCACTGGGTTGGGCTGATGCAAACCTATAGTTTGTCACCCAAACTCTGATTGAATTGCAGCTTGTATCCTGTTGCCAGCTATTGAATTGTGTCTCGTTTTGTTGCACCCCAAGCACATCACTTTCCAGCGCAGTAATACATGTACATTTATGGTTGTGATAAAGTAAAATGGTAGTTTATTGGTGAAATGCAAAGAATTCTGTATTTCCCTCCACCCCTCCCCTTGTACATCGCTTCCAATATTAAAGACATTATACAAGCTGAACATCAAAACAAGGATTTTATTTAAATATTAAGTGTTCGCATATTAAAAATGCTTACATTTTATTCAGACTTGCTTTGTTTGAAGAAGCACTTTTTGATTTTGGCAGTGGGTTTGGAAGAAAACTTTTTTGTTTGTATTGGCTAAACACAAGCCCTTGACCTGAAAATGGCTCTGGCGTATGGAGATGGGAGTTAGCGAGATGTAGATTATCCAATAAGAATTGTATTCTGGAGAATTGCAACCTTTATTTCTCTCTCTCAACAGGCAATATTACTGGTATGATGAGAGGGGAAAGAAAATCAAATGCACAGCACCCCAGTATGTGGACTTCGTAATGACTAGTGTACAGAAGTCTGTGACAGATGAAGATATTTTTCCAACAAAATATGGTAGGTTTTCATTTATCTTTTTGCAGTTTAAAATTCTGATTCTTGCGCTCAGAGTCGGGTATCCAAGATACAGTTTTGGTTGCCTCGAAACTGGTTCTGTTGGTGAGAGCTGTGCCCTCGCTCAGTGCATTAAACTCTTACAATGCACACAATCTCAGAGTAGCAATCAACAGTTGGTATTATGCGTGAAGCATTAGGAATTGTTGATGGCTTAACATTTATAAAATCAGGAATTTGTTTCACAGGAGTCTTGTTAAATATTAGATAGAATTGTGTGTGTGTTGAGACTAAATTGTGTGCTCTTGGATGGATCTCTGGACTAACCTAAAGAGTTGACTGTTCACATACTAGAGTTCTTTGTCTTATTTTAAAAATGACTTCAATCCTCAGAGAGAAGTCCTAAAAGTAAAAGTAAAAGCAGCTGACCCTGGCTGGAACAGACTAGTATTTGTCTCCATCGCCTCTTTGCCCCGTGACTCGTTCCCCCGTTTTGTGCTTCCTCTGCCCAGGTGACATTTTAAAAATCAGTTGACCACTGCATTACTATATGTGTCTGACAACTAAACACTCAGATTACTCCATGCTTCCATGTGCAAATTTCATCCCAGGAATGGTTCGGTTGCTGTCCCTGGGAACTTGAATCTGCTGTGGCTGTATTCAGGCTTTCTGATTACTCTGAAAGGTAAAGCCAAAATATAAAACAGTTTACAGTCAGAACAGTGCCTTGTCCAGGATTCGTTACTTTTTTGTTTGCGTAACGTGTTTGCCTTGCTGATAAACGAATGAGCGAGGCACTGATTTTTCTCTGTTAAAATCACGTGCCGGCAACAGCATGGCCGGGTGTGACTCAGAGCTGCTGCTGCCATAGGATTCTGAATCATGGTTACTACAATATATTTGAAAAGGTTTATGATTTCAAGCAACCGATTGGTGGATCTGGAGGGGGTAGGAACACAACTATAGATAACCATTTTGTGGTTATTACTGGTGTGGTGATAAGGAGTTCCAGGACTGAGTGCTGGTTATCAGTGACTGCTGCTATTTGTTCTCAGCAAATATAATTAGCGCAGCTTACGAGAATGGTATTTTACAGAACGGACTGCAAACAACACTGGGTTCATAGCATTCCTTTGAAATCCTACAACCTAATTTTCTGCTCGAGTTATTTGCTTGTGGAAAATAGCAAGTCATTTCCTGTTTGGACTTTCCCATCCAGTTAGTTAACTGAGAAATAACTTGCATTTTTATAGCATCGCCGTCTGTGTGCTTTACTGTAACTGTTAAGAGTGTACTGGCTGGACTTATTGGTAGGCAGCTGTGGCAGCCATTTTGTCCACAGCAAAATCCCATAAACAACCGTAGATGTAATAGGGTGATGTTGGCTCGGACCTGGGGAGAAATTCCTGTCTCTTTTCAAATTGTGATCACCACTTCCATTTGAGGACAGGCAGAACTCCAGTTCAATCATATTTCCTTCAAAAAATTGTACCTCCCACTGTAGAGCATTCCCACAGTCCTACTCAGCAGCGTAAGCCTCAACATTTTAGTGCTTGATTCCAATAATGAAGGGATTATTCTCAGATACCTGACGGTTAGCTTTCTCAGTTAGCACTTTTCAGTCTTAACAAAGGGCCTGAGCGTCGGGGAAACATTTGAGTTGCTTGTGCTGCAACCCTGTAGCTGACAGGAGTCTCAGACTGCCTTTGGGTGAAGGTCAATGCATCCATTTCATGAAAATGAATATACTGTCCACTTTAATTCCTTTGTGCCGTTTTCAGTGCTCTAACTGACTGTCTGCATTAGGGTACTTGGCCTCTCACAACATGATAGGGACTTGGCTCCCTCCAGTGGTAGGCAAGATGTTTTACCACTGAGTTACACTGAATTATATTCACTAGATTAGCTGTGTCTCGTACATGTTGCCTTTCAGAGCCTCAAGTATTTTAAAGTTCTGCCTCTGACCTTTCTGTTAAGCACTTCGAGACGTCCTGCTGATATGAAAGGGCTGTACAAGTGTGCATTGTATCTTACCCAGTTGCCGTTTAAATAGAGGAAATCCTTTAGAAAAGTTATTGGGATTGATTGGTGCATCGGGATCAGAAGCCCAGTTTGTTTTCTCCCTCCCGCCCATTCAGTGCATTAACTCTCCGCTTGCTGTGATATCAATGCTAACTTCTAACCTTATTCCATTTCTCTTGTTCCAGGCAAAGACTTCCCAAACTCCTTCGAGTCTCTAGTTAAAAAAATCTGCAAGTATCTATTCCACGTACTAACGCACATCTACTGGTCCCATTTTAAGGAGTCTGTTGCATTGGACCTACACGGACATTTGAATGCACTGTATACACATTTTATGTTATTTATAAGGGAATTCAACTTGGTAGACCCAAAGGAAACAGTTATCATGGATGACCTGACTGAAATTCTCTGCAACAGCACAGAGGCACAGAACCACATCAAGGAAAGATGAACCACATATGTGCAAGGAAAGGACATTTGATCATGACGACTGTGGGACTTGCTCGGATGTGGAATTTCATTTCGCGCAACGTAAATGAGGTGTTATTTTTAGGAAAGAACCACATTTGACATGGGAAGATGCTTTCTAGAATGGTGGTATTGCCATTTTTAATGTATCCTGATCTGCTATTAAGTGACCTCTTATCTATTGAAGTGGCAGGCTGACTGACAAATGTGCTTTGTGAATCTGCTTTCTCCCCGCGCAGAGTAGGGAAGGGAGAGCCATGACATTTACCAGAAAACAGTGCTGGGAATTTGGATGATCAAGTTCTTGGGATACCAAAGCCATTGTATTGCTATTGATCCAGTGCCTCTCCTCACTATTGCACTCAAACCAGTAGGTGCATTCAGGCAGCAGTGTTCATATTTCTATTTTTAAAAAAACTTAACCCACAGCTGCTAATAATACTTGGCTTGGATTCATACCTGTTGGATGAAATGCCCGTGTCCCCAACCCCCCATAAGATGTTCTATACTCCTAAGTTAACCAATTAGCCTCAAAATATGAACAAGTATTTAAGCCAATGCTGATGGGAGGGAATGGTGTAACAACATGAGTGATTCCAAGTGACCAGGCCCCAGTTTAGCATTAGAATGAATGGGTGACTGGGGCTTCTGTTGCCACTTTTCAGTGCGCTCCCATCACATGGGGCCCTTCGCTCCACTATCTGGGAACTTTTCTGATTTAGTGCAAGGGAAATGTCAGTCTGATTCTTCTCCAAAGGCAGCCACTTACGAGCGTCCATAGAAGCCACACTTGCTTTGTAAATACTTCTGAAAGGTTGGTGTGGTGTATGAGTGCAAATAGCAAATGTAGTGACTTTATTGATTTATTACGCCTAATTTTTGTTATCGCATCTTCTAACTTTTAGCTATGCAGCTGAACCCTCAAGTTTGTTGGGAATAAATAAAGGGAGAGTTAATTAAGAGTTGGGGATCACAGATTTCCAATCTGGGTTCCCTTGGTGTTGGTTTAAAGCTGAGGGATGGCACACAATATTCTGATTATTTTATTTAGAAGTGTAGTTTTTCCCCCACCCACCGTTTAAGTTTGTTTCTCTTATGTTACGTTGGGAAAATGTTGAACCTCAAACCTCAGGTGGTTGTGGTTCAGTCTGGTTTCCTGCAAATGTTTTTCAAGCAAATTTATTTTATTTTTTGGCTTCATTAATATAAAATCATAAATAAAAAGGGACAAAAAAGAAATGCCTGCATGGTTGTGGATTGATGCTTACTGTACAGTGCATATATTTATAGAAGGGTATGCCTTACTGTATATAAATATTCACCGACACATTCTATGCCTTAGACTGTGCTGAAGTTTATAACGGTACTGGCAAAGCCAGTCTGGAGCTCTGAATGCTAAAATGTGAGAGAGAGTAAGTGAGGAGTCAAACAGTTGTGTCCGTGCAGGGTCACCACCAACTGTTACTGCTCACTTACAAAATAACCACCTTGAAAGCCTGATCAGCAAACCTACAACTCGTGATCTGTAAATAATGTGGTTATTACCTTTATACAAGATGAGACAATCCTCCTTGCCGTTCTTCAGACTGGGTAAGATGTTGCCCATGCAGGGAAAAAAATCAAATAAAATAAATAAAACCTTTAAATGTCTTAAGTTTTATTTGAAATGATTTTGAATTTTATAGCACAACCTTGTTAAGGGGAGTGGGGGGGGGGGGTGCGGAGGGGAAGTGATTAAATCTTGCTCTAAAGAAGTCAAAGGCTTACCTGTGAAGTGTCTTGGGCAGTTATCTTGTTAATGTGCATTTTTATTGAGGTTCATCTGATCTGGCGGTGTCTTTGTGGAAACCAGCAGCCAGACATGTCTGCTTTCTGCACAAGCAGCTGGGAAACCTAAGCAGAAAGTTTCCAAGAAGGAAAAAACATACTTCAAATTCAGCTTCAGCATTAGCCACAGGATTTGAACCTCCAAGCAGGTCAGTGCTTTGAATCATCTGGTGATAGTTCTATAACTAAAGGGAAGTTGGTATTCCACCAACTCCTACACATGGTTTTGTTCAAGGACAGATGTTGACCGAATTTCAGGTCCCTATTTATAGGAAGCTGCTGAAGGTGGGAGTATTGGAGCTGGAATTTAAGACAACAAACGTACTGCCAACATTTTCTTATGAAGTATTAACAGAAATTGTTAATTAATTCGAAGGGGTTGTGAAAAGTCAAATTATTTCCATCCCTGGATTGTAACAAACTACCCCTCCCATCTCAACTTAATGTTGAGAGACTGTAGGTCTACTAGATTCTCCAGTCCAAAATATCGATCAGCCTGCATCCATGGGAACTTGAATTTTTAAAAAATGTAAACATTTATATCAACACATCAAATTCTCTGGACATTTGGAAACAAATGAATGTTTTTGATGCTTTATTGCAATGATTACCTTCCACTTTTGGCACCTCCTTTGATTATGGCCAAACATTGTGTAAATGTCATCTCATCTCCACAGTCCATCTGCAACAGCAGGAGCGGTTAGAAACTATAAATAGTTTTTGGAAATCATGAGGAATGAAACATTTTGGGTCCATTAACAAAGGATTATATTAAACATGAAAGAGCTATGAATCACCCCCACCCCAGTAAGGATGCCTGCCTATTTACAGAGAAAACAACTCTTAAATGGAATGTTTCAATGATGTTTAGTTGCAGCCAGACCCTGCAACAGTGATCGTGGGTCAGGCTTGACAAGCTGCCAAAATAGTTCATCTAAAATCAAATCTATTACAAAATACCTGTCAGCAAACCATGAAAAGAACAGAAAAAGTGGCCAAGTTACACCACATTTCTAAATATCTGGTATGAGTGTTATCCCTGCTGGCAAAAGATGACATTTTATGAAGCACACCTTTCCTTGATTATAAGATCAATTCTTTTTATAACAATATACCTTTGGCCAATGATGGAAATGCAACAAACATTGAACTTCAATTCATTATCCACTTATTGTTGTAAAGAATAATGCAGGTTTTGGAACAGCTTCCTTCCTCGTGCTAAAATTAATGAAAATTCAATGCAGGATCCTGTTTATGCCATTAGCCACCAAGAAAATCTATACAAAGGAAGCCCGAGACACTAGATTGGTTTATAAACCATGCTGTGGTACTAGTGTGGCCTGAAAGCACTCAGTACTCCACACTGTGACAGTGGGATTGAAATGGATGATGAACCCATTGCCAGAGAAGTGAGTTCCTGTAGCTAAAGTATCCTGATACCAGAAGAGCCTGTACTGTAGCTAAGTATATGTAAAACACTATTGATCCGCAAACAGTGGTTTGAACCCAATTGAATCTATTTTTCCAACACCTATAAATAGACAACTGTTCCTGAGAATCAGATATAATGGATAATTGATAAAAAAAAGTTCATACTTTTAAATTACAGTTTCTAAAATCAATTTGTGCTCAGTTCAAACACAAAACCGTGGGGTTTTATTATCAGAGACTCTATAGCCTGACAGAGTGACATTGCGCCATATTCAATGTAACAGCTTGTTACCTGTTCAGGAGCAGAGACTGACGCACACACTCTGACTGGATGTGTGTTCTGGGGCGAGTCTGCAAACAGATTAAGAGGAAACATGAGCTTTAAGCTGTTGCATGTTTCAGTACTTTCCACTTACATGTTTGCTAAAAGTGCTGTGTTCACATTTTCCCATTTCTAATTGTGACAGCCCACAAAACTTAATCTAATGTTCGACACATTTCTCCAGCCCCTCAATGAGGGACACAACATTTTTTGGGGGGCACATATACTACTATCCTATAAAGTAGTGCAGCAAGACTTATCCTGTAACTAATAGATTTCACACTTTCCTAGTCGACTACAACAACATATATTTGTTTGTAGCTCCTTTCACGTTGGGAGGACATCCCAAGGCACTGAACAGTCAGGGATTTAATATTAATAACCGACAAATGTTATTTAGTACAAGTCAATCTGCAAATAACATTTTGGAACAGGATTTTGATGGACTGCCTTGCAGTATACCCATATTATACCAACCACCTGAATTGTTAATTAAATCTCTAAAGTCTATTGGTCTTTAAGGGGGTTACCACTCAATCAAGAGCGCAGATGCTTTGGATGTCTACGCAAGCAAACTAAGCAACTGAGAAATTGTTAACTGCAGCATTTATGCCTAATGGACTGCCTTGCATCACATGAATCAAATGTCAGGTATGTGTGTATAAGGGGTGGTGGGGGGGGGGGAAAGCCAGTTGACAGCGAGTGTGAACAATGTTTGCTCTGATCTGTCCTCCGATAGCAGCTTATGTGTACCACCTGCTGGCTCTCTACCGGCATTACAGTACAAATTAAATCACACAACAAATCCTGATTGTGCCTTGAGGAACATAACCAGCTCCCAATTGAATTTTGTTAACATTTTTTTTAAAAAAAAGGAGTACCTGAGTTCAAGCACAAGAGGCGAAACAGAGAATGTTCTGGGGGTAACAACCTGTAGTCACTTAAAGATAAATTACATTCTGACAACCCCAGACATGACCGAACCTGGGTATTTTGCACTGATTCTTTTAAGACTAGTTTGCACCAATCTACACCAACTCAGTAGTTTACGAACATTTTGTGGAGAAAATTAGGGAGCTCCCAGTTTTAAGGTTTTACTTTATTGATCTGTTTTATTAATATTGCCATAGCCTGTCACACCTTTCTCTGTTGTTCCTTTTAAACTCCAAATCAGTTGTCTACATGTTCTTCCCACTCCCTGGATTATATTCAACACTTACAGCGCCATCTACTACTCTTAACTCATTTTTTCTCAACGCTGTAGAACTCAGTCTTTTCCTCAAACATCCCACAAGCTACAACACCTAACCTCACGTTACACTACCCTGCGTGAGGGGCGCTATATAAATGCAAGTTGTCATCACTTCACCCCCTAATCATATCCCTTCTTAACCTTGATTCCTATCCTCCAATCTTAATAGCAATCCTTGCAACATCCCCTCAGTTCTCAATTTACAATTAAGGAATTTAAACAGAAACTAAATTCTTTCCCAGCCTCTCTTGTCTCGGCCTTTGCAATAGCAGGTCTGTGACTGGATCACTTGCCCACTCTCACCTGGTCTGGGAATAGTGTTCGATGACATGGAACAAAGATATGGATGGAATTATCTTCAAGAAAGTGGAGAAGACGTATATTAAAAAAAACACTGACTTCCCACTGGGATGTTTAGATAGTTGACACTGTTTGAAAATGGAAATTTCCTGTCACTTTTCTATCAATTTTCTCCACTCTGTTGGTAGACTAATCCACACAAAATTAATCACTATCAATATCTCCATTATTCTCCTCTCTCCATCTACTGCAGTTCAACTGTTATTCTCTTTAAAAGCACTAACCCTCAATTGCCTTTCTTCATCATGTCCAGCACTGGCCTGTTGATATGCCATTCTCCCTGCAATAAAACCATGTCCAATTCTGTGAGATGAGTCTACCATTATTGGATGAACCACTTCAAGCTGCAGTCTCACACCAGATGTTTGCTCTCCAAGAAGAAATTAAGTCTAATTTGTTCATATAAGATTTTCTTCTAAGTCTTTCTGTCAGAGATATTTGTATGCTCGGAATCAACATCATTTTTGACTTATAATTTTTCCAGTTTAAAAACTCCTCAATTGCTGTCCCTTCTTAAGGTTTTATTGGAATTTCCAATTATCTGCACAAAGGGAATATACATAATAAGAAACAAAAGACATTCCTTATTACATATTGAAAGACATTTTGACGATTAACTAATGGAAGAACATAATTCAAGAAAAAATTATACCATTTGCAAATTACAATCAATGAATGCCTGATACAGATATCTGTTAAGTCTCTTTTAAACAAGGTTTTATTTTACTGATTTTATGCTAGCCAAGCGAGTGCTCTCACCACTGAGCTACAAGACTCCACTGTGCATCAAGCTTTGCTAATTTGGTAACGTTGAGAACCAGAGGAGTATCAATGCAATGAGGGCAAGGAGCCTGTGTGGGTTAGGCTGCTTGGGAAAGTAGGGGCAGAACATAAGAAGAAAAAGAAGAATCCGTGCATTTGATATAGTGCTTTTATCACATTGTTGAGATGTCGTAAAGCGCTGCGAATAATATATTGTAAAGTGGATTGACTGTGTATTGCACGGGCACAAACATCTGCAAACAATTGTAATGGAAAATGCCTGAACAAGGCAACACTTTCCAGTCACCTGCTCTGTGTTTCAGTTGGCACTTTGCAGTTTGTACCAGGAAGGATATTAGGCAACATGATTAGCAGCCAAGGGAACTCATGAAATAACAGCCGGTCTTAATGAATAAGGGAACTCTCCCTTGGCAAATGAATAATGCTGCATCTCCATCATTAATGGAGAAAGTCGTGTTCAAAACATCTTATTAAATTCAGCCAGAAGAAACCCACCAGGACTCAGATCTGCATGGCTTTGAAAACTCCCTCTGTTTCAGACTGTGCCAAATGCAGCCCAGGAGAGAGCCGCAATCTGCATTATTAGATCCTCCCCAACGAATTTGAGTATGTGAGAAAATATTTACTGTTCCTTGTGAAGGATCGACATGTCAGAGGAACCATACACATCTCAAACTGATCCATTTTCATCTGCTAAAATACCCCGAGTTCAAGCCCAGTGAGCGGAGAAATTCATTTTACAGCAAGACTCTTCGGGTTTAGAAAATAATACATCTCAGCACAAATCTTTAGAGACACATTAGAGTCTTGAAATCTCTTAGTGTACAATACAATGTTCCTGTGATAGTCAAAAGTTGGGCCTGACTTTTTATTAAAAAATTCATCTTTAGTAAAATTTCAGTAAGTTTTTTTTTTAAAATGTCAAATTCTATTGCTCACACACTCGAATTTTACTGCTCACACAAATGTAAAACAACCGAGATACCTAAACGCACAGGAGCAAGTCCCTTATAGCCGATACTGATCCTTAAAGCTGCCTACCTTTGATCCACATTCCTGACACCGTTGATCTATTCCTCCGCATCCAGAGTTGGTCTCAGTGACGTCACCAAGTTGTTCTAACGCTGCAACAAGAGGCTGAGATATCAAAGGCATTTCCATTTTAAAGCATCAGGTCTTATATTGGTAGAAATTAATTAACTTCCAGTTGTCTGGATCCATAGATACAGTATAGCAAAACAGACTAGAGATATCCTGACACAAACCAAAAACCTTTAAAACAGAAAGTGAGACCACTGAATAGCTAACCCCAACCCAAAGCTGGATTTCCACATTTTATCTATTGACCCTGATGGCAAATCTCCAAACATCTGCTCACTAGACACAGCAGGGATTGTTTTACTGATTTTATTTGAGTGGTCATCAGGGTGGGGAAACTGCAGAAAGAAATAATCCACCTACTCCGATAGAGGAAAAAAAGGCCAAATTACCAAGAATATACAACACGGGGATACACAAAATTCCCGGTATTAAACCTTCAATCTTGGGACAGTTAGTCCCCTTTGGGACGTCCTCCCAATGTTAAAGGCACTTTATAAATGTAAACTTGCTCTTGTTGGACATCTACAAGATGCTGGCGATTGGAACAAAACTTGCTTTGGTCTTCAGGGAGACCTCCTCCTGAGGTGGTAGTAATAACAATAATAACAATAACAATAATAATAATAACAGAAGGATTTAAAGGACAAAAAGCATCCCCTCCCTCGAACCTGGGAATGGAAACAAACCATCAAATAAATGAATCAACACTGAAACATGAATGAATAAAATAAATGAATCAACACTTGGAAATGCTGTAAGGATTATTACCTCCGTGATACTTGAGATACATTGGAAGGATCCACAGGTCAGCATTCCGCCTACCTACCTGATCAAAACGTGGCAAGATTCCCAGGCCTTTCGCATGATGAAGGCAGGACAGTGCAACTTTTGGTTCTGCTCCCGTTGCATCCTCAGGTGGGCAACAGGTGAAAGGTTTTCTCCCCCGTTTCAAGCACCTTTCAACTTTCTGCGGTCAGGAGTCAAACTAAATAAGCCCTCCGGATGATCATAAATAGCAAGTCTCTTTTCATTGCTTAAAACAGGTACAATCTCACCAGCCATAAACATCCCTGGAACACAGAAACAGTCCTTCCCGGCTGATATGTGGGAATTTTACAGCAGGTGGCACTTTGCTCAGTGCTACAGATTATGACTGACGCCTGGTGGTCAGCAGCAGAATACCAACACACAAAATTTATTGGAATTGAATGAATTTATTGATCTTGCACTTTAAGTTGCTCACAGTTATATTACAATGGGCAAGGTGGGTGGGTGGATGGTGGGTGGGTGGGTACATTTGATGGTTGATCTGTTAAATAAGGTATTTTTCTCCAAAGTACAAAATAGGAAGGATATCAATAGAAGTATTGCTTTATTTCTCCCCTTCCTGCTTGTACCGTCCGTGTTGTAGTTCAGCCTATCTGCAGAGGTACGGTGTAAGGAAGCATTAATTTGTGCACAAGGAGATCAAGAAAGAGGACAGCGCATTATGGGAACAATTACAGCAACGTCATGCAAAGAAAAACCATGTCTGACATGCATACAGTTATACAAGATAAATTCAATTACAGTAACCTCCAATGGGTCACATTTCATTGTCGATTTACTTATGTACAAGAACTGGTCCAATAGTTTCACCTGTAGAACACGCACACTGATATGAAACTAACAAATAGCAATATAAGATAATCATTTCAGACACTACTGCTATTCTACATTCTTAAAGTACCGTTATATTTTTTTTAAACATATACTACAAGTTCCTTGAATTGGGACAGAATAAGTTAAGATTGTTCACAGAGCTCTGATAAAGTGGACAAAATATTTTTTTTTCTTTTAATAAATACAGTAATGTGTTGCCTCTTATAAGTCATTCACAATGAAGACAACGCACACCTAGAAGTTTCTGCCGATAAATTACCAGGGCTCAATAAATAAAATCCCGAAAGAAACACAAAAGGTATATAAAAATGTTCACAATAAATCTCGCCTTTTACAGCAGCGGGTGGTCAAAGCCCCTTAGTAAACCAGCAACACTGTTCAGTCGAACATGGTGCCCTTGTGAAATGAACAAAAAATATATATATACATATATTACCCTGAAAAATAAATAATACTGACAAACTTATAACTGGCAACACAGTGTTTGATTCTGTTGTTCTACAGCTAAACAAGGTGTCACAACTAGACAAACAGGATCTATACAGAAAGAGGAGTGGTTCAAGAAGATGCTTTGGGTACTCTTGTATGGGTTTAGTTCATTGCTGCCGTGTTGTGTTGTCTAACCCCTGATCCCTTACCCCTCAGCAGCAGTTTTCCAAGTCCTGCTTCCCAAAAAAATAGTCCGCTGTAGCTGATGGCTTCGTTGATCAATTTCCCCACCCCCAACAACAGCCCCCTTTCTGGTGAACAATCTGCTGCTGAAGGTGTGTGTCCATCCCGCTAGGATTCCTTTCCTTCCTGGGATGCAGGAGCTCCAGAGCGGTCAGTGTTAAGCGACAAAGGGCGCCAGGTTCCCACATGCACCAAGATATCAGCTGCCTCCTTCAACAATTGTCCGCAGCAAAGGAGTCATCAGATGGGATTTAACAAGTTTTCTGGACAATTCCTGGCAGCAGAGTGGAAATAAATCAGGTCATCAAAAAAAAACGAGAGCAGCAAAAAAGAAACAGGGAAACAAATGTTGCAGAGAGAGGGTTTTGCACGTGCTAATCCTCAGTTATATACAATCATTCCGCCATACAAAATTTGTCTATGGATATTGTACCGAAGGAGTCTGTTATTTATATCCTCTCAGAACATGGGACTAATTCTAAAATGGTTTTAAGGTTGGTCTTGTGTCCCAATACTTGGCACCATCTTTGCCTTCTCTCTCCCAGCTGGAAATTTAGAGTCTCCTCTAGAATCATAGTCACTAGTGTCGGAATCAATCCGCTTGCTGTTTGTGCCATGTTTGGTTGGTGTACCTGGCGGGTGGGCTACTTGCCCATTGTTCTTCTCGTCTGAAAAAAGTTGTTTAATTACGTCAAAGAAGTTACTCAATGGGCTGCCTGGGTATACAAACAGAAAGAAAGAAAGAACAAACAAACAAATGAACAATGGGTCACGAGAGAGAGACAGAGACAGAGAGAGAGAGAGAGAGAGAGGTGAAATGAGATCCACAGCCACGGGGTGTCTAAAGGAAGAATCACCTCAGCACTCAACCTTTGAAGTTGCAGCATTTTGCTTAGTTGGTTGTTTGCTTTGCTTTGCAAATTGACGAGAGCCAAATATAAGTCACTTGCAACTTAGCTTTTTAAATGGCTCAGTTTGTTCTACTTGAATGGAATTAGTTGACGGAAAGAATGGAAGAGAGCACCGATGATGCTGGAAAAGGAGAGACTAAGTCTCACTGGAAGAAAAGGATGTTGCTGAGAAACAGTTTTAGTTCCTTCTGACACAATTACTGGTACTGATGTCACAAACATTTCAGCATGGAAACTCTCCACTCTCTTACATCTTTCTGTGTAAAGCCTGGCTCAGAGAAACAATTTATTTATAAATAATTTAAAAAAGAGGATTTTTAACCCTCTCCAGTCTGGAGTAGCAGCAATTTACAGCGCCAAGCAAGCCAGATCAATGAGCATTTAACAAGGTGGAACAGACCATGCAACCCTGAAGGGTATCATTCATTGCTAAAGGATCCAGGCCATTGAGTATTTACCATCTCCACAGGAATATCATCAACTGTTTGAAGTAAAATAAGCACAAAACTGCGTTTGGCCGTGTGAGAACTGGCTTCAAAGACCGGTCATCCATCGCCCACAAGACCTGTCACTCCCCACCCAGTTATAATACAAGAAGAAACTACATTCAAACTGTCCTCTGCAAAGAACTGAGGCTAAACCTGACACATCCCCTCTGTAACAGCTTCTCGGGACCTGCCACCGCGCTCAACATTCAATTGTTTTACAGCTTATTGAATGCAAGAATTAATAACTGCCTCAAGTTTTCAACTTCCTTAAAAAAAGATTCAATAAGCAGGAAAATAAATAGAAACTACCTTTATACTGTCCTTGTGAAAAAGATCAACAAACTCCACTCTGTTTTTTGTTGGAGGATCGTACCCAAAATACTGACATATTTTACTCTTTGCTTTGAATTGTGTTGAAATTGAAAAGATGTCAATTCGCCTTTAAAATACAGTCACTGCACTTTACGGTACAATACAGTACAGATATCTGGTCAATGCTTTGAGATGTCCTCCCAATATGAAAGGCGCTATACCAAATGCATTTACTATTTAAAGACAATGTGGCCAGGAATCATTTTAGTGAGAAGAATGCAAAAACAATAGGAGTTGTATATAAAAGCTATCCTGATGATATACAGCGCAGGTACTAACAGTAGGAATTCTCGCCTCTTGAGTGAGTGTAGGTTGTGGGTTCAGGCCCCATGTCATGACTTTGAGCTCATAATCTGAGGCTCCAATGTGTTGCCGGAGGAGTACTGCATCCATGGAGATGCTGTCCTTCAGATGGGACAAAAACCGCAGGCCCATTTGCTTGTTCAGATGGACGATAAAGATCCCATGACACTATTCAAAAAGAGAAGGGGGATTCTTCTGATATCCTGGCCAACAATCCCCCAGATAAAAAATTGTTCATTCACTTCATGGATATTTGCTGTATGCAAAGTGGCTGCACTATTTGTCTAAAAAGTGCACAGCCAGTACACTTCATAGTAAGCCGTGATAAGGCACTATATCAAATGTAATGATTATGTTATTATTATTGTAGCTCAGGCTGCAGATGTGTGAATTACCCACAAAATAAAAGCAATCTGATCCGACGTTCAAAGTCTCTTTAAAATGAAAATTGTCCGAATCTGACAGTGTAGCATTCCTATTCTAAAAATCAGGGATTTCTCCACCCACCCAACCACCACCCCCCCACCTCACCCCCTCACCCCACACCGACAATCTTTTCATAAACACAATACAGTGGACATTCATGTGATGAATAAAGTCAGGATTTGTTTGGTATTGAGAGAATTTGGTATTGGTATTGATCAGATTTTTGTTCCCCTTTGATTCACATTCTTTTTTTGCTTCGACTCCCTGCCTTTAATCCAGAATCTTTTCGGCTCTTCTGAAGGCACGATTCCCACCAGCATCCGCTTCTAGAGCATGCGCTGCCCTCAAACATCCCATCCAAGAGACCATTCCTCACATGTGAGATTATCCAATACCTTGGGACGTCCTTCCAACGTGAAAGGCGCTGTATAAATGTAACCCGCTGCTATACACACATGCCTCTGTTTACCTAGCAGGAAGTAGGAACCCGGTTGTTAATCGATTGGCGGATTGCTTTTCCGGGGGTAATAATTCCTTCAAAATAAATAAAAATTAATTTGATCACTCAATCCACCACAGTTTGTGGGACACTGCTGTGTGCAATTGGCTGCCGGTTTTGCCCACAAAACATAAGTCAATTCATTTTACAGTATAATCTGTGAAGCGCTTTGAGACGTCTCAAAGACGTGATAAGGCATGATATCAAATGCAAGAATTATTATTATTATTTTTATATTATAGGGTTGGTGAGTTATATGACTGAGGAGTGATCATCCTGACCCGATAAATAAATAAATCATAAATAAATCATCCTGACCCTACATAAACGACTGTAAAATCTTCTCTTTGTGTTAAATTTGAGACAAGTGAGCCAGAGGCCAAAGACCAGGAAATGCGGAGCACTGAGCTAGGTAATGGGGCAAGCGGCAAGCCAGCTGATAAAGGCTCCTCGGGTTTCCAAACCACACTTGTTAATTAGCTCGGTTGATAATCTGATTACACTTGTCACAAGGCTACAACCCAGGCAGCTGTCCTCCCAAGAGATTGCAACCCACACACACACACAGGTCTGGCACTCTGCCATCGAGCTCCACATGCGCCACGCGTTCTCACACCCGCTCCCAGGAAGTGGCAGAGGTTGGGAGCACGGCCGATGTGCTGGGACTGAGCTTCCTGTCACATCCCTGGGGTGAAGATGTCCTGAGTTACTGGCTTCTGGCTAATCACACAAGTTGACGTCAGGCAAAAGCCAGGGAGAATGGCCATTTCTCCAGGGACGGGCAGATATCATCACGAAAACCATTCGGCGCTACCTCAATTACTATATTTATCCATTTTGTTGGCCAATAATATCATCTAAAATTTTTAAACAAATGACTTTGTATGCAAATAATATTAATGAAGCTTCCACACTCCTGTGCTGGGATGCCTCCTTTAGGAAATTAGACAGTCACATTCAGCTTCAACACTATTGCTGCCTCCCTTTCTTGGTTAATTTGCTCTCCTCCTCTCTTGAAGTTGCTAACTCTCACTGTGGTAACGTTCCACAGGCAACTCAACAATACATTCTCTTAGTGACCATTCTCCATGTGTCAGGCTAAACAGCGAATACTCCTGGCCCTGACGGTAGGGTGCATCTGATATCGGTTGGATTGAATTATAGGAACATTACACACTCTTTAAACAACTGCTGTGTTCAACTAAGAGGCTTTGCTTTCATTTCCGCTCATTTTCAGCGAATCAGATACATTAATGCTTTCTGCTAACAGTCCCATCATAAGGCCATCTGATGCCTGATTATCATTACTGTACCACCAGAAGTGACTGCATTGATCAGCCCCGTTTGTTTCCAAGCATTTTGAGGCAGGGATGTGTGTGCGCTTGGGTGTACAGCCAGCAAACAGATGCGGTGTGTCAGAATCCTTGTACCTTGGCGAAACCCACAGGACCTGATCATCTCCTCTAATACACGGACACAAAACATCAAATGAGCTCTGCATCTGTCCATAGCCATCTGCCAAAGGAGCCCATTGAACTCAGGGCTATTCCCTTATTAAAATCCTTGCCCATGACAGGTTGATAGATTAAAAACAAGTTTAAAGGACCATTTACTATTCTTTGTGGTGTTTAATTCTGGACGCTTATCATGTTTAACACAAAAGTATTTGCTGGTCTTTTTGTGAGTTAGTTAACCCTTGTGGCTCCTGAGGGTATTGAATGCTTTTCATTAATCAATGGTACAGTTTCACTGAGCTGAACATCATGAATCCTGGATGCCCGAACGCTCAGGCTGACTCCTTTGTGGGCTGACTAGTTATCAAATTTAAGTGTTTTCCGAATATAAAACTATTATAATACATTAATTGCAAAAGCACACAAAGGAGATAAACAAAGATGATTGGCCAAACCCGGATGGCAGAACAAAAGGCAATTCAGTACTCCACAATCTTCCCATTTGGACTCGGTGTTGAAAAAATATGACCCATTGTTGTGAAACATACAGGTGTTTGGAGGTTTTACAAGGCCAGTGGCTTTGTAAAACCAGAACTTCCAAAACCCATTGGATTTGTGTCATCAGAATCAGCCGAAAATGGCATTTAATTAGATCCAAAAGATGAACACATGCCTAATGCATCACCCTGAAGGGTTTAAATAGTGGCGGATTTGGGTGAAACTTTCAACTAAACCCAATAAGAAAACAAACTATATTGTTGTCTATAAGCAAAGCTTGAAAGAACATCACAAAAAATTACCTAAGCAACTCAACAAGTCTTACAGCCCAACTCAATTCATAGCATTCTCGCCTCTGACTCGGAAGGTTGTGGGTCTCAGCTTCACATGGGGACTATGAGCTAAAGGTCAAGGCTAACGCTCACCACCCCAATGAGGGGAGTACTATAATGTCAAAGGTGCCATCCTTCAGGTGAGATGTTAAACTGAGGTCGTTTTCAAGGTAGACGTCAAAGATCTCATGATATTCATTATGTGAAAGAGGATGGAATGCTTCTGGAGTCCTGGCTAACAATCCGCCCCACAAAAAAAACAATTGGTCATAAATCCTTGTCCAGACTCTCCTGGGAGAGGACAGATACCAGGCTCAGTGGAGAGCAGCAAATAAGCTTCAACCAAACATTTACGCTGCATGCACCATTTGGTCGAAATGATAATATTGTTATTTTAGTCTCAAACCATGAAATACATAACATTCCTAATCTGTCCAGTGGACACCAGGTTACAAACATCAATAAGATAAACGTTTAACAAGAATTAGCTTGCTTGTCCTCACCATCATGACCCAGTTGCCCACAAAGCGCTGCCTGTGGTGATGCTTTAGTTTACGGTAGTGATCTCCGTGGTAACAGTGTTGGGCAGAATTTCAGTCCCGCAAATATTCCAGGGAAAACACGGACCAGGGAATAGCCTGTTAGTCCGTAACTAGCTTAGCAGCAGGGGATGCGAAACTGTAATAAAGTCTTAACATGCTGCAGCATCAATTTATAGAGGATCCGATTATTAGCCCAATACTCCCAAGCACACCCAAGGTACTTAGTTACATGTGTGCAGGTTTTCATCAGCTTCTCACAGGGATACTGCTGTTTGAGATATCTCCTTTATGGAAAGAAGCTAGTGTGGTCTCAGTCTCTAGCAGAGCTGGGTGAGCACAAACAGAAGTCAATCTGGTGCTGTCCAACACACACTGCACCCACAGATGTTTAGCATTTTGGCAATTTTCTAAAATGAGTTCTACTTTCTAAAAGAGAGAGTTCAGGTGAAACATCTTTGCGCAGAGGGTGATGGGAATGTGGAACTCACTGACATGAGCCGCGGTTGAAGCAGAAAGTATCGTGGAGTTTAAGAGCATACATGAGGGAGAAGGAAATAGTTTTTTTTTTGGTCAGCCGGGTGTCTGACGCCTGCTGAAATCCATCACCTTGCTAAAGAGCATCCAAACCAAACCATGTGTCCCACGTGGAAATTCCAGAGACAGATTGTTGGAATGCACACGCTCTTTCTGGAGGGATGCATCCAGCTTACTTCATTCTGGAAAGTATTCGGCGCATGTTGGAAAGAGCCAAGGTCTGAGGACTCCAGAGTTGAAGGGAATAGAGGGAATCGAAGGGAGTTGAAGGGAATACTACGTAATTCTATCAACACAGTAAAGAGGTCTTTTGAATCCCTTTTTCCTCTATAGTGAAGACAAGGCATTTAGATTCTTCATTCATGTTTATTCTAACTGATGGCACTTCTCTTAGCCCTGACATAGAAAGCTTTCCACAGCTTTGGATTCTTCTCCCGCTTTAGATTTTTTTTGTGGAAAAAATCTTTCAGCTTTTTTTTCTTTTCAATATTTATTTATTTCCCTTTCGAAAAGCTATGATAAAATTTGTTTCCACTCTGTTTTTTGGGCATTCCATTAACCATTGGTGCTCACCACTTTTCCAACTGCTCTTCTCCAATTGTCACAGATCTGCTTTGAACATTCAACTCTGCATCGCCCTGCGGAACTGGTTTCCCTGGCTCATGTTCCAGCCTATAAGAAGAATTGCTGCTTGCCCCTGTATCAAAATAGTGTTGCAAGATCACTAATCACAGAGCTGGAGATAGTATTTATAACTACAATGTCTAATGAGGCTCTATTATCTACAGGCCTTAAGTGCTTGGTAGATGCAGGTCTGTAATTCAGGTAATGGTTAATGATTTGGACGCATTATTTTAATTTACACGAACATTCAATGTGTCTGATTTCTTCGGCCATGATAATCAGTCATCCTTTTTATACGACTTAATGCAGACCAACTGGAAATGAATGGACAGCTCTCATTTCCAAACACTGGGTTAATCTAATCCATTATTTTCCACAGCTAACCACACTGAGCAAATGGAGTTTCGATTTGAGGGATGACATTCAGCCCAATGTAAGCAAATCAAATGTGAGCAAACAGATAATATTCTCCCTTCTCTCTCCCACTCCCCCCCATCCCCCTCAAAAAAAGCTTGGAAATCAACATTACATTTGTAAATATTACATGTGTACATTTGTAAGTTATAAACAACAATAGTTTGCCATTTTAATATGTAATCTAATGATGGAAGACTTAATGCAATAGCACATCCTGCTTAATACCCCCAGATAATTATATCTTATTTACTCTTCCTCCGTTGTGTCTTTCTATATGTGGGTGCACAAGGGATCTTATGATTTATTCATGTACTCTGCTGATACTGATAAGTGGTGCGTGTTTGCATAAGTCCGATGATATTCTCTTCTGTTGACTTCAGGTCTGCCAGAATGACTCATTTGTTATGCAAACAGTTTACTCAACGTGAATATGACTTGAGGATAAATGCAGAGCAGCAAACACACTTCAGGTATTCGTGACTTATGATTCGTGCTTTCGTTAATCTGATCGCTCTGATGCTTCAGAAATATCGAATGTCAAATAGACTTGCTTATCCAGCAGATTATTTCATTTCGGAGAATTCATCTGCAGCAAAACTGGCTCGATTATCAAATCATAGCAGGGATTGCAAAGATAATGTACAATTGCAGCTGAACTGCTGGAAGAGTCATGGTTGAGTAAAGGAGCAAGAGAAATAATGGAATTATTTGGTAATTTGTTATCAGTTATTTATTGTCGAACATAAACCTAATCATGTATATAGATGCATTCTGTCAGGCCTATAAGTGATTTAAGTTCCATCCTTGTTTACTGGATGTCAGTGTATCTACATATTAATATGTTTTGAAAAAAACCTTCCAGTCTATGAGTTTAGGAAAATGAGAAATATCAAGGGCAGCCACACGAACATGAGAGGGTCTCAAAACAAATTGGTTGTTCCCTTCAAAGTCACTTTGAGCCCGAGATCCAGAACAAGCAACTTCCAAATAGCTCATTTACAAAGCACTTGATGCTGTGATGGGGGGACATTAGATTGGGTGTGCTGAAGGGATGAGATCAGATGGCCATAGGGCCCTTCTTCATCCATACCAACCTATGATCTAAGAAGATGACATAAATTTTGGTAAAATTACCAAAAAACTAAAGGTGAGATTGGGAGAATAATTTGTTTTACAAAACACACATTCACGGACACAATTGTTAGGACATGGAATGTCCGACCAAAACTGTGGTTGAAGCAGAATCTATAATAGTTTTGTTTTAAAAAAGGGGATCCAAATTTATTTTAAAAAATAATCAAGGATGATGGGGAAATGTCAGTGAAGCAGGGCTAAACCGGTAGTTCTTTCAGAGATCTGACATTGGATAGGCTTGGACAGGATCTGACATTCAAAGGCTGAATGCCTCCTTCTGTGCTGTAAATTTTGTGATTCCATGTCGTGAACAGAGACAGTGAATCTGGAATAGAATAATGCTGAATAACAATACTAATATAGATTATCTAAAAAATAGCATCTGGGATTGCGATCAATGTAGTCCTGGCGTTTCCTAGACTGTGTAAACCACTCAAGCACAGTGCTCATAGCTAAGCCTTCAGCTAAATCCCTCAAGTGTGTAATTGTCTTGCAACATATTTCCAGCCTTGTATTTTCTCTGTATAATGTGTGTTGTATTGGTTTACCTTTAAGTTGTCAGTCAGCCTTAGTAGTATGCCTGAGATTGTGGGCTCCAGTAACAACAGCAACCTATGATCTAAGTTAAACTGAGGCAGTGAACTGACAACATTGAAGATTGACGAAGTTTGCATTACCATCTCAAGGTAACAAAGAGAGCTTTTCTTTCCAAAGCTAAGACATGGGATCACAGAGCTTTGAAGCTCTTCTTCGCATCTCCGTCCAGCCAGAGGAGCAGCTTTGGTATCACTGGGCTGTACGGACTTCCCTTGGCAGGTAGCAGCACTACAATTGTTGAGTGGAATCACCTCAAAGCAAGTGTATGTGTGAAAGCGGCTTTCAAAATTACTGCCAAACCAGTAAATGAAAAAGGGCAGTTTGCACAGGCCAGTGGACCTAAGGAGAGGCAAAGGGGATGTGCTTTAGGAAACAGTCCTCTAACACTTACAAGGCTTTGAACAAATAGGGCTAGCACGTGCAGGTATATAGTTTGTTTTTGCCAAGGAAGTCTGATTACGCAATTTAATTTAACAGTGTTCATTCCGTGTGGATGTCACCCTCCTGAACTATCCATTACTTTTTCATGCTTGAATCTACAAGATATAGGGATCTCAGTGGCTCAGGTCCCTGGATTGGCCATATCATTCATCCAATGGATTAAGGACGAGACGCTGTAATCCTGCGATGTTTATTTGTTAAACTCCTAAGGACCAAGAAGGTCCCTGGTTGTAGCCCTGATCTGCACTGAGCTGGAGTAACTATCATCTTCAACATACTAGGCTGGAGACAGAGTAAAAATCTCACTCCGAATAAACAGACGGACAACCCCCTCAAAAAAAAATCTGAAAATACACAAATGTGCATGTCGGAGGAAAATTAGACTCAGTTGTAGCGTCTTCCCGAATCAAACACTTTGCCAATTTAGCTTTACACATGAAGGAAAGGTTGAAGTAATAATAATAATAATCCTTGCATTTGATACAGCGCTTTTCACGTTGGGAGGACGTCCCAAAGCGCTACACAGAACGCACTGTAAAGTGAATTGACTGTATATTTGTGGGCGAACGCGGCAGCCAATTGCACACAGCAATGTCCCACAAACAGTTGTAGATTGAAAATAATTGATTTATTATTTTTGGGGGGTTTTTGGAGGGATTATTATTAGGCGTGTGGAGTAAGGAAACTTGCCCAAGGTTTCGCCCTGCCTGGAATTGAACTCAGGTTCAGAAGTACTGTAGGCGGTTGGCACCCATGATCCATTAGTCTGAGGAGGGGGGGTAGAAAGAAGGAAGTGGGTGCAGAGGTTAAGTCTACAAAATATGTTTCCAAAGTATTGTACCAGATATTGTAAAGGGGCAAAAGTTTTTCACCTTGCTTCCACAAATGCTTACGGCTAAAATATAAACGTGATTTATAAGCATTGAAATATAAAAGAGAAGACGAAAGGATTGGATGCTCAAAAGAGAACAAGATTTGGGTTTGGTTTTTAAGCACCAACTTCATCACATCAGTGAGGTTAACAGAAGATTGATTCAGCTTTGGCAAAATGGTGAAAGATTTAGAGAAGCAGACAATGTACCAATTGTATAATGTCGGGTCCTTAAAACAACCTGGGTCAGAAACCTAAATAATATCCTGAAAACAAGTAAACCAGCCACATTCCCCCAGATGCTATCCATTTTTACTGGAGCTTACATAGAGGCAAAGATAAATTTCCTACATTTCAGCCATCATTGTCCATAATACAGGCCCTTCAGTGTGACCTTATTATAAATCAGCTTAGGTTGGAGCAGGAGGGATTTTGAACTGCAATCACTGCCGGCTTTGCCACTCGCTCTATCATGTTTCTCCAGTTGAACTACGCAGGCCGGGCCTCTCCACTCCATAGAAAACCCACGCAGCCTATAAATCTGTCACCGTCCAGCGGCTCTGGCCTGAGCTTGCTGAGCATTACAATTTCCACCTACTGCCTGGATAATACATTAGTAATGAAGGTGAAAGCGATCACCTTGTCAAAAGTTGAGCCAACAAAAAACAGTCCTCCAGAACCTGGCTTACCATCGCCCTGCACATGCCCTGCACTGTGTGCCTGGTTCATTTGCTAATCTTAAAATATCTGAAGGTAAGCTCAGGCCCAGCTCAGCCCACAGAGGGGTCATATTTTCAAGAGCTAATAACTAAGCAGCAAAATGAGTTCAAAATACATTCTGGCACTGATCTATGTAGAATTTTTTGTCCCATAAATCTTATTTACACATTTAATAGTGCTATTGCTCATTTGGATTCGGGTCCAAATCCCTGATTGTCCAGTGTCTTGGGATGTCCTCCCGACGTGAAAGGCGCTATACAAATGTAATTTGTTGCTGCTATTGGATTGCCTGCATTGCGCACACATACACACAAACACAGGCACACGTCTGTCTGAATGTTATGGTGACGCAATTGATTCGCGATGCTGAATGACTGCCTGAGCCACTTTAGAGTGCTGAATGACTGCTGAGACTCATCGATTTTAAGCCGTATTCGGGACATTAGAATGTGTATCTTGTCTTATTCCTTCTGCTATTCTAATCGTGGAGTGAGCACAAGCAACAGAAAGGGTGCAAGTTCCACCAGTTGCTCACCTGTATTCCTAACCAAGGAGCAGTCAGGTGTCAAATGCTATATTCCTAGATGGATGGGGGGGAAAGCGGGGGAGAAAGAAGAAAGCAAAGGGCAGAATGTCAACTACTATAGATTATTTCAGCTTAGTCACACAAATGTTTGCATAGGGAACATTATTATTCACTTTAGAGTATACTCTGTGAAGCGCTTTGAAACGTCTCGAAGACGTGATAAGGCGCTATATCAAATGCAAGGATTGTCACTATCATGCTGATTGTACGTTACGGTAATGGGTGCAGTAAACACCTTGTACAGGTAAACAACTCCTGCATAGGAAGATGACGTTACATAGATACTTACTTAGTTACTTAAACATCCTGCATTTAAGTCAGTAATCAGTATCAGTGATGCTAATACATGAAAAATGCCTTACTGAAGTTTTAAAAATGAAACATTGTAATTCAAAGTGCTTGCCAGCCTGGTTTACACAGGAGATTCTATTTATCAACACTCGCACTCACAGTTACCATTTAATCCAGTACACAACTCGCTTACAGCTTTTGCTGTGAATGAGCATTTCGATACAACGCAACACATTTCATGTCAACTAAGCCCCATTCTTTCCTGCTGAGTGGATGTTGGGAGATTGTCTAGGCACGCCTAAAAATAACGACAAAAAAATTCATTTGATTAACGAAAAAGTGAATGTGGGCAAATCTGCGAAGACTGTCACATCAACAAATGCATCACTGTGCACCATGGAGTGGAAGAGCACAGTTTGGGCAAATCACAAAGTCCACACTTCAAATCAGTAATTTTTTTCTATTAGGGAGAAGCATGGTAGACGTTCCTCATCCCAGTAAGGGTTTGGAGTGTCTTTGGCGCTTCGAATCCAGATTTCAGATTGAAATCCTGCGCACGCTGAGATTCATTTGCTCTCAGCTTCTGGTTCAGTTTTTGAAACATCCGCATTTCAAAGAGCTAAACGCTGTGCTCAGTGCAACTGATCAGTTGCGTCAGTCCGGGTCTGAACCGCGGGGATTCCGACAAATCCGAATAGATCCAAGCTGGTCATATCTGTAACAATTTGTATTTGGATATGACTTGCAAGTTCAATGCCAGCAGGGCCCACCAACAGTGAAGCCAGATTACATGCTACAGCACAGCAGCCATCTAGTTGGCAGCAGTTTATGGGATTAACTGATGTTGTGCTCTCGTAAACAGGACAGAAACTCGCTTCCGACTGGGAGGATAATCATAGAATCATAGAATTACACAGCGCAGAAGGAGGCCATTCAGCCCATCGCGTCTGTAACTGGCTCTTTGAAATGAGCTGTCCAATTCAATCCCACTCCCCTGCTCTCTCTCCATAGCCCTGCAAATGTGTCTGCCCCAAAGTGACCTTCAACTTCCAGCAGGCAGCCCAGCATCCAAAAGAACGGACAAAGCACTGGAACGGAGTGGACAGTTTGTGGGGGGGGAAAGCTTTGGGGTGTAACGGATAACTATCATTTTCTTCAGTAGAGTAAGAAAGTTTGGATCAAGAAAAGGCTATTCAGTGTTTAAGCCCTCCACACACTAATCAAAACAAAACCAACAGGGTCATTGTACATCCTATGGAAAGTTCTGCATAGATGTTCCCCAAAACTATTCAAGTAAATTCCACCCCACCCCCACCAAACAATCATCCAGCTCTACATCTCCATCGCTCATGGATTATCTATTTCTTTTCACAGACAGAATTTCCTTCTGCTCTCAGTCACAGATACCAATGTGGTGCGCCATTTCAATTTGATCTCATTCTAGTCTCCCCCAATACTGTTTGAGCTGATATTTATCCAGGTCTTTCTTGAAGGAGTTAATGAACAGGACTTTGCACCCTTCGTCATATAAACATCTCACAAAATTGGTTCATAATGGAGAAGGCCCTTCGTCCAATTTACAGCCTCCCCATCACATCAAGCCCAGAGTCCTGGACTCTACCAGCCTTCCTGCCAATATGCTCCCCTCGTTAATTCCCCTCCGGCTAAAGAAATACTTTGCATCTGTCCTGTAATTGTCCTTTGTTGTGTTGTTGTTTGCAATCTTAAACCTATACCCTGTTACTATTCCATTTGAAATATTGTAGACCTCTATAAGATCCTCCGATACATCGCCTTTACAATTTACAAACCTCACCAACTAAGTGAAACAAAGTGACAAGTAATCATGGGATTGGATGAAGTAACAGTAACAGCTCTCCTCAGAATTTTCAAACATGAACCGACCACTTTTCAATCGGTCCCCAAGTACAGTGGTGCCCGGACTTGTATTAAAGAATCAGGTTGTGTGTTCCATGAAGCAAGCCTTGATATTTTCCTTTTTGACGATTATGGCGGATTTCTGTTAATTATTTTGATCATTCTTTGCAGGCGAGTCGCATAAAGGTGTCGCGGGAGCATTCATTCCACTCACAGAACAGAAAGAGCAAAGTGGCACTGTGGAGGGAGGTCTGTGCCATTCAGGAAGCCAAGCCTACTTAGTGCTGCTGAAAGGGTCAAAAGTCTTCCTTTAAAACCATTAGACAGCAACAGTTAGTCAAAACAGATCCGCACCAGTTTTTAATCCCATAATGTTGCGAAATGCTGCCACAAATTTTCAGGCAGAAAGCTGCTCTGAACCACTGTTAAACCCTTTGAGGACAGCAATGTTTTCAATACAATGACACCGACAATATTACTGAATTGTACAGGTAGCGTGGGGCATCTCTAAGTAAACGTTATACTATGTAAATCCATGGGTTTATGTGCGATTGATGTAGTGTATTATCGTGTGGAAATGACTTCCCTTAGCAAGTTACTTCACTGACTGTTACAGACAACTATGTCAGCCAATTTGAACCAGCAAAGTAACACCAGATACATCCCCAATGCATTTATTTTCTTGGTGAATTTGGATGAGCGATGAATATTGACCAGGACTTTGGGAGAGGTCAATGTTCTTCAGAATAATACAGTGGACAAATTAAACACCTGCCTGAATGGACTGTAAAATTTACTCCTCATTGAATGGATCTCATCTATAACCGCATTCACTCCAAACTGTAGTGTCAGACAAGGTTACAAGCTCACATCACGGTGTGGAGCTCAAACTCACAACCTTCTGACTTGGAGGCAAGAGTGTTATCAACAGAGTCAGTTAAGCCATGCATGCATGAATGTTCCTTCAGGAACAGCGGACACGCTTTTCATCTTGCCGCATTTTTGTTTCAGAGAGAATCTTTTTTTAAGGTTTCAAATGTGTGTTGCACATAATTCAGGCTGAGGGCAAAGTGGTAGAAAAGGAAATGGTTCTGCTGGTGAGGCTAACTGTATGATGCATGCGTTATCTATTCAGTCGGCCCTTAGGGGATATTTACTGCGGGTGACTCAATGACTATTTCTGTTGTGTGGCTGCAGGTGTATACCTCCAGCGTAAGCAGTGGCGGACTGACTCCTCGAAAGGGCTCAAGATTGTCTGGTAAAAAAAAATGTGGGAGTGCCAAGTCATGGGGCCACTGATTTGTGGGCGTTCCGAGTCGACGAAAAATATCTGTGCAATTAAAATCTTGGTTGAGTCTTAAAACTCAACGTTTCACCTCGGCTGAACATAGTGGTATGCATGGGAGCCAATCACGGGGGCACTTGGGAAATTTCATGATTTCCCATACAGCCAGTCTGCCCCTGAGCCTAGGTTTTACTTGCAAGATATTCAGGCTGCCTGTCCTTGGACTATTTATTGCATCTGATACGGTAAGTAACCCCCTTGTGAGACTGACTGTATAAATCACACTCAGCCGCCTGACCTAAAGGATACTTATCATATGTCACTGAAGGCTAGTGCAGATCCTCTCTGTAGGTGTCCTGACTGTCTTTTCAATTGTGCTACTCTAGGGCAGGATATAATTCTAGCCACACTTGTATCCAACAAGCTGGCAATAGAGATCTTTAATTAATAAAACACACTGGGAAACAGACAATAGAGCTCCGACCTTTCATTGTGTTGAAATGTGGCCAGTAAATACTGCCGCTGTCCTCAAAAGGTAAAACAATTGGTACTTTTCGAAAGCAGTTGACATCAAGAGCCCAGGCTTTGGAGCAAACAGTATAAAATAGCAAATTTCAACCAAAAGAAAAGTTAAAAACGAAAGGAAGGGGAGGGGAGGGGATTTGGTGGGATACACTTTAGCAAGAAAGGTCATAAATCAAATGCTTTTTGGGGGTCTTTGTGTCGACATGCACAACTTAGTGGGGTGCCCAACATGTTTTCCTGTCCGCTTGTATGTGCATTGGAACGTAAGCAAAGCAACAGCAGTTCCTGAATGTTGCATTGGTGAGCAGTGTTTGAGCAGCTGCCTGACGGAGGCGGTAGCAATGGAGTAACGTGGATTAGGTTCATTTTCAAACGCGCTATCAGAACTGCAGTCTGAAGCAGTGAGGCATCCCATGGCATCACAACAAGCCTGTCTGCAGGCAGGCACAGCCTACCAGCGATTGCTGCTGCATGAGGTTAGGCGAATTGCGACATATTGCGACATGCAGCACCAACAACAGAAGGAGCTAAAGTGTGGTCAGAAGCGTGGATTTGAAATGAAAAAATAGAGAACGGAAAGACATACCACAGTGCTCTCTATGGGGGGGTAAGAGTGGTTGGGAGTGGGGGCAAGAGGGAGGGAGGGGATTCTTACCACATTTTGAAAGTCTGCCTGTCAGCAGCTCCATACAGTGAGAAGTTGCTGGATTACAGGGGGAAAAGGTAAATGTTTCTTTACGTTTCCACTGCATAAACCGAAAAACTAAAACATGAAAATTCAGGCAAAGAAGTCATATCAAGTCACGGCTGCAAATGGTAACGTGAACATTTTTTAAAAAAATTAAAAAACAAATTAAAAGGTCCAAAGGTTTAGTTACGGACATGACCTCATTTGAACTGTATCTGTTGAATGGCAGATCTTCTTGGACTGAAATAGTTCATTCTTCCTGAGAGTACAGGGAAGATGAGGTTGTGGATCCAGCTCACAGCCGGGATGAAGAGAAGAAGGGGAGAGATGAAAATGCATTGTCAGAGAAGCTGGAAAATGAGGAGTGGAATGGCACACGCATATGAGGCGACTTGAGGGACGCCCTTACACCAGATGGAACGCACACGACCGTGGAGACATTAAAAACATTCTGAATAAACACTGCTAGTGCTAACCAGGAATCTGCAGGGAATCAGTATTCAGCATGGAGCAGATACGTTCAAATGAGCTATGGATTGACTGTCACCTCCATTTGGAGGCAAAATTCAACACCTTGCATCTGTGACAATTCCCCCAGGTTTCCGTTCTGCCATTAGATGCAAAGGTTTTGTAAATTAAAAAGAAGACAGCTGGCGAATCTTCCAAATGAAGAATCAGCAACAATAGTTTAGAATAAATCATGATATACTTGTTTGGTTCAGATAACACAATTAGCAAATTACAGGCATTTTGAAGTTGCCAAAAAAAATTCTCCAAATATAAAAACACCTTTCTTTTTCGTCACTGAACTGAACAGTCAGGTTTAAATACACTTTTGGTGAGCACGTTTCAAAGGAATTTCAGTGGGACTTGGATCAGGTTTGTGTCACAACTGATTTACCCATGAAAGGAAATGGGATATGTCCCTGGTTTGAGGTGGGTTTGTATACAAATGAGGTACTAACTTTTATACTTTGCTAACTTCATTTATGCTCAACGTGTATAATACAGAATGAACTGACCGTTTATATCTCCTTTTAAATTCAGAATAAGTATTTAAAACGCGTACCATGGTTGGACATGGGACATACTACAATATTTCAGTAAACGTGGCTAAATATCAGCAGTCATTGGCCTGAGTTGAGTGGTTTGGTTCAGAGTCGTAGAGGTATGACATTTACATTGCCCTGAAGAAGGTTCCTCATCCCCTGGCCTATGCTCGTTCTGTTCTGCAGTTTATTTCCATCAAATACATTTGCGAATTATACTGTGAAGAAGGACTCCTGTGAACTCTTCAAAACCTTGGCGCATTTTTGTGGATATTCAGAGTTTACGAAACCTTTTGGCTAATCTTATGACTGGAATAGAAACCCCTTTTTGCCGCTCAGAGTAACCTTCAGCTCACAGGTTCTAAATGGGCTCTTGAATGTACCAAACAAAAGGGTAACAGCCGCTGTCAAAGATAATCAAAAACTGTTTTGTAGAATTGACAGCTTTTGATACTCGCTGATATGAAGATATTTTGCGATGTCCAAATATTTATTACTCTGGTCATCCAAAGTTTCTGAGATATCACAAAAAAGATCCTTAGGCAGGCAATGCTGTTTTCCCATTCAGTTACTACTTGCAATGAAATGAATAGATTCAACATGTTGATCGTAGGTTTAACAGGTTGATTCACCGTTAAACTGCACAATCAGTGCATGCCAACAGCTAAAGTCAGGGGGGATTTACAGCATGCATGGAATGCACTGGTATAATGGTTCCGCTAGAGGCCTCTTAATGGGACTATTGTGTTCCCTTTGGGAGTGTTGCTGAAAGGCATGCAAGATACGATGCACCTGTTGAGAACAAAGTTAATTTATGTGGATCAAAATGGAATATTTACCAGATAGCTGTTGCACTGTAGGTTGGTCATGTGTAGTTAACAACTGGGCTTGGATGGTTTCCACCACTCTTTTGAACCGACGACTTGGACCTTTTGTTAGGAGAAGAGAATTAAAAGGTAATTGGAATGAGATCAATGTTCTCAGCACAAAAGACACTCACATGCTATGATGCTCGGGTGCCATCTTTAGGTTATTATTACAATAACCTGACCTTGTTTGCTCTCTGTTATTATTAGCCTGGTTTATTTCAGCTCTACCTCATCCATGGATCAGAGGAGGAAAGTGATCCTTAGAATAGATACAATCATTCCCAACCAATATTAGACTCCCCAGAGATGTCAGTTTCTACGTGAAAGTAATACTAGGTTTGGCTCTGTGTGATCCACAAACTGCACTACACATGAACATTTTATGAAATCAGCCATGAATTGTTGAAAAAAGGTTGGGATCTCGCTTGTCTCTCAGGTAAGTTCCACTTCCCTCCCTCCCTCGCCCTCCTCATGATGCTAAGTGGTGGTCAGACAGCATTGCAATCCTGACCTTCAATCTGCAAGGTATCGAGTGCAAAGCTTTCAATCAGTATTCAAAACTAATTCCACTTCAAATTAAGTCATTCAACCTCCTACTACTAGTCTCATCACTGCATTTATACACATTAAATGGCATTTGTCACTGTTTAGCCCACGCCTGATCCCTTTGCCTTTTCCTGGTCATTTTGTAGATTTTTAAAAAAAAAGAAATCAGGAAACATTTTGTGAACAGCAGTTTTCTAAATTTTTGAATGGATCTTACATTTTTATTCTAAGATTTAACCGTAGTATTCAATTTGGCACTGGCAATACGTCTCAACACACTGCCATTCCACTGTGCGTAATTGGCTGCCGTGTTTCACCCACAGTCACTATACTTTACAGTATATTCTGTGAAGTGCTTTGAGACGTCTCAAAGACACGATAAGGCGCTATATCAAATGCAAGGATTATTATTGTTATATTTCAAACTGTGTCTATATGTTTAAGACTCAGGTACTGTGACAATACTCTAGCAAGAAGCAATCTGCAAATAGAAGATTTTTTTCCCCAAATTTTCGCTGAATTATTCTTTCTCCAATGCAGATTAAGTACTCACAGCGAACAAGCACGTACAATATGTATTTTGTAACACTACAATTTGAGCTCCTTAAATATTGCCATAAAAAAAAACACAGCATAATTAGAGCAATTTTAAGATGAGATAGGAGAGGATGCACACTCTTCAGCAACAGTGAAAGTGGGTAGGGAGATTTACTTGTAATTTAAGAGCACTCGAGGTAACAATTTCTTCTGAAACTTAATTTCGTTTTTAATTAGAATCGTCAACGAAAATGCTTATAGAAAATTCTGCTTCAAGTGAAAACTTAAAGTATAATTTTTTTTTCGCGTGCAATAAAAACACAGCTTTCACACACAGAATGCTTCCAGGATTGGTATCAGCTGTGGTACTGCACTGTTCTCTCTGAACTCCTCAATTTGATATGCAAACCCTATCTGCTCCTGCAGACACAAGGATATAATAAATCACTGATGACCCTAAGAGATGCATATCGCAATGCAACACAGAATGCACAGGTGCCAGGGATCATCAGAGTTTGTGGAAGAGGCCCCTTTCCCTTCGCTCTTCCTGCTATTAATAAGCTTAAAACACCACCTCCATTGCCCTCGTCGTTGCTGTTACCTGACAGCAGTGTGAAGGTGACTGAATAAATCCCATTCTCCTTCTGTGCCTCATTGCCTTCTGTGTAAGTGATGTCCACCTGAAATTTAACTGGCTTCTGGAACACAGCAGGGCCCCCAGTGGATTTGTACTCTGCTCGGAAACTTGTCTGCGACATGACACTGTGACTTAGGCTGGGGATCTGCAAATCAGAAAATGAATATGCCGTTCATTAATAATAGGGGCAATAGGCCTGCATATCTTTAGGTGACATGATCCTGTATAGTGAATAGTCAGGCAACTCAGAAAATTACAGACTTTAAACAATCCTATTTACAAGCAAGAATGTTTGTTATGGAGTCTTAATGTCAATGTCTTAACCGCCGATTAATCCTTCCTCCACATACTGGTACTGTGAAGATATGTAATTTAAGCACATTTTGCCATTGAAAATGAATTTTGAATTGTTCGTCAATAATATTAACGCTCCTATGATTTTCAGCAGCGAAAAGATGTAGTCCTACCACACTCTCCATGATCTCTTACCCCACGGGAAAAATTTAAATTTCCCTACTGAGCCTGATGTTTTCATGTGATAAAGTGACACACGATTTTGTGACTATATGGTGTTTTGGGAACTAGAGCAGATTACAGAGCACTTGGTACAGTAGTAAACCATCATTTACTGACAGCTACAAATCCCATAAGAGGCAATCATTTTGGCAGGCAGATTTCAAGCCGTCAGTTCCAACCTGACTCCCCCATTAGACGAGGAGAAAGGTACATGTTCTGTAAAATGTTTAGTTTTTTTGGGGGGGTGGGGGTTCCACAATTGTCTTAGCAAGCTGGCCTTTCTCCTCTGGGAACTACCTTTAATTCCAACCCAAACGGATGGAATGACTAAGTCAAAGGGGGGAAGGTTGTGCAAGCTACAGTACAATGTTTCCATGAAAGCTGTGACCTTCAGTGCTCCTATCATATTCATGCCAGTATCCCTTTCCACTAGGCTTGCTTTCTGTTCACTGTTCTCAGTTATGTCAAGTCCAAGGTTCTTTGGTGATGGCAGCCACCTGCTGTATTATTAGTGGGCTGCAGTGTGAAATGAAAAACGGGCTGCTTTGGAGTCTGATACATGCACACTGTTCCAGTCCTTAGAGAAAGAAAGATCTCCACAGGACTCGACTAGAGTAAATGGCAAACCGTTAAAAAAGAACAAGCTCTCCAGATCACAGACAACTGACTCTAGGAAGCTTTACCGTTCAGGCTAAATATAAATACTGTATTCTTAACTAAACCGGCCAAGCTTGCAATTTAATCGATCGGCAGCAATCAGTATGGGCCGTTTCTGCACAACTTGATCATCACATGAAACAAATCTTTTACACAGCATGGGAGAGAGCAAAGAGATGATTTCTTACTTTCCACAACGACTGGGCACATTGTGTGTGTGATTATCTTTTAACGACGTAACTCGAGTTACAGAACACTGCGTGCAGTGGATAGAAAGGCAAGTCAAAAAAAACGTTTAGTTGAATGAAAAATTGACATTTTGTCCTGTGCTGCAATGTGTTTCTCAATTTCAAATAACCAAATAAAATAATCAGTTATTTTGTTTGCGACATTTCAGCATACCCATTTTATGTGTGTTCACGGTGCAATTACAGACAGAAAGGGGGAAAAGCCCTTTCAAGGTTTCAGTGTATTTCCATTAAAATCTGATACTTATAATAATAATAATAATAATAACTTACTGATAGAAAGGCATGGACAATGTCTGCCTTAATGGAACTCAATGGCTTGTCTTTGATGACCACAAAGATCTGCTCCTCTTTGTCCAGGTTGATAAAGTTACCAAACCACGATTTTTTGGCGAGTCTAAATGACAAGGTAAAGGAACAATGATGTCAGTACTTTAGTCGGAAAAACATTCTTAAAGTAAGTATTTTAAGTTGCAGTAAGAACGTTTGAACAAAACATTAAGCTTTGGAATACAACTGTAGCAATCAAAAGAATCTGCATTGGCTGAGGAACTGGACCTTACAGCTACAGTAAATTACCCACATAATTTACCGCGGGGTAATTATGAGCAATGCAATGTGTAGATCTACAGAGGCATTAATGTTAATGGTATACAACTCATAAGTGTCAAACCGATTAAAAAGTGCATTTAAATGCATTATGTTAATGGACGCTTTGTGAATATTCTAATATCCTCAAAGATCCTGATACTAATGGTGAAACAGCTGCAAATATTGCATTTGAAAGACTCATCAATTCCAGACTATAATTCCTCAATCATAATAAATGATCTGTTTTTAATGTTCAAATAGCACATAGTGGGCTGTGGTGCAAGACCAGATAAGACGAGTTGTCATTCACTGAAGATGGAAACTGAACTATGCACCAAGTTTCTGTAGCCACTGCCCTCGTTGCTTAAGAGTCAGCTCTGCATCATGCAGTTTAGTTTGCCTGCTGGTTAACATTGGTGGCATTGTACGTAGAAAGTTACTGCGACAGAATAACTACAAATGATCTTAAAATTGGATTATTGCCATGCTTTATCTTGTACGGTTAGTTACGGCTCACAGAACTATTGAGACCTCCTGATAACTTGTTGGGTTATGTCATTGCCAGGTGTGCTACCTGGATCTATACAGATCTGGAAGATCCCAGGTTAATAATAATAATCCGTGCATTTGATATAGTGCCTTATCACGTCTTCGAGACGTCTCAAATCGTCTTTTTGTTTTGGTTGAATCACTGGTCTGTGTTAATCTCAACCTGGTCAGCAATGGGGGCACTACAGTTGGTTTCAGTTCCCTCGCCCCCACCCCCCCCACCCTCTCCCCCACGTATCAGACGAGGATAGGATTGCTCGCTGCTGTTTAGTAGCTTGCTGACATTCATTGTCCAAAATCTTGCAGGAGGTGTCAGTGCCTAAGGTACTGTACGCCAGTATGAACTAGTCACTTCAGTGGGTTGTGGAGGGCAGGAAATGAACTATGTAAACAAGAAGAGAAAAGACCACTGCAATTTTGAGCAATAATTTTAATTGGTCCCTTTTGCAACATTGCTGCAACAGTGCTAGCCATCAAGAGACTGGAACTGCTGGAGTTAAGTGATGACTTAGCTGTGTGTTGCTGGCAATGTAATTGCATCAAGCGTTTAACAAGTAATAAAGAAACGCCAACGTTACCACATTAAAACACTGGTGAGAAGCAAAGTTCCACTCTGAGAGGAAATTACCTGTGGCACATTGTGAATTTACATACATATGCAGCCTCTCTTGTCTTTTTCTTTCACCCCCACTCATGAAGTCATTAGCATAATTCTTGAAATTGCTCCTCCACTTCAGTAAAGCAAAAAAATGGTCTTCAAATATTCAGAGTCCATGACTCAATCAAGCAGCCCTGATTAACACTGACGCAGGAATGAATAGAATTACACTGAATAAGCTCATTAAAGCACATCATTATGTTCTGATTTTTTTTTAAACAGGGATCTTGCTCAACATTAACCTCTTCAAGCTTGTTCAAATTGCCAGTAACTAACCCGTTTGCATTTGCACTAAACTTTCAATTAATTTGGGTCCTATTTCAAGGGTCAGTGATACAATGGATAGTTGAACTCTCCATCATTCTGTTCCACAACCATTTGGCCAGGGGCTGGCTTTCAGCAAAACAAGAATGATTCTGTCATTGACTTTCTCTTCCCGTTCCCCAACCACCACCATATTTCACATAAAAGGCAACACTTACACATGGAGCTCTCTCTGATATCCTAGAAATAATTAATGAAACTCAACAGCTGAAACAGAGCCACAAACACGACTTGCATTCCCCTAAAAAGGATAAAAAAGAACTGAGCTCACGTCTTTTTAATAAGTTGACTCTTATCTAATATTACCATCAGACATTGCAGTCTTCAAAGGGCTGAAGAAATGTTCTAAGTGCCCTTAGAATATCTAAATGGAATCAAATGCTAACTGCAGGGCAACCAGGTTTACGTGTACACTATTGTAACACTGAGTTTTAAAATAGATTTGGGCACAATTAATGTTGCAAAGCATTTATTCAGCTTTGCTGTCAAAAACATTGCGGAAGTATAGAAAGGCGAGTTTCTCCACATTACACCAGGTAGTCACTAACACTTTCGGAAGTATTTGATCTTGATTTTTGCCCTGGTTTCTGGTTTCCTTCTCCACAAGTGACTGTGCAGAGTGATTCACAAACAAAGAAACTGCAGCAAAGCTAAATCTGCATTAATCTTGAGCGGACCCATCTACGCATTGTTTTCCACCCTCCCTCCCAATGTGAAATAAGTGCCATAATGAGTGGATGGAGCAGAGGTGGGTGAATAATGCGGCATTTGATTCTACTGTAACTCTAAACTAATTTTGTGCCTGGTGCTAGCACGATATGTACTGCCACCCACTACTTCCCATGGTGCCAGCTCCCTATTATGTGTCTACAAGTGGGTTGCGCCCTTAGCCCACATGGGCAGCCAGCCCAACGATATAGTGTTCACATCACTGACACGTACAACAGCTCAGAGGTCCTCAGAGCTCAGAAAAGCTGCCATTGATTTGGAAATGAAGCTCTATTTTGCAATTTCCAAAGAACTGCGTGTGCAAAGTTGATTGTAACTTCACTGAAAATGCATCTCAGTGCAAATGGGGCAAATTATCAGAAACTCATGAAATCCTAGGGCTGCTTTCAGTCAAATGCGTTTGTGGAATCTAAACACATTAGAGCATTCTTGCCATGGTGACTTTGCCTAATGGTAGTATGTGGGCTGCAGCCGATTATGTGGTCTCTCCGAGAGCAAAGTGTTGGTTAAGAGGAGCGTAAATGCTTGCAAGCTGCTAAGTATTTCACAGAAATGAAAGCACGATAGAGCACAGCAATTAGAGATTACTTGTGAAGTATGGATTTCTCAACTTAGCAAGATGCAGCGATCAGATCCAAACTATTTCACTTTCTTTCGGTTAACTATTTCCAGCTGATGGTGAAGTGACGGAGACTGACTTGCTGGTTGCAGTGTAAAAAAAAAGGGCTCAATTTTAACACCACCTTTTGAAAGGAAGGCAACTCTACGATAAGGTTAGTAGAAATTCTAATGGCTTCAGTTACTTGTGGGTCTCCTAACTCAAGCTCCCTGCTCAGTATCGGAAGAATGTACATATTCATCATTTAACTCTCATTAACTCATGGAATTCATTCTACTTGCACCATCCCTATAATCATTTAGGGGAAATTATATACACTCTGCAATTTTTATTTTATGAGCTGAATGGATGTAATTATTAAGTTGGTTGGAGAGACCCAGATATTAATACACTGAATGAAACAAATCAGTAGCTCACTGACAAAAGCAACACTCAGCAATAACTTTGCAACCAGCAGAAAAAAAGAGCTTCTGTTTCTGTTCCAGAACTGGCCACTAAAAAAAGCGAGCCGTGCAAAAAATGTTGGAAGCAAAAGTAGTGAGACTTTATTTTCTGCCTATCGATCAACAAACGTGGACAACATAGAGCAATGGGCAAGAGGCAGCGACTTACTCTGGGGAAGATTCTGGAGTTAAGCTTGACATCTCTTCTGGTGTAGGTACTACATGGAAACAACAGAAAGACACATTTACACTCTATTTCAATCAAACACTTTTGTTCCTCAACAGGAGTTGCAAAAGCTGTAATTGATCATATCTAACAAGCAGTTTAATACTTCAGTTGCTCCGATGACTGGTATCGATCTGCATTGCTCTTGATGTGCCAGAAAATAGGCACAAGCAATTTCAGCAAACAGAACGATGCAACAGAACGCGAGCAAAGAAAGAGTCATCTTGCTCAAAAACTATGGATTTGTATTTATGCTTTAATCCATTTTGAGTCCGAATGATGCAAGGGGAAACGTATGAAGGCTTTCCTAAGTCTGAATGATGGAGTTAATTTGGCCAGTCTGGATTTATTGGGCTTTCAGGCAACAGATGCAATGCCATACCTCTAACTCTTCATTACATCAAAACCATCAAATTCAGAAAGATTACAATCAGAATACTGGAGTGATCGTGAATGCCTCTGATAAACTTCTTTTTAGTCCCAGTCATTAGTCCCAGGTTTGTGTGTACGTGTGAGTGAGAAGTGGTGCTCATAACTGCCTGATCTCAAGTGCTCTGTGATGCTACCATTCATGAGCGGCACTATATAGATGCAAATTGTTGTTGACGTTCTCCTTCAAAGTTCAACACCTAGCAGCCCACTAAAGAAATGGCAGGTGTGCTGGATCATTAATCAAAACAGCTTGAAACCTTCAAAACCCTCCCATTCTGTTTTCTCCCCTCCCCAAGATGGAAGAACCACATTTCCCCAGAGCGGTGGGGGGGGGGGGGGGGGGAGAGAGGGTTTAGGAGCCTAAATTTGGATGTTCGTTGATACTTGGATTTCCAGGTTTCCCAGCTGGTAATCCAATTGTCAGAATGCTTGCATGCTTAGAATTATACTGGTGACAATAGACATTTGATGCAAGACATCAAAACGTTGCCCCAAACAGTGGTACCGGAGAGCGGGAGACTATTTTAATAGCTTCAGACAAATCACAATTTGTGTTTTTAAAAACTGTGCGGAACTGAAACCCAAGAAAATCTTTAATCCCTACGATGGCGCAAGAATACAAGACCATCTTACAGTGCAGCGGATTGAAGCAGTCCCAGTCTTACCCAGTCCTGGAAGAAACAAAAATGAAAATGTACCGAAGTAGGGGCACAGAACCTACCCTGTAATTTCCTGCGATGAAACCGTGGCGATCCAAGAAAACTGTTCTTGATGGAATTCAGCCGCGTCCTCCATGGCATCCCTCCAATGCTGGGACTGGATGGTGGTGTTGGGTTCGGAGTGCTCGCTGGACTCTCCTTGGGAGTGTGGACTGGTGTGCCCTTTGGGGTGGGGAGGGGACTTCCCCTTGGGGAAGGGTGAGGGGTCACCTGTATTATGGGGATAGATTTGGTGCTTGGATCAGTACTGGGGATCAACCTGATAAGAGAAAGCGGGGTAGTCTGGACAGAAGGGACAGACAGTTGGTAAGGTGATGTGACTGCGGGCTGCTGACTCTGAGTGTTTTGAACAGGAAGATTCTGGGGAGCTTTTGTTTCTGCGGTGACAGCGGGAAGAGGGTTGGATTTTGTGCTTTGCAAAGGCTTTTCTGCCAGTTTGCTTTTAGCAGGAAGAGTCTGTGTATTTGGGTTGGGTTGAAACCCTATCTTTGGTAGAAGCATATTACTGGGCTTTGTTATGTTTCTGTTACAGTTAGGGTTTACAGAAGCACGTGTTTTGGGAAAGAGGGTATGATCAGGAGTCTGGGGAGGAACAAAAAACTTTCTGATAGGCTACACGACAGACAATGTCATGCATGTAGAGTCAAAGGAGAAGAGACAGACAGACAGGACAGAGCATGGAACATAGACACAAATCAGGAAGATGGGAGTGCAGAAAACAAAAAAACGTGCTGTTAGGCGGTAGGCAAAGTGTCATAACAAACAAAAGTGAGCATAAGATACTGTCAGATACATCTGCATTCAAAATCATAAGACTTTATGCCAGCAAATTAATAGGAAGAGAAGCAGCACATTGTCATTAATGTGTTTCGTGAACTAACACCAGTACAGAGCAAAACACGGAGCCAAAGTGGCAATAATTGTAACTCAGAGTTAAAGGGTCAAAACAGAGCTAGCAGTTGTTACATCTAGAGGTAAAAAAATCATAAAACAATTGAAAAGCGTGACAATCAAAACTCTAATGTGGGGAACTGTTCAGTTTTACTTACCCTTGGACTGCTTAAGGGGCTGGTTGAGAGACCCGAAGAAGCTCCACTTATTGATCTGGACCTGTACAAAGGATGGATATCTGAATCAATTTATTTCTTTTACATGAAAAACACAAGCTTGGTGAAAATGGTCAAGTTCACAGGCTCCAAAATAAAATGCACTCGATCCTATAATCTTGCAAATTTCCTTCGATCCTTAGTGTTTTGTTTTGTTTTATTTAAGAGGAGAAAGGTGTGCTTACAAAATCATAGCAGCGTGCCATCTTAAATGAAAAATGAACCTGCATTTCTCTGCATGCTACTCTCCCACTTTTATGTGCTCCGTGAATTACTGTGTTTAGACAAGGAGATTATTCTGTAATGAGTGAAAGTACAAGGTAGTGGCCCATTTAGTGCAACAGATAAAACTGTGCCAAGTTTGACTTCTTAATGCTGCGAGTCATTATTTGGATTGTCAGGCAACAGCTACATATTTTTTTACATACTGCAAGCACAACGGTGTCTGAAATAGGCACCGACTGGAAAAAAAGATTCATTCCACAATAAAATTGATGTACAGATTTGCTGAATATAGTTCCTGAAAGAATTCCAGTGTCGTTTCATCAGCATAATACAAAGATTAACCACAATCATCACCATCCCAAGAGACAGAAGTAAGACATTAGGAATCTTACACATGCAGATATACCAAGCAACTTTTTAAACACCTGTTACATTATCCAAGGGAACACCAATGAATGGTTTAAGGAAACCACGAGAACGCCATGCATATACTTAAAGGGAGGAAAACAGCATAGATCAGGCCATCAAAACAGTTGGTTAAGGGCTTCCCAACGTGTGCAAAGTTCAGGCTTCAAAACAAAAGAACAGAAAGTGGGGAAGGTGAATACTATCCAAGCCAGAGGTTAGTCAACACTGTGGACATGGTGTGCAATTCCAACAGTACATAAGCAGCTCAACAGAAGAAAGTTTGCCATTCATATTATGGGGCAGAAACCTCTAGGGTTGGGAAGGGGGGAAGAAGAAAAGATATCTTAGCTATTCCGACAACCATGTGCACTAAGGGCATCTAATGCAGCTACCCACAGTGAGGGAGAAATCATGTGAAACACTTTTACTACCTTTCTTCTTTGTTGATTTTGGGATTGGCATCTGTGATATCCAAGCTTTTACTGAACATACTTTTACTACAGTAGGGACAGAGTAAAACAAAAAAAGAACAAAATTACATTGGTAAATTATTAAAGCAAGGGGCTAGGTTAGAACTCGATATATAGTTGAGAAAAGAAAACTTTGCTGGGAGCTAGCAGCACCAAAATAAGTATCTCAAGCACAATAATATACTGTGTCTCCCCACCCACGTTAGTGAGACACATTTCATCTACTGGCAGTTGTGTTCAACATACCAGGAGAAGAGCAAAAACGTTAGGTGAATACGGAGTTAAGACTGAACAGGAAATAATATCCAGAGGGACCACTTTTGTTCAAAGTGCTCACACTCTCTCTCAAAATAGAAGAAAATTGTATCCTTAAATCAACGTTCCTAGAAGTGAGAAATTCTTGTTGATGAATGCTGCCCTTGACCTCCTGCCTCCTGGCCCAGCCACTCAGGTGACATAATAATAATAATAATCCTTGCATTTAATATAGGGCCCTTATCAAGTCTTTGAGGTGTCTCAAGCTGTTTCAAATAATATACTGTAATGTAAAAGCAGTTGTGGTTTGAGTGAACGAATTATTATTAGTTTTTTTTAAAAGGCATTATTACCCCCTGGAAAGCAATCTGTCAATCGACTAACAACTGGGTTCCTATTTACTGCTAGGTAAACAGAGGAGTGTGGAGTAAGGAAAGTTGCCTAAAGTTTCACCCCATTAGGAAGAGAGCAGTCTAGGTCCCAAAGTAGGTCCAATAGGTTTCCTGAGGACCGGAACTTTGCACCAGCCTGAGAGCTAACCCGAGAGCCAAACTAGGAAAGGATCAGTATCAACAGCCTCTCAGAGTAACTCAGAACTACTGCTCCCACTGAATTCATTGCAACACTTGCAGCTTCTCTCCAGTGTTAACAGTTCAGCCTGACATAGGAAGAAATGGATTCCAAGGAGCATCGTCAAGCAAGAAGTTCTCACATCAGGCAAAGTATTTTATGGGGACATGATTTTCTTTTCTTGCTAGAGGGTGTGTTTAGAACAAAGGGTACTTTACTCCAGAATTTTTTTTCCCCCTTTAACAGTTTGAGCACTTGAAAGATGATATTCTTCAAAAAGGATTATGATTTAGAAACACATTTATTACTAACAATACTTATATTCAATATAACTGCTTTTACACCTTAGAGAATACAAACTGATTGAGTTACAAAATGAGGCTACCTCCTTTTTTCGCCATCTGGTGGCAACTTTATCTGACACTTTGCAACGCAAAACACAAGCAGTCCTCCTAGGACATCCAGGCATGCTCAGGTCAAGAACATCTTTGAACTGCACAACATTAAGGTTTGCCAGACTCTTCTATGCAACGTCTCGAAGCTCAGAGTGGGAGTGGAGGGAAGCACTGGGTTTGTGGTCTGAAAGTGCCCTGGAAACGTCGATATTCTTCAAGTGTTAACAAAATAACCACAGCCTCCTCAATGGAGGATCTCCGGCATCAAACACTACCCTGAGATCAATCCCTCTGTTAGTTTGTGAAATAGCATTTCATTGTGTGACACCACAATACAATGCTGTACCTCTGGCCATGCTGTGCCATCTCAATAGCCCGTCGAGCTGGAACAGGAGAGCCTCCATCGGTCACACTCAGTACCTCCATCGATTTCCTTTCAGGTCGTCGTTTGCCATGTCGGTTTAACATTGGTGAGTCTACTCTTTTTCTAGGTGGATCTTTAAACACCCACGACAATTAAAAAAACTGCATATTAAAAATCTTCATTACGTCATTTCTTTTCTGTACATATTAGATCACCGTACTCAACCATTTTCTATGTTTAGCTATAAACTAGACTGGCAGACTGAACACACTGCAATTAAAACTTGCGCACTAGACAATTCCATTACAACATTCAAATAAATGATAAAGGATATTCAGCGATACAAATGTATATTAATACATCTTAAATTACCATTAACTGTTTTGTAAGCTTTAATCAAGTTCGTCTTTTACAATCAAGCATTTTAACAGTCAAATCAAGAGAAGCTCATAACTACTTAGTCAAAATATAACACTTGAGCTATGGTGTCTACAAATTACAGCTAAAAGTTGTCCAGTGCTAATTCAATCATTGAACAATTCAATCTAAAGAAGGCCAGTAGACAATACCAGATAAAAACACATTTTACACAAAGTGAATTAGGTTCTATATCACGCTGATGTTTCCAGTGAATGTGGCAATGGATCAATCACAATTTGCAATTTGAGGATTAAAAAAAGCAGTTCAGGAATTGTAGCACATAACTGACAAGAAATTGATTGGTAGTTCATAATTCCAGGGCAGGATCAGGTCTGAGTTTACCTTGAGTTGACTGTAAAGAGCTCTATAAGATACCAATGTGCCTACACCTTACACACACCATCTAACTAAGATTATTCAGCGAGCTTTACTAAAACAATCACAGAGGTCCAGCACTCTTACCTATATCAACTCGAGGGGGTAGATCTTCATCTTCATGACTTGGATACCGCTCTTTTCGATCAAGAAGAAGGAAATAGATCATTTTTTCTTGATTTTCTCTGCAAATCAGAAAAATAGTTGGTGCATTTTAGTCAGTGAACGTTACAATATATCTGGTGTAGACATTATGTGACTGCAAATTTGGATTAAGGAAGATCTGACAGCAAGAAATAAAGATGCAAATGCTCCTTTCAAACTGTATAAATAGTACAAGTTTATGAGATTAATCGCACCAAAGGAAATCTGTTGCATGACACTGTAAGGTGTGATTACATTTATTGTATATCCAGGCTTTTATATCCTATCACTTAAGCATGATATCATTCAGCATTAATGAAAGTATTTCTTTGCACAGAAGACATTCAAAAGCTGAAACAGGTTACCAAGAGCATAACAGAGGCTTGGATACTGGATCATTTAAGAACGTCTGAATGTTATCATGGTAAAACAGTGGAACTGAGATTCTGAAAGAAAGAGATCATTTGAACCATTTGCGATCTTGGCTTCAGAACAGAGGGAATTTGGGGAAAGACATTTGGTGGGGGTGCAGGAAGAAAGATAAAAACTACAGAAATAATAGTTAATAGGTAATAATAGAACAACTAATGTTGAAACTAATCAGGTTTCACACGTCCCGTGGGTGTGAAACATTCCCTCAATTTTTTTCCTCTCTGAACTCTCTTTACTCAGTTTAACTGCAGCAATTCACTCATGTGGTGAAGAAGGTAGAAGTTAATCCCCGCACACACTTCATGAATGTGCGGGGAGAGAGGAAATGAGTACGCCTGGTGGCAATCCCACTGCCGCTCTGATCACTTTATTATTCGTTCCTCAATTTGCCACGTTTAGACTTTAGATAAAAAATTCATGTTTAATCTGAGTGATAGATCAGAAATGGATTGATGAAGATTGTACTCCCGTATGCACAGGCTGATGAATCTTAAACAATGGAATAACGTGCCATGAATCAGTAAACAGTGGACATGGGAGCTCACTGGCCCCAGTAGTAATTGCTCTGTGGTGATAAATGTGGGATGTGGACTCTCAACTCTCAAGCTGAGATTATCTTGCATTTAGTGAAAGAAATTTAAAGCATAAAAAGGTAAAACATTTCCGGAATTCAATAAGGGTCAAATGCTTTTTTATGCCTGTGTCCCAATGCTCACAGGAGAAGGGAGAGACCAACAATACGACCCTGTGCCTAATGTACATACTGAGCTTTCTATGGCATGTTAAATGGCAATTCAGTTCAATTCTAACCATGGAATGTGAATTCCTGTGTTCCATCAGGTAATATTACTGTTTTAAGCTTTTCTAGGTTCAGGCAGATCCGGAATTCAGTGAGAGATTTGCATGGTGAATTTACACTCACTGCGTATTTACTGTCAGAACTCAATGTATATTGACTGGGATTCAACCAACATTTTCCTTTGCTCGCAGGTTGAGTGTAGTGACTGCTATGTACGATATTCTGATGATATTGAACTGAGACCAGCTAACTCTTGAGATCAAGGACTGAATCTTACACATTCGTGATGTGTAGAAAGTTGCCACCAAATAAGCCATTCTTTATCTGCACAATCTTCAACATGTTGTGCAATCATTAACACGTAACAAGCACAGAGTAAAATATTCTCAGTGACATCACCGCAAGTACCAATATAGTTTCAACAAACTCTTTTTTTCGCGCCGTTTATATTGGTCTATGAATTAATGCAGTGTCATCTAATCCTTATTAATTAACCATTGCACAACCTAGTAAATATTTTGACCCCCAATAAAGTAAAAAAAAGTTTAACCTGTTCCTGCTTCGAACAGTAAAAGTTGCATTGACTGGTTTCTGACTTAAACCATCACACGATTCCGTGCGTCAAGCAGCAAGCCGGCAATTAGATTGGGGCTATCACTGGTACAAACCTATTTTTCTAATGCTCCTCACGCTGTGTCTTCCTCTAGTATGATGTGCCAAAATATCATCCTCTCTATTAAGGTATCATCAGTGTTTTTATTGAACTATGCTACTTTCATTCCACCTCCCTCTCCCTCTCCCACTGGAAGCTCCTCAGACTGATCACAATAAGCAGTTCCCACTCTATTTATTACCTCTTCACAACATGGTCAAGCTTCACCATCCCTGTGGAGTTCAGCACGTCTCACACCAATCAATTGCGTGCTGCTTACTGAGCATCGGGGAGTAGAATACTATTGATGATGAATCGTGCTTATTGGATGATATAAATGGAAAATGAAAGCAGTGAAAGAATATTCTTTAACAAAGAGGGAATAAAACCAGTTGCAGGTCTGTGTCTCTGTTCCCCATTCAATGGTCACCAAAACAAGTGTGGAATAGGTACGGTTTGCACTGAATACAAATTGGATATTGTAACATTGTAATAAAGTAATAATAATCCTTGCCCTTGATATTGCGCCTTATCACATTGAAATTTCTCAAACTTTACAGAAGTTTTAGTAAAGTGCAGTGACTGTCTCTGTAGGTGAACACAACTACCAATTTGCCCAAAGCAATATCTCACATACAGGCATGAAGTGAATGATCAATTTTGCATCTGGGAGACTTCTGACCGGGACACCAGAAGAAAACCCCCTTCTTGTTTTGAATGCCGTGGAATCTTTAATATCCACAGCAACTGGCAGGCAGAATCCTGGTCTAATGCCCATGACTAATGAAGGACTGGATACCCAACAATGCAACACTCTTTCAGCACTCTATTAGAGCGTTGTCATCTTAGACTATGAGCTCAAAATCCCAACATGGGGTTTGAAGCCACAGCCTTCAGATTCAGAGGGGAGAGGACTATCAACTGAGCCAGGATGACATTGGGAAGTTACACCCGATTAATGATGGACACTGCTGACGTGATAGTACTCAGCTGGTAAATATAAATGGAAAAATCAACAAAGTGATAAAAAACTTACTCGTCTGATACCAAATCCTGCATGAGTTTGTTCTTATCTCGGAAACATCCTAGCGAGTGCATGCTGTCCAGGACATCAGGATCAATGTCCTCCAGTGACGGAAGTGAACGAATTTGTACCTTTCTTGGCACAGGCTGCTCTGGTTCCGGTTCATTCTTGCCTCCTCTGTAAACACACCAATAAAACACAATTCCAGCTCCATAAAATAAACTGCGTCTCACCATCAGTGGGACCATTTATGTCGAGCTACTTAGAAATCCTCAAGTCTTTCTTTGGGAACTCATCAGGTGACAAATGTCAAAGCTGGGAGATGAGATTCTCTTTTGCTTCGTTTTTATATTCACTGTCAACGTTTCAAGCCTATCCAGCACGAGTTAGATATAAAGTTTCCTCTCCTCCATCCTCAATTGTTGAAGCTGAATTCAACGATTCTGTTTCATCCCAACCTAACAGCACCCCTATTGCACCAGACAATTTACCACAGCTCCACTCTTGTGGCTTTTGAGTGGGAAAAATCAATTGGCCCTGAAACAGAAGCAGTTTATGTGCTGTCAACGTGTCGTTATCAGGAGCTGGACTGAGACAAATTAATTCCATCCCATTAGTATGGGCTACATTTGAGTCCCAGTCCCACAGGTAAATGGGAGTGTTCTGAAGCACTAAGCTAGGCAGCTCGTCCTTTATGATTGTCTCTAAGTGAATACACGTAAAATAGAGCTCATCATTTACATACTAATGAAGTCAATCGACTCACACAGCAAGGTCACTCTTGCACATGTGCCAGTTGTAGATCATGTAATAAAATTCCCACCACTCGCATACAGTATTTGAACGACATGAAAACTGTCGCCTGTGCTGAAATCAGCTGCACTCAATTAGTAACAAAGAGACATACTGAAACTTGTTGTACACACTGAATAGACGGTGCTCAACTCTGCTGAAAACAACCTGAAATACGCAAGACATTAAGTCGCATCCTTTTTTGATTCTGAAGAAACTGAGCGTATTTAGTTTCCTGTTGATAAAGGAGGAGCCTGGATAAAGAAATGAAAACACTGAGGGCCCAAGATCACAATTCGAGATTAGAGAGGCAGTGAAGATGGCTTTCCTGACTAGTGATACCGTCAGGCATAACTCACTCCAACTGAGATGAGAGCCAGGAGCCAGTTCACCCACAGTGCAGATGCACATCTAAAACAATACCGATGAAATGATAGATCAGCAGCATACTATTTTACAGTCTGGATCTGAATCAGCTAAGCTCCTGACTGAAGCTTCGTGTGATATTTGCAAATTCTTGCAGTGAGTGAGTACTGGCCCACAGCAATGGTTTTTAACTTTTCTGGTGTACTTGCACACTGTACCATAGAATAAGATAGAGATGTGTTCCCAATCTCATCTGGGTCAAAGGGAAGGGGCAAGGAAAGAAATTCCCAAGACCCTGGCCCACAGCTACTGGTTGATTCTATATTGGTGTTGTATGGAGAAGGCTTGCTCTTGCCACCCACTCACTCACAACAATGTTTATTTTATTGTACTGGAGAAGGGGGAGGAGGTTAAAGACAAGACGCATAAAAATAGAATGCGGGAAAGACGAGCGAAAAGCAAATCTAAAACAAATCTTATCGCAAAATATTAGCTGTTGACAAACATTGCATTGTGATAAGTTTAGTAAGTTTTGTTCAGGAGAAATATTTCATACATTGATAAAAAAGAGGTCTTGAGAAGAAATTGAATTTCGAACCATTCCATCGCGCTTTATCAGGTCAACAATGTGGTACGTGATTTGCGAGTGTAAGAAATTAGGAATAGTTCAACAAGTTGAATTTGCCAGGAGGAAAGACAAAGATCTCAAAGATTGGAACAAACACATAATAGTAAATGCCTTCAAACTAATAATTGTACTTACATATACCAAGAATGTTTCTGGATCTGGTCTAGCTGTTAAGAAAAAATATGAAATAATATATTAATTGATGGCCAGCAGGATAAAGAATTGCACCATATTATGTTGTATAAATATACCTATACACACACGCAGGGACACAACATAAACATTTTAATAGAAAATTCTGTCAAAGCTACCTCATATGTTTTTCATCAAACTGCTATTTAATAACAAATGGACTGAACTCTACAATTCCATTAGGTTTTTGGTTGACTTGAAAGGTACAACAGGGTATTTATTATAAACTCATTTAACACACCTCAGTCAGTAGCTTTGGACTCGCCTAAAACTGGTTACACGTTTACAACAGTGAATAAGCTCTGTAAATGGCTGGAGGCAGCATTATTTTTCTTCCTTCAGCAGCAGTGTAAGGGATAGTGCTCAGCTTTTTCAATAATGTCAGGGCAGATTTGGCAAATTTACGCCGCTGTGCTTTAAACACAAACAGATGTCGCGCGTGAATAATAAATCTTTAAATCCTCCCTGTCAAGAGCCAAGTCAACACAACCCGATAGAAAATGACTACTTGGCTTTAAATACGCATTCAAGACCACGCTCCTGTGTTGGGCAAGATAAATAGATTGAAACAACCAGTTTACATCAAATCATAGAATCAAAGATATTAGTTCCTGAATGTAGTCTCAGCAGCTTCAGTGTACGCTCTGCCGCCTTACCTGCCTTTGATTAACGAGCTTGTGGAAAGTGCATGCGATTTCCACTAGATTCAGAGCATTGCAAACGATTTGCAAATACAGTCGTGAATCCCTGTTGCGAGAGGGTAGGGCTCTGGAACTCTCAGGAACTACGCTCAGACACCCATTTCTATTCTGACTTCCCTAAAATCAGCATTTGAGCCCAATTCCAAAGGATCGATCGTGACATCCAGGATTCACTAGTTCCAATTCCTTTTGCTCATGTCCCAATTTACACCCAGCTGTCAACCGATCAGCAGAGAACCAGATATCCCCCCCTCCCCACCTCAATTTACCAGTAATGAGAGATCAATCGCCCTTTGATGTTTAACCAAAAAAACTCAAGAGAAATGTCTTGTTCGATCTTAACTGGTAGGTGAGCTACCAACATGAACTTGTAACATACTCAAGCAATGAATCTTTTTTAATAGAAAAATAAAGGACTTCCTTCACTAAAGGTTTGTTGTTAACAGGAATAAGACAATCAAACGGCAGGACTTGGCATGAACATGTGGGAGGAATAAAATTCTCCCAGCCTCCTTGGGAATATATAATAATAATCCTTGTATTTGATATAGTGCCTTAACTTGTTGTCAAATCATCTCAAAATGCCTCACAGGACTTACTGTCAAGTATAGTGACTGTGTATTTTAGGTGAACACTGTAACAATAACCATCAAAATCAAGCCTGAAACTGAATTTTTTTTTTTAATTTTTGGAGCGTATTAATATACATGAGCAAACTCAGGAGAGATTGCAGGTGTGTATTCTTGCATTAGAAATAAATTTAAATTGATTAGAGCAGAAATATTAGGTAATATTGAGTGATAAGCTTATTCATAGTTGTCAGCACCACACTGCATTAGTTTTCCAGCTCATTTCCAGACTAATGATAATAAAATAAAGTAAAAAGAGAATAGAAGCCATGGATACATTTATAATAATGTTAATGACACTTTGGAAACCAACTTCTTCAAAGAAATTTGGGAGCCATTAGTTCATCATTAATGACAAGAAGGTGTGCATTAACTGATGATTAAAACACACCCATGCATAACGTAGACTGAATACTTCAGTGCTTAATAACAATGTATGTTAATTAACAATTAATATACAAGGAGCTCAAGAGTGTTCAACTTTTGTTTATGCAGAAAATTACTTTGCTGATTAACGGCTGATCTGTAATCTAACATCCTATTGAATAGGGACAGCAGCATTACTTAATCCTTTTGAGATATATTTTCTCCCACTCTTCTGAGCGCCCTGTCCTCTCTTTGCAACACAAAAGGACTGATAGACAGTCTATTCACAGCCACTGGTGGGCATGCTTATAAATGACCTGGATACATCCTCAACGCATCCCCTTAATAATCTGGTTGATGTGAAAAACTCATCATATGGGGAAATCAAGGATTTTTTTCATATCAAAAGAACACAAAAGGCATTTGGATTTGGAGGTACTTCTTCCCATTTGAGATCAACCTTCTAGAATCCCAGCCTTAATGTCTTTCTGATAACTGATATGAACTGTGAACTATCCTCTGTGTAAAGGAATACTTCTCAGTCTCTGTCCTAAAATATCATTCCCAACCTTAAACCTGTGCCCTCTTATCCTTGGCTTATTTGGGTTTTATTTTTTTTCTATTTGGCACCTGATATACCCTCTCAATGACATTGCTTTTCAAATTTGAAGATCCCTAGCTCATCTAGTCTTTCCTCATCACTCTCGTTGACACTGAGAATCAGTTTGGCTGTCCTCCTGTGTCCTGTCACCCGGATGCAAGCAGTCCCTATACATCGCATCCTCCTTTTCAAACTGATGGCCTGCTGTAAAAAGTTGCCCTTGATGGGAGCAACTGGCCCAAGAAGTTAAGCACAGCAAAGATATAGAGGGAAAAAGAGGGACATAGAGCTGAGATCCATTTCCCAGGATTGAGAGCAAAGAAAGGCAATGCCCAGCACTCTGTAAACCTTAGCAACATCAGTTTGTGAAACACAGGAGTGTGTGTGTGTGCCCAAACCATGGAAGCATGTGCGTGGGGTGGAGGTTGCAAGTCCAAACAATTTCCATCCACTGTTTTCTAGAAAAGAAATATTTAGTCATGATTGACATATTTAGTCATTCAAAACCATTGTATCTATAGTCAGTCTCCATGTTTCCTATTTACGTAGCTAATAGTCAGCCTGAATGCTCCCTACGTTCAAAGCGGCTTGTCAGACCTGTGCTAATCCATTCCTATCTTAAACATAAACTGATCAAGCTGCTATTTCTCAGCAATGATTAGGTTCGCGAAGCAAACCGACTTCATTCCCTTCTGAAATATTTAGCGGTATAATTATTGTAGCGTAAACAAATATCACCGAGTCTGAGTAGCATTTTGTGCAGAACACAAAGTAATCAATCCTTAATGGATATTACACACTTCAAAACCCATGGAAAACAAACCAATCTACTGTTTCATTGTGTACAAACTCTACTCCCCCCAAAATACTCAGCATTCGTAGCAAATCCTATGATGAACCATGTTATAACCAATGCAATTTTCCCTGCTCGAGAATGACAAGGTGATGTATTACAACGCAAACAGACTTCAGCAGTGAGGGACGGGAAGTGGGTATGCAAATGCAGACAAGCCTTCAGCAGAGATTGCATTGGCACTGTAATTGAAGTATTTACATATACATCTAACAAACTGAAGAGCTTTGAGAGATAGGCTGATGTAAAGAACTGAACTCAAATTTATCCTGAAATGGCAGCCATCCTATCGGTTAATGGGCAGGCAAAGAAAAGGTTGCGGAATAGCATTTCATAGACATTACAAGGAATTAGACAACTGTCAATCTTTGTATTGGGGAGATATTTTAAACAAATTTTCTCAGTTGAAAACAGGAGATGGCACATGCAAATCCCCAAACTCACAATAAGCAGTAAGTAGTTTTGAGAACTTTTTCTTTTTATGTCAATCAAATCTAAAACTGCTGAAGGTTCAGGAGACAGGCATTGGTGAAGGCACGGATTTCTTTATCCTGAGCCAGTTAAGGAGATTTTGAGTTATTTGCCAGTCTGAAAAAAATAACCTTGGATATATTTTCACATAAAATATAAAATAATAAAATAGATGTGAAAATGTTTAGCTACTAGAAGCACTGTACAATGCTAGGGATTGAGTCAGCAGTTGTGCTTCAGTTAGTAATTTTCACCCACAAAATATACAGTCAATTCACTTTACAGTATATTCTGTAAAGTGCTTTGAGACGTCTCGAAGACGTGGTAAGGCACTGCATCAAATGCAAGGATTATTATTATTATAATTTATTTGAATAGAGACTTTTAATTAGGCTAAAAATTACACTGGGAAAGAATGCAACAAGATAGGAAAGGTCTCCATTTCTTCAGCTATGGATTTTACTCCAATTCAGAAGGTTTTCACTGTACACTTAAATGCACTTGACATAGTGGAACAATTGCACTGCATTGCTATCCTTGCACAATTTTTCAATGATATTCATGGAAGACTGGAGCATGCATGATACGTATGGTTAAGCAAGAGATTAATACGCCTTTTCAGTTGGAGGAGAGAAAGGAAAAAGCAATACTTACTGTAAAGCGTTTTGTGGCATCCACCTCAATCATTCCCTTTAAGAGATTTTGGCAGTCCGGCGGTATAAAGTGTGGCATGTGAAACACTCCACGCTTTACCTTTTCCAACAACTGTCTCAGATTATCATCATCAAATGGCAACGCTCCCTGCAAAACCAAGAGTGTTCAGTGTTAGCCGTGTTGTTTATCATGTCAACCGAGTAAGAACCATGGTAATAAATACATCAAAAATGCCTTCGCCACGACACCTTTAGAGCAGATAATCTTTAAACAAAGGAGCCAACAAGGTTTGCAAGCTTATGTTCTAAACTTTTTTGTAGAGGAGAGAGAGAGATATTCCAAGATCACAGTAAGATGCTGGCTAACGCTTGTTCAGCAGAAATGGCGCCGACACTCTGTCCTTTCCCATATCATCTTTGTCTCGGAGGAGATGTCTGGATGAAGCTTTGGACACAAGTCAAAACATGTTGAAATGAAACAAATGTACTGTACATTTTATGGACTCTTATTGCATAATCACAGCAAGAATCTAGAGAAAGTCTTGTTAAAGAAAATAAACCAACCTATTGCTGGCATGTGATGATTATCATCGTCTATTTATTAATTGTCAGACATGTTAAACTGCTGCTAGTGGTTAACAATAAAAAACTGATGTTGGGATCCATCAACTGCATTCTAGAAATAGCAATTTTTTGCTATTTACGGTATTTATAATGGGGCTTATAAAAAGATAATGAAATGATAGCATGTCCTGTGGGCTTACTCGGGAAATAAATAGCTCTTTACTTGTAGTCAGTTCAAGCCCCAAATGACAACCTACATAAAGAAAGAAAGTGAATGGTCCTTTTCCCCCCATTCTTTACTTGCTATCTCTACCAAGAATCCCTATTAAAAATCCTCTGAATAAACCAGATCAATGAATCTCATTTTCCCGAGATTATTCTCATTATTTTCTTTAAATTGCAGAATGTTCAGGGCAGATAATTGCTTCAAAGTGGACTTAAAAGTGCAAGACTCCGATATATTTTGTGTGTCTGAATCCAGTCTACCATGGTTGAATTTTGTTGTGGATATTGGAGTTTTACAATTAAAACCACCCTCCTCATAAATAATTTCTTCACAGGAGCAGATTGTATGCAGTATTGCACGACGACGTATAAAATAGAAATATAATTCCTTTAAAGGTTTCAAGGACAATGAGAATCAAACACAATCGCTTTTAATTTGTTTGAAATGTTACAAACAAGAACAAGCTGTAACAGCGGATACATGTACAGCAGTAAGCAATACATGGGTTCCAATAAATACTGTTGCAACGCAATGCAACCTTGAAAATGTTTTTGTTTTCTAAGATCTGCGGACTTGGCTCTGCCGAAAGCTCTGGGCAAGATATCAGCTTCAAAAAACTGTAGGAGCAGGAGAATACCATCAGGGAAGAGGAAATCCCCCAATTAATCAGATCAAAAGGAAAATAAATATATACGGGCGCTTGCAAATCACATACTGTGCCAAGTCCGCTTTGAAGCAATATCTGCCCTGAACATTCAGCAATTTAAAGAAAATAATGAAAATAATCTCTAGAAAATGAAATTCATTGATCCGGTTTATACCCAGCATTTTGTAACAGAGATTCTGATCAGTTTCTCAAAATGAGGGTGGCTCCTCGGGGAGGAAATAATTCAAAAACCTTCCTGCATTACTTTTTAGGTAACTACTTGGTTTCTGACAAAGTAGCAGCAAACCACATCTACTCAATGCAGAACACAACAGAATTTATCCCCAGGCCATGATTAATACCAGCTATAAATAAAAGCTTTTTGATCAAAGGACAACCCTGTGTAATTAATGTCAGAACCAAAGAAGCAGAGATCATGGCCCACATTAAATAATGATGAAAGAAAAACGGCTATTTTAAAATGTCAAATCATATGCTCTTTCTATGTGTTATAGGTTTTAATGTGATTACTTTCACCATAGATCCAATTACAGATGGGAAAGGCAGCAACATTATTCTATAACTCAGCTCGAACAATAATGAGAGTGTGACAATGATTGACGTGCACACATTTGGCTTCTTTTGTTTGCAAAAATGCAAACTCACACTATGAAACCGGACCTGGCTTGAGGTATTCCGAAATAGGGCAGTTCAGAGGTTTGGTTTAATTATGTATTAGAAAATATACCTTGCAAGAGGTCAAAAAGGGATTAATACATTCCCAAATACCCTACTTCTCAACAGCATACATTTATTTGCTCATAATGGGTCAAACCTACTGGTAAGTTGGCCTTGAATTCATCTAATTGGTAATCATTTCTAATGGAAAATATACTTCGAAGTACACGGGACTCTTTCGTGAACCACAATATGTTTTGCTTCAATTGGAAGTGTACTGGGAGTGGCAGGTCATGTTTTTCCCTGGAAAGTTTCATTTATACTTTACCATTTGTGAGTTCAGACTGGGTACTGGGTAAATAAAGCTAGTTATACCACAAGCGTTGAGACAAATAACCGTCAAATGAGTGAAAAAACTGTGCAGGATCATCTGATGTCCACGTACATGTAGTTAAGGCCAACTGTAACACCACAGACATAATTCTAGACCAGTGATGGAATCGACAACTTTAGCTGTATGCATGGCTCAGGTCCACACTAGAGCAAAGGCTTTCTCATTGGGAGAGCTTCAAAAGAACAATATTGTTGAAGATATTCACAGGTTGCTGATCATAAGTTACTGGAAGCCAGAAGGATCCATCGACATTTCTATACATGTAGCACGTTTGATAAAGATACGAGCAACATTGATGTCAAATAAAACCCTCTGGGTGCTCAAGTTGCCGCTGTCTGACAGCACAGCAGCAACTCTTCACAATACAGTAAATTCTACAAATGTACTGCATAAAATTATCATTAATTCTATGAGGGGCAAAGTAAAATAGATTCAAATTGCCATTAAGCCAAAAATACAAAATACTAATCCTCTCATAATAGGTCTCTGAGCATCAAAAGCTCATTCAATATTTACTAGACTGAAAGGAAAATTTAAACGACTTACCACCAACAGTGCAAAAAGGATGACACCACAGCTCCAGACATCTGCTTTCCGACCATCATATTTTTCTCCCTAAATGAACACATTTTTCAATTAGGAAACTCTGCACAGAGCTATGCGGTGATTAAAGTAAAATGGTATTGCATTATCATCCTCACGCTGGCATCCTTCGCCTACAACCATCAGCTCTTCAATGACAAACTACTGGAGAACCTAGTTCCAGGGTCACTAAAGTCACTAAAGAAAAAGTTTTCTTTTATTGAAGTTTATTAACTTTATTAAGTTTATTAAGTGAAGTGCAAATACTTCAAACAACTTTTTGATAGTTAATTAGGCGTACAATAAAGTTGACTGGAGACACTGATTAAATTGAAGTACTTTGTACCTTTTATCTTTTTTAAGTTCAGAAACACTCAAGGTTTTTTCCTGCAATCCAGCAATAGAGAACCAGAGTGCGAATGTAGTACTTAAGCCTTGGGGAGAATACTGCTGGAGCATTGAACCTCCAGTCATGGACTTCAATGCCTCTCATCTGAAAGCATGCTCTGGGATCCCTTGGCTATATGATTTGAAGGGATTCCATGGTCTTTGTTAAAAAGTGTCTTTAAATGTCTGTTTCAACAGGTAGATAGGACTCTCATCTTAATTGTCTGATTCAATGGCTGGCATCTCCAACAGGGCAATGGAGCACCGGGCATTACAATACAAAATTGCATTTGTATAGTTCATGTTGGGAGGACGTCGCAAGGCAATTGCCAGTCAGGGATTTGGACTCAGGTTATGAACTCAGCTTCTGTAGTGGGGCTTGGACCCATACCCTACAGACCTCGAGGCCAGACAAGACTGCCACATCAAACTACTGCATTTCCGACTGAATTAGATTATCTGTGTGATTGAAACTTAACTTAAAGGTCAGGGAAAAGGTTTTCACGTTCCCAGTGAAATGCGGTTCTTTGATATTAGATATTTCTGTTGGACTTTTTTTTCATATATCTTTATTAGAATTTTATGGCCTCATTAGTGGTATTCACTATTAGCATAAAATTACCAACCTGTGGTTTTATGAAGTAATTATTAATGAAAGTAAGACATTTTACTTTTTTAATTTTGCCCAAAGTGCTGATGGTATGGCTGATGAGTGGATACGTTACTTGAACCAAAGTCAAGCCTCATTATAGCAGGCTTGAATTATTACAAATCTCCCACTGTGACAAACCTTTCCCTTGGTCCCTGGCAAAGCTTTGCTGAATAACATCAAGTCCACCCCTCCCCAATAAGAAACATGTTGCTGTAACTAACGCGTACTTAGTACAGCAGATTAACCACTCCCTTGAACTTCTTATAATGAATTTTAGCTCCTTGTAGAACAGCACAATTATGTCAAACTATATTGGGGACCCATCGGACTTGGTACTTATCCAACAAGCAGATTGATTGAATAATACACAATACTTGGGTTGCTTCATTGGATAATTCCTGAACAAGTCCCTGAGCCTTGTCACAGTTATATCATCAGCAGAAATTACTGCTAGCAAACTGAAGGTGATAAAAAATAAAGGCCATGTGGTACTTACAGTGAATCTGTAGCATAGCAGAACATAGCACAAACCGGCACATATAAGATAACAAAAAACGAACCTCATAAAACCGTCATGTGTTTCAGATCACAAATTTTAAAAGTCCCATTTTATATTTATGCACCTTGATCCAATAAGAGATGAAATGACTCCAATCCCTTCCTGTTTTACATCATAATTTCATCACACTTCTTTGAACTAATCTTCCACCTCTGCAATCATGGTGAGTCATGTGCATGGTAATTGGGAAATGGATTGAAGTTCAAATGTGGAGTGAAATTCCAGCAGTTATGTAGCATTTTAGAGCATCCAGAATCCGGCAAATTGACGAATTCTTAACTTTTAAATTGGGTTTCTGGACTTTCTTGCAAAGAATTTAAAGAGAGCCGGACTCAAAATTAATGTTGTATTTAAGAATTTGCCAAATTTGTGGGGGGAATGATCTACAATGCTACATAAATAGACTAAATCTAAACTGGAGTGGAATTTCTCCCCATAGACCTTTCCACAATGCTGCATTGCAAACTTAATAGGAATCGGGTAACTTTATTTTACTTTGTGAAACTACCTCTCATTCAGCAGACAATAGGAGCAAATGGGATAAATGGGTTGCTGGAGGATTCAGTTACAACTCAACATGGCTGTTACTCTTTCAAATGGTCTGACCAGATGGACAAGCCCTTCAGCCACAATCTTGTGGGGCTATGTCAAGCTGCCACCAGTCTCAAATTCCAATGTCAGAGTAAACTGGATTTCTTTTTATGCAGCATGACTGAAACATCACCATTTATCCATTAGTAATAGTCTGGCATTTTGCCCATTTCTTTGGGAGAGAGAAAAAAACAATTGGAACAAATTGTGAGACGTTCACAAAGTGAAATCACGCAAGTAGAACAAAGCGTTCTCAGATCAAAGTTGCATTGTCCCTACATTTCTTTGATACGTTCAAGGTGACATTATAAATAATGGAACTGTAAAAGATAATTTGATCTAGGTTTATAATGTATTTATACCTCGTTTCTCCTTTAAGGGTTCCTGCTCATGTTTCCTCTTACAATTGAGGTTACTTAAGTCATGGATTCAGTCCAGGAAAGCTATATAAATACAATATTAATCCTTTCTCCACCGCTGTCACAACTGCTGCTCCAAGTGCACTGACCACTACCAATCACTTAACCACATGTCTCATGTTCAGCACTTTACCCCAATCATCTGACAATCAGTACTGCTGAAGACAGTGCAGCAGCACAAAGACTATGGCAATCACGCTCAAATTCTTTTTACAGAATTAGTTTTCTTTCTGCCAGCTCAGATGATGTTTTCGGATAAGATTGTTTATTGATTTTTAAAAAAAAAATCTCGATACATATTTAGGGAGGAAAGTCAGATTTTTGTGGACTTGGATAAGAGTGATGGAAGTGTTGCTGTTTAGCCCTTAGTCGCAGAGGAACAGAAGACCTTTTGGAGAGCTTCTCAGAGCTAGAGAAGGCTGAAGTATGAAATACAATAAGAACAGGTGCAGGAGAAGCAGTGGAGAGAAAAGAGTGAGAAAACAGCCTCGGAAGAACAGGAGCCAAGATTTCTGGTTTGTAAAGTCTCTCATCTGTAACTATCATCTTTTTTATTTAACCAGCACCGCATGTCGCAACGGCCATTTCATCCTTACACCCCGTTATAACACAATGTTGCTTGATGGACCCACAGCAGTGCATTATAAAGAGGGTTCTTCTGTACAAAATCTATTTGTGGTATGTGATTGTAATAATTGTAATAAATCTTCACTTTTCACCTTTTGTGCTTTCGTCTATTTTGATCGTTTGAAAACATAACTCATTTCTTTCAGTTCATTACACCAAATGATATTTACATGGCAACCTAGGAAAACATTTAACTTCTCGATATTTGGTTGACTGGACAACCGGCATTGGTGGGATGTTTTTACAGTTAAATTAAGAAACAGTTATTAAATTCTTCCTGGGAAGACGCTTACCCTGATGACTTCAGGACAGGCATAATGGGGTGAGCTGAATAAAAAAAGAAAGTTGATATAGTTAGTGTGTTGTTCTGCAGAATCACAAGCTGTTTATTTACACAAGTTGTTATGTCCTCGCCATGGTCAAGCAATACAGCTTGTTTTAAAAAATGGATTGACAATTAGCTCGAAGATTAGTGCATAGAGAAATGATAGAGAAAACAATGCTAACAATATAATACAAACTATGCACTGGTTACTAATGTGGCAGTTACAGAGGAAATCTTGTGGGGATTTTTTTGCGTTACAGCCACAGAAGAAATTGAGTGCAATTCACTCAATTCGGACTGGTTCTGCGCTTTGAATTGGTAGATCATGTCAAGCTATTGGTGATGTGCATCGGCACTGGTAGAACTGCACTGAACAAGATATTGGTTATAACATTCCACCCACGCTCCACATGGTACGCAAAAGAGAACCCATTGGGCAATTCAATGGCAACAGCAACCTTAACTGCGACAGTAAAAAAAGGCTGTTGACGCTTTTATAAGCAAACTGCAAACAATAGGGATTTAGTGTGATTAGGACAGCATGTAATTGTAACTAAAAACTGTTTTGATTCCAACAATTCATTCTCAAATAGAATGTCCGCTTAACTGTACATTATTATTGTTATTATTATTGAATCAGAAAGTACAATTTAACTCCCCCATAAACTTGATGCATGTTGTTACTAGTATTTTGTGTCACTCATGCTGCGTTTATATTGCACATTTGGCAGGGAATCGCCATGAATTTGGCAAGGATTTGCATTTTGAACTCAGTGGGAATGGCATTGCGCTCACTCCCCGTATTGTCTGCTCAAAGCTCTTCGCTGTCCAGAATGGACGGATGGGACAGCAATTAAATGAACAGACCATTTAAAAAATATTATTAAAGAGGTCACAATCGGTTTATAGCCTCTTTTAACTGCTCCTCCGTCACGATAGCAACTTTTCACTCAAGGTTTACATGTCCATCAACCTGGTATACGGTGCAAAATCCCATTTTACCAAAGCTCTGCAGCACCAGTCCACCATGCCCTCTTGTTTGATCTGATTGATAAGCTAACCTGGTGCCGTTCACAGTGAAAAACTAGACTTTAACAGACATTTTCTCCACATGTACACTGCACTTTAGCCTCCAGCCTCCAGTCCGCAATAATTGATTCCTTGATTTTAATGAGTGATGAGAAAGTGCATTTTTCCACCCAATATTCAGTTATGGTGATTAATAGCTTCATCCCTGCAGCAATTAGTGAAGCTACCTCCACCCAGAACTCGAACTGGTGGTAAAAGGATGGTCAAATATCAAAATATTCAAAGCAATTTATCATTCATTTAAATGTTGCAGATAAGCTTGCATTTTTTTTAAAAGCATCTCAAAATTGCTAAGTGACAGGGTTTTCCCCTTACTACACAAACCATCAAATCTTCAGATTTGAGCATTTTTTTCCCCGTTCCAAATGCATGATTCTGAATGCAGGCAAGGTGGTGGTTGGGAGAGGGAGAGGGGTGGAAGAGAGTGAAAGGGTAGAAGTCATGAGGGTGTAGGCAAAATATTAGTTTTTTATCCCATCTCCCAGCAGCTTCAGCAAAAGAGCTGAATCTAAAATCGAGGCTCTTCTTCCTCATCCCCCCTCTGTCCTGCGGGAAGTCCACACTAATGGTGTCATCTCGTCTCACTCATGGTTGCTAATATCTCTTCATCACCAACGAGAGGAGGGTCAGTTTGTGAGACTTTTATTATTAGCTCAGAGCCTTACATTTGAGCTCTGTTGGTGACTTTTCACTGAACTCTTTCCAGTCTGTCAATGTTCTTTTAAATGCAGAATGCCCCAGATTGCACACAGTATTTCCATGATCTTACCAAGCATCTTATTATAATAGAAACATCTCCTTGGAACTCTTCGCAAGTTTGCTGATAAATATCAGTGAACAAAGTCCAGTTCTACACCTCTATCATTGTACACAAGCTAAACATCCCCACCCCAACCCCCCCGTTTTGCAAGCTTGAACACAAGGATAGCCTGGTCCCTTTGGAGTGTTCCCGGAATCTGAGGAAGATGTTGGACATGGGCTCATACTTCACCTTTCTTCTCCCTCCCTCCTCCCCAAGTGCATCAGATAAAAAGGCGGCCGGAGGTGGGGGGGGTGGGGAGAAAGAAGAGAAAAGTTAGATCCAAAGCAATGTGGGGGGAAAAAATCTTGCTGCTTGAACAAGTGCCTGCAAACCTCCAGGTGCTCCTCACACCATGTTGCCACTCATTAATGTCTCGCCCCGCATGGCAGTGGTAAAAAGGTAAAAGAACACAGCAGCCTACTGCTGTGCCGACTCTGTTGAACATTTGTCATTGCTGGCCTAGAGTTTCAGACACCACTGAGATCACAAACATTGCAGAACTATCAGGTGCTAATAAACCATAAAGTCAGATAATGTCTGACTGCAGTGCTGTGCCTTTTCTAGTCTCCATGCACAGCAGGCACTCCTAATGGACATATTTCTACAATTTTATGTCACGGCTCATTTTAGAATCATTTTTCCCAAGCACTGCGGAGAAGAGGTTCTCAATTTACCCAAATTGTCAACAGGAGAGAGAAAGAAGTAGCGAAAGTTAAACACCCTTTAGTAGTCTAACCAGACTTACTGCACGGCCGGAGGGAGCAAATCACTCTGACCTTTATTGCTCAAGAGAAATATATATAAACTGAAATACTGTGTACACACGCACATTGCTCAAAATCTCAGCTGTGCTGATATCATGGACACAATGAAGATAACGGCCTTCTTTCCTCTGTGAACACTTCAATAAAAAGCTATAGTAACATGTACTATATGTTAGCCCACTGTTTGTTGACCTCGTTAAGATTCTGGTTCGACCCCAGTGCAGTCTCTACCCTCGGCTGGTTTACGATGATTCAAATTGAGAAACGAAAGAAGTGAGCAAGAATCCACAGGACAAAAGTGGTCATAATCTGGCAGTAATTGTCCCTGATGTGAAGTGTTGTTGCAGGTTGTCTCATCGTCATACTGGTGGGAGGAGCAATGCTTTGCTAATCCTTGACTGAGGGACATTGGGGGAGTTGGGGGAAGCTCTCCGAGATGCTACCTACGTGAAGGGCACTGTGTAAATGCAAGTTGTTGTTGTTATTGTAGACAAGGGTTTATCACTCCGGTAGCTTGTGGTATACGTGAACCTGAACCTTGATGTTCAAATGGTCAATTCATGTTCATTGTTCATTTCCCAAGACGTGTCTCTCACCTCGATAGTCACAGAATTAAAACAAAATCTTTTGAAATAACAAACGTAAAAAGCTCTAGCATGTCTGGCGTCCCAGTTTAAATGAGAGACTTAACTAGTATCACATATTTACAATCAGTGTTGCTCACCATGTCTTGTGAAGTAACCTCCCTCAGTGTACATATTAAACCATCTCTATTCATTTCAGTGGGTTTGCAATCTACGTCACTGCTTTGCTGAAAGAGCTCCTGTCTATGATCTGATTGCACCTACAGACAATTGGATTGATCATACATCCATTGCTAACAATAGAAATCTCCCATTGTAAAGACGGAATGAAAGGAGTGCTAATTTTAGCGATCGGTGTACAATTTCCCCAGTGTTCAATGACTTGTGTACGTTGCCTGAAAGGATCAAGCTAATCCTCGCTGACTGAAGATTCACAGCTTGTTCAGATACTGACACTTCCCAATATCTAAGGCTCATTAACCAATCTGGAATTCATGCCTGCTCTAATCTACAAGCACCTGACCACCTGCTCTTGGGGAAGTGTGAAAATGATTTGTTTATTTAATGCCTTGGATGAAGATTTTATGGTTTAAGTATGTTAAACGGTGTACATTAGTCAGTTAAAGCTTCCCTCGGCTGATTCTTTCTGCACATGCTATACATCAGTGGGGAATAACACAAGAACAGTTAAACCTACAGCCCTGTCAGGTGTTCCTATTTTCAAGCAGCGTTTAATCTTAACTTTCAGGTGTTCTTAAGAAGCAGACACCATGACTGAGGTGCCTAAAAAAGAAACGATGTTTAGCTCCACACTCAATTTGCACATAAAGTGATTGGGCATCAAAGCAAAGAGTGTTAAATGAAATGATCTACATTAGCTGGGACAGACACCGCATGCAATGAGTTGTCACAAAATCCACCAGTCAGAGGGGATTTGCTGTGCAGGGAGCTGGAGGGGAAATGCTGTGGGAAAAAATTAAAGATCAACAAACCCCGAGTGTTGCCAAGCACAAGCAGGACCAACACTGACATCAAAAGGAACTTCCTTAGGAACATGAACAGAGACATTGTGAGGCTTGAGCACCTCCTCATCTTTCACAGGCACAAACTGACTTTTACTCCTAAGTTACCCTGGAGGCAAACAACAATTCAAAGTCGCTGTTCTCCACCATCCATCACCTCCTCCGTGCACCCCCTCAAACCCCCTCGATCCTCACGTCAAACCACCCAGTGCCTCAGCTCGACTGGCACCAGCCTCCTGCATGTCCATCGCACCCTCCGCCCCACCATTGGAGGTCGTGCTTTCAGCCACTATGCCCCAAAACTCTGAAACACTTCCTCAATCCCTCCTCCTTGCCTCCTCTCTCCCCTTTTGACTGAAGACTTACCTGTTCGACCATGCTTACGGCCACCTCCCCATTTCCCCGGCTCGGAGTCAGGCTCCGCCACTGTTAAGTGCTCTGAGATGCTCACCCTATGTGGAGGGCGCTATATAAGTGCAAGTTGTTGTTGTCGACTGCAGTTTGTATTAACTGGGGTTTTTGAAGGGTACCACTGTAGCTCTGGCTACTCAGTGAGGCGGATTAAGACATATTCTACTGTGAAAAATTATTTCACAGAACGTTGTCATTGAAAGCTAATAGCCTCATACATTTTACTGAGTCGCCATTTGTTGCTGTCAGTGTTATAAAGAGTCACTTGTCTGACGCAGCATGTGTGAATTATCACCTCCACCATTTTATGAATTAAAATCAAGATTACACTGCTTAATATTTAATTGCTGCTAAAATACCAGGTACTTGCAAAATCTAAATGAAGATTAATGCGTGTTCAGAGAAGAAAATCCTTTTCAGAGGGTTGACGGTCTTCCAGTAAATCACAATATGTTCCCCCTAACCCCAGCCCATATTAAAACACATCCCAAATAAATATTCAATCCAGTTTAAACATTTGCTTGGTCATTGATGACAGTCGTTTGTATGAAGACACAATGAATAATGTATTCGATATGAACAAATTATACTTCCAACAGAAGCAATTATTAAAACCCATTTTGAGTCTCTTATTAAAACTGTGGAGGGAGAACTTACCCGCAGCTGGTTTCTAACAAGCTGTCACCGACTTGCAGGGAGGCCATCCCGAAGTCTGCTATCCTGATGTTATTCTTTTCGTCCAACAATAAATTTTCTGGTTTCAAGTCCCTGTGACTGTGGGGAGGGGAGAGGGGAAAGACAGGGTGAAAATGACAGCGATTCTGCACCGTAACCTACATTCAATGAGAGCGGTAAAAGATAACCAAGGTGCACTTGATTTATCTTCCACTCTGTTATTCAAAGCACGTGATGTTCAATTTTAACACTTTGCCTTTGGTCGGCTGAACCCTCTCCGCCCTCAGCATCAGATGGGGAAAGAACAAAAAAAACACACAAGATAGCAACACGACCAGGTGGTTTTACCGTTAACTCGGACAAAAAAAAATTAATGAAGAAAAGGAATTTATTGCAATATTCAGCATTGCATATTTAGAGACAAGGTAGGTAGGTTTATAAGCTCAAAGACTGCAAAGGAAAGACCTCAATTAGCAAAAAGCATCTGTTACTGTAACAAGTGTTGGGCAGTGTAAAGCTATTTCCAGTTTAATTTTTTCCCCCTGTTATATGAAGTTCCCGAAGATTTCTCAGCCTCTCATCTTCTTGATATAAAGAGCAGCTGGGACTGTGGTGTTGCCATCTCTCCCCCATGGTGTCATTATGAGAGAGTACTTCAGAGAGTGGCCAGAGAGATGCAGTACGCATCAGGAATCTGGCACTGACGTGCTGGAACTCCACCAGCTTAGTTATAAAGTGGGGGAATCACCCTCTTACCAGACGCCGAGTGTCAAAACCCATCTCAGTCGTGGCAGACGGATGCGGTTGTCAGGACAGCATCACTGCCATCCTGCGTCAATGAACCTTCCCAGTAAATCAGACAATAAGCCTTCAGGAATAAGTCTTGTCTTTAGGAAGTCCCCGACTGCAGTCAGCCACCTCCGCCGGAGGCAGCTAGGAGCAATCCATTTACATCCATACTGAAGCTAGGGCTACCATTAATATAATTGCAGCAATGGTGAAGGAGCACACTCTCTGTTAAGGCTGAATTACAGCAGCAGCTTTGCCATATGCTAAGATAATAGTTAATTGAAGCAGCTCCCTGTACTTTAGGAATGCATTGCAACTCTCTCCTCCTGCACTACAGCTCTGCGTGGCCTTAGCCACTTTGTCTTACAAGGGGGAGCAACTTTGAGGGGCTGTGGACCCAGACATAGAGGCAAGACAGAGCAACATGCAGACTTCTCCCAAATCAGTCAAGACAAAAGGCACTAAAAGCAACTTGGTGTAAAAGGTGGGAAGGCCAGTGCTGCCAACCCAGAAGTAACGTTATGCCAATTGGTTTTAAACACACATCCCCACTCGATTGATTCCACATGGTGTAAAATATACAAAATTTATATTTTACATCTGTATTTCCCAACAAACCTTAACGAATGTACCAGGAATTAATCAGGACAGGAGTGTTGTCTTTTGAAGAACGACACAGAAAGAAATCAAAAAAGTACACATTTATGTCTTGTAAAATTGCAACCCATTTGACAGGAAGCAGAGCAAAATGGAACTTGGATACCTGCTTCGTCACCAATTTCCATCGCTGCAGTTCAATGACAGCAACATTGCAACATCTACATGTCTCTCACACAAGTTCAAACTCAGCATTTCTTTACTGTGAAATTGATTAGTTCCACATTAACCCAGTTACTCAAATCACAGTAAGAAATGATTAATACAAATGCTTCATTTCATGCCAATCTTCCAGCTCAGACCGTGTGCATTTATGTGGTTTAAATCCTTTGGCATCAGATTGTGATTAGTTTATTAATATTCAGTGTTATTCCACTTGATGCCCCTTAAAGTCAACTTTACTTTAGTGATTTCTATCTATCAGACTCTTGGATGCTGAATATTTTGCCAGTAGCGTAACCGATAACAATCTTACAATATGCAACGAGTACACTCAGCCTTGATAAACCAGTGCACAATAAAGATCATTAACATCTAGATCAGAAGGTATCAATGCGCCATTATAAATATCATGCAACAAGGGCAAAGATTGCACTTCCAGGCAATAATAACAAAGGGTAGATTTCCCTTATTCCCAGTAAGAACCCAAATGATAGAATATATTTTTAACATATTATTTGAGTTCTTCATGACATAAAACAGATAGTGTACCAGAGAACAAGTTCAAGGCTATGCTCTAACATCAGTCTTTGCTTCTGTGGTTCATGAAATCACCTAAGCCTCCTGATTAGATCAAAGCCTTGCAATTCACTCCCTGGGCTGCCATTATCCACTGTATCCTTGGTGCAAAACAAAAGTTCAGGTTAATGTGACATGTGCATGTACTGATTGTTAATCTACTCACTCACTTCAGCTCAATCTACCGTAAGTGGAAGTAAGTTGTCATTTAAATGGAAATGCAAACTTAATGAGGCTGAATTCTTCAGAGGAAATTAATCCACGCTCCACCTTCATAACATTTGCATATTTAAATGCAGCACAGATGCACATTAGGGAATAGCAGACTACACATGGCGTGCACTCCGCTTGCTCAACGAAGAAGATTTGACAACATTAAATAAGATGGCCTGGTCTTGAAGGCTCGATTCACACAGGCCAGTGACTTCATTAATTGAAGCATCAGGGAGCCTTGGATTCTCTTTTCATACATAATAATAACAATGATAATCCTGGTACGTGATATAGGTATGTGGTATGATTTCATGTCAGGAAGATGTCTCTAAGCGCTTCAGAGTATTTACAGACTGTGAACTTTGAAGATGACCAATTTGGGCACAGCCAAATCCCACAAACAGTCATGAAGTGAATTACGACATGTATTCGTGTTACAAATCCTTCCTCTTTTTGTGCCGGATAAAACTTTTTAGCCCATTCGAGAGTTTCAGCACAGAAGGTGAACTAAGACGTTACGTGTTGTTTGCTGCTGATTCCTTTCTCCTCATTCTACTAGACTGAAATGCTACACACCTTTTGTTGCTTCTACTTTCTTTCATATGAAATTCCCAATTGTAGACCTTTGCTCGGACCCTAGGTGTAGCATTGCGGCCAGGTCACAGTCCTCAAGTTGGAGTGTGAACAACTCTTGAAATTTACTTTTCCAAACAAAAAAGCAACAGCATTCAATTTAATCAGAAAACCTTTCCATTTAATATGAATGGGATTTGCGACGATTTTTCCTGGAGCTACTTATTGCGCTCCATAGTATGATTAAAAAAAATTGAGAGGTCAGGTGAGGTCACGCCGTTTTAATATGTGGCAAAACGGATAAGGCTCCTGCCGGCAGAGATACTGTGACTCACGGCTATTTTTGCACCTCACACCAATAACAGCAGCTTCTGTTTTTGCATATGGGAAAATGTCAGAATGGTCCTCTTATATTAAAATATTAATATCAGCCTAGAGAGTGGCAGCTTGTGCTCCGAGTACAAAGTCTAATAATATCTCTCGCAGACCCTTTCCATACTCGCTGCAGTGGGTTTCGCCACTCGTGCTGTTAATGGATACAGAATTAGGAAGCTCCATTTATCACAAGAGAAATAAGAGCCTGAAGATACAGGCTGAAAGATGGGCTTTGCATCCACAATGTGTGACCACATGCCTTTCAGACTCGGTGCTTTATCACAGCTGGCTGCTAATTCACCCCAAATCGCACAAATACCCGTTCACACTTTACTCGATTCTACGGAGCGTGAAGATGTAGGTCACAAGGAAGGTGAAACTAGAGAGAGAGAGAGAGAGAGAGAAAATCACAGACGAGAGAAACCGGATAGAATGTGCAGGGCGGGCGCTGGAAACAAAAATAAGAATCCCTCGAAAGAACAGAAGCAGTGAGATTGCTTGCCTGCACATCTTTAGAATCCGTCTCACCGGCAGCAGAATCAGGGAGGAGAGCAACAGGCAATGAATGCACAAGTGTACCAGGCATCCATAGTAACCATACCCTGTGCCCAAATCATGGGTTTAAATCTTGGGCACACCCCTCTCCCCCACTCCCACGTCTACGGGGGGGTCTGTGTGACTCAATTTAGAATCAAAGAATGTTTACAGCACAGAAGGAGCCACTTCCTCTCCTTGAAGAAATGATTCATGCTGTCACAGTGTTGCGCATCACAGACATGGCAACTCTGAAATAGCATCTTCAAGGGGGAGCCTGGATGGACAGTGAGCTGGTGTGGGCAGTCCACTCAACCATGAGAATTACACAACCAACCCCCAGCTGAGATCAGGTGAGTCAACAGGGATCCAAGCCAAGTGCTTGTATCTGTAAGACTCAAATTGTAGAATGTATTGTACGTAGGAGGCCGTTCACCCGAGGCTATGGTTTGTCAACTGAGCCATCAGAGGAGTCCCAGGAAACACCATATTAAAAGGGTCAGGACTGATTATAGGAGAAATGACATAAAATTAAGGTGCCCACTAGCCCAACAGCACACACATTCACTAGATGCAGAGCTCAGGAGAAGCAGAGCTCAAACATATTGAACACAAAATACAGCGGACGCATTTTCTGGTTACAGAAATCCAACTTTAATGTTGAGCTTGAATTCTCAACAATTTACCAAATTTTGGACTCTCGAATATACTACATATATAAACAGTATAAATCTGGATCCAGGTGAGATTTCTTCCCATATACTTCCAGGACCAATTATGCAACAGACAAAAGATGTCCCTCACATCATCCTGCGTGCTATTGTTGCGTCCTCTCCAGTAAGTTTGTATAATCTATAACCATCTACGAAGGATTTCAAATTTGATTTAATTTTACAATTACAGTTTTTACAGTTATTTTCAATTTGACATTGTGTTAGTTTTGTTTAATATGATTAATTATTAATAATATAATTATTATTTAATAACCCCAACAGAAAACATTTCTCTGCAAATGCACCGAACAGAATGGAGCTGAGTTCCACATCAACAAATTCACTATAGGGAGTATACAGAGCAGAAAATTATCTTTCTTCCCTCCTCCAGACTCTAATGGGCCAAAATAAGGCTTCCAGGAGTGTTACTTTCTTGGTATCTTGCAGATTGCTGCTTGTTTTTAATCTGCATGATACACTCACCATTTTCTGTCTTGTCAACCCCCAGATAAGGCAGCCTGGAACTCGCTCAATCTTTGCCTCCTCCACATTTGCAATGACAGCTATCGGGTACGTTCGAACTACTGCCGTGGCTTTCTCTTCTCAGTGCCGAATTGCCTCTTGGACGCTTTCATTAGCTTTCCTTGCCCATTGCTCAATCAATCACTAAATTTCAGGCAAGAAGCTGGCAATTGCACCCCAGTGATGAATACGTTGCTGTGAGTATTAAAAGATAAGAACCCCCTCCCAACCAGAGTACAAAAGAGATATCCGGCATGTTTCTAAATGAGCATCCTTATCTCACAGTGTTGTGCCCTTGTCAGTCTCGTATGAAGCGTAAACATGCCATTTTTCAGTAAAAAAGGCATTTTGTCCTTTAATGTGATGTTACATTTAATAAAATCAAATGCTCGAATCCAAAGCAGAGCACAGAAGCATTACTGCCAACCATACTAATGTGTGCTTTATTCAGGCTGTCTCTAAGCCTGGTAGAATCATATTTGACATCAGTTTAACAAGAGAGAGTGCAAACAGGCAACAGGGGAAATAGATATTTGATGACATTGCTGAAATTGCTCCAGTAAAAGCCTTCTATAAGGACCACCTCTGGGTCTGACTTCAGGCAGCCTCTTGATAATAATAATGATTCGTGCATTTGATTTGAACTTCATCATGTTGTTAAGATGTCTCAAAGCGCTTCACAGGATATACTATAAAATGGATTGACTGTGCACTGGGTGAGGATATCCGGACTGAGGATACCCTCACTCTAACATGACACTGATAATTTCAAATGGAATCGCTTAGTTAAACAGTTCGAGTGGGGACTCCTACTGGCAACTGGAAATCAGTCACCGTCGACTTATTTGATTTAATATCTTATAGATATTGGTGACACAGGTGTAGAAATGCACTTGTTTAAATCAATCTCTTTTACAGTTCGAAGGGCACCATTTGCCATGCCAGTGAATTACCACTGACAGTTCTCTCTGCCTTGCAGAGCCCAAGGCAGCAAGGTTACAATTCATCTTAAAGCACTGAGGTTATTTCCACAGTAAAACCGCTGAATCGCGAGCTGCAGACGCCAGGTCACGTTTCAACAGAGCAGAATTCCTGAACCGCTCGCGTGGCGGGGAGAGAAAAGAGCAGGGACTCGAAACAGCTTTTTCAAGACAGGAGAGACAAATGCGATGATAACTTAAGTGACCCGATGATGGTGCATTCGGTGCAACGAGAGGGGCAGCAGATTGCACACTGTCCAAAGGTCGGCTGTTAATATGGATCAGGTGTTTGCAAAACCAAAAATGGGCCTTGTACATTGCTATGTTTTGTACCTCATTCCTAATGCAAGGATTATTATTATTATTATTCCGCAGCATCCTGGCTGATATATTTCACAAAGCCTTAAAGTTTGGCAATTCATCTTCATGACCCAGATCCTTTTTATTTATATTTCCTATCATCTAAGTGGGGGGGAAGAGGGAACAAGAAAATGAAATCTCTCTCAGGAAGGGAGTAATGATTAAACCAAGTATTTTCATCCCAGTATGGAAATCACCCTGGCATGACATGCCTGAATGCCCACAACAGGCAATGAATGCGCTGGGCTCCTGTTTTTCATAATGTTGCTGTGGCCCAAAGGAAAATATCCTGCAGTTAAGGATAGACGACACACGTCTTCAATCACTTTCCACTTCAAATTTTGCTCCTATTTTGAATTGTGATTAATCAAAACATCAACCATCCTTGATTTTACAATACTTTTCATCACAGCTGTCATCCGCTTGCCACTTACTGTGAAGCTGTGCTTCTGATGGAACCTTTCCCTGGCTCACTTCATTGATGTCAAAGGCTTTTATTGCAGCTCTCATCGGTAAAGTTGGATTTCAAATTCTTTTGATTTTCTACTTTTATTTTCTCATTAATTCCCCTACCCACCCACACCCCCACCCCCACACACACACAAATACTCTCTCCTCCCCCCCACTCCCTTTCCACCCTCCCCCGTCCTCCTCTCTTGGAGAGGTATTGCTGTGGTACTGTTCCAACAGACGCCCTTTGTTACTGAACCCAGTGTGCGAGTCCACGCTGCAAGCAGTTATGTGGAGCGTATCTCAGTGTTATTACTTAATGGCCACAAGCACACTTTCCCGCTGAGATCCTGAAACATGACCCTGGCTGTTCCCACCCTGCCAACCCCTAGCCACCCCAGCTAAGATCAACGCCTCAGGACGGACTGGGATTTCACTTTGTAACCTTGTAATCTGTTTGGCCCAGTGTTACAATAAACAGTGTCTTTACCCAGTTGACCATCAGTTGACTTCTAGCTGGACTATTTGGCCTGCATGGGAACCTTGGTCTCATAGGAACTCCTAACTGTGTAAAAGTAGTTCCTTAGAAGTCAGACACGTCATTAGGAAAGTTATGTATGAAAGATCAATGACCCCACAATTCATTCTATTGAAATCAATACAGTGGCACTCTCACCAAAACAAGACAAGCAGCTCCTGGAATAATCAGAATCCAATTTGATAGGTGTTTTGAGGTTTTAAAATAGAAGATTTGCTGATTCTCCCACAAGACGATTGCTTTTTAATTGTGTGTTGGCTTGTGCTTCAGCATGTCAGGGACTGGAGCCAATATTCATAAAAGAAAATATATTTGGAAAGAAGCTGAGGAAGGTCATAAAATTTTCAGTTCCTATGGATGGAAGTAAGCAAAGGGCTGCCTCTAAATAATATTTAAATATGGTTTCAGATTATATCTGTCCTTTGCCTCTTGAGGGCAAATATTTAAATGGTAAAATCATTTTTCAATATTCAACAGAAATAAACAACCCATGAAGCATATTGAAAAATGCACCTCTTTACATACCAGTTAATAAAATCTCATCTGAATTTCGTATACATATGCAGCATCCTTCAGGGCTATTGATGGCTGAAACACACTCACAAAAAAAATCAAACATTTATTTGGTCAATTATGTAAATTCTAATTCAATAAATGCATCGATTTGTGGCTGATGCACGGGTGTGCAGTTGTGAATGCTGTCCATCAAGGCTGTACTTCACTCGTCACAAGACTTCAATTGTTCCGCACAATGTTATTCATAAACCATTTTTTCAAAGGACTTTCATAGGTCATGGCGTCCCCTCGATAGCTCAGCCAGTTTATTCAGTGAATAGGTGAAGCTAGAGATTCAAGGATGAATTCTAATCTATTTATGGGACCTCAGCCAGCGAGACAGTGGAGGTGCAACAATGGGTCTCAATGCCTCAGGTCAGGGAGGGAAAAGTCAGCAGGGTTTCCTGCTGCTGCTGCTAGGCTTCCTCTGACAAGCCTTCTCCCCTCCCTTGAAAAACATGCCCCAATCCCAGAACCAGAATTTTCCACATTCCAGGACAACCATCTTAGTGGCCCGATTGATGCCACTTTGTGTTGGAGTGGTGATAATTTCCAACAGTGTGCACTAGAGTGGATTGCAAATATAGGTCCCAAACACAATACGACAGCCTGTTGAACACCAAGATGTCTGAATAAATATAAATCACTGAGTGGCACCCTATCTGTGATAGCAACCTAGACCAATATTGGAGCATGTCTCTGACTAAAGTTTATCTTTACTTATAATAAACAGACTATTGAAGAACATCACTGGATGCTCCCCTTCTTATTGATGGAGCCAACCACATGATCACAACTCAGGGACAATACAAAGTACCGTAACACCAACTATAGCGTGTGGCAACGCGTCTCCATGGATGTTGAAACAGTATCTCAATGACTTCCCTTGCTGAATGAGATGTCGAGGCTGAATGGTTCTGTTAACCAAATGAAACCCGAGCATCAATCCTCAAATGTACAAACATCTTACATCAAATCAACTTTCTAAACATTACAAATTGGATCATTAATTGAAGAAAGCCACATCTAATTCCTGTTTTTGTTATTACAACAGGATTTAATTATTAAAAATGATAGCGTCAAGTACAATGCCTATAATTTCCCTGTGCAACGGCAGCTCCAACACAGAGTTATAGATGTCTGCCACAAGGTGTCACCCTACGGATGCAACTGAGTAGGCAAATACTGATTGTTCTGGACAACAATAAGTGTCAAGATTAAGTAAGGAAAGGGTGGCTCAAATAGCCACTTGGTCTGTTGGAATTTATAACAAATATTTCTGCATAATCTGTCGTCTTGTGGAATTACACAGTATAGCCTATGCAGAAGAGTGTTTTTACTCAGGAATAGAGGTCTGCCCCCCACCCCCATCCCCCACCCCCCTCCCTTTGGGAAGTAAATCTAGTAAATCCTCAACGTATATCCTCAATAACCACAGACGAACATTTGGCGTTTACTTTTACGTTTACTCAGGTTAAATCAGCATCATCTATCCTGACTGCAGTTTGCCTTGGTAGGAATGCGGGCAAATTCACATCAGTTATATTATAAACAGGGTAGTCCATGCCCAGGCAATGCAAAGCTCACTGTTTAAAAAAAAACTGGAAATCTGAAATAAAATTCAAAATGCTGTGTAAGGGACATTCCTGAAATGTTAATTTTCTCTGTTGTATACAAATTGACTGTTGTGTTCATCTCAAACATACAGTCACTACACCTTACAGTGAATCCTAAGAGATCCTCCCAATGTGAAAGCGTGCATCAAAAGCAAGGATTGTTAAAGTGCTGATTGACATTCTGATACAGCATATTAATGTACCAAGAAGTGTGTCAAACAGCCAAGGCTCTGAACTTCATGCCAATAAAAGTGACTGTCCAAACCATCAAATCCAAAGAAAGAAATCATGGCATTAATAATAATAATCCTTGCATTTGATATAGCGCCTTGTCACATCTTCAAGATGTCTCAAAGCACTTCCGTAAAGTGGATTGACTGTATATTTTGTGTGTGAAACGCACGGTGATAGGTTTCCAATTGTGTCAGGCATCCGACTGACCTCCCCGCCCCCCAAAAATACGTCCACAACAAGGAAGATTCAATCTATTCTCAAAGTATTTATCACTATTTTAAATTGTACGGGATCTAAAAGCAAATTGCTGCTTCTGTCTTGACGTGATTGCTTTCGACAATCATTTGTTCCACATTAACCCAAATGAAGAGAAATATATATTAAAAAATAAGTCTACATCGGTGGGTTTCATGACACGTCTGCACAATTAAAATATATTGCATTACCTAGGTTTTGCAGACTCACATCTCCCACACAACCCCCTGGGGCAAATGGTTTCAATGAGGAAAAGCCATTAATGCTATTTCCCATTAATATTCTGAAAACGTTTGGCACCAAAATTAAAACTGTAATAATTACTTTACATTTAATGGGATATCACAATGACAATGAACTTAATTTGGTCACCATCCAACTGATCATTCGCACATCTTATCATGCTCTGCAACTTGTGAAAGGTCATCGCTATATTCGCACTTGATATCATCCCACATACATCCTTGAAACGACACACTTCCAAACGGAAAAAGAGGTCATGAATTATGAACCAATAAGTTGAAAAGTATCCTTTTTAATTGCAACAGAAAAATCCGCAACATTAATTTCCTACGAGAGAACTTCAGGTTTACAAGTTAAAAGCTCTACTTCTGATGGATTAGATATACCAAACATCTCCGGATCCAGGATCACTGGAGATTGAACAGCGCCGGATGGACCAGTGATAGTAAAGCGCCACATTACTATTCAATAACCTTCAGTGGACAAACTATCCAGGAGAGTGCTGTTATACTATAGAGGGGAAAAAGCATAGGTTTTGACTGATCAAAAGGGCTCCTTCGGAACTCAAGGGGTTAATCAGTAATGCGTGATACCTATAGTGAAATCCTCTATACATTCATTACGCAAAACATATGCGATTTTGTGACACATGATGATGGTATTGAAGTGCAGGCAAGATACCCTGGCAGAAAGGGGCACTGTCTGTTTTATTAATGTGCAGAACTTTGCATTCACTTATTTTCCAGCACAGCTCACTGGACACAAATTTATACTCCTACGGTTACCTTAGCTCAACGTGATTGATGGCAAGAACGAGACCATAGTATGGCTCACTTAACTTTCAATACTACTATACATAGTTCTTGTCTAAAGTGCATTAATACTTTATGAATCAGAAGTGCCCGCCATTTAATCATTACTGTACAAGATTTCCAGTCCCATCTGTTATGCAGATCATGGGGGGAAAATGGCTCTGTGTGCAAGGAGGAGAATAAACAACTAAAAGAGGATGTTGTTCAAAATGTTCCACTATCAATATTGATATGAAACTCTTTCAAAATGCAATTACCATGGAGCCAAGGCATTGAATGCCGCCAATGTCCAGCTAACATTATCTATTATCTATATTTTCTAATAAAGTTTACTGAGCAACACTTTTTTACAATCAAATTTTCATGTCAATTCTTCTAACTCTGTACATCATCTAACTTGCATTTGCAGGAACAATGAATTTGCTAATATATTTGTGTCAAATGTCATTCACTGCATAGCCCCCATCTCTGCAATTGCTCAAGCAGTCTCACCTAATGAGTGGCCTCAGGCCTTTTCTGTACGATTTCTCCTATGAAAGGGTTGCGAGGCCACTTTCCTGCATGTGTAAGTATGTGTGTGTGTGTGTGTGGGGGTGAGGGGGGGGGGGGGCGGGGAGGAGGTTAGGTAGGGGGAAATTGGACAAGAGAAAAAGAAAAATCATGCCTCAAGGTCTTTTTGCTCCAATTCAGATATTAATTTAAATAAAGAATGCAATTGCATCGAAAATATTCCAGGTCCTGTGTCTAATCTGACTTATCACTTATAGTATAGACATCAGGTCCATTCTTTGATGACTGAAACAAGTCAGAAGGTATTGCAGTGGCTGACATGACATGAGCTGTTCCTCCACTATATTTTGCTTTGGCTCTGGTCCTATGATGTGCAACAATAAAACAATTTATTTCAGGAGACACCAGCGAATGCATCTTTCTGGCGGATGGAGCTTTCTATGATTCAGTGATCATTGCTTCGGCTTGCCTTGTTTTCGCGTATTTACTCTTGAGTACGGATCGCGTAACTGCAATCCTCAAGAGACCGGGGTCTACCTAATTCATCACAGATTCATAACCTGGCAAGGACATGCTTCAACAGCAACTGGATGAATGGGGAACCCGGGGTCCTTTACTGAGAACACACAAACCACAGAGCCCACAAGGCACAGTCCAGTGCCCACACGTGACAAGAGTGCAGGCATGATTGGGCTAAGGTACCTTACATTAAATGATAAAAACGATGTGTGTGCACATATGTTGAATGAACTTTAAGATGAATGCTTTGGAATCAAACCAGCCATCTAATGAATGTGGGATAGGAATTTCTTGTGCGAATCAGGACAACTACTATCCTATTGTCAGATTGTTTGTTTAGTAAATTCAATTTGATCTAGTTTTGTTCAGGAAGATTTACCAACTCAGCCAACAATCACTTAAGATCGTAGCCCAGCTGTGCAGAGAGTCATCAGGTTAACAGCCCCACACTGTGCAGAGGTTGACCAAGATGCTGAATGTTGGTAATGCCACAGTGCAAGCAAACACCAGCTCCTTCTCAGTGTGGTAATTTTATAATAATTATAATAATAACCCTTGCTTTTAATACAGCACTTTTCATGTTGGGAGAATGTCTCAAAGTGCTTTACAGGATTTAAAGTCTATTGACGTGAAAGGCGTTATACGAATGTAATTTTGTTGTTGTAGTGAAATGTAAGGTATAATGACTGTGCATTTTGTAGGCAAACATTTGTGCATGACAGGAGAAACTCCCTTCTCCTTTCAAATAGTGTCGTGGGATCTTTAATGTCCACCTGACAGGACCCCGATTTTTAACATCTTGTCCGGCTAGCATCTCCAACACTATAGCACATCCCCAGCACTGCATTGGAGCATAAGCCTAGACTACATGAATTCAAACTCATGACATAGGGCTTGAACCTTCAAGCTTGATTCAAGAGGCCAGAGTGCTTCCAATTGAGCCGACATTAGTAAGTCCCAAAACTAGGAGGCATCCAATTCCGCGTCTCAGTAAATCACAAGTGTACTATCTTGATAAAATTGCACTTGGCAAACTGTATTGGGAAAATCAGACATGAAAGCCACACATTACTTTCATCGTAATGATGTGAGATACAACTCAATGATTCTCTTTGCCAGGGATTTCCATCATTGCAGCAGGTTTGGTCAGAGAGGAGCAAGGTTTTCTGAGCAACGTTTCGCAGGTGATGACCCATTTAAAGGGTCGGCTATCATTACCTTGAAAGCTGTTGACATAAGTAACAAAGTGAATCAGTCTGCATTCGGACCATTAAACCTACATTGGTATTTTTCTCAACATGAATCACCAGTCTACTCCCCCTCTCCTGTACGGCCCTCATGTACATTAATATACCTCTTCTTCAAGCATCTATCTAATTCCCCTTTAAAAGCTGTAACATGAGTAAAGGTTTCAGTAATGAACGTCTCAGACAGACGGAAAAGTCTGCCCTCAAGGTCACCGCTATCAAGACGGAGAATTTACCGTAAATTCGTCTCTCTCTGGACATCTATCTGTGACCATCAGCAAAACTCTGCTGACTTGAAGCCAGCTTTTATGCCAAACGAGTTCAGCAATAAAAGCAAACAGCCGCATCTTGTTTTCTTTCTGAAAGTCCTCATCTGATGACACTGTTATCTAGAATCACATTCCCAGCCAAAATAAATAATCAGTGAATCCTGCCGAGGCACTGTGCATCTGTTTCTCAGGTCCTCTCCAGCTACAAGTTCCAGGTGCAAATTCATAGACTTTCGTTTACTCCCTCCCCTCCCTGTGAGAAATTCCTTTTGCTGCCGTGAGCAGCAACTTTGATGTTGATGCACGCTTGCAATGGGATTAATGCAGCAGGTACTCCTGGCAGCTCCCAACAACAATAATAATAAACCTGCATGGTGATTGTTGGCAGATGTTGGGAGTCCGTACTGTAGTGGTTAGCGCACTCGCTTCGCAAGCGAGAGAACCTGGGTTGAATTCCTGGGCAAAGCGCAATCTTAGGCAAGTTTCCTTACTCCACACGCCTCTGGTTCACTTTACAGTATATTCTGTGAAGTGCTTTGAGATGTCTTAACAACGTGATAATGGATTATATCAAATGCAAGGATTATTATTATGAGTCGTGGCATGTGTGTACTTGGGGCTGGGGGAGAGGAGAGGGGGTCGTGGTATTTCAGCCGTGTCCGATTCGGTTTTTACTCAATATTCACACAGTTGGGGTCATTAGAGCTAATCCTGACCATTTTTTCCCCTTTCCTACTCCAGAATCTCCAGGTCTCTATTGCTTACAAGAACACCCAGGGGTGATATCTTCACAGGACACTGGACAATTGACATGTTTCTTTATTCAGCTTCTAACACTTTCACTAGGTTTTAGGTAATCTGCTTGTTGTTCGATTTTTTTATTTTTCCACAGTTCCTTTGTCCACGCTACTGGAAGGAAGATCGATGGCTCAAGGTGTTCTACTATTGCGTAATCTGCAGAGCTAAGCACAAACTGCACAAAGTATTGTCAGGGAAGCCGGGTTTATCCCACTGGCTCCACATTTCTTTCAGTCAGGCTCAATACCAAAATCGTGCATTTGTTTTAAATGTTCCTGAAGAGTCAGCCACCCATTTATTCCACACGGGTGTGAATACCACAGTACAATGAGAAAGCATAGGTTTAGAATTGCAAACGGTAATGTCAGGAAGTATTCTTTACCCAGCGGGTGGGTAACTAATAACTGAATCAAGTTGCCAAGAAGGGTAGCTGAGGCTAAGACATTTAAGAAACCGCTTGATGCTCTGATAGGAAGATGGTAGGATGAGTATTCTGGATGAGATCAGATGGGCCGATGGGTCTCCTTCATCCAAACCACTCTGGTTATCGATCTTGTGACTCATAAGCAGGGCTTCAGAGTAAACTGTGCCATCTGAGTTCTCATTTGCTCTGTACCAAAATCCCACCAATTCACTGCCTAATTCATTGTAAGAAAACAACATAAATGGACGTTGCACTAGAAACAAACACCAAGTACGGAAACGAGACTATAAAAAAANGATTTGCATCGAGTACAAGATTTTTTTTTGCCTTTTGCATCAATAAATATATTTTTCATTGATGCACAGCATTCCTTCGGAGTACAAGGATCATTTTAGTTTGTCATTCACAATCACACCTCGAAAGTCAACACAAGGCATTGTGAATTCCACAGCGCACTGAAGCCATGCTGGGTTTGCCAGATTATTATGTAGGGAACTTTGAGATACAGTTTGGATATAACAGATCAATAAAGTAACTTCAGAATTGTTCACAAAAACATGTAAATTACATTCTTGCTTTCTTCTTCTACTAATCAAAAATGCTTGTTATGAAGTGAAATGCTGCATCTCTTTAGCTCACACAGCAGTACGTTCTTCTGTCACTGCCATACAGGAACTAAAATTCCTCTTTAGATGCACAATACATTGAACTAATGTGAGATGACAGTGTTGAATATGAAGATTCTCCAGATTTTTCACAAATATAATTCCATTAGATACAACAGGAGTTTTCTGCAGCGTTTCAAAATACAATTGTTTTTATTGAGTTCTCATTACGCTTTTTTTTAATAAGGTGATGTAACGGCATTTTGTTCCGTGCTTGTATGGTTTAGCAATTATAAACAGGAGCTGTGACTATTCTTATTTTCAGATACCTTGAATTTCAATCTTTCACGGGCCTCCCAGTCTAATGAATCAATGTTGCGCGTTTTCGAGCCCCTTTATAATACATGCTTGAACGCAACAGTACATTTTGAACAATTATTAGTCATAGCTGCTTCTGGTACATACAAAGTAAATCCATCAATTTAATGGTAACGATTCTCCGTGAAATTTGTATTTCACATGGGCTCCAGCTGCAGTGTCATCAACTGAAGGGGAGTTACATAAATATGGCAGGGCCGTATCCCAATCGCTTCATGTTGAAACTGCAATCTAACAACAAAATTACATTTGTATAGCGCCTTTCAACAACAACAGATTGCAGGGTAGCATCTCAGAGCGCTTAACAATGCCGGAGCTTGACTCTGAGCCTGGGGGAGCGGGTTGTAAGCAGTCAAACAGGAAAGTTTTCAGGCAGGACTAGAAAGAAGGGAGAGAGGGGTCAAGGCGAAGGGATTGAAGGAGTGTATTCCAGAGTTTTGGGGCATAGTGGCTGAAACACGATCTCCGATGGTGGGGCAGCGGGTGTGAGGGACGAGCAAGAGACCGGTGCCAATCAAGCGAAGGGAACAGGTGGTGGATTGGGGAGTGAGGAGGTCAGAGAGGTAGGGAGGTGCCAGGGAGTGAATGGATTTGAACACGAGAGTGAGGATCTTGAAGTCGATCAGTTCAGTGATGGGGAACCAGTGGAGCCTGGGCCAGAACTGGTGAGATGTGGGTATTTGGTCCGGGTCAGTATGCGGGCGGCAGAGTTTTGAATGAGCTGGATCTTGTGAATGGTGGAGCTGAGGAGACCGGCGAGAAGTGCGTTGGAGTAATTCAAGCGGGAGGTGACAAACGCATGCACGAGGGTTTTGGCTGCATTTGGGGTAAGGAGGCGGGTAATGTAGCAGAGGTGGAAGAAGGCGGTCCTGGTCAGGGACCGGATGTGGAGGAGGAAGGACAGTTGAGGGTCGATCCGGACTCCTAGGTTGTGCACTGGTTCGGTGAATCTGAGGGAGAGCCCAGGGAAGTTAAGCAGTTTAGATCCGCAGGAGTGAAGGCGTTGACGAGAGCCAAGGAGTATGGGTTCCATCTTGTCCATATTCAGCTGCAGGAAGTTTACACTCATCCAGGCCTTGATGTCTGCCAGCCAAGGACTGGAGGAGGCAAAGTAGATTTGTGTGTCATCCGCACACATGTGAAAGTTTACCCGTGTCTGCGGATGACATCGCCCAGAGAGAGCATACAGATAAGAAAAAGAAGAGGGGCAAGGATGGAGCTCTGAGGTACCCCGCAAGTGACCAAGTGGGAGTGAGAGGGGAAATCATTTGCTAAGATGAAATGGAGGCAGTCGGTTAAGTAACACCACCTATCTTATGCCCCCCCACCCCAGCCCCCCTTCATTTTAGCAGGACTTGTAGTGTGCTGTTAACGCAGTTGTTCCGAGAATTTCGCAGTCAAGACAAACATTCCAAACAAAGTCATACTTTTCCACTAGGAGAGGTACGCATTCCCTGACATACAAACATTCGTACAACATTCCAATGTTGCCATGTGAGTGGAAAGCAGAAGACTCGAGATGCTCGTAAAAGCACAGAAATTGCAATAATGTGGAGCCCAACAAAGATCACATGAGAGGTTCAGATGAAGAAGGCTCTTCGACTGATTTAATCTAATTTTTCCAATATGTCAACCGCCCCCCCACTCATGGGTCTCTACCAGTCTCCTGGTTACCAGTTCCAGGTGTTAGTTACTCTCCGGGTAAAGAAATACTTCCTAACATCTGCCCTAAAATTGCCCTCTATAAATCTGAATTCGTGCAACTTGTTCTTGGTAGATGTGAAGTATAACTTGTACTAATCCTTGCATTCGACATAATGGCTTTCACATCGAGACGAGGTCTCAAAAATGCTTCACAGGTTCCACTGCAAAGTGTAGAAACAGGATTTTGTAGGCCAACAGAATCCAATCTGTAAAATCAAATCATGGCGATAATGGACCTAAATAAATTACAACAGAAACGCTTTTTTTTCATTTGAAAATAAATGCTGCAGATCAGATGGCCTTTCCCAGGGTTTTTTTCACAGTGAGATCAATTTCCTGCCACCTTCAGTAATGGCTACAGAATGTCTGACACCTTGGGCAGGGAAATTTGACAATCTTAACTATAATAGGGAGAGGGAAAAAAGGGAAAGAAAATCCATTATAAACATTGCCAAAGTTAAAGAGGGAACCTATATCCTACCACTCAGTGTCACCACATGATGCTCTAAAGCCATCAGTTCACCCACATCTGAAACATGGATTAGAAATACTCTACAATATTTACACACCATTTTATGCAACGTAAAGATCCCATGGCACTATTTGAAAAGAGAAGGGAGTTTCTCGCAATGTCCTTGGTATCCTGGCCAACAATCTCCCAAATAAAATTGGTCACTCACTCCATGGCTGTTAAATCCTATACTAAAGCTGTGTTTCGCCCACAAAATATGCAGTTAATCCACTTTGCAGTATATTCTGTGAAGCGCTTTGAGACGTCTCGAACCCATGATAAGGTGCTATATCAAGGTGCTATATTTCTTGCTATGCTATGCAAGAAATATTATTATTACTTTACAGTCTATCCTTTGAATCACTTTGAGACTTCTCAATGATATAAGGCCCCATATCAAATGCAAAGATTATTATATTATTTTTGCCGCAATTAGCAGCAAAAAGAAAAAAAAGATCATCAGAACTTGGCAATAAATACAAAAGCATATTCAAACCTATTTATGATCAAGTTTCAATTGTTCAGCGAGAAGAAAAACAATATGCAATAAAAGATAAAAGGCTCAGCTCTCAAATCTAGTCAGAATTTCTCACTTGAAGGACGGCATCCTTCCAGTAAATCAATGTAAACATTTAACAATCAGGACACAAAAGCTGCCAGATATCAGTAAAATCTGTTAGTAATTGCAAACATGCTCTCTCAAGGATTTTAGCAAAAGATCCAAACAACTGAGAACAGATTTAATCCATTGAAAGGGGCTGTAGTTTGGGCAAAGTTAAGAGTTAAAGAAAAATTGAATGTGGGTGAGAACGTGGAGAATAAGTCACGCTGGAACAATTTGTGTTTTGATAGTTACAAACGGAGATGTGAAGTGAAAAATGAGATTACTTTTTTTTATATAACAAATCATACCGATTTTTCCTTGGTCCAGAAATTGACAGGGTGCACTGCATTAAATACACTGTCCTGACAGATAGGACAAGCCCAATGTTCTTACCAGATATCTCTGATTACAGGGATGAGAAGATGAATCTTGCAAGCTGCTAGACGGGCACGAAAACTATCTGTTAAAGGTCAATGGATCTGGCCAGATGCCTGATTATGTTTTGGCTGAAGTACTATACCAAGTACTGAGAGATCTCAGTGCAACTACCCTAAGAGGGATTAGCATTGCGATTAATTTGAGATTTGGAAAGTCTAAATCCTAATTCTGAAAATAAAAGAGGTCAGTAGAGGAATGGGGAGAGCCCCAGAAACCATCAGAAAAACTCAGATCCTGCCAGAAATCCAGACGGTGAAACAAAATCCGTACACTAACCAGATTGTCAAATACTCTAATGTCAAATTAAGTTCACCCTTTGGATTTGATTTCCTTCCAGAATTCATATCTCTGCTACTTCACTATAGCCATTTTAAGTAAACGATAAGAATGAAACGCAGAAAAAGGCGATTTGGATTGCCTAGGGTGTTCTCACCACAGACTGTTTCTGATATTCCCTGACGTAGACATTACTCAGTCCATTTAATCTCGAGGGAAAATTCTGTAACATTCAATCAACCAACATTATTTAACCCCGACTTGTTGCCTTTCACAGATTTTTCCACAGTCTCAGTACTATAGAAACCAGTATGTCCAGTGGAGTATTTGATCCTAGGTGTCAATGTTTATCCGCAAACATCTGGTTGATTGGTTAGTAGAGGAATTAATGGACACAGCATTAACTTTAACAGCTTCTTGTTGATTGGATATTTTCAGTACATGGCCCGACATGTACTGAAAAGTCCTATGATTTTGCTGTGGGTAAGAACTGCTGAGGATCAAAGTATATGGATTTCATGGTTTGTCTCCTCTCGGAAGAAGAAATCATTAGAAGAGATCCAAAATGAAAGAAATGGTTAAGGGACACAAATTTAAAGATAAGTTTTAAATTGCTGTAGATGTAGATGCAACCCAGTGCTTCGGCAAATGAAAATAAAGGGAATTCTTTGTTTTTTGAGAGACAGAATCATGTTGAACATATGTGGAGAAAGTGGGACTTTTGGTCGCTCATCAACAGTGAATAGCTAAGGCAGTTTTCAATGTTCCAAGCAAAAAAAGAATAGACAGACGGCACAGTCTCAATTGACCTAAAGGCTATTTTATCACATTTAATAAATTCTACTAATATACAAGCCTCAGTACAGCACTAAGCTGGAGGATATGAAATCATTTTCTGTCTTTAATAATTTTCGACTTGCCACCCTCAGTGCAGAATGAAGAAAAGCCAAGGAAGTCTCCTCTAATAGTTAAGAACATGAAAGACTAAACGATCCGCTACCATCAGATAGATAATTCTCCAGGGCAAAATGGGCTCACATCTCAATTCTACAAGGTAATAGCAAAACAATGTTACTTCACGTTCCTGCCCTGCTTTTACTGAAGAAGTCAGCAAGAGAAGGTTTGGAGAAATTGTAAGCCTTGGAAAATTTTAAGTGGGGGGGGGGGGGGTGGGGGGCTGCTTTAACTGGCCAAGAGGCAGAGGCAATGTTTTCATGATACGAGTTTCACTTATTTTATTTATATATTAAATATTAAAGCTACTCCAATACCTCAAGTGCATTCATATCGTATTATCCAATTCCCTCAGACTCACAGGATGTCGAACAACGATAAAGATTCCCATGTAAATGCTGGCATTGTAAGAGGTACGTGTTTCAGAAAAGGATTGTGTATAAACATTCTTTTTCAAAGAGTGTTCCTTTGTGCCTCTCTGCATTCACTGTTCACCTGAAAAAACTAATTGAAACAAAATCACTACAGTTCCTCGCTATACAACCCATACTTCACTTCTATTCTCAGTTAAAGCCACTCTTATCCAGCTCAATTCATTCCATCGCAAGCACAATAAATAACGTTTATACTTAATGGCTGTAACTATAACCACTTCTGAAGCTGTTTTAAAAAAAATTACATACCTTGCATAATTTACTGACTGCAATTAAAAATGGATATCTTTGAAAACACAAAAGGCACGGAACAAAAGATAAATGGGGCGCGATTCCTGAGAGTTGCGGCACAAATTCATTCACCCAAGTACCTCATAGATACCACCCCTGTATCAGTATGGCAACGTATAACATCTCTTCGCCTCCTGCGTCATTCAACGTCATGTACACTCAAGGTGTGTGAGAGATATTATAAGTTGCCAAAACACAGCCACATTCACCGCAGTTGTTTTAGACCATTTCCGAGTGCAAACCTCCAGTTACAATTGTAAAGCTCGACTATTTAAAGAACACCGAAGGTTGTGTGGCATATGCTCCCAATGGGTCGTGCTCAACATGAACAATCTGATAATAGGAACATTTTGCTTGCAGCACATGTATTCCCAGTTGAGGCTGTTATTTCACCACCCCCCCCCCAGCCCCCCCACCATTGGTTGAATAGCCTGCTGCTTGCACTCAAAGACCAGGTAGCACTCACACACCAAGAAAAAAAATCACTTTTTCTGAGGAAGAATTTGCAACAAAATGCTGTATGATCCTATTATATCCTCCATTGCTTCCTTACATCAGCACCTGCCTTTTCAAAGGCATAAACACAAAGGAACAGATTGAGCTGTAGCCAACGGGGTGTCTCATTATCAAAGACCAAGCCGTAAAACTTCCGACCAGCTCAAAGCAGGTTAGCAATCATCGGTACAAGACTTTTTAAAATAAAGTACCTGCCAAGTTGCTCTCTCTCTCCCCACTCCCCTCCTCCTCACCACCCCCCCAGGAAAATCAGACTGGCTGATAACTCAAATAACCTTGCAGGATAAACTGACTCCACTTATTGTATCAGTTTCAGTGTTTCATTTGAGAAAAAAAAGGTTGGACACGTTGGATAAACAACTTTAGACGAAAGACAGGATACCTTTCTCAGCGAGAGAAAGGAAGCACACTCACAAAAGAGCTCACTGGCTTCGTATGCCTCTTCAGATCTTAAGATTTCCTTGGTGCCAATGAATGAATACAGTGAGGGATGAAGAACGTGCAGGTGAACCCTGCCCCCTAGTTTATGGCAACTACTAAAATCAAATCCATTCAGGTCAAAATCAATTCCAACTACATCTAACACCTTGGCCTTTCAGATATTGGAAGATCTCTCACTGGTTCTTTTGGGAACCTCCTCCATAGATTGCCCCTTACAGAGGTCATGTGCAATCAGTTTGACGAGGTTTACTGAACAGCTCATTTCGAGAGACAGAAGGGACTTTCTCCCTGGACAGGAAGCAAGTTTCTTCCAACTGTGGATTCCAGGCCCTTTTGACACAATATTTAGTAAGTTTAAAAAATCTCATCCCCCACTCCTGTCAGACCCGGGACAATATCAAGTCTTATGACCAAATTTCATTCCGCCTGCACGCGGTGAAATTGGGTGACAGACTCTAGCGTTAATTGGCATTGTTAGTTTATTTTTAAAGATAACCTCGTGCAAGAGGGGACCTTTTACTCAGTGTTTGCAAACATGTATGAACTGGCACAGGTGGAAAGCTGGATACAGTAAAACTTGGATAAGACTGATCTGTATATAATAAATTATATAATCACCTAAATCATACACCTGTCCGTCCTGTTGATTTCCTATAACTTATGCAAGTTTCACATAACTCATACTTTGCATAAGTCGTATTAAATGTATGGTCCAAATTGATACGACTTCTGTGAGGTATTACTGTACCAGATGCAGGAAGAAATGGTCATTGCCCAACATCCAGTTTTCTTATGGTGGGAGGGCAGATAACATTTTACCAAACCAAGTAATGCTTCCCTGAGCAGTGCATATGGGATGAGGAGGATTGCATGCATGGATGATAGGATGAGTAGGTTGGAGTTAGCGAATGCTGCTTCCCGTAAGGCACTGAAATAAAGCTCAGGATCGCAGCAGCTGCAGTTTGAAGTGCAGTCAGGGCACCTGGGGTCTCTTTCTGTCAAAGATTTTATTTTGGTGGCGTAGATACTAGTCAGGGCAGATTAGCACTGTACTTGTAAAGAGGAATTTGAAAAGCTGGTACTTGGAAAGAGTGAGAGTAGTATGAGCTGAAGCAACTTATCTGCCTAGTTTTAATAGTTGTTGCATTAGCCCAGTTGATTGTGTTCCTCGGTATCAAATCAATATTGACAGCATTTGGTGTTAGTGCTTCGATTGCGCCACATGATTCCCAGGCAGGGCAAAAACTTATGGAAGTTTCCTTACTCCACACACCTCGCTTTACCTAGCAGTAAATAAGACCCTGGTTGTTAGCTGATTGTTGGATCACTTTTGTAGGGTAATAATCCCTCAAAAATAAAAATATTGGTCACTCAATCCTGTGCGCAATTGACTGTTGCGTTTCAACCACAAAATGCAGTCAATCCATTTTACAATATATTTTGTGAAGCACTTTGAGACATCTCAACTCCATGATAAGCCGCTATATTATTATTGTTATTACACAGGAAAAACAGCACAGCACTGAAGTGTGCCACACATGTACAAACATCAAGCAAAGCGAGAGGCCAGGAGATCAATCCTCGAGGCAATCACTTACATCTTCTGCACTCCTCGATATTTTATCGCCTTGAAAGAACCTGGTTTCTGCCTGTTTCCCGCCCCCACCCCCACCCCGACCCACGCAAATGTTTTTAAAGAAAGTAATTTCTTACCGTTCCTAATAGAATCTGCCGTGGAGATGGACTTTTCTTTTGAAACAGGCAATGAGGCCCTGCATTTCAATCATGACATTCAAACCAGTGAGCGAGATTGTGCCACAGATTCACACTGCCGAGACACTAAGCTTCATTTCACAGTGGGTTACGGGGAAATAGCATATGCTGAACATATTATACTGCGGGAGCACATCAAAGAGTTCAGATAAGGTCATAAAACATGAGCAGTTTATCAATATCATCTGAAACCCACGAGATGTGCTACCGCCTTGAAACACATCCCTACGTATTCATTTATGTTTTATAATACATAAAGATGATTGAAACACTTACCGGAGGCAGAAATTGGGAAACACGAGATAACTGAGCTCAAGAGTTATAACGGAATCTGCAAAATACAGCATGAACCATATAACAATGATACCAGGCTTTGTGTGATAGAGAGAATGTCATCCTCAGTATATCTCACCTGCAATAGAGTGAAGAACCATGCATCTCGATGTTTAAACAATTCAATAAACCTGGGCTGCCCTTGTATTAAAGTGGTGATCATAGTTCATTTGCTTATGCTGCAGAGGCTTGGAACACAAATACATTGAATGCCAACTGAGAGCATTCGAGACAGTGCAGTTCGTTGATATTAAGAGAATAAAAAAGAATGGCAGAAGAACCGGAGGGGAGATGAGGAGAATTTTTTTTATATGATCTGGAACACACTACCAGAGAGAATGGGGGAAGCAGATTCAATACTAATTTTCAAAAGGTAACAGAAAAATATACTTGAAAAAAGAAGAAAAAAATTGCAAAGTTACGGGGAAAGAGCGGGGGAGTGGGATTAATGGGATAGTTCTTTCAAAGAGTCGGCCCAAATGGCCTCCTTCTCTGCTGTAGGATTCTATGTTCTATGATTCTCATCCTGTACAGAAAGAACCAAACTGCAGATAAAGGCAAAACGAGCAATGAGAATGTTAACACTTACATCACCGGCAAATCTAATAAGAAACTCCTGCATATAAGATTTAAGTTGACACATTATGATCCTCAAAACTTCATCCATATTATCGCAATAATAATATTAACAGTAAACTGTACATTTGCTCTAGAGCCTTTCCCACAGGGAGTGAATCACCTCCTGTGCTGAAATGCTTTTCTTTGGCCTGGAAAAAGTTCACATTGGAAAATACTATTCTGAGGTTAAGATAAGGGCATGATCGATGTCAGGGCTGAGTGCGTAGAGACCTTTTTACTCCACAACTGCTTAATCTAACTTAGACCCTGCAGTACTTTTTGATGTCAACACATACACAAAACAAGTAGTAATCAGCAGTAGCATTGCTAACTTCAACGAGTACAAAATATACCCAGATTTATATATAGTTGGTTGATGGAAATTGATATACTGTATATAAAAAAAAGTAAACATCATTGAGTGACTTTCATGGGATGAATCATGCCTCACCCCGGCTGCTCAGCCATTTCTGCTTTTTGCCTCGTCTCTTGCCTCCTTTCCTGAAGATACTATCTCTGACTCGGTCAGTTCCAGATTCCGGGGAGTTCTCCAATACATCACCCGTGTGGCCTCTCTATTTTCTGATTCTAGTTGGGGAATGTTGACAGGCTGATTGACAAGAAGAACATCACATACAATTCCAATTGTGCAAAAAATATTGATAAGCTGGACAATACCATAGGGCAGATGTCCCAAAGCACTTAGCAATGCTGACACCCGAGCTGGTGTCAGGAGCCAAGGAGGGTAGGGCAGGGTAGGGATGAGAAACACGACCTAAAGCACAGTCAAAGAGGTAAGTCTTGAGACAAACCTTGAACAAAGTAAGGGAGGGAGGGAGACGGAGGGACTCCGGGTGGGTGTTCAGAAAGCAGGGGCAGATAAGCTGAAAGTGATTCTAGTTGTTACAATATGAAGTCGGCTCCAGTTTAAAGTGAAGTGGTTAAAGAGGTCTTTAATAAGCCCATTTCTAACATGCTTCCTGTAGGCAGCAAGTGTAGATTTTAATAAAACGGAACAAGTGAAGGAGAACTAAACAATGGTTCATAATAAAATTTAACCTTTTAAAATTGACAAGCCACTAATTTATCCACGCCTGGCTGCAGTTTTTACAGGCAAGCTATATATTGATTCAGCCTTCGTATTAAACACTTCTACTCAGTTAGCCCACGCTATGGATTTTAGCTTGTCGTTCATGCAGACAGTCGCTCTGCCTAGACTATCAGATGATGAGTAGGCTAAATAAATTCAGAATGACTACCTCTTCCCCATTGCAGTCCAGTCCCATCAAGTATATAACTGTTTTTTCCATTACCATTTTAATTATCAAGAATCCTCAGTGTGAAAGGGATGAACTATAAGGAAAATTGGCTCTTGAAAACATTAAAAAGCATCTCAGTAAAGACCTTAAAATCTTGATACATACTAAGTGTGGAAGTGGACTCAGATGTATCAAGGCAGAAGGACCACAGATTCAATACACAAAAGTACAATACAAAATTACATTTGTATAGCCCCTTTCACGTCAGGAAGATTCAGGGTTTTGGAGGCAATTTCAGGGCAGACAACAGAAATATTTCTTTACACAAAGGGTAACTAACAGCTGGAAGTATTTTGTGTTTTGTTTAGCTGGAACAGCTTACCTGGGAAACTGATCTAAATCCGGGACACTAGATTTATTTAAGAAACAACTTGATGTTGCAATGGTTAGACAGCAGGTTAGACGGCAAGACACAATAGTGTGGGTGGGTGGGTAACCTGGAAGGATAGGATCAAATGGTCGAAAGAGTCTTCTTCATCAAAGCCTCTTATGATACTCACAAAAGAGAAACATGTATCCCATTTTCTCTTTTTATATGGAAGAAAGTGCCTTCGCCTTGGTTCCTCCCTTTCCTCCTTCAAGGCCGATCTCAAAACCTTTCTCTTTGACCGTGCCTTCAGCTCCCCTCTCGACTCTCTTCCTCCTCCTCGCTCCCTCCCTTCCCTCCCCTCACCCTGACCATTTCCCCCTCCTCTCTCCTTCCCTTCCTTCCCCTCACCCTGACCATTTCCCCCCTGCTCGGGTCATGACCCAACTGTGCAGCGCCTTGGGACGTCCTCCTGACGTGAAAGGCGCTCTATAAATGGAATCTTGTTGTTGTTGTTGTTGTTGTTGTATATTTTATAATGGAGCCCTGCAAATAAAACGTCACCGAAAGGTAGATTTGCCAGAATGGATAGTAATAGGAATAATGCATGAATGGAGAAATCCAAGTACATAACTCTACAGAATGTGATTGTAGTAAGTAAATGCCAGTTTATTTAATAGTTCTATATGTGCAGATGAGAAGTACCTGTACAGTGAAAATTTGACGTTCTTCATTGAAATTGCCTCCAAATCACTCAATATCCAAAAAAAAAGGTTGTGTTCAACACCAAACCAAAAAAAAATGAAAAGCTGTTTTTATCATCGGAAATATTCTTCATTAGATTTGTTCCATTTGGCCTTTTGACAAATTACGCCCACTCTGTCTTGTAGTACTTCCAAAAGCTTCCACTCCTCCTACTAAACCGTGCCCCCAATGTTGCTCTGTTTACAGAAACAGCATGAATTCAAGAGAATATTCAGAGGGTTTGGTTGGCCCTGATCAGATGCTATTGGAAATTGCTTGTTTGTTGCTTAGCGACTACAAGATTCTAACAAAGCGCTCAGCCAAGAGTTTGAAAAAATTAGCTCATCATCCAGGGAGGATAATGGTTCAGAACATCAAGTGTTCATTTTGGGGGGCTTTAAAATTGTGCATTTTGATATTGGACGGCGTGGTTATTGGTCATTGTAAATTCACATTTCAAAATTCAATTTTCTCCAGCTTTAACAACTCGAACTCCAGTTAGCTGGCTTTTCCGCTCCCTGGCCGACTCTCCATCAGCCCTGGAAAGTAAGAGAGTAGATGATTGCAGACCATCTGAACAGTTCCCTCCTTTGCTCCCAGTGCAAAAGTGACTAAGTCAACTAGTCTCGAATCTTGTGTCAAGAAAAACAAACTAGATGCTGTTGCGAAGTTGAGGAGAGGCACTTTGTTGGAGCAGAGTAGCTTGCATCTGGTAGCCTGCAATTGGAGTAATTTACTCAGCATTGATACAGAATGTGACCCAGAAAGAGGGTGAAAAGGGGGAGGAGCGCGGGGGCTGGGGGCGGGGGGGTGCTAGAAAGAGAGAGAGTACATGTGGAGATACACTGTTAGCTTTGTTGAGATCAGGAATCAATCAACTACTAGGACTGAAAGGATCACAGTCTGACCAGACTGAGGTCGGGGAAGATATGGGAGACAGCTTGTACAAGTATACTGCAGATGAAACTGAATTGAACACCTTGAAATACATCCACAGAGTGGTGTACCTGATTTCCTTATGGAATCAGAACACACTCCACTTAGAGATACACATGAAAGGAGCTGATTAAATGGCAAATGTAACGCAAGGTTGAAAAATCTCTTCCTCTCTCATTGTGTAGTTGGTGAAACCACTTAGGCAACAAACTTTGGAAAATGACAACTTTGTCCCAAGCGCTGCAAATAGTTGTTATCTCACTGCTCTGTCTCACTGCATTCTGCAACTGCTCGGTTGACAATCTGCTGATGATATTTATGTTCTAAGACTGCTGAACAAACATGGATGACACTGTGTACAGTGGGCTGAATCCTCAGATGTCAAACGGCACTCAGGCTTCTGCTGCAGCAGATCAATCACAGTCCTGCTATTTACTTTTCGTGTCATTCTTCTGCCTGACATTTGGCAAAACACACACACTGTCTGTACGTACCAACATCACAGTTCACCATTCTTACAGCCCTCCATTCCCTAATGACTGTCTAATAGCAATCTATTAATAACAAAAGCACAAACAAAATGAAAAAGAAAAATCATCAGCGTGATGAATACATTTTATTTAAATTCTTGAAGACCAATATATAACCACACCATTCATCTTCTGTGGATAGGAATGAATGATTCCATTCCTGACTGTTCAGATCGCATTCAATTAAAGAATGAGGTGTCTACTACAATAGAGCAGCAAAACTCAGCAATTTCAATGTTTGTTTTAATAATAAGTTACCAGCAGCATAATTAGGAACAATGTTCCATGCAGCCTGATAAATGTGGTGGGAGCACAGTCTTTCAATTTGCATTCAGCCTGGCTCAGTTGGCAGCACTCTCACTTCTGAGTCAGAAGGTTGTGGGTTCAAGCCCCACTTTGGGAATTGGAATCACATCGTCTAAGCTGACATTCCAATGCAATGCTATGGGGGTGTTGTATTGTCAGAGGTGTCATCCTTTAGATGAGACGTTAAACCGAGGTCCCTGTTCTGGGAGACGTAAAAGATCCCATGACACTCTTTGAAAAGAGAAGGGAGTTTCCCGAGGTGTCCTGGCCAACAAATCCTCCAAATAAAATTGGTCACTCAATCCACAACTGTCTGTGGAACGCTGCTAATAATAATAATAATTGTGTGCAAACCTGTCACATTTTTCCCACAAAATGAACAGTCAAATTCGCCTTGCAGTGTATTCTGTGAAGCGTTTTGAGACGTCTGAATGACGTGATAAGGCACTATATCAAATGCAAGGGTTATTATAATTATTATTATTATATCAGAGACATTTACTGCCAAGTTGCACTATTTCCAAGGAGAAGAAAACTGAAGCCATTTTCCAATGGTTACTGTGCTCATTAGACCCCACTGTCGCCAGACTACAGCACTACCTCAGCCCTCACGCTGCTGAAACTCTGGTCCACGCCTTTATCACCTCAAGGCTGGACTATGGGAACTCTCTCCTCGCCGGCCTTCCCGACACCTCCCTCCACAAGCTGCAGGTCATTCAGAACTCTGCAGCTCGTGTACTGTCCCGCACCAGACACCGCGACCACATCACTCCCACCCTCGCTCGCCTCCACTGGCTCCCCATCCCCCAGAGGATCGATTTCAAGATCCTCATCCTCACCTACAAGGCCATTCACGGCCTTGCTCCCTCCTACCTCTCCGACCTACTATCCCCCTACCTACCTGCCCGTACCCTCCGTTCCTCTGGCTCCAGTCTGCTCCACATCCCCCGCCCCAACTGCCCGACCATCGGTGGCCGGGCCTTCAGCCTCTCAGCCCCTAGGCTCTGGAACTCTATCCCCCAGTGCCTTCGCCGCCTCCTCCCTTTCCTCCTTCAAGGCCGGTCTCAAGACCTTTCTCTTTGACCGTGCCTTCAGCTCCCCTCTCTACCCCCTCCTCGCTCCCTCGCTTCCCTCCCCTCACCCTGACCATTTCCCCCCTGCTCGGGTCCTGACCCAACTGTACAGCGCTTTGGGACGTCCTCCAGACGTGAAAGGCGCTCTATAAATGGAATACTTGTTGTTGTTGTTGCTGCTGCACACTGCTTTTCCCAAAACACAGTCATTTTTTAAATTTAGCTCCAAACTACCCCCTGCATGGCTTGAACAGGTAAATTATTCCGTCAGTTAAAACAATTAGTTAAAACAGGCTTTTTAATGAGTAAAAAAATGGGTCAAGCGAACTACTCCTTTTCCAAAACTTTTAAAAGCTTTGCAATTTGATGCAATGATATTTGTACTTTGAAAAGGAGGAGTCATGTAGCTTACTCCATATTCATTTGTCCAGGCAATGGAGCTCCGTAAATGGGTACAGTGGAACACAAATCTAGGTCACAGTGCACACTGCAAACTGATTAATTCATGGCTTGCTTATCTGAATAATAGATTAAAGTGCTGTGGATAATTGATCATTGGCCCTTAAGAAAAAAAACCATCAAACAAATGGAATGGAGTGTAGCAAAAATTGTTTCCCAAGTATTATGTATTCAACAGAGAAAACATCACATTCCTGCAAACTTTTCATTATTCAGAATATTATCTTACTGAATGTAAACTAACACACTGACAAGCCTGTCTGACAAGTGAAGACAAGCACTCAATGTTGTACTGGGACAGAGTGGGTAAGTCCAAAAGAGGAACTAAGAGCAAGTAGGTGAATCCAGACTTCTAAGCTTCTTGATGCGAGCCCGAGCATCAAGAGCCAGGCATTGACTCATTGGAAAATGCATTGAATTGCTGAAAACAATACAGGCTGTACAATAGTCCACATTATAAATGCCTTCCCCCAAATTTCAAGTCTTCTAGGTCACCATATAAAAAATAGTTTCATGGATTCTTCTCAACCTCCATAACCACAACCCCCGCTCTGAACTGTGAAGGCAATGATGATCTGTCATCATCGTGGAGGTAACTCTGCCAATGTAGGTTTACAATTTACTTTAGTTATTCACATTGTCATGACTTCAACTAAACTATAACTGTTAGTTTGCAAGCCTCTGCGGGTGCAAGATAGGTTGGAGGCAAGCTTGTGTGAAAATTTGATTTAATTGTGAATTCCCAGTGAGAAAAGGGCCTAAGTTATGAGAAAGATGCTGTATTTTGAGCAGAGGCCTCCACAGCAGACAGTCACTAACTCATGATGAGTTGCAGTAATTGATATGCCTACTGACATTTGAACGTTCGGAGTTGGTGCTCGATTATTGGTGTATGTACCTTGTTTCTGCAGAAGCACAATTCGATTAATGCATTCTCAGTGAAAGTGCAGTGTGGTTCCATTGATTTACTCTCGTTATGCAAAGAGTGGGCGTTCTTTTCTGTAAAGCTATTCACAGCACATTATGGAGAGAAGGGAGGTTACTACAGAGATTCCAAGAGTGTTGACCTTCAATGCGTTGAGCAATTGGGCACTTTTTCTGTCTGTTGACATTTTCAAACCTCCACTGTCAGCAACTTGAGAATGCAATATTTTACAAAATGTTGCTCTGCAGCCAGTCCTTGTATAGTCGTTGTACACTTCTAATAATAATCCTTCCAAAACAAAAATAAATTGGTAATTTTCAATCCACGACTGTTTGTGGGACGCTGCTGTGAGCAATTGGTTGCCGTGTTTCGCCCACAAATATACGGTCAATTCACTCTACAGCATATTTTGTGAAGCGCTTTGAGATGTCTAGAAGACGTGAAAAGCGCTATATGAAATGCAAGGATTATATATCATATTATAAAAGTGCACTTCTTTATCAAACTTTATTATGCGAAGATTACTTCGCAACTCGCTCAGGATGCTCGTGTGTTTTAAACATTATTGTATCAGCCGGCTGAACCTGTAAGGTTCTTTATCAATTTGCTTAGCATCTTTACTCTCCCAAGTGGAATTGCAACTCATTTCTTCAACTGCTGAACCATAGGATCTTCACACCACGAGCTCTCCAAAAGTAATAATTCCAAGGGGTAAAATGCAATCACCTTAGATCAAGATAGGGAAAGGAAAGCCTGTGACTTCCTGTGATAATGTGGAGAAACTCAGAGAAGCAATCTTGTGGCTTAGATGTATAATATTTGATTTGTCTACAAATCCATTCATTATTCAAGGTTTCATAAAGCAAAACTATATTATAACCTGCCTCATCTGTATCAGCGGACAGCAGAATGGGAATGGATTACTCTGCATGATTGGATGGTGATGTGATCAGGGTAAAGGCGAAAGATTAGTTTAAATGATAATGTCAAGAATCTCTCAAGGCTTTGATGATCTAGAATTGATCTGTTTACTATCTTACAGAACTGAATTTAGAAAAAAAAACGATTTCATTTGTAGGCCCTCGAAATTTATCATAAGGAATTTTCCCTACAGGACGGAAAACAGCATTGACCTCATAGGATATTTCCTCCAAAATATTAGACAAACACACGCCAGAGACAATTTCCACAGAAGTGATAGAAAGGCGCGATCATCCAATGCTGAACAATGGGTCAACATTGCAATATTTTGCAATTCGTCCTTCAGCGAATGAAGTGACACAAACCATTTCTGCCACCCTTTACCACATCTGTTCCTTTGCACAGGTTATAAAATTAAATTTTAGTCTTTCCAGATGGCATTTGTTCACTGTAAATTACCCAACATTTACAATTACAGGTTGTGGCATTTGCTGACTCACTGGAGGGCACAACACATGTCATTACAGCTGTATCTTTACTCTGGAGGGGTTGTGAAACTGGGCATAATGGTAAATTTAGAGACAAGACGTGGAACAAGGCCGGAAAAAAAAGCAGGGCTCAAGTGCTGTTGATTTCTACATTTTCTAACGTGAGCCCTGACAAACTGGAAATACTTCAAATCGAGATTAAATGCACTTTTAAATTTACCAGGTGTGGATCCATCAATTTCCAGTCCAATCCTTTGTCAGTCACCCAATTTCATTCAAAGGTCTTTGCCACCGAGCCATCACTGTGTTAAGATTCTCTCAATCCTGCGCTTTACACACAGTGAATCACAAGAATGTGAAGGGCCTAGCCCTTAATTAAATAAATCCATTAAATACACACTGGACACTTCCCAAGAGTTTACAAATAAACCACTGCAGAACATAGATAGAAGCATGTTTAAATCCACTTTTACCAGCCAAGAATTTTAAAGCCACAATCACTCTCCTCAGGATATAAAACTTTACATTTTTGTTAAATTTCACCAAAGCAGCCCATTTCTTTTATGCCCTTCATTTTTAAAAAAATGACTGAGTCAATGAGTTAAACAAATTACTCCATTACCTTTTCCAAACTTCAATTATTTATTGTCATTGGCAAATGATAATATATGTATTGCAGGACATGAACACAGTTTTTAAAAGGAGTCCTGTTGCTATGGTGAATTAAGACATTCTGGCATCCTGTGTGTATTGGAGCAAACAAACAGTGGAGGGAGTTTATCTTATCATCTCCAATGATACCAACATCACAAGTCATCAACTCAATTAATGAAATAAGTGTCTACCGATAAATCTGTTGAGGAATTTTGTATTTTACCTCCTGCTACCAAATAGGGAAACATTGCACTATTGAAACCCTTTTGTAGAACCTCTTTTAACATTTCCCTAAACTATTGCCTACCTTAATTCACCAATATAAATTACTGTTCCTTTCAAAATCAACCATGTTGAATTTAACTATATGACTGACAAAATGCATCCACTATCGTGATCATATATGATAGAGCTGCTCAACTGCCCATTCTTTGGTGTTTTACTTTTCAGCTACAATATCCACTTAGACTCAAGAAATATGGACAATCTGGCCTTGGTTAAGAAGATATTTGCCTTTCTAGCTTACTTTTTTTGTTATTAAACAAGTTGGCCAGTATTGCAGTTTAATGACCTGAGGGGATACACGATAATGGTAAGTAATAGCCAAACGCAGTTGAATAACAAGGTACAAATACAAACATTCCTAACTAGATTAATTAGCAGGAACTCCTGTAATAATTGACATTAAGTACTTTAATAGGCTCAGGGGCTTGTAGGATTAGTGACATGATTTTTTTTAACATTTGTAGGTATGCAGGGCCCACTAAGGAAGTTTATTAGGTGTAAGAAAGACCTGCATCCAACACTTGCAAGCAAATTACAAGCCTGAGCAAGTGCTGTGGAATTATGGCTGAAGTAGACTGTAGATCTAAGATTAGGAGCAGAAAGGCCATCTCCTTACAAAGGAACAGGAGAAGGAAGTCTGTATATGTGAAAGGCAGAACAATAATAACAAGATTACATGTGTACAGCGCCTTTCACGTCAGGAGGACGTCCCAAGGCGCTGGACAGAGTACAGCATTTCAGACCCAAGCTGGGGTCGGGGGGGAAAGGGGGGTGGCCGATAGCATGGTCGAAGAGGAGGGTGTGGAAATATAGACATTCTGGCCTTGGTTAAGAAGGTATTAGCCTTTCTAGCTTACTTATTTATTGTCTTATTAATTGTCTTATTAATTTATTGTCTTATTAATTGTCGTGGGCATCCAATTATATCAATGATGGCTCCAGATTCGAGGGTCTTAAGAATAATTCTGAATATAAACCTTTCGGATCCATCATTTGCTATCGGTGAGTTGGGAAGAACTCAGAGTAACCAGCTTTCTATCATACCTGGCAAAACCACCGCAACAGAAAGGCTAATGGCAAATGCAAAATGAAAGTCATCCTGCCACACGGACAAAGTTATTAAAAAATAAGCTTTAATTAATATTCACATAAATGGCTACGAAACTCTGTGCACATAGCTGGTGCCCCCCGCTGCACGAGAAAGGTCAACTGATACAAGTTGCATGATCAGAGTGAGCACGTCAAGATACAACTGTACATGGAGCACTTTCGACATAGTGAGCTGCCTTGGGTTCCGACGATTATAATAAATGAGTTTGCCTCAACGTTTTAAAATTAATTATAGCCTCTCCGAGAAGCACAGACAGGATGACCTTTATACTAGGGTTGCTCTCAGCCTGAATACGTCTCTTCCCCGCGCATTGGCTCTGTCTGCGCTTTCTAATAACAACGCCGTTTTTCACGTTTCTTCGGTTTGTGGTCGTCTCAGCAGCAATGAGAAAAAAAACTAACTATGCAAGCTGTGCTCAAAAGCTAAAAACATGCAGTTCTCAAACAGTTTAAATACAGCACCAAACGCAATACATTTTAATAATTATACAAGTACTTAAAGCCCAGGCAGGAGGTGCCTCCTCCAATGTCTCAGTTTGCGAAGAAACATATTTATGTAGCACCTTTCAGTCAGGAGGACATCTCAAACGTGGTTCACATAGCTAACTGCGAGCTCAATCTAGGAGGGAGGAGAAAACCAAAAGCAGTCGAAAAGATAGATTGCAGTGGGAAAAGTGGAGAGACTCAGGGATAGAGTTCCACAGAGAGGCGCAGTATTACTAAAAGAACAGCCACCAAGGGTGGGGCAAATATCAGCTAAGGTATCACTATTGGCACAGCAACTGATCTCAGTACCAGAGTTCCCCCTTTTGGTCACAATCTGAGTATCCACTCATTAGATGATGGCACTTTAGACAATTCTGGGAGAAAAACTTCATTAATCCCTCTTGCCTAAGAAGGATCAGGGTGCAGTCCTGCCAACGCTCACCAATAGCAAGTACAATGAATTGTCAATCACTGTAACAACTAGTATTTCCCCCTCTAATTTTTATATATCCATTTCCATTCATGTGCCACTGTAGCACAGGACATATGGTGTAAATCACGGAATCAGTGTAGGTAATCTCCAGCATCTTCTTTCAGGCTTTTATGATGCCAGGAATAATTTTGAGTGCAGATTTTGACAAGTATTTCCAACAGAGCATGACAGCGTTGGCACTGATATCCATGTCAGTGCCTCTTCCGAATGCTACAAACTCATCATGTATCTACTTCTCAGTTTCAGCTTCTCACAATTAGCTGGGGATTTATTTTCTCAATGTATGATGGTATTCCTGTCCCCGAATACGAGCCAAAGAGCACTTATTGTATATACTGAGCTGAATGACATTTTCCTAGCTATCTATCATTCTATAAGTAACTTTGAGACTTTTTTTTATAAGAGGGAACATTGGTTTGTGCATCGAAAACGCATCTGAACTTGGCAGCATTATAGTATTGGTGGAGTAAGAGGAGGGCAATTATTGCAGAAAAGCACAAAACACCAAAAATATCCTCTTGGTGTACAAATTACCATCAGATGTAGCATTTATCGCACTCAACAGATATGTACAATGCACGTTGAGCTGGCACACACACAACATTTGGATGACCAAATTGGGGAGCCAACATGACATCTATGTGATGGGACACAAGTTCAACTGCTTCCTCTATCCTCATCACCAAGTTCTGTATCTCAGTTGTGATACAATTATCTGACGACAAGGATCATAAAGGCATCGATTATGCCTGCTGGGCAAGTATCTTACACAATAGATCCCCAACATTTAAAATTCTAGATCTAAACATCCAACTAGGGATTGCGTTCTTCCAGTGGATGCCTATCACTCCACGGTGAGGTCAAGATATCAACTGCAGATGCTGCCATGGTTGTGATTGCTGGGATTTTTAAATTAGTTAGTTTTGGTCTCAGTCTAAAGAAGTGACGGTGTGGTTTCCAAGGGAATATTCTGATCACTTTTCAAATGAATAATTCAATATGTCCCAAAATGTTCAAAGATAATCTAAATAGTTACGTTAAAATTGTTCTCATGGACTCAACGATTCATTTCTGTCATTCATTATTTGAAATCAATTTCAAATAAATTTGTGGTGAAGATTACAATGTATTCCTTCCCTTTTCTATTGCAAGTTTAATCAGGCTGATCCTTTTAGATTTATATCAGCAATTAGTGATAGATTGATTTTTTAAACAATAGCAGCAGAATTATCACAAACAAACAACAGACATCATTTCTGTGCTGCACCACTATGAATACAACACTCTGACAAAATTCCATTGTTGCCTTCAACAGCATAAGTTGGAAGGCACAGTTGTGGATAGTCTGACTCATTCCATTTTCTAAAATACCAGCCCTCTCTATCTCTTGTAGTGGGAATTGGAGATTAGTTGGAATAAAACGTGTCAGTGAACCTATAATCGGTAAATAGTTGGATGAATGATAAAAGGATTGAGGGTTGTGTCTGCAGTCTTGATAATAATCCTTGCATTTGATATAGCGCCTTATCACGTCTTCGAGACATCTCAAAACACTTCACAGAATATAGTTTAACGTGAATTGACTGTATATTTGTGTGTGCGAAACGCAGCAACCAATTGCCCACAGAAGTGTCCCACAAACAATCGTGGATTAAAGTGACCAATTTATTATTATTTATTACTTTTTTTTGAAGGAATTATTAACCCCGGAAATGCAATCCGCCAATCGACTAACAACTGGGTTTCTACGTACTGCTAGGTAAACAGAGTGTGTGGAGTAAGGAAACTTGCCCAATATTTTGCCCTGCTGGGAATCGAACCCAGATTTCTCGCTTGTGAGGCGAGTGCTCTAACCACTAAGCTAATGTCCCTCCTTCCCATATATTGGATCAATCTGGTCCCATTCAGTTTGATCACAGATCTGGCTGGAACAGCAACCAGTTCTAACATTTATACCATGAAGGCAGCAGCACTTGCCCCATGATATTGATGTGTTATCTTGTTAGATTCAGTGCCTAGCAGTGGTCTATTCATGGAACTATTCATGGGACATCCAGACATTACTGGTGCTTGCTTGATAACTCCACATTGAAAATAGCTAAGATCTGCATTGTGCAACAATAATTGCGCTGCTAACTGATCTGGCAGAGCCTTTTTTTGTACAAGAGTGCTGGTACACGATTTCAAATGAAACAATGAGATAACGCCTATTCAGAGAAGCCTCCAATCCACTGCAGCACGTCCCACATCATGTTCACAATTCCGAGATAGAGAGAATAGGTAGCAATCTTGGTGATTGCAAAAGCCATTTATGCTGCCTGGAATACCTCATAATATTTCAGATTGTTCAGGGAGAACTAAAAAGTACATGATTCTGATGTTCTTTGGTAATTCTGAAACTTAATGTACAACAAAAATACATTCCTACAGTTTAAAAAACCTCTATGTGATATTAAATCACTTTTGAGCAAGCTGCTTAAAGTTGGCAGCTAAAAGGAAACTCAAAATGATACTGCGATGATGCCCTGGGGAAGGTACTCAATGCTAAAAGACTCCAAAAGCTCATCAAACCTCAGTGGAGGTTTGCATCACTCAGAAATCACACAGAAAAGCTGAATTTCAATAACTACAGAAATTAAGCTACACTTTATTTGCTCATCATACAGGAGTCCAGAGTGTACTTGTATTTAACCCACTGACCACTGCAAACCTTGTGCAACAGCCTGAAGAATTATCTAACTGCCATAATGTCCGTAAACAATTCTGGTGTTGCTGAGCAGCGGCAATTGCGAAGTTGGGAGGACATTTTGGCTGTCGACTCAACCTTCAGCCCTTTCTGAATCGTCCAACAATTTAATTATATAGCTATCATGCAAGACCGTTATTTCTGACAAAGAAATATATTCTATTTACACATTAAAGGTAAGTCACTCTGAGTTGGAAAGAGTACGAGAACAATATTTATCCACGGAATAACATACAGCCAGTTATCAGTCCACTTTGAGGTAACAAGACAACAATCAAGCAGCATGGCACACTTCCAGCTCAGATTGCTCTAACAATTGGTGTTCTGATTCGCAGGTTTAAGGACATGACTAGATCTTAAGTCTTATTGATGCAACATTAAATAGTGTTTCGGATTGCTGTAAGTAAGTGGCCCAGCAGTATGTAGGAACCCGGTTGTTAATCGATTGGCAGATCACTTTTCCGGGGGAAATAATCCCTTCAAAAAAATAATAATAATTTGGTCACTCAATCCATGACTGTTTGTGGGACACTGCTGTGCGCAATTGACTGCTGCGTTTCGCCCACAAAATATACAGTCAATTCACTTTACAGTAAACTCTGTGAAGTTGAGATGTCTCGAAGACGTAATAAGGCGCTATATGAAATGCAAGGATTATTATTATTATCTTCCTTACCTATAAAGAGCCTCCCTACTACACTTCGGCATCAGTAATCCTGGCATTATCAACACCAACACGCCTTGCTGTAATGGATATTGCGATTGGCTTTCAAAGACTGTGATATAGTGAAGGTGACTGTACTTACACTCAGTGTTTTCCGCACAACTTTTATTGCCACATAATCCAAGCATCACAAGGGCCAACAAACAAAGCACACTCAACAAAGCAGCTGTATTTTATTTCATTAACAATGCATCGCGTTGAGCAACCCAGTCCATCAGGGAGCCTTACAAATGACAGAAACACTAACAATATTATCCTACATGTTTATCATGTATTAGCTGCTGTGACATTGGACTATTGAAAATTGCCAAGGGAAAAGGACCTTTAAAAGCTGAACCAGAGCTTTAACCCTTCATAATAGTGCCATGTAGTAGCCAAAATTATTTTAACATAGAAATATCTAGCACCAATAGTGACTGTGCAGATATGTACATGGCATAATTCCATACACTTAGTGAAGAGTTTAATTCTTACCTATGCAATAAGGGTTGAATTCTCATTAATCATTTCTAAATGTCATACAAACTTCAAAGCATGTTTTTTTATTACAACAATGCACTACTATATCATTAATACTATTCTAGTCAATTCATTTATTTAAAAATACCTAACTGACATTGTCCTCATGTTTGATATTCTGTCTTGTGTAACTTGCTACCTAATTAACCTCTACAATTTTGATCATATTTGCATACATTTGCATTGCAATGAGCTTCATATTAACAGTTCTTCTGTGTTAAATTAATTAGGTTGCAACATCTTTCATCTTTTCCAAAATTATGATAACATTTTGAATTCACTTTAATTCTAAGCATGATTTGGTTGCCATTTTTCTAAAGTTTTCATTTTAACCAAGGTGCGTTTTAACGAATGCAAGATTAGGATTAATGTAGATACTGTCCTAGGCCGAATCTGATCAAACTGCGAGTACACGCGTAACCTTTACACTAATCAGCAAGCATTTCATTACATCACAAAGTCTCATTTGTACTTACTCATGTCGTCCCCAAGAGATTTCAAAAGACCAGCTTTAGAAAATGGAAACAATCACTGGGAATTTCCAGCTTCTAAAGTAACAACAGGTAGATAGGAGGCAGCCAGAGACAATGACAGTCTTGTGGAGAGGATTGAATGCTGAATTGTGTAAATGTGTTGTAACCTCTGCCGATGACAAGTTGTAGTAAATGGAAAATAACAATGGCAATAGGCATTTCTGTCCTTTTTGTGAATGGCAAAGACATAGAATGGGCAAGTAGGTGGAGGGTGGGTGGATAAGTACGTGCGTGCGTGAGTGAGTGTGTTATTGAGTAAGGTTGTTATTAAATTACACAATTCAGATATTTACAAACCTTTCAGCATCCTCTCATAGTTTAGGACACCTTTTGTCTGGAGCTGCCAGATATTCAACATAACCAATGGTCCATAACTAAGCTGCCATCCACTGTGCTCCGCCTTCGCTCCTAAATAGCACACGATTTATAGGAAAAGAGTGGAAGAGAGACATCTGCCCTTGAAATATTGGTTATCAATAACATGCAGGCACTTTTCATGTTCTGTTGTTCATTAGGATGACAGATGATAGTGCTGGAGTGTGTAGCATTTTACCCTGTGCTTGTAATGAGGTACTAGCATGTTGGGTTCGCTTCAAATCTCTTTGCTTATTCTTCCTTACTTTTAGCTGTAATATGCTGTTTCCTCAGTACCACGCTCTCAGCTATCTTTGAATCATAGCTAGAAGCAATCCATATCTTCTGATAACAATCCACCCACTGATTATCCTTGGAATCGTCCGCTATTTGATAGATCAAATACAGATACTGAATCTTAATGAAATGAGGTTTGTCACCAGCCTCGTAGATTTGTTTGCTTAGAGAAACAACCATAGAGATTAAGTGTACAATATCTACCAACTCCATTACTTCCTAGTTGATCACTAGAAATATTGCTTCATAACTATTTTATTTGTGTTGGTACACCTGAACAATAATAATCAGATGTGTGCAGCACACCACCAGCCCTGAAGAATTGCCCCCAAATGCCACAGTACAGAATAAACAGAAGCTCCAAAGGAGTGGCAATCTCATTTACGAGTCCAATGGTAGATTTAAAATCTCTCCATCACTTCACTGCAAGGTGTCCATAAGCCTTCACAAGCACAGAACCAATGCTTTGCCAAACAAAGCTTTCCACCATAATTCCCTGTGCAGTCCTGTGACCCCTCTAAATCCTTCAGGAATGACTGTACCCCAGCCATATTTACCACCTAAGATTCTCTCTTATAACGATAATAATAATCCTTGCATTTGACATAGCGCCTTATCAGGTTGAAAGCGATCTGCTCTTGCTGTTCTGATTGTGGATATTACTGAATCACTTTTGAGAGGCTGACGTCTTGAACAGTGTACATGATGGAGAGAAAAAAGAGAACAAGAGGAAGTTTCATTTAAGATAGAACTTAACTAGAAAAACAATGCAATAACTTTCACACAATCAGCTTGATGAAAAATCAGCTACGGATGAAGGGCAAATGGAAAGTTCCAGTTGTACATCGTGTACATACGTGACTTCAGCTGCAGATATTGCAAGAAGTTCTTCCACCCAAAATAACACTTTGCAAAGTCAAATTCAACATTTCTAAGGGAATTTGACTAATTATCATATTTTTGATGCAATTCTCAAGATGAATCCCTTCGTGACGTTAATGAATGTACTTAGATGAAAGTCAGACTGTATCAAAAGATTTTCTCTCAAATTATTACTTTTATGAAATTTTAATGGCATCCCAAAAGTAAAGAGCCCACATGGATACAGCCTTTTCCAGAATGATGTGATCATTCTGAACAACTGCTGAATAACCATCTGGCAGCAAACATCCCGCACATTTGCATCAGCTACACATTAATTCCAATGTCGGTGCTTGAAACTTACCATATTGAATGACTATGGCAGAAATCTAATGCAGAAATGATTTGTCGGAAGAATTTCCTGGCCTCCTTTGGTGTCAATCGTCCCTTTTTCACAAGATAGTCAAAGAGTTCTCCCCCGGATACATGTTCTAGCACCAAGTACCTAAAAGAATAAAATTGCACATTAGTAGAATACCTTGTGTTTTAAAAAAAAACATAATTTAAAGGTGTTACTCAAACACTTTATACCAGGAGATTAAAGAAAGCACTGTATTTATGAAAGTTTTTTTTTTGCATTTTTCCAAAGAGCAACACAAATCATGCTAAAACACTGCATCGCACCACAACCAAAATACGCAGCGTGATCAAAATGGTACATGGCTGTACTGCAGCTCTCCCTACTATGGAAGTGCCCTGGTTCAAACAGCCCCACTTATCTCGGATACACACTCGCTCTTCGCTTTGCTCGTGAGTTACAAGAAGTGTCACATAATCCAGATAAGATGCAGACTGGAAGCAGTGCTGAGATGAGCTTTTCAGCCCCTATTTTATCCCTTCTCCAGCAGCCCAACCTGTATTTTGTACCAGTTTCACTGATCGAAATTCATTTTTTTCCAAGGGTTCATGGCTTCATTTAGATTTTTAGACTGCTCATGTTGTGCTACAAATCAGTATTGAAGAGAATTGTTTACCATTAAAAATCATGTTTACAGAAATACATCAACATATAAATAAAGAAGAGTCCCACAGTGTTGTTGAAACAAATTTAAAATAATAAAACATGGACGTACTGCATAATATTCCTCATTCCGCACCAACTCAACAATGATGGTGCTGCAGTTGGCAATTACACAGGCTGCTTGCTCTGCATTACTTAACACGTAGGGCTGCAGCTCTTCTATAGTACAGTAGCAAAATGTATACATTAACTAACTTTAAATAGAAGCACATGGAAGATTGTGAGGTGACCTGATGGAGGCCTGTAACATTACAAGTGGTTTTCCAATGTAAGCAGGGAGAAATTATTTCTACTGGTTAGTGAGTTGGCAATTAGGGGGTAGTAAAAGTGTGGGCCGAGCTGAACAAGCACCGGGAAGTTTGCCAGAGGGTGTTCTCAATTGCAAGCTATGCAGTTTTAGCTGGTTAAACTCGAGCAGTACCCTAGTCCTTGGCTCTCACCAATGTGCTCCTCATGCACTCTGGAAGGTGAGCAAGGTGCATCCCTCAAAGGGAGAGTGCATTAAATGCCAGACACAAGGAAATATCCATGTGTACATGATATGGATATGTGGAACTTGGTCTGGTTTGGATACTCTCAAGTATGGTGATGGATTTCCACATGTATCAGTCATCTGGACGATCATAAAAGTGAACAGTAATAATTTAGCACATCGTTACACAAAAAAGGTTAATCCTAGATTTGTAAGTTACCAAAATATACAATCAAAGTTAGACGTTGACAGAAGTTCGAAAGGACAATTCAATTTAGATTTTTAAAAACACATTCTCAAAAAAAAACCTGAAAACCAATGACAAACCAATGAAAACTTCTGTTACAGTGTTTCATCCTGACCAATATGTCTGGGTGGAAAAAAAGATATACAATATAAGGATCTCTTGCTCGCTGAGAATAGCTCAGGTTAAAGTCAGTTTTTGACCTATTAAACTCTATTTAAGCGCTAGAGCTGACAACACCTCTTGTACATTTATTCAGAATCTGTTTGGAAGAGATTGAAAACTCCTACACTGGCTATTTTGTGAAGCAGAAAATGTTTCATTTGCTCTCCTTGCTTAAGCTTGCTTGTCGTAAAAAAAAAGGCCGTCAACAGCTTCAGGGCTAAATAGGTTTTTTTTATGATCAACCTGACCTGTTCGGCAATAAAACCGAACCAGAGGGAAGGCGCTCTTTCAGAAACTCTTGAGCTCGAGGAAAGTTTTTTTTAAAGAGGAATATATACGGCAATACTTCCCGATTTGTGCCATGCCTGTGGGGCATGACAAGAGCAACTAGCTGACTGCTAAACATCCAGTAATACCCTGCTCACTGTGCAGAGAATGGGAGTGATAACAGGAGCGAACAGTCTTGCCTTTTCAGGTAATATTCCCCAGAAGGCCTCCTATTTACAGTAGTCTTGTAAGTTTTATGGTCTGTGAAGACACTTTTCACAGGTGAAATTGCTAAGCGTTTTAGAATCCTGAGCCGTGAGCTAAATAAAGGGGCATAAAAGAATATAGTTCCCCTATACCTGCAGTGGCAGGTCTATCATGCTGATTATACGATTGCTAATTCAAGACGAAAAACACATTTGTCCTTTGATAACTCGCCTTTGCACAAGAACAGATTGAGTAGGAGCTTGGGTCTACAATTATTTATACCGCATGTGTGCAGATTATTCGGAGAGTTTGAACATGATGGTTTATTGTTCTGCCAACACTATTTTGGAACGATCCTGTGCCAACACTGACAGCTGTTGAGCTTTCATTTTATTTCAACTGATGAGTTCACACTCGGGATAGAGGGAGCTTAAACCAAAGCCCATAACCTGCCCAATGCTAACAATTAGAATGGAGCCAAACCTCAATTGAAAAGGAAATTTCACATTTTTCTTTCTCTCATTTGGTTGATTTCTCTCCCTCAGTCTCTTACCAACTTTTTGCAAGTTTTGTTATGTTCCTGCTCCTAATTCGTCCATCTCTCTCCCCCTGCCCCGCTCCCCCCACCTTTGTTGCCTGATCCATCTCACTCCCAGCATCAATTCAGACTTCCAGCTCTCAAATTCCTGATGAACTAAGTTATTTAAATATATAGAATGTTTTGGTCCAAGAAGTGAGATGTACAAAATGTGAAATAACTCAGTAACTGACAATGGGGGTGGAAGAGAAGGGAAAGCATGAGAAGGGTTAGCATTATGTTGGGAACCTGGGAGGAGACAGACAATGGCTGGTATTGTGTTAAGGGCTGGCAGTGCAGGGGGAAGGAAGGAAGAGAGAGGTATTGGCTCCGTGTGGTGCTAAATTGACAACTCATCTCTGGTGGAAAAATGTTTTTGGCTAGTATCGTACATTTATATATTGACCTGATTTCACGTTGCTTTCACATCCACATTGGGGCTGCTGCAAACTTGTGGGCTCTCTGCTGTACATCAAGCACAAGTATCATCTATCATTATGAGAGGAAGAAAATAGGGGCTTTGAAAGTTGTTTTTTTAAAAACAAAGGCCAATGACACAGTAACACAACCATAATTTGCATTTATATAATGCTCCTCACATTGGATAACGTCTCGGAAAACGCTGTATAATGTAGTGGTGGGGCTGGATGCTGAGCAGGAAAGAGAAGTGGGAGGTATAGGTGCTAAGTAACCATAGATGTGCTCATAATAATACTGTATTGAATCCCTAGACACTCTGTGATATAGTCATGGCTCCTGCCAGGGATCATATGGAGAGAGAAACTAACTTAAAAGTACAAGTTTAACCTGCAAGAGGTTAAATCTACAGCATTGACTCAGATGACCTCCCTGATAAGAATTAACCCGACGCGAAAGTGCTTAAGGTCTGGAAACAGATGTGGAGAGATCAGACCAAGAATATAGTGGAGAAAGTGGCCACAGGCTGCACATCAAGCGATTTTCCTCAGTTGAATTCTTCAAGTGCAATTTTATATTAATAACTCATCAATGAGTGCTTCTAACAACTTAAACCGACATGGGTTTTACAGGGAAGTGGATGATCTCTCTCTCAGTGTGTCTCTTCAGAACATGTGGCTCCTGTCTAAATCAAAATGGCACGCAAGAATCTAAAAATTTATGTTAAAATTTCAACACAGCATACTTGAGGTACCTTATCTATGAATAGTGCACAATGCGCAAAACAGAAAAAAAAACTTACAGTAAAGATCCAAACAGATGTCCGTACCCTGTCCTATGTCTGAACATTGGAGGAGCAACTCGCCCAAGAATCGTTTAATAATGCAACTTTTAGATATTCAGTCAGGATAGGAATGTCAGTGATGGATGTCAGTCCAGGACCAATGTCAAAATGGAGGGTGACCAGTTCAGCTATAACACAAGTCAGACTAAGAAAGAGCAACTCCCTCTGCTCTGCCCTTCACTGAGGAGAGCACTACCTGTGCTTCACAGTGTCAGTTCTCTTTCTTAAATTATCCTTATGGTGTCTTGGAGCAGCGATTACAACCAATTTCTGGGCAGTGCCACTGGGTACTGCATTCAAGCTGTCAAAACTCATTCTACGTAAGACATTTATAGCCATTAAAGAGACTTAATCTCATTAGTCTGGACTAGATTTAACCCCGGGCTCAGAGTGGCTTTAACTCAAAGTGCCGCCTAGTTTTCTGGAATCATTTGCTACTAACCTGTGAGGAAAATTAAAAGTCAAGAAAGGAACAAAGCTGAAGTACGAATAATGTACCAAAAACAACCTTCTGAATGAGGGAAAGCAGCTGCTCACTGCATGGACCTGCTGAGGCCCTCAGTCAGTCACAATGTAATTACAGGGGGGGGGGGGGGGGGTCCACTTCTCAGATCAAGCATGTTCCTGTGCATGTGTCAAACCAGGAAAGGTAGAAAAATATCTGAAACATGCTAATGGCCAATATTCTTTAGATTAAGAAATTTAAGTGTAGAAAAGCAATGCCCAAGTAATACATGTTGGAAATGGCCCCACAACACAAATAAAGTACAGGACACGAAAATTACGTGACCTGTTCCCATCACTAATACCTGCGGGCCAGTGATCATTATTTATTCTGTTCCTTTTCTTGCTTTCACTGTTATTCATGAGTATTTTTCTTGCGTTCCTTTGTTGTCATTTGACGTCTTTACTACATATTTTTCCTCATTTCTTTGACATTGTTATGTCTATTTTACATTCATTTTCACCCGCTTATGACCATTGCAACAGTAGCTCAGAGTGCCATCGCCACAGAATGCTACCAGCAACAAGCCATTCAAATCAGCCGCACCGCTTGCTTCATGGCTAGCATTGAGCAGTGGGTTAATGCTGGCAGTGAAAATAGTATGGCATTCAAAGACAAGAAGATATACTCAATGGCCCTAATAGAGGAAGATCATAGATCTGAAATAGAACAAGCTCTATCCGAGTAAGACGATCAAAGAGTCAGCCTGGAAAGAGACAGCCAGGAAATATACAGCAACAACGATGGTTCATAGCACAAAAATGCAAATAAATATAGAGATGTCAAGCTGCTACCAAAGCTGCTACCAAATTCCTTGTAGGAAAGAACTTCAAGTCAACCATCTCAAAATGCTAATGCTGCTAAAATTAGTTACAGAAGAGCACATCATATCATTTCTCATATTCCTACAGTTTTTAATCCGTTAGTTGGTATTCAAGTAGTCGTGTGAGTAATATTTAATGAATTTAAATCAAGATGATAATACACATTTCATTTTTTGTGCGATTCATTTTTTTTTACTTTTCGGATAACGTGAACCTGACGTTAAGTTTCATGTCCACACATCATAGGATAGCAAGGTTCCAGACCCATCTAGAGATGACCTACCAAGGCAGAAATGCCCACATAATAGAGCATAATTTTCATGGCCATTTTCTTCAGACATGGGATAACTCGTAATATGGTTCACTGGTACCTAGGGGATCCTTGATCTGTTCATTTCTGATAGTTATGAGTCTCTGTTTCACAGCTTCCCAAGATGCCCTTGTTAACCCAAAAGAAGCTGGACACTTCTCTCACACTCCTCAACTAAAGTTCATTTGTGAAGATGATAAACAGTAGCCACCTCAGCACAGATTCTGAGGTACATCATTTCTCACAAATATTCAAATAGAACAATACCTATTTGTAATTAATAATAATAATACTTGCATTTGATATAATGCCTTACCACATCGTTGAGATGTCTTAAATGCTTCACAGAATATATTGTAAAGTGGATTGACTGTGTGTGTTTTGTGGGCAAAACTCTGTGGGCAAAACGCAGCCGCCAATTGCGCACAGCATTATTCCTATTATTATTCAACATTATTCCTTGATCCCCAAATCACCATCCAATGTGGGCATTTGGAGTCCTGTAGCTCAGTGGTTAGAGCACTCACTTTGCAAGTGAGAGACCTGAGTTCAATTCCAGGCAGAGCAAAACCTTGGGCAAGTTTCCTTACTCCACACAGAGCCTAATAATAATCCCTCCAAAACCAAAACAATAATAAATTGGTCATTTTCAATCTACGACTGTTTGTGGGACATTGCTGTGCGCAATTGGCTGCCGCGTTCGCCCACAAATATACAGTCAATTCACTTTATAGTATGTTCTGTGAAGCGTTTTGGGACATCCTCCCGACGTGAAAAGCGCTATATCAAAACCAAGGATTATTATTATTATTATTTACCTTCACCCATGTATACCCGCAGTGCCATAAATGTCTTAGGACTTACCCTTAAATGCTTCATTTTTTAAAAAAGTTAAAATATTCTATATAGTATCAATATTACTGACAAGTACCAACCAGGGCACTCAATGATTGGTTAGCAAGATTGGCTTCTCATAATCCCCTTTTTGGCCTTCATTCTTGTTGAATTATTTCCTTTCTAATTATAGTTTCTTGCTACAGATATCAACCTAACAGGCCTATGGGATAAAAAAATCTGCCTCGTAGCTTTTTGAGATTAGAACATGAGGCAATTTCAATTCTCTGCCATGACCCTCTTCCCCAATGAGCTGTTGTCACAACAACTTTCCCCCTCCCGTTCCTTTAAGTGCTCATTCCGTCTGGACTATGTCCTGGCATCTTATAAATATTCAAACACTTAGCTTTTTATGACTGTTTCATGATTGACCTCTTATTTTCTCCATGAACCTCCATGCATTTGCCATCTCCACAATCTCTGGAATGGGAGATCCACTAATGCATTCAACTCTGTAAGTCAGTTTGCCTTCTCAACTATTTCCTTCAAAGACTCCTTTCTCTCATTAAGGTGATTTGGGATGTCATTGAATACAACAGGTCAATCAGAGGGCAACCGCTGTAAATTCTCGCAGCCTGAATTCTAGCAGCATTTCAGGCTCACCGTTAAAATCTAATCAGTTGCTGCAGCTTAGTATTAGTTCTCTTTGCTTTCAGAACGCACCTTGAAAAAGCTACCTCTTAAAGCCGTATGTCATCAGGGGCTTTTCTAAACTGACATTCACTCAAGCACACTGGCCAATTCACATTACCAAACACGAAGGCTGAAAAGCAGACCATTTACAATCAAAATAAATTGGGAGAGCTTACAAAGAGCAACGTTTATCTCAACTGTTCTGTTTGAACCCTACACGTCTCCAAATGCTTAAAAACAGCTTTACTGTAAGAGATTGAGACATGGTGACTTCACTGGGCTGACCTTAGCTCTCTGGTAACAGCTTGAATGATTCTAAGCTGTAACAGTAACTCTTCCTCCTACTCAATCTCCTTGCATTAGGAAACTTACAAGAATACCCAAGGAGAAGGATTTTCCTAAGCATTCAGCATTAAATAAACCCCAATATGTAGTTTAAAATAAAATAAAATGACAAGATGGAAACAAAGATGCCTGGTCTCTGGAATGGGTAACATTTCTCTGCCCTTGAAACGAGAGCATAACATTCTTTTGCCAAACCTCAAAGAGGACAAAAAGCCATCAGAGCAAACCTATGAAGTGAGTAGTTTGCAGTCCACAGAGTCAAAGGGACTATTATTAAAACTGAAGTTTAAAAGTTCAACATGCTGAACACGTGCCTTAAACGTTATGACAAAAAATATTATGTTGCTCCCCTCTTTTCAAACTTCTCCATTGATTTAAAATTAAGTTGGGAGTAATTTATGCACTTTTTAAGCACTTTGAGATGTTATCCCGACATGAAAGGTGATACAGTACAGACATGAAATAGACATCACACTGATATTCCACATGCATAATGTGAATATTTCCAACGGAATTTGGGCAGGGCTTGTTCTCCCCCCAAAAATTAACCTAACTTGTATTTTGGTTTATAGACTCTTTCTGAAATGGCAGATAGCAAGAGTCAGGCCAGCAGCATTCCTGAAACCATTTGTGGCCCAACGGCAATCACAGAATAGCTGCGATTGTGACCAGAGGCAGACTGGAGTCAGGCAATCAGCGACAAGCCGAATGCAATCACAGGCTGGAGATTCACGTATATTGGCATCTGCTTGTGTGATGGAAGGGGTCGAAGGAGAAGATTGAATAGAGTTGATATAAGTAGTGGTCTGATGTGTCCCATTCCACACAGCAGGGCACTCAATTAAATAAATAACAGGCACACAATACACACACACTGGCTATTTAATTGATCCAGTAAAGTGCAGTTATCAGGTCTCTAGTGTCGTACAAGTTCACGATGATTACATCTACACTTTTACACAGAGGCATTTCAAATTCTGCTTCCCTCATTAAAGTCTGCATATAGATCTCGCCCTTGATTTTTTTTCTCCTCCCACCCGCATAAAACAAAGCGACAGTTACGACCAGGTGACATTTAAAAAAAGATTTAAAATGATCAGCTGTGCACCACATTAAGAACCTTGAAAGAATATTCCAGGGTAAAATCTTACTATAATATTCAACGATAAGCCTTTATAATACGCTAGGCAAGTAATCCAGAAAACAACAAGTTGCCTGTCTTGATAAAGGGAGTGGCATTACCAAAGCTCGGCAACAGCAGCAACAATTATACAGTGCCTTTCAAGTCAGAAAGACTTCCCAAGGCGCTGGACAGCTAACCCGAGCTGGGGGTTGGAATCAAGAGGAGCGGAGGGTAGTGGGGTAGGACACTGGCCGAGAGCATGATCAAAGGGGAAAGTTTTGAGATGGGCCTTGAAGGAGGCAAGGGAGATGGCACGGCGGAGGGATTCTGCAATTGAGTTCCAAAGGGTCGGGGCAGTAAAGCTGAAGCTCCCATCGCCAATGGTGGGGAGGGCAGGTCGGGGGACATGAAGTAGGCTGGTGCCCGTCGAGCGGAGTGAGCGGACAGGATAGTATGGTGTTAATAGATCGCAAGAGGTAGGTAGGAGCAAGGCTGTGGACAGCCTTTGGCAGTGGAAACACCAATTGTTACCAGACCTCATCCCCAGCACCAGCCACAACTGATGCTCACTGAAAAGTTGAACAGTCGGGAATGATGAACACCAAAATTTTGGTTATAGAATATTATGTTCATAAGTGACAAAGATGAGGGTCATAGTCAGGACTGTCACAAACTGGAATCCTGGAACAGTTACAAGGCAGGAGGCCATCCTTTCACATGCTGGTGTTCGCTTCGCCCCAGTATTACTCCAATATTCTCTCTGCTCCTTCCCTTCACCTTTGCATCCAGCGACCTCACGATTAAGTTTGTAAAATAAAGTTGAAGGAAAAAAAAATTCAAGCTATAATTTTTTGTTGGAAAAAAAGAACATACTATGGGCATCACTATGGTGACTATGTGCTATGAGATCCTACAAGATTTTCTACTACAATGATCTTTTAAGATAGTGTGAGGGTCCAATCAGTTTTTCACCCGATGCATTTTTCCAATATTTACTAACTGAATTGAATGGGAACAATGCATCCACGAAAGCAAGCAAACATATACATTGCCACCGAGCTACATTAGCAACATAACGCAAGTACTTCCATGGAAAATAATGAGAGCAGATGTAATGGTTTCATAATGATGAAACCTAACCTTGTTCAGACCCAGACAACCTCGTGCATGTCAGCTTATTATATAAGTACTTCATGTGGATAACAATTATGTAAATAAATTAGCAGGGCACCAAGATCTCGTTTCTTGACGCCATCACATTAGGAGTCAAGAGCCGGTTTCTCTCTCATGGGCATGAGGAAGCAAGCGAGAAGTAAGAAATAAACTAACAGTTGCGGGGTCAATGAAAGTGTTTCTGTGGATCATGGTGCACTCTTTCCATTTATTATGTGCTAACTTGCATTTAGCAAAGCTTAAAGCTGCAAATTACATTCATCTGTTTAAAGGTTAATTAAGGTGCATTACATTACCAGGCAAAAATTGAAAATCTCATAAGGTTGTTTTGTTAGATACTTTTATATTGATTAAACAATCTATAAAGGATATTAAAACCTGTATTTGGCGCAATCTATAAATTATGCAAGAGTCATATCCAGTCCGATGTGCATGAATTTTTTTAAATCTTTATTTGGCAAAAAGCCAAACACCTTTGTTTTTAAGAAATGACAGACACAACTTCCCAACAAATATTTTTTCAAAGACCCAGCAAACTAATCTTACTTGTAAAGTAGTTCCGTTTTTTTAATAATCCTTTGGTTGAGATTTTGGCAGCTTTGTTATCTGAGAGGAGCATTTCGATTAGAAGAGTCACTGCAATTTAAAATGTGAAGCCATGTGTGCAATAAAGATGGTTATTAGCAATCCAACACAGCAAACTACTGGGTAAGGTTTTTTGGTTGGCTGATACTGATTACAGAGCCAGTATTAGAAACAAGACTAATATACCTAATACGGCTGACATTGGTCCATTCCTTTTCTTATTAGTTTCCCCTCATTCTCTTCTCGTGTGCTTATTCATGCATGTTTAGAACATGGAATGCAATTCAACAAAAATGCATTCACATCCCCTCTTTGTTCCATTTAAAGAAATTGACAGGATGCCTGAGAGGGTAGAGAGACACCTATGTACTGGTCCATTCCACTTGGGCGCATTTGGATTCAGCATTTTTTNGGCATAGGCGATTACTAGCGATGGTCTAATCCACAGAATGAGGCTTTACATGGGACTGAGATGTAAGGTACTGTGAGTAATGAACAGTGTCCATTGTGGGAGCACTGCAGATCGGGGTGGATTAACATAAGGAATCCAGCTATTGAGCATAAAGCAACATTTAGTATCATCTTAGAACTACGTAAAAGTTCTTAGGAGCTGGTATACTTGTCGCTCTTTGTGAATGTCTGTTGCAGAGGGATAAAGTGAAGGTGAAAAAATAAAATAGTTCACTAACTTTCTTTTAAATATTATGAAGCAGCGTTCTTTCTATTCGACATCAAACTTGATCGTGAACTGAGATTGGGAATTTTTCCCAAGGGGAAAATGAAAGGAGCAAAACCCACATTTTAGTAAAGTGCTGGAAAGCTCATTTGGCAGTATTTCTAAGATGATGAAAAATATTAAAAAAACTAAATTAGTTTATAATTTTTTTTAAAATGGATGAGCAAACTAGCGTCTGGAATTAATAAAATCTGGATGTGTAGGTGGTACAAACAGCTGGTTTCTACAGATTGCTCAATTTGAAGGAATTGTTTGTTGCCCTATTGTGTTGAGCAAGATTAGTATTGCAACAACACATCATCAGTAGGGAAAAACTAACCTGTCTCACGACGGTCTAATCCCAGCTCACGTTCCCTACATGATGCTGCGTAATACAAGTTCTGCATGGACAGGTGAAGCTACTGTAGTGCATTGAAAGATTCCTAAAATTGTCTTGGGCTGGATAATCCTTTTCTGTACACTTTCATACCACAATACGCATCAGTTTGGTTCAGAGAATGACAGTTTCTCATTGAGCTTAAGCTCCAATATATAAGAGAATCTGCTAACACAGAAATGTTGGGTTTGCACAACTCTCAATGATATCACTGCTTTAAACTACAAATAACTGAGATAAAGAAATTCATTACTTGGGAACGATGTCGATAACACATTTGGGAATTTTAGAGTTGCTGAAACAAATCTTAAAACAAAGCTAATATTGCAACTGAACATGAATTTATAAGCAGGCAACTACATGACAATAAATGCATTGTAGAATAATAAGACTGACAATGAAAGAACGCAGGTTTTATTACCATATGATCAACAACCTCAAAAAACATTGTGATAGATTCTTATGTCAGCAGTTCTTTGGCCCGAGATGTTTTTTTTACAAAAAATAAAGCAAATTAAGCCTTGGTTGGAGTAGAATTTAAATATCAAATAAATGGCTCTGAAGAGGCTTTATTGCACTTGCAAAATTGGATTTTCATTTAAAGAAGGTAACGTATCAAAGCCGTCCATTCATGTGTGTGAATATTACCTAATCATTTACAGGTCATACGAGGGATTGAGTCACCATACATAATGATATTATTGGTGCGCCTTTTAAAGAACATCTGCATTCTAATAATTGTGGAGGGACTGAAGGGTCAAGAACCAGTTTAGTGTGGAATGATCTCATTTAACTGGCACCTTAACTGACATGCTTTCATGGATTCGGTAAGTTAATTTGCAGTGAAATTAAGTCAGAAGTAGAAACCTGGCAGATTTTGCCTCCCTCACCCAGGAGGACTGGGACTAAATGAGATCAGCCAATTCACCACAGAGTGGGAGATGTACTGCACCTTTTGGGCCCCTTTGGCAGAGTTCCTTCACCCAAAAGCCCATCAGAGAAGCTTGCCATTATTAAAAACAGCTGGCGGGTTTCCAGTGACATACATGCACTCCCCATTGGTACAAGTTATCTTCCCTTGCAGCCGCAATATTTAAAGTACAATGCACTGTATAAAGTTACTCCAGTTTCTAAAAGTCAACCTTGGATAATAAAAATATAAGAATATTTAATAGCAACAAGGTTCTCCCCACTCCCCGAGTCAGACTACTCCACAAAACAGTACAATAGAGCAGAGCCAGCCAGGTCATCAACTCTGTGACTGGGTGCCACAACCCTAATTCATATAAACATGTTGTTTTGTTTAATTGGTAGTCCTGAATCAATTTACCCATCTATTGTTGATTTTCAGTGAAAGTAACCTTTTATAAGCTCAGCGTCGGGATATATATTAAGTCAAGTCATTTTGTCCATTTAACTTGAGGTGCAGTCTACGTTTAAAATTTGCCATCATGAAGTCAGTATTTCTGAGACCTAATTTTACACAAACCCATTTCCATAAACCCATTTTCATGAATTTGTCCACAATAGGTGCATCATAAATCCCTTGCCAGCCACAACGTTACATTTAGTGATCTTTTCCCTGACCATATTTAGCACAATTTCAGGGAAACATTACATCTTTTTTGAAAAACATCAGATTCCGGTACCTTGTCAGAGGACAAATCAGTTATTGGCAACATTTGGAACTAGGGATTAGGATGGCAAGTAAATGCAGAAACAAATCAGCAGTGAAACCTGAAATCAGAACCACTGCGAAAAATATCTTCTCTAAAGACATTATGAATGAGGCCTGGGATTCAGCACCGTGGACAGCAGCTCCCAGAGCAACTCGACATAAAATCCTTACAGGCATCGTCTAAAGCAGATTCTCTTTTTTTTGCATCAAAAAGATGGTAAATAAGGGAAGTATGATACATATTAGTAACTATAAGGATAGATTATTTTCACAATTTGATTTTTTTTCAATTTTTGCTCATGTAATTGAGGGATATCTGTGTTATGGAATACTTCTATTCCTTGCAAACAGTAACAGTTTATCACATAGGGTCGCTAATAATAAAGAATACCCAATTTGCACACAGCAGTGATGTAAATGACCAATTTATCCAAGTAGTTGTTGGTCAGAAGAAACTCCAGTTTTGTTTTAAATATTGATATTGACTTAAAAGTCTTATCCAAACGACTGCTCTTCCGACAATATATATTGCGGCTTGGTGGGAAAATACACTACCCCGCTCAGCAACTAACCAAATTCAGAAGAGAATTCCCACTACACCACTGTGGCACACTCATTTCCCACCTAATCATTTTTATGGCGTGTTTTTTTCCTGAGTAAAACTACCAATTTGAAGCTGAATTGTATACAGTTCTATATTTATTCAAAAACAAACCATCCAATGTCATTTCACCCCATTCATCAAGCAAGTACTCGCCATGGGAGGGCAGGGTGCTAAGCCACTGTGCCACACATTTCTTACTTCCAATAATATTATATGTATTTACGTTCACACAAAATCATTTAGAAAAGCTTCACAGCTCTGATGAATCTCCCCCCTGCTGTAGAAAATATAATCACCCCACAGAGAGAGAACGGAGATGAATAACTGAAAAAAATACAAAAGTGCCATGTCTGTCATCATCTGTAATATGAACACAGTTGATATTGAAAGACAAAAGGAGATAAAAAATAGATGAAAAAATGAAAGATACACAAGATAAATGGACCGGTTCTACTATTGTGAGGAAATGCATCATGTCGCACCTGGTAATTTAACAGCTTCAGAAGCGGGTCGTCTCTGAACAGTCAATTTTACATAACACAGGGGTTTAAAACACAGCATAGACTAGAGCATTGCTGTGGCTAATATATGTGCTCACTCAGGTAAAGCCAATTAGGGTTCCACAGTGAAATGTCAAAACTTAATAGAAGCTTTGCCCAGAAACTAGACTCTTGAAGGAGTACAATTTTATGGACATTGCAGTGTGGTTCTTTGCTTTGCCCAAGTATCCATTCTTGAGATATCCTCCGGACATGAAAGAAATGTAAATTGTATTGTAATGATTTTACAATTGTCAGACATTTGCATATGTCGGACCGGTGTCCAACACATGAAAATCCATCACCGTGCTTAAGAGCATCCAAACCAGATAAGAGTTCCATGCACATCACCTATACAAGGAAATTCCCCATGTCCATTCTTGACATATAACCTCATGTACAGGGTAACACTAGCTAGTCCACCATGGGTGGAGACATTATTGCTGAGGTTGATTTGGTCCTCATCTAATACATATATATTTGTCATCAAGGATCAGTAAATAGTAATTGGGAGCGAGAGCCCAGGTTAATTTGTCATCTTCCTGATCCTGTAGCATTAAGGCCGTTCATAATCATGGAGTAGAAACTATTGCTCTGGTTGAGACCAGCTAACTCAGCATAGACTGTGAATCCATCCTGTGACATTCCTGTCTGAATGGCTAAGATGTTGCTCCATCAGGGAAATTAGAATGCAAATCGTTCAGTCAAATTGTGTGAAGACTTATAAAAATCATAACTTGGGATTCCATGCCAATTGGGGGCACTGTCAAAAGTCAATGAACACAGTAAAAGAAGTAGAATAAACAGGCATTAAGTTACCAAGTCAACAGAAACAAACCAGTGAAATGTTCACTCAAACAAGTAATACCTACAAATATTTCTTATTTTCATATACGTCATGTAGCTTTAAAACGTGTGGATGTTCTATTAACTTCAGGATGGCTATCTCCCGTTCCACCTGCAAGACAAGAATGGAGAGAGGCCACATTAACAATTGTACTGTAAAGAATGAAACCCAGTGCTGTAGGTTAGTGGAAAACTACTACACCTGTAGACATATTAAGATGAAACTCCATACATACATGAGGTAGAAGGGAACAGAGGGGTATGGGAGGGGGATTAGGATGGGTGGAGGAGGCTCATGTGGAGTATAAACACCAATAGGCTAAATGGCCTCTTTCGACATTGTACAGTCTATGTAATTCTGTGCATGTGCAATTTTTTTTAAATACTCCACTTCCCCATGCAGTTGACTAACAGTGGAAATATTCAAGTTCTGATGCAATATTTAAATCAATGGCACGTCAATTAGAGCACATGCAAAATTGTTGTGTTAATGCCATTACTGAACTACTGAATGATTTATCAATTGATGGTGTCACATACTGTAGTTCTCGGATACACAGTCTGTTTATCAGTAGTTTTAATTTGGAGTCTTTTTAAATTTAAATAAACATATTGACACAAGGCACATTGGTCTACTTTGTTCCTCTTTCAAGGACAGATTAATCTGATAATTTGCAATTCATGATGAAATGAAAAATCATTTTTTCCAAAGCTATTCAGATAAACCTGCCCTGACTAGCATTATTTGACTGCAAAATTAATCTGTGTGCCTTTAAAACTGTGTTGAATTCTACCAAGCTTAATAATGTCACAATTTGGTTGCAATAAGTCTCATGATCGACCACATTGCAAATAGCTGTACTTTTTAAAAAAAATAAAGGTCTATAAAGCTCACATTAGCATTATTAAATAATTTACATTTCAATGGCTCTTTTCAATACATTAGCAATCACCCATGAATTATTATCCACATTCGGATGTAAATGTATTTTTCCATAATGGACTTCAGACAAATTCAATGACCATTTATAATCCATAAACACAAATATTCAAAATTGTTATGAGAAGGGGGTTGTAATTCATTTAAACCAACATCGATACCTATTGTATTCATGTAGCCAAGTATAAATAGTTTTCTGTACAATGTACTATTGTTGGCAGTACGTTCTGAGCTGCCTCCTTTTTAGAAATATTTTTGCTTACTCCTCCTAGAGGTCTTGACTCTTGCTGGTGTTCAGATACCAGACACACTCGAGTAACTCACACAAGTGGCTATTCTTTATGCCATAAGTCTGGTTTCTGGGGAAGAGTTGGGTAAGGAGAAAGGGAAAGGTTTTTTGATGTAAAAGAGATACTAAGAATAACACAACATTGCCACTGATGCTGTATAGACGATCCTCGTCTCAATGATGATGTTACAGGAATAAGTTAATTTGTATATACACCTCAAAGGCACACAGATTGTGCAAGACTACAAAAAACTGAGTCTCCCACCAATGCTGGTTTGTTCTGCAACCTGTAGAGGAATTGTAAATTTCCATTTCACTTTCTCTCTACTGTAGAATCTGGACTCCAAATTACTGCTCAGTGACCTCAGTTTTTATCTCGCACGATTACACATTCTGTAATGTTTACTGCACAAATGATGCTCACTGGCATAATGAAATTCACAGCTTCTATCATTTCTGTAATCTACCAAACAATTATGAACAAGGAAGAACTACAAAGCAGGAAATGTGAGAAGGCATCAGCCTGATTCAGTTGGTTGCACACTCACTTCTTCAGGCAGAGGGTTACGCGTTCAAACCCCATGTCAAGGCTTTGATCTAAGATGACGTTCAGTATATTGCTGAAGGAACTTTGCGTTGTCCTTTGGAATACAATGTTAAACCTAGATCCCAGATGCCTGTTCAAGTGGACATTAAAAATCCCAGGCCACTATTCAAAAAGAGAAGGTAATTTCTCCCGCTATCCTGGCATTCACTTCATGGCTCTTTATGACGCATCGCTATGGGTAAACTGACTGATATGTTCACCTACAAATATACAGTCGATGCACTCTACAGAGCTCTTAAGTGCTTTGAGACGTTTGAAATGTGATGAGGTGTTATATCAAATGCAAGGGTTATTTTATTAAAGGAAAAATGTGCTGCGATGCCATTTTCCCCCATTGCCCTACAAATAAATGAAGAATTGCTATTTTATAATGGATTCCTCAAAGCGCGCCCAGAAAGTTGTTCAAAGACTGATTACTCAAGTACACATCAAAAGTAACTGTTGGACTTGCTTGTTGCTATTTTTAAGATGTGTTCTCCTAATCCCAATGAAATTACCAAAAGTAATCAGAAATTTGATTGTATGCTTTATGGTGGCTGATACCCAGTACCATTACTTTCTTAATACATTGTATTTAATGTAATGAATGATTCCGGGCACAGTCATCTAGTGACAACTGGTAATCAACACAACCGTCAAAACAAAGAACCTAAAAGAACTGTTAGAGCCGCTTGGTTACTTTAGCTGTAGGGCAAAAGGATTGTTTCAATCTTCCTTTGACCAAGACTGGAGATCACCGAGGGCACTCATCTTGTCAAGCGGTGCTGAGCAGTTGTGCAGGGAGTGTGTGGTTGTGCATGCGTGGTTCCAGCCACTGGGTGCTGTGTAATGGTTTACAAAGGACTTTTGTAAGGCAGGATTTCTCTCTGCACATGCACTGAATAAATACGTTACAGCTCTCCCAACACCTGAATCGGAATGTATATTTGTGTGTAATAAGGTCATAGTCATCCTCCTCCTCCCCCCAATACATGGTTAAGCAAGTGTAGGACTGGAAGAAGGGGACATGCATCTATATTTGTTTTGTGCCCAAATGTTGCACAGGGTCCTAGCAATTCCACAAACTTCAAAACAACCTCATGCATTGCATTTCATTTGTTACTACTTCAACAGAAATCATTACATTGCGACAGAAGTTTATCTTCCGTCAACAGGGATGAGGGTCATACTGTCAACATTTTAGGAAGTATGTGAAACTCTTGAGATGGTTGCATTCATTGTTTGCTCAAATGCACTTCCCAGAATGACGCTAGTTGGCCAGGACACTGTGAGAACTCCTTTCTCTTTTCAAAAACTATCATGGGAACTTTAATGTCCCACCTGAGCATGCGGAAAGCACCCTGGTTTAATGCCTCGTCTGAAGGACAGCAACTCTGAACTGCAGCTCTCTCCCAGCAATGCACTGGAGCATCAGTGGGACTATCTGCAATGCACACAGGGTTTCATTGATGATATAAGATGTGCTTTTTTTAAAAAAAGCCTCATTGTTAAGAAAGCAGCTTGAACCCACAACTTTCTAACCTAGTATCAAGTTTGCTATCAACTAAACCAAGCTGATACCCAACAGTATCAGGTAGTAGAATTGGGCCACTTTTCAATACCAATTGTACGGTTGAATGTGCCAGTAACCTGCTGCTGAAAGAAAACACTCAAACAGAATCACCAGGTTCTAGGTCACTATAATGTACATTGACTAATCTACTCTTCCTCCCACTCCTTGCCTCTGGTTTTGAAAGCCTGAAATATTTTTTAAAAAAATATTCTATATAATAAACCTCTCGAAGTTTGACACCATCCTAACTACGCAATTGAATTCCCAGCTCTAACTCACTGCCACCCACCTATTGTTCTACATATAGTAACTCCAGAAGCACTAGCCAGTGTAAGACTGGGTGAGTCACCTCTCAATATAAGCCTGATCTTCTGTCAAATTATAGCAATGACACTTCCTTTTCCTGTCACAGCACACAGTCAGCAAGAGTAACAGTGCTGTGGAAGGAACAAATTCCAACGGCAGAACCCTTTAACAAGCTTAGAAAAGGCTAAAAAAAAATCAAAATAGTACATCTTACATAATTTAATCGTTTGAGCTGTCATTCAATTCCCACACGCCTTACAATTTTTTATATGCATTTATACAAGATGCTCAATACTTCAGGACCCAAATATAACTTTCTACACCCTTAAATGTGTTAAGTGTCTTCAGTGTGGAGGTTTAAGAAGGCAAGGAACAGCAAATGGTTTCTGTACTGTTACATACAGGATCCCATTGCTCTTTCTCCTGCCGTAGTTACACTGGCTACCAATCAATTTTTCCAGTCACCGTTTCTACAGTCTTATTAATAAATGTAACTTTCTTTCTCCCCCCAAACAAAACATCAACAAAATGTTCCACAAAAAATTCCAGTGAGTTTTCCACATTATGCATTAAGACATTACATAGAGATGTGTTTCAAGTGGATAAATAAAACCTCAGGGGTCAGACTGTACAGTGTTTCAGGACAGGGTGGAGAAGGGTGGCATAGGTGCTGGCTGGCCTCCAACTACTCCATAAGTCACCATCTTCAGGTATGAGCTTAGATGGGGACTGTCAGCCTCTTATACTAACAATGGTTATAATCTCGGCCTCATCCAATATCCACCCATGTACATTTTTCAGCAGGAATCACTGGACTGCAATTAGGATCAAAACCTATCCTCACCCTAGTAGTAAATCAGACACATTCAAGAGTTTACCTCTCCACCTTACAAGGCACAAGAGACAGAATTTTCTGTCCAAGTATCTGCAGAGGAATTGCAGCATATTCACAATGCTGGTGCTGAGCATTCCTGGATAATGATCAGAAAGCAGACATAACTGCTGCTTAATAGCATGAATTGCTCAGACACAGCTGCTAGTGCTGCTGAAATATGGGGATTTCCTTGACAGTGGTAATAGATCTATACCGCACGGGTAATTTTAAGCTTGAATATTGAAGTGATCCACAAAAAAAGTAATTAAATAGAATTAATGTGCTGTATATAAGAATTAAATGGATGCTGCATATTCAAAATCTGGACCCAGTGACACTTAAAGGTCATAACATGGAGAAATGACACAGAGTGCTGCATCAGAGGGCATTTCAGAGCCTGGGTACAAAGGAGAGGCCGTAATCCAAAACTTCAGGGACAAACTAATGTAAAAAAAATCCAAGAAAAAAGTACTGAAGAAAAATCAGAAGAATCTTAAAAAGAATCTGAACTTCACATCTGAGCCAACGCAGTTAATAATTCTTGACAAGGCCATCGACTGCCCACATCAGACTCTTGATCTGGCACTGTAGCTAACCATTGACACCATCGATTTATCTGGCGAGGTTTATGGTTAGTTCACTTTAAACCTTTTCCTGTGGTTTCTGACTCTCCAGGGTGCAGGCCAGCTGGCTGGCTGGCGATGCTTTTAATGCACAATAAAGAAGTGTAAGCATGCTAAATTTAACAGGAATGTCCTGTGTTTCAAAAGGCGTCAACTCCTATCGAGGACACAAACTAACACTTTGGAACTCTGATGTACTGCTTCTGTTTTCTCTGTCATACACATCTGCTTGGGGGCACGTTGACGATACCAGTGATGAGCTGGCCTTCAGATCTGCAACATGAAAAGGAATTCAGGAAATACCAGTTAACGTAACAGCAAATTTTCATTTTTAATTCATGTGATGGAGAAGGCGACTTTCCAGCAACATGAATATAGAGGGCAACACGTAGGGATCCTCCTCCAAGCACTGAATAATATCTGTAAAGTGCTGCCATTTCATTCATCGGCTTCGCATGCAGCCACAGTGACTATTGAGCACTTGTGTACTAAATAGCAAAGACATTCCATTTATAGAAACAATTGAGTAAATCAAAGTGAATCACAGTGATAGCCAGAAACCAGCATGAGAAATGTAGCTACAACATTCCCTTTGTTTTTCACACCAAGCAGGCCATCGATATACAATCCCATATGACATTCCACTGTGAAAAAAAAACTTTTAATGACTGTCCTGTTCAATGCTGAAATTATATATCCACAGGCCAGTCTGTGCATACTCATGTATATTTTAATTTAGTAGTTTGAAAAAGACACTCTAATTTACAGCAAAACGTTTTAGACACACAATGTGCAAAACAGACGGGTGAGAATAACGAGAACAGCAACAAAGAAAGGCTCCGATGAGTGGGTTGGGGGAGGGGGAGTGAAGGAAAGAGGAAGAGATCTTGCACTAGAACACAATTACAGCTTACAGTATTGATGACATCGGGTCAGGCAGTGGACCAGTGCAGTCCTGATCCCATGGGGACTGGAAGCGAGGTTATTGCATTATCTCTGGCGGGTAGAAGGCGCAAATAGCATTATCTGAAACTCGTCTTGTCATTAGCTGGATCACTGAGGCAAGATACCCACTAATAAACTTCCCCTATCTATAGAGCCCAGCTTAACTAGCACCTGCAAGGTCGGATTTGCTTGGAGCCATGAGGTGCTAATAGGCTGAACGATAAGGAAGAGGTTAGAAAGAGAGAAAAAAACATGGTAGCTGCCAATTGGGAAAATCTGGCACACTGCATGAAATTCAGCCTGTGTAATATAAGCCAGAAGGTGTTAATTTAGCTGCTGAAATTTGGCAGTTACCGATGCAGATATTGCTTTTGTTTTCTTGATGGATGTAAATGCAATCCTTCTGTTGGATAGTGAGAAGAAAACTACAATTGCGTGTATTTTTGCACCTAAAATGTACTCTTTAGACTATGCGCCTCGAGTCAAACCTGATTGAAAGGGGCATTTGTTCCCATAAAGTTTAGATATTCAGAAAAAGAAAGATATGTATCTTAGAGGACAAAAGCTAAACGTGCAAAGAAAGAATTCAACATTTATCATGGAGTAAAATTCTGATCTAAAATATTAACAAGATTCTATCTTATAGAGTTGACTTCAAAGGTGCCATTTTCCATTGCTGTGTACGCCAATAGTTTTGTTTGTGCATTGACAACATTTCACCCAATCAGTCATCACCTAAATCAGATTGAAGTTCAGGACCTGCAAGCTCAATATTAGGGAGGCCAACTGTGAGATTGCATGTGTGCCGTGCAGAATCCGAGATCAATCTCATCACCTACACTTTAATTAGAGGAAAAAAGTGGGGAAGTAACGCTGAGTTCATAGAAAACTTTGGTTTGACCACATTTGGAGTACTGTATAGAGTTCCAGTCCATTTACTACAGGAAAGCTATTGGACCAAGAGCGTGCAGAGGAAATTTACAAGAACGTTCCTAGGAATAAGTGGATAGAGCTATCAAGAAAGACCGGGCGGATTAAAGCTTTTCTCTCTGGAGGCAAGAAGATCAAGGAGGGACTTCACAGAGGTGTTTAAAGTAATGCGTTTTGAATATCGGGGGGTAAACTCAGAATAGGTGAAAAGTGCTTAGAGGAGCTTTACCTTCACAAGTACAGTCTGAGTTTGGCACAAACATTTCTCATCCTCAGAACACTTAGGATTGGGCAATGGTTCAGAAATAGAAGACCTCAATCCTCCTAAAATGGACCCACAGGGATTAGATAGTTGCATCTCCACTATAACTGTTGTTCAACCTCCTCTTACACTGCACTACAGGAGATCAGACCAGCGCCTTGGGACTTGAAAGGCGCTTTGTAAATGTAATTTTTTTTATTGTATTGCATCAGGTTGATAATCTCCACCAGGTGATCTCAGTTACTTGTTCTCCAGGACAAGCCAAGAACCAGTTACATCAGTAGAGCCGAGACTTTACAATCCAGCAATGCCAGGCACCAGAGCGATCATTACATTACTGATGTGGTAAATCCCTACAGAATGAAGCATTATACTGTCTCAATCTTTAGAGCTAACTTCAGAGCATAAAATAAGTCACTGCATGGGCTATGTAGGATATAATAGTCATAACAATAATAATGATAAATAATAATATTTACATTTGATGTAGCACTTCATTATATTGCTGAAACTTCTTAAAGTGGCATTACAGGATTTTACTGCAAAGCATAGTGGCTATGTATTTGTAGGCAAATGTGGCAGTTGATTTGCACACTGAAACATCACCACAAACAGCCATGAAACAAGTGATCAATTGTAATACAAAGCGTTATTCATTCACTGGAGAACTGAACTCCACCACAGATGCTGCAAGCTTGATAATTTGTTCAGATTTTCATTGTGAAGTACAGTTTTGCCTTCCTCTTGTAAACGCTGCAGTTCAATGGCTTCCTACCCATTCCAAGTGCAGATGCAAAGAGCCAATAAAAATGCCAGTGCAGTGCACGAGAGAGAATCACCTTCATCACCAATACAAAAGGCTTTGCACCGAAACGTGCTCCCAGTCCCGTCCACCAAGCTCTGATTGTATTATTATTCTAATCATAAATCATACAATTCATCATTCCATAAGTCTGGATGCAAATAAATCCAACAACAGCTGAATGCTGTCACACTCACCATTAACGTGGCCCATTCCCACAGGGCACAGGGTGACATTTTCTATTCTGTCAGCTGGTCCAAATCATTAAAAAAAAGCTGCATTTTATATTTCAGAGTACTTTAAAAAAATCAGTTACTTCACACGTGTGTGTTTGTTTGTGTGTGTGTGTGGGGGGGGGAGGAATGTACCAGGGATCATATATTTCATGACTATAATTATAGTGTTTAGTTCCCTTGAGTGATCACATTTCTTGCACTGTTGCTCTTTCTATAAAGGTACACTCGCAATAAAATTGCCAAGCTAATATACAGGACAACACATTATGTCTCCCCCACATTTTCCAATTGAGGAAAGAGGGGCGAGAGAGAAGGCATAATGTGTTGCTCACGTTATTTCAGCCACAGTTGGGGTAGTACCATTAGAGGTCACTTATGCTTTGTAGGATGTAAAGAGCAAGGGCTATCTCATCATATTTTGTTTTGCGAAGAGGGGCTGGTTGCCAGACAGACATTGACCGACAGCACACTCCCACAAACACATAGCTGGATTTGACAAGCGGGTTTGATCATTCTGCAGCACAAAACTGTAAGGCCCTGAGTGCAAGGATTCTTTGTTTCAATGTAGAAGTAATCGAGACAGGCACCACGGGGTTCCTTTAAACAATTTTAATTGAATATAGAACAGGTTTGTAGCAGAGGAACTACTCTTAGTGTCTTACCGTCCCCCCCAAAGGAAGGGTTTATCCCAACCACCAACTCGGGTCCGAAACACTGATTGTCCAGGACCTAGGGGACATCCTCCCGACGTGACAGGCGCTCTACATATGTAATTTGCTGTTGCTGTTGTATAATCCCATACGTTTCATGTAGCAAATACCTAATCGGAGGGAGCGTCTCAGACCCACAGCCTGGTCTTGCTCTGGGAGTTCCCAGTTTAGTGCATCCCTGTCACTGCATTGGAGTGTCAGCAAGGACTATATGAGTTCCAAAGCCCCCTTGTGGGACTTGATCTCATAACCTTCTCTGACTCGGAGGCAAGAGTGCTACCAACAGTCAGGCTGTCATCTTTCTACCATTAACTGTGGGACCAACCTTTGTTTAATCAGCCATGGGATGATCAAAGTGGTGCGTAACAGAACTGGGGAAAAGATGGAATTTAGTGGAAAAGGTGACTCTCTAATTTCCTCGTGACTCTTGTGTGAATAACTAGAGGGTAGGTGAAGACTTGCGGAAATATTTGCACCCTCATCACCAAGTGACCTCTATAAAATCAATTTGTTCTGGCACGAGATTAATGGAAGAAAGGAAGAATTAATGAACCATGAGGGAGTACACCATTGTGAGGGATCACATGATCTGCACGACATCTCCAAACACAGGAGCGCAGCCAGTGATCACAACAGCTATTCAGTCTGTAAATAAATACCTCAGTCGCTCGATTAATGCTTTTACATCTTTGTCATTTTTCATTTAGTTCTCCCAGTACCAAGCGTGAGTTTGAGCACTGCTGATATGCTGATCATTAAAGACTCATTATGTGATTGAACAAGACATGGTCTTACACTGATGGTTTGTCCTGTTTGGTCTAACCTTATTCATTATCATTTTACAACATACGGTATGCAGCACTGCAGACAATCCAGTATTAGGTATGCCAAGTCTCATTGACAATTGGGAACTCCCTAACAATAGTCTGAACTCACTAAACATATCTAAAGCATGACAATATTTTGCAAGGAGTAATATATAAATCCTTCTACTTTCTCCCCAGACCACACACTAATTGAGGATAACAGAGTTCCCTCCAACCAGGTAATGGTGCCCTGGGCTGGTTGCTGAAAGGAATGGGATAGTAAAAGGTTCCCCCCGTGTTGTACAGACCAGCAGCAATCCCCCTTGAGGGTTAAATCCGTGATCATTCTCCTTCGCATGATATTTGGTCCTCCAATGCACTGTCCTCGTCCCACTGAACTGAAGTGAAGCTCATCTTCTGATCTTAAGAATCCTATTTTCTAAAGTAAATTTAAAATCAATGCCTCATTGCAAAATCACCTGGACAAAGCTTGTAACTGCTGACTCTATAGCATCTCAATACAGAAGCACATTGTAGTGGATTGAGGAAAACATCAAGCCTGGAGTCTGGGCTTCCTTGCGCTTTTGATTCCATGATCACTCCTTGCTGAAACCTGACAAGATGTTCGAATCCAGCCGTGAGTGATGCAATGAATGTCTCCCCTGTCTAGTTTGTAACTGAGTTTGGGAAACCTTGCAAGAAACTCCAGCACTAAATGGAAGCACAATGGGCTTCCTTTAACCGATGTGGGAAATAGAACTGCAGTGGGATGCTCATTCAAGGTTAAAGCAGAGTGCAGAGAGCTTTACTCTTCTCTAATCTGGACTCCCTAATCGACAAATGTTTGTGATTCCACAGACCCAGCATTGCTCACCCGAATAAGCGCAGGAAAATCAAAACTCGGGAACAGCACAGTTTCAACATCAAACCTGCGATCCTCGGGGGATACTGTAACTCAAGGTCACGGTGCCTGTTATCCTGTACAGTTTGAAGTGAGCTTATTTTAAAACCGTCCTAAAAACTTAGCACTGCCTGCGCCTTTCGCCAGCATCCTCAATCCCTGCTCGGTGATCCATTTAGTCTTTGCAAAGCACTTTGATAAGATGTCATCCGACTTAGAACGTGAGGGAAAGACACGTTGCTGTTGAAGGTTGGGGGAATCACTGACTGGTATTCACACTGGATGAAGCTTTGCTTCATTCATTAGGAGGGTGAAGGTATCCATCTGCTGCTGTTCCCTAGGTACCTTCAAAACAAACTGCTTTCAAAGCTTCAGTGTGACCTGGGTGAGAGAACCTGAAACGGTGCTGCATGTGGGCAGAGTTGCTGCGTCCAAAATGATCCTTCAGCATAATGACTTCTGGCAACAAAGCCCACCTTTTCACATTGTACAAGTTAACAAGGTTAAGCATATGAATCATCTAATCATGGATAACCTTTGAATGTGTGCTTCTTTGCAATTGGGAAAAAATAATTTAAACTCAGCCTGTAGTACTTGTGTCGTTCCCACGACACAGATTTCTTCAGTTACATTTCAGCAGGTCAGTGACAATTGTAGCTGAGTCATAATTCTCAGCAACAACAGATTGATGGATGGAGGTTTTTCCTTCTCTCTGCCCACCCCCAAACTGTGATACTTGCCTCTCCGAGAGGCAACCTGCTCCATGGACCTTTGCCCTCCCATTGCTGCCTGAGATTTGGATATACAAACAGCCTGAGGAGAGGACAATACTTGCCCAAAGCCATGAATATACATGAAGATGACAGGAACTACACCATCACTCAACACACTGCTCAGAATGGATGTTTTGAGCCCTTGGTATATCAGATGATGAACAGTTCAAGGGAGTTTCTGTGAAGCAACCTTATTGGCAGGGCCAACAGAAGGTCAGATCTAGATGGACTCGACACTGCTTTTGAAGCTCCACGTGTGTGTGTATATGTATGTGCGTGTGTGGAGTGTGTGTGGTGGTGGGGGGGGGGGGGGGGGTGGGTATGGTTACACTGATCCAGTGTTTTCTGATTCCCAATAAACTCAGTTACTCGGTTTATTGAACCATGAAGGTCCAGCCTGGGGCACTGCTCTAAAGGGTCATTATTATGAGCATCAGACATGTTATAAAGTACAGGATAGGACACTAAACAACAATAAAATATCACTGTCACCTCATGAGCTGGGTCTGCCAGTATAAATGAATCATTTTGAAACCGTTTAAATTGAAACAAAAAATGCGCGTTAAATACAATAGTTTGCTTACAAAATACAGTCACTATGCTCATAGTAAATCCTGTAAAGTGCTTTGAGAGGTAAGACACACTATCAAATGTAAGGATTATTATTGTTATTATTAATATTATAATATGCCCTCTGGTCATTTATAATTTACCGACACGTGTGAGCTTAGACAATGCCTGTCTTCGTAAAGTGGCAATACTCCTTTAAATACTCGTTACTTCTCGTCTTTAAGATATCCGAAGCAAAAACTATTGTAATTATAGATGAGGGTATAATCGTGCCCTTCTCAAAATAAAAAATTACAAAAGAGGGTTTTGCTGGAAAGATAGTGTTTTCACGGGGTAATGGATATTACGCTTTTATTTGCAGGGGGTAGGGCAAGGAGAAAGGAAAAAATAGCAATACCAAAGCAACCATAAATAACATAATGCAATTTCATTAACTTCCTCTGCTCTGCCACCACCATATCCCCTCCTTCAGCAGTTAAAGCAATGATAAAAAGGAAGCTGACAACAATGCAACGCATGAAAACAGCTGCATTTGGTAATAATGGCTCCTATGTTAACTATGTGAACTGTCCAATCCTTCGACTGAATTGGAGATGCATGGAATGTGTTGCAGCAATGCTAGTTTCTATATTTAAACTGTGTGGTCAGTACACCAGCTGTACCAGGGCTAACCATAAAACTCCTGCAAGTCTGCTGGGTACGAATTCATCACTGGCTGGAAGAAATGAGAGCAGTTTATGGCTTTCTCCTTGGTTGCTTTTCGTTCATTTTTAGTTGTAACACGATACGCAAGGGGAACAAACAGCACCATTCGCACAGTGCAATGGAGCCCCCGGGGTGCTCTGTGACTTGCATTACCAGGTACCAGTTGATGGCCATCATAACAAGGTGTTCATTCAGTGTGACTCCCTTTACCAGGATACTGATTCAAAAGGTTTGCCCTGCACAGATGCGCAGGAGCCCATTACACTTTCAGATGCATGACCCATCACAGCGGTAGGGCCCCCAATCAAAGACAATGTATAAAAGTGTCATTATTTACATGGCTCGAAACACGAAGCAAGGTTACTGGCATCAAATGTTTTAAAATATGGCTCGGTCCCAAGGTACCGTTGACATTCACTATCCAATTAACATTTACAAGCAAAACAAGCTTCATCAGTCTACCAGAAACCCAAATGGAGGCTGGGAAATATCCTTGCAGGAAAGAAAGGTTGTCATCGAGATGGCTTTACTTTCACAAAGAAAAAAAAGACCAAAAAAAAACAATGAAGATGTGTGCACAGAAGGGAGGCTATTGGGAAGAGGAGAAAGTAAAAGATTCTGGAGGAATGTTCCATGTGCTGGTTATGAATTAAGGTGAAAATTGCAGCCAATATAATTCAGATAAATTAACGATGATGAAATTCACAATGTTTAGACTGCTACTGGCAGTGAGCTCTCCATTTTGCCTGAGACAGTCAGTAAGAGAGACAAAAAAAAAATCTTAATTGTAGCCACTGCGAATATTTCACTTCTACTCTCCAGAAATGGATTCCACCTTGGAACAAAAATCATTTAACTGGCTCCCCCTACCAGTCGTACAACAGAACAGATTCAACTCAGAGAAATCTGCCAAGAGGCACAGCTTTCCAAATTCAAGCCTGGAATTCAAAAGAACACGTGAATCTATAGAAATGTCTCACTCTGTCAGTGGTAACGGAATGGCTCAACTCCATTGAATAATAATAATCCTTGCATTTGATGTCGTGCCTTATCATGTCTTTGAGACATCTCAAAATGCTTCACAGAATATACTGTAAAGGAAATTGACTGTACATTGGATGTATGAAACAATCCCTTGATATTACATGGCATTCTGCAACACCCCTTCAAATAAACTATCTATTACATTAGTTCAAAGATCACCCATCCAGTGACCACAGTTGGAAAGTGCAACTGTGTGAATGTTGGGTATGAACAGGAATAAGCTCAGCTGCAAAGTTTTGCTGTTGCTGAACTGGCTGCTATCAATGACTCTGAACCTATCATGTGCAATCTTTTCATGATTTGGAACTTCCAATTCCAAACAAATAGTGAATAAGTATTGTTGCAATACTTCAGCCCGATGGACATCCTCTTCCCCTGCCCTCCCAACCACCAAACCCCATGTTAAGCGCTCCGAGACACCATCCAGCGTGAAGGACACTATATAAATGCAAAACACAAAATGCTGCAGATGCTGGAAATCTGAACACAAGAACAGAAGTCGCTGGGAACACTCAGCAGGTCAGGCAGCATCTACGGAGAAAGGAAAGAGAGTCAACATTTCGGGTCCATGACCCTTCGTCAGAACTGGGGCATGTTGGGAGGGAGAGGCCTTTAAGGGCTAACAGAGAGGGGGAGGCAGGGCAAGGAAGACAAGGAATCTTTACAGGAGGTGGGGTGGGAGGAGGTGCAGTCCAGGTAGCTGTCCAGGTAGCCTGTCTTTGTGGACCCGAAACATTGACTCACTTTCCTTTCTCCACAGATGCTGCCTGACCTGCTGAGTGTTCCCAGCAACACCTGTTTTTCTTTTACTACATAAATGCAAGTTGTTGCTGTTGTTGTCAAGTTCACAATGGATACTTGAGTAAACTGCTAGAGAACAGCAGGTGTCCAGAGTAACTGTACTGCAACCTTCAGAAGAGGGGAAGCAAACTGCTGTACATTGGATTTCTCAGGATACAGTGTCATCTTGACTTGCTGCAGTGCCGTTCTGGTATGAGACAATCTATTTAGACAGCCTTGCTGGAGGCAGACCAGCCAAATTAAAGTGCAAATCAGCTGCTCGAAGCTTGGAGTTTCTGTGCCAAACTCAGGATGTAACAAAGGCATCAGATACATCCACAGATCTAAAACACGCAACCACTACACTCTCTCTTCTACTCACTTGATAGATCTTTTTTGCTTTCGGGTCTGATCGACAAGGATTCTGAAAACTTACAGGTACTTTGAAAGCACTTCATAATTTGGATTTCCATATGTATTCAATCATGGATGAGAAAAAAAAACTTTTTTGTATTGCAGTTGATTTGGACTCCATGTTACGCTCCACCACACTGCACTCATTGCCTTCGGTGTTCTTCCTTCTGAAGGGCGACACTTCATTCCGGTGCTTGGCTGCTGGTTTTGTGCCATAATGTGTTTTTCTCCCCAATGATTTGGGACAGCAATGAAAGCGGATTAGACTGAATAAAATAAAAGCTGAAAAAGAAATCTGTCCTCCTCAACCTGACGCTTACGGCAGAAAGGAAAACATTCTACAGATCAGGCACAGGATCCCATTGAGGAAGAATTCACAATAAACTCTTCAAGCTTTTTAACATCTGAGACGCTGCGACTGCTTTGCGAAACACAGCGTGACAGAAAAAAGTGCAAGCTTCAAGGCAAAAATTGAGTTGCTTCTAAAGGATGGAGTATTTTAAGTTGCAAACATGTTGGCTTTGTACCAAACTACTCGCTTGATTCTCGACCCAACTAATGTGGAGATTCCCTCTTCAACGCAATAAAATAGCTGAGAAGATCAATAAACAATTTGATTTTTCTTAACAAAACTGTGTGCAATTGGCTACTATCAATCCACTTTACAATATATTTTGTGCCGCACTTTGAGGCGTCTCAACAAAATGAGAAGGTGCTATATCAAATGCGTGGATTATTATTATGAAAAAACTGAAATGAGTTGACAGACCAGTTTAATAATAATAATAATAATCCTTGCATTTGATATAGCGCTTTTCACGTCGGGAGGACGTCCCAAAGCGCTTCACAGAACACACTGTAAAGTGAATTGACTGTATATTTGTGGGCGAACGCGGCAGCCAATTGCGCACAGCAATGTCCCACAAACAGTCATGGATTGAAAATGACCCATTTATTATTGTTTTTTGGAGGGATTATTATTAGGCTCTGTGTGGAGTAAGGAAACTTGCCCAAGGTTTCGCCCTCTGTCTGGAATTGAACTCAGGTCTCTCGCTTGCAAAGCGAGTGCCCTAACCACTGAGCTACAGGACTCCACAATTTAACCTAATGCAATGCAAATTTAAGAGGGTATGGGCAAAGGGATATGAGTAGATATACCAACACTAGATAGCAAGGGGTACAAAATTCTCTGATGTTAGAATGTGCCTTTTGCATTCAAGTGTGAGTGCCCATTCTAACAGTAAAAATGCCACCTTTTAGTAGAGGCAAAGGTTCCAGAAAATGCATTTACATTATTTATTTGCAAGACATTTTGGAAACTATTTTTCCCTATCTTATGATCTGATTTTTTTAAAAAAGTACATATCTATTTTAAAACATTTAAATATTACACTCGCATCTTATTCCTTTTCTCCACAACAATCCACAGCTCTTTGTGGGGCACTGCTGTGCGCGATTGGCTGCTGCGATTCTTCCACAAAATATAAAGTTAATTCACTTTACAGTATATTCTGTGAAGCGCTTTGAGACGTCTTCAAGATGTGATAAGGCGCTAAATCAAATGCAAGGATTATCATCATTACACTCATACCATCTTCCTCTGATTTGTCAAGTGAAGCAATGGGAATGTCTGTGCAAGAAATGACTTGTATTAAACAGATTTGTTTTACAAGAGGAATGTTTTAGATTAAAAATGCATGAATTCAATTTTGCTCCAGTCAAGGGAAATGGATTCTATACTTAAAACAGTTTAGGCTCTGTGCTTAATATACTGTGATGGTTCCATTCTTACAATGCAGTGATTGATCGGGAGGAGTTAATCAGGGCCTTTATCGGAACAGCGCGTGCATTTGTTCAGAAAACGTTGACCGCAGTTTTACTGATGCGCTCCCATATTATGATCAAAAGTTCTCTGTAGCTCACTCAACAACAACTTGCATTTATATAGTACCCTTCATGTGGGGTAGCAGGTCAGAGCGCTGAAATCTTGGTACTGTACTTATTTCCAGTCTAAAATTTCTTTTGTGTATATAGGTGTGAATACATTGAGTATTATCAGTCGATTTATCAGAGGATCACTGCAAAGTTCAGCTGTAATATTCTTTGCATCCCATTTAGATTCTCCTCCCCCATCATATCTTTCTGTTAGTCTGGTCAGGACGATTCTGCACCATTCACTCTATGCAGCATATTTATTGACTTGGCTTAAGCACGCTGTGGGCAAGTTCCTTGTGAGTTTAAAAATACAAACTCAAAGGCAATTTTAAGGTAAAATATTTATGCAGTGAAGCAAAATTATACTTATAAAAGTTGTATTGCAGCTGCAATTTTTTGCCACTCTTTGAACAGAGCCCACATCAACAAATCCACTACATAGAGCAGATTAATGCTTTTTGATTCTCATTACTCTTGAGTTTTGTTTTCTGCCCCCCCCCACCCGCTTCTGGTCCTTTGTCTATACCTCCTTCATTCCCCGTAATTCAATTTATACTGTTTTATAAAGTTACGATAAATTCTTCTATTAGATCATGATGCCAGAGGATGTGGAGAAGAAACCTATATGAAACAATATTCATGCACTTCCACTGTACATGTAAAATCATAACCAGTGTATCACCTTTGCATTTCTTCGTTGGTCGTTTTTATAGGATTGCTATGCGTGTGTTATTTTGGCTTTCTCCTCTCCTACTGTTTATATGGATTCATGGTTTAAACGGTGCCAGTGGAATGCTGCTCTCGAGTCAAACACTGCATGGTCTCTGCACATAGCAGAAAAATGGCCATTGAAACCGCACAAGATTCTCAAGAAAAGTGTGCAATCTCGCACAGCTCATCTAAGAATCATGGCAGGCACTTCAAATCCCAAATGTTATCAGGAGCCAAGCACTGAAGTACTGCACTGAAATGCCCAGACAATAACCTGGACACATGGCATGGGACTTGAACTCACAAACTTCTGACCCAGGCATGAGGGAGTCGCAAGGTGAAGCCAAACTGAACTAACCAATTCTGAGCACAATTTGGACTGGTTTTACAACACATTCCGTTTTACAAATCACTAGACAATGGCCAACTCTGTGCAGGAAATGCCAGACAACTTCATACATCAAGCTTATACAATAAAATTTACATTTATATAGTTCTTTCACACTCGGAGGAAGTCCCAAAGCATTTGACACTGCTGGCTGTGCACCCAAGCTGGGTATTATAGAAAAGCTTACAATTTATTGTTTGTGTTTTGGATTGTGGGAATGCATATGTACAGTAAGTGCGTTGGTTCTGATAGAAATAGTTATTCCCATTTCTGATAAGAATAATAAGAAGAATCCTTGCACTTGATGCAGCGCCTTATTGAGACGTCTCAAAGCACATCGCAGAATATATTGTGAAGTGGGTTGACTGTGTATTTTGTGGATGATGTACATAGAGTGAATGTGGAATCTCCAGATTTCCAGATAGACACTCACCAAATGGTAATCTAGACAAAGCAAGGTCCCAGGCCAACGAACGTGTGCAGAAATATGATTACTGATGGTAAGTGCTGCACTGTTCCAGCCTCGCAAAGAGGGACTGTTTGCCATTGGTACAATTAATGTAAGAGTAGGACTGGAGCAAAGAGCAACATGAACAGATAGATGTGGGACTGTGATATACTGCAGGGAGAATGTCCAGATTCAATTTGTTGAGTCAGGAATGACATTAATGAGTCTGTGCTTTAAAACAGTCTCTTGAAATGCTGCCCCTTTTTCCTTTTGGATGCTGCATGCTGGCCATAGCATACAGTAGTAACAACACTTGAGATTTATTTCTCTACGGCTCACTAATTAAGTAGTATTATCTTTAGCCCTTTGCTGCAGAAAAGAGAAAAAAATACTCATTTGGTCACTGAAGATTCCACACAGCACTTGGGTTTTGGTAAAGCACAGAACAATAATGGTCTCCTGGTACCACGTGTTATTTCAAGGACATCCTTGACCTAGGACTAAATGATGGATTTCTGTTTTGGGGGCACATTTCACCTTAAGACACCATTGAGTGAGATTGTTTTTAAACGAATACCTCTGAAGTGCTAAATCTATAAATGGAGAATTAATGATTATTTATTCATATATTGTACTGTCAACATTTCCGGCTCTTGCACCATCATGTAGTTTACTTGCTGCTGCAAGGCAGGTCCTTTGAAGTGCTCTGTTCTTACATTCCAGAGAGAGGAAAGGGATGGAATATTATTAACTGTAGGATGGAAAGTGTGGAAATTGGATTCACTAACTGGTGAATTGCAGTAACTTTGCACGAGTTGCAGAATTAAGCATGTGATGTACAGCAACCAACGGACAGTAGGAGAGCATCCCTCCCTTATACAGAAGAGTCCAACAATCCAGTAGTAGATTTCTAGAACCAAAAGTCCACACATCAACTCAACACGTTATCCTGAGGAACGGAAATAGAACAACAACTTGCACTTACATAGCACCCTCCACGCAGGGTAGTGTCTCAGAGCACTTAACAATGGCAGAGCCCGACTCCGAGCCGGGGGGAAGGTGGCCGTAAGGTGGCCGTGGTCGAAGAGGAAAGTTTTCAGGCAGGACTTGAAAGGGGGGAGAGGAGGGGCAAGGCAGAGGGATTGAGGGAGAGTGTTCCAGAGATTTGGGGTGTAGTGACTGAAACCGCGAGCTCCGATGGCGGAGCGGAGGGTGCGAGGGACCAGCAGGAGGCCGATGCCAGTCGAGCGGAGGCGCCTGGTGATGGATTGGGGGGTGAGGAGGTCGGAGAGTAGGGAGGTGCCAGGAAGTGAATGGATTTGAACACGACTGTGAGGATCTTGAAGTCGATCCATTCGGTGATGGGGAGCCAGTGGAGCCTGGCCAGAACTGATGAGATGTGGGTACTGGTCTGACATAATCCACAGAATTCACATCACTACGTAGTAAAGGAAGCCTAATTTAAAAATCATGCAAAAGGATCATAAGCAAAACTGGTTCTTTTGAGCCTCTTTCAGCTATCATGAACCTTACTCACCGCCACGAGTCCCAGTGGGTGTGAAGCTGGATTGTGACGTCACCTTTTTGCTGCAATTTTATGAGTCACGTCAGCTAAAGCTTCTATTTAGTTCCTTTCATTGTCAGAATTACGAATTACTTCATTCACAGAATTACGTTACATAGCTATGAGATGTTACAAACTGTGTAGAAGAATTAAACAAGCCTTGCAAATAAAGTAAAAATCAAATCAGTCCTCAGAGACTATCATAAATATAGATTTGTTGTAGTGAAACACAATTAGGCATCCCAAAATAGCCTTGTACTGGTGAAAAATTATGTAGTCTTACCTTAAAAATACTATATTTGGACTGTTTGATCAGGAAATTAGTCCTAAAAAGGTTTGCTTTTTTTCTCTTCCCACTGAAATTTTAATATTACAAATGCAAGGATTTTTGAATGTTTTTTCTGGGCTGAATTCCAGGGACGACACTGGTGACAGAAAGTGCCTGCTGGGATTTTCTATCTCCTGGACATTAATGGATTTGTTAATTCTCATTTGGAGAGATGAAAAAAGACTTGTGGAACGCCAAATCACACCAACAATGACATGCCCTTTCTGTGGAGCAACAACCCATATTAAAGTGATTAATGAATGCTCCAATTGTATCTGAGCAAACGAAAGTACACACACACACACACAAACACTTACGTCACTGGGTAATCGAGCTCCCAACAGGGAAAACGTTTATTAGTTCTGTACTCCCTATAGTGAGCAAAAGAAATGGGTCTGGAGAGCAACAAAGAATTTAATCACGATGCAGAAGAAGACAGAGCACCATTTTAGCTTAGTCTTCAAATTTTAACATACTTTATGAGCTGGCATTGCAGTAAAGTCATCTATGCCTTCACTTGCATTTTTGAAACCTTTATTGCTCCCTATTAAATTAGGGGGGAGAAACTTTGTGTAAACACGATCCAATTTATATTCTGCAATTAATTTTTTTGTGTGCGTGTTCAACAAGGTCAATGCTGCATTAACGACAAGCACTCCCAGTTGGTTCAATACGATTAGAGTAAAGATTTTCCTATTCTGTCCCACCAAGATTACTATAGTGGGTCTGTGATGTTATCAATTTAATGGCAATTGCTGCCAAATTCTGGACAGCTTTGTGCTGTGACAGGTCACCACAATGAAGTGGATACAGACCATTCACACTAATTTCTCACAGAGCTCCTACAGCTTCACAGAGGGGGAGAGTTCCATTCCAGCATTCTGGCCTGCATTCGTATCTGGATCTCAAGAACAGGAAGAACAGGGTTGTGAACCACTGGGTCAGTCAGTCTGCCTGTTAAGTATGATGGCAATGAAGTATCATGGTGGACACGTCACTGCCAGGCAGACTGTCTTATAAAGCTGGGTACTTTCCCCCATATCAGGAAAAAGGCATAATATTGCAGAGCATACAGCTTTTTAATGGGTGTGTTATTTATAATGTGTTTAATAATATAAATGGATTTCCAGTCAAACATGTTCACTACGATTAAATCCTGTTCAAATTACAATGGAGTGAAGATATTGGTCGACTGCAATGTCACCAGGCTCCGAGCCCATGTTCGTGCTTTTATCTTTTATTTGAACGTGTTCAACCAGCAGATAGTGACACATTTGAACAGTGAAATGCTGGATTTTATAATCGCTCACAAAAAGGCCTGAAATAGCTCCCTAGCAACCAGGCACGGCCTGAAATAACTCTTACTTTCCAGAGGAAAGTGTCACTAAAACAACAGTCGATACAAATCGATCCATTCGGTGATGGGGAGCCAACGGAGTCTGGCCAGAACTGGTGAGATGGGGGTACGGAGTTTGGTCCGGGTCAGTCTGCGGGCAGGAGAGTTCTGAAATTAGTAATTGAGGTGGCAATTGATAGTAAATGTCAGTAACCGGAGGCACCAATTTCCAGCCAGCAAGATCCAAAATTACCAACAGTAACAAGTACTGCACTGATCATAGTTGTTAAGGGTCTCCAATGGGCTAAGTGGTTGCACAACAGCACAACATTTACAATTTGCATAGCAAAAAAGGGCATATTCACCTGATAATTGTTAACACATATTTAGATAGATATAGACATACTGTACACATTGAAGAAAACACCTCAAAGGGCAGATTGATCAACACGCAATAGAAATCTCTCGGGATGTTCTCAACGCCAGAGCAAAATAGAAGTCTAGATTCCATTCCCAAGTAGTTGGTCACAATCTCGGTTATTTCTTGGAACAAAAGGTTTTTAAGTCTATATAAACTCTATTTGAATGCTCAATTTCCCCACTTTACATTAAGAAAGCGTGTGGCAAGCAGTATAGACCAGCCAGTTGGTGCCAATAGTATTGAACTGGTTAATGGTAGAGGCACTGAACCAGCCAATTCCGATAGTATTGAATCAGTTAATGGAAAAGGTATTGAGTCGGCCAGTGGCACTTCTCCTAAAACCTAGGTTGTTGTTAATCAAAATCTTCTTTGGTTTTAATATTTGATGTCACTATTCAGAAAATACCTCTTTAGTACACTGGTTAAAATCTTTATAGACCATTTAAATGACTGTTGGTTGTAAAAGTCTGTGTTTTATGACTCCCCCAAGGTTGTATTGCCTATAATAGATGGAAAATGATTAAGATACTCTCAGCAAACTTTAGTAACATTTGTAATGGTGCAATTGCTCCAATCATTGTGCTTTGGTGTACAAATTACATTACTTAATGCACTGCGGTCTGACACTGATGGAAATTGTTCACTATAATGCAGAGAGTACGACAAAACTGGATGTTTATTATGAAATAAGAAACTCTCAAAGGTTTCATTACATGGCTGGATGTGCCATACTTTGCATGAGACATTTAATGGAGGTCTGACTGTCTGTTCTGGCAGTTCAGATAGAAGTTATAAGATCCCATTGCACCACACTACAGTATTTTGAAGAACAGCAGATATTTCTTGAAACATTAGCTCACAAAATATGCAGTCAATTCACTTTACAATATATTCTGCAAAACACTTTAAGATGTCTTAACAATGTGATAAGTCACTAGATCAATTGCATGATTATTATTATTAATAATCCTTGCATTTGATACAGCACCGTATCATGTTACCAAGCCATCTCAAAGTGCTTCATAGGATGTACTGTAGAGTAGTGACTGGATATATGATGGCGAAGAGTCATGGAAGAGTCACAAGTTGTAAGAGTCACGAGTTTAAAAGCAATTTATAAAACTCGATGCTTTCTGTTTGCTCTTTGTCTCACAATTAATAATGTTGGACATGACAAAAATGCAAGTCACAGCAGAACCGCAGCATTTCACTGCTCATCTTTGCACTGTTGAGCAAAACAATTTCATTTATACGTTTCTTCTTGGACTGAAGAAAGAATTTCAAATCCAGTTAATAACCATACCGGATAACCCCCGTCGTGATAAAAGTCATCACAAAGACGAGGTAAAAGTAAAAGGCAGAATCACTGCAGAAATTAAAGACAAGGAAACTGTTAAAGTGCTTTACTTCGGAGACATGCTGCAAATAGTCAAGTTTTATCTTATTTCCTTAGTGATTTTCTCACATCCCCATAATCGGATGAGACATTAAAAAGAGATTCCTTCTCACGATTCACGTGGATGTCAAAGATCCTGGTAATAGAAAACAGAAGGGGTATATCCCCCAGTGTCCTGACCAACAATCATGGAGATGAATTGGTCATTCAATCCATGACTGCTTGTGGGACATGATGTGTGCAAATTGGCTGCTGAGGTTACCTACACATATACAGTCATTACATTTAGCAGCAATTTCCTGTGAAGCATTTTTTTTAAAAAAAAGACATTTTGACAATACAGATGATGTGTCAAGTGAAATAAGTAAATTAAAAGCAAATAAATGGTTGGAGACAATAGGTGAGATTCTGCAATCATCCTTCACAATCGATCATGTCCGATTGGCTTTTGGCTCGTACACTTCCTGATCTTGCTGTGAGTTTATAATAGGAAAACCAAGATTGGTAAAATTAGCAACCATCAGAGAAAACCCCAACTATTGCACTGAAGAAACGGCATTGATATGTTGGGTTCAGCTGGGCACCCCCAGATGTAGTCAGTGGTCTTTTTTAAAAAAAAGGTAGTAGAATAGTGCGCACATTTTCCAATGCTTTTGTGGCACAATGTTAATGCAGACATTGATAGTTTTGGTCCTGTTAGTGGGAGCCACCAGAATATCCAGTTTTACTCCTGAACTGTATAAAATAGATATTCCTGTGCCATGGTAACTGCTCTTGGAGGTTCCTGAAATTTTTTTATTTCTTGTGGGATTTGGCATTGACAATATAATCTTTGCATTTGATGTAACGCCTTATCACGTCTTCGAGACATCTCAAAGCGCTTCACAGAATATACTGTAAAGTGAGTTGACTGTTTTGTGGGCAAAAAATGGCAGCCAATTGCGCACAGCAGTGTCCCCCAAACAGTCGTGGATTGAGTGACCAATAATAACTACACATTTCTTTATCATGACCAAACATCGAAACGTCCTCAGTACCTCCTGTACATGTCCTTGAAATAGTTATTATTTGGGCACTTGAAGATAAGGACAAATGCAATGAGTGGTGACATTGCTCCATCACTTTTTTTTAGTGCCAGATCTCAGTGAGGAGTCATAGGAACTGCGATTACATTTTTGGGGGAATGAGGCATTACTACTTAATTGGTGCCACATCAGATATAGCCAACAGGGCAGCCTGGCTTGTGTTACAGTGCTTCGCTTGCTATTCAACTGTAAAAAAAAACTTTCTGTCCCTCAATAGCTCAAAATAGAATCTCTGAAATCTTCAAAAGGAGCGAGTACCATTATATTAATGGATGACCCATGAGAAAGTGTTCTAAACAGCTCTGTGGGTACAAACATATCAGTTACCTGTTTCTTTTAATAATCTTTGCTTTTGATTTAGTGTCTTTTTTGTTGTAGACATCTCAAAGCCCTTCACAGAATATATTGTAAAGTGGATTGACAGTGTATTGGAGGTGAAACGTGGCAGCCAATTGTACACAGCAATATCCCACAAAGAATCGTGCATTGAGTGACCAATTTTTTTTGAGGGATTATTACGCCTGGAAAACGATCAACTAATTGACTAACAACTGTGTTCCTACTTACTGCTAGGTAGTTGGAGTAAGGAAACGGGCCAAATGTTTTGCCCTGCCTGGGAATCGAGGCGAGCGCACTAAGCACTACACTACAGGACTCCTTCAACATAAATACTGAGCCAAGGAGAAAACAAAAGCTGTGAGTCATAATTTTATTCTTTAAAAGTATTCCCTCAAGCATGCGAGGAAAAACTTTGGAAAACTTGATGAATATTTGAGCAGCACAGTGGAATCCTTGAGTTCCATTTCTGCCTTCGGTGCTACAGCAGATGGCTTTGATGGTCATTTAAGAGCGGCGCACTCAATCATAATAACACTAATATTTTCTGGTGACGCCAATGAAAAAAATTCAGTAATAAATTTAAATGATGAATTTCTCTCCTCGCATAAATTGTATTTTAATGCAAATCTCACTTGATGAACAATGCGCACTCCTTAAACAAGATGCTTAAACAACTCTGACTGCAACGCTCACTGCATACTGGCAAGCTGTAGAACCGCATGGCTCTGGTTGTTGGAAGCAGTACTATTTCCTCTTTTCAAAAAAAAACTCAAAAAAGTTAAAAAGAATCACTTTTCATTTAACTTTCGTTTCTTTCCATCACGAGGCACAAAAACTGAGTCAGAAAACAATTGAACTTCCCCCTAGGAATCAGGCCGGACTCCGCAACCGTTAAACGCTCTGAGAATCTGTCACCATACATTATACCAGGAGTGAAGATTCACACTGGAAACTGTAGGACCAGATTCACTTTAAAGATTCAAACATCCCCTTTCTGATCTTGTGACATTGCAGCAAACGTAATGGGGAATTACTGCAAGTGAACTGAAGCATTCCTGTGAAATTGTTGTTTCTCATAGCCTGTATGGTTAACACAATGACAATGTATATAAATATGGAGTGAAAACAAGGATTATGAGCAAGGCGCATATGTTAATATGCTTACTATGCTAATAAGAATGCAAGCATATAAATAAGAATCTATTTTAGTATACAGCGTCACAATCTGTAATGTACTGGTTTGAACTGATTTAAGCTGATTTAAGCGCTCTGAGACATTACCCTGGGTGAAAGGCACTATATAAACGCAATTTGTTATTGTACTGTGTAACTTATATGAGCTTCGTAAAATAAACTCAGACAATACTGCAATAGTCAAATAAAGATTTACATCGGAAATACCATGAACAGCCATAGTCCTATAAACAAGAACTCAATGATAACATGTCATAGCTCTTCTCCAGGTGGGAAGGAGAATGGAATGATTGCATTCTCTTTCTCCAAAAACTCCATCAATAGTGCTTCACAGACATTCAGCACGAAGTGTAATTTATCAGATGAAGTGTGCATTCTCAGGTTTTCCTCATTCCATCTAGTGATAGACTTCGACGGTCGTTAGCAAGGAGGGGTGGGGAGGGACCGGGAGGAGGAAAGGGCTAGTGGGGGTTTAACATAGCAGCGTTTATAGGGATATTCAACATACTGTATCCAGTCGGTCTGAATAAAGTACAACATTGTAATGCAAAAAAAGACATGCTAATGTATTCAGTTTCCTTTCCCAAATAAGTAATTTCAAATAAATCAAACAAAACCTGTATCAAATGGAAACAGCACCAGTAGTGATGCTGTTAAACATTAACACAGACTGTATCAAATCCTACAGATGAAGTAGCACACAGAGGCTGTTGAAATGGTGGCAGTTACAATGAGATGAACTGTCACACGCTATTGAATCCTTAATTGGACCAAATGTTGAACATTTAAAGTTAGCATCAGTATTTCCCATGGCAGGAAGAAATGTCAAAAGTAATACGACTTGATGCATTTGTCTCAAATACAGTGCGACCTTTTGTTTCACAGCTGGCAACTGAATGGCATTCAAAAGAGTCTACTATCGATCACCTGGCATACTTGAGGCTGCAATGGTCATTCACAAGCTCATCGATTTCAATTTAACCTCAGGGCCAAGGTTCAAACAGTTAGAATGACATTATTTCAGAGAACAGCAGAGTGGGCATTAATTTATTTTACCTATGCCGTGTGTCCATTCAAAGATGATCAGAATTACAGTACATGGAAAGCAATCACTGGTTTGGTAAATTACAGCTGTATAGATATGGTCTTCAGTAGGTTGGAACCTTTCACATGTCCAAAGATAACTGCCATTACAATGGCACTACAAACTCAAAGTAAACAAGACCCTCACACCTCCAGCCAATACTTCCTGAATCTGCCATTATCATCTTGATACTAACCTGTGGCTCCCTTCATAAACCACTTGGAGTGAAAGTTAGGCATATATCCCTGGAAGGTCCTTGGTTTGATATCTGCCTTGTGCCAAAAACACAGCACTTAAGTTTTCCTCATTGCCCCTGGACTAGGGAAGCAATTATTAACCGGGGTTCCTGAAAATGACAGATATTCAATACACCCCCAACCCCGTATTGATGTACGTTGGGTGAGGGAAGGATCTGGTTTAGCTTTTATTTCCCAACCCCTTCCATCATACAGCCTTTTGACATCCATAAAGAATGGCCAATTGGTCGAGGCAAAACAGAATTCACTATCAATGAAACTATACTTGAGTATAGGTCAGTACCCTGAAAGAAAGGAATACAAATTCAACAGCTTCCTACAATTGGGGAAAATAATTAGCATTGTATCAGGGTAAGTTGGCTGCCCAAATGAGGATGCCCATTGTACATGTGTGAGTGGGCTTCTAAGTATTGCAAGCTCTTTATGAGGCTTGAAAAAGAACCATTTATGAAGCGCAGCCTGACCCTGCAGACAAATCCATGTGCGTTAACATTCCTCAACAACCCAAAAGCATGGATCCCTCCAATTCATGAACCAAATCCAGAACCAAATCCACATTTATAACAACAACTTGCATTTATATAGCGCCCTTCACACGAGTAGCGTCCCTCTTTAGAGTTTACTGCTGCATCACAAAGAATATGGAATACAGATGCTTAATACTTACACGTCAGGAGAATGTCTCAAAGTGCTTCACAAAATATACTGAAAAGTAATGACGCTTTGTAGGCGAACACGGCAGCCAATTTGCATCATAGAACTGGGATTTGTACATAATGTTAAACAAGTGCGGTAGGCAGCCACTCATCTGGCAATGGCCAGAATGGTGAGAAATTAATGGAGGGAGTAAACAATGCTGTAGATGTCAAAAGGTGCAGGCTCCTGCAAGCCACAGTATACGAATGGATCCAACATAGGCAAATAAGTACCTTTCCAGGTTTTTAAAAGTACTAAATTCTTCAGCCATCCAACGTCACCACAGATACATGAGGGATCTACCGGAATATATACGGGTTGCCACAAAAAAAACACTATGGGATTTATAATCTTCGGAAAATAATATAATAATCTGTGCATTTGATATAGCGCCTCATCACGTCTTCGAGACGTCTCAAAGCGCTTCACAGAATATACTGTAAAGTGAATTGGCTGCATATTTTGTGGGCGAAATGTAAGGAATAATGTAATCTTACTATTAATTTAAAAAGAGTGAATAAATACGTATTCAGCTTGCAGCCAAAAGCATTCCAGAACTTGGTGCGACACTTGGCCTGGTTCGTTGACCTGGTTCAGTGAAGCGTTGCTCGTAACCTGGCTGCAAAAAAAAACAATATGCAATTCTACCATTGAGTGGTCAACAACATTGTTTATGTACTTGACACTTTATAAAGTACTTAAATGAATAAAATAAATGTCTGAAGGCAATAACACAGCAAGCAGCGATTGGTCCATAGCTTCGCCCCTTAGCAGGTAACAACTCACTGTCACTGCATCGTGCAGGTTTGCTCAGAGTTAGCCCAAGGCAGTTTTCTTCCCCCTCCTTCCCTAGTGGCCTTGTTATAGTGAACTTTTATTATTGTGTCTGGCTCTGAAAAACGTACCTAAAGAGTACCGTGTGTCAGCAACTAAACATGATGGAACGGCAGCTCGATCTGAGACAAAGTTTGAAACAAAGGTGCTTCAATCAGCTGCTGACAAACAATAACCACAGCAGGATATGCTCTGTAGAACATAATGGAAATAATTATGTGCTTTGTTATATTGGCAAAAAGAGGTGTGCTGTACATTTTATACGAGACAGAAACATATCCATCCAGTAACAAAGGTGAAGTGTAAAATTTAGCAGCTTCCATGTATCATGAATAGGTTTCTCTCTTTAATGTCTGACAACACACTTTATTCAATCTCCTGATCACACTACTGTGTCGGAGTACTGTTCGGAGTCCTGTAGCTCAGTGGTTAGAGCACTTGCTTTGCAAGCGAGAGACCTGAGTTCAATTCCAGGCAGGTCAGGGCGAAACCTTGGGCAAGTTTCCTTACTCCACACGCCTAATAATAATCCCTCCAAAAAAACAACAATAATAAAAATTGGTCATTTTCAATCTACGACTGTTTGTGGGACATTGCTGTGCACAATTGGCTGCCGCGTTCGCCCACAAATATACAGTCAATTCACTTTACAGTGTGTTCTGTGAAGCGCTTTGGGACGTCCTCCCGACTTGAAAAGCGCTATATCAAATGCAAGGATTATTATTATTATTACTGAAAAACAAACAAGACGAAGAGAAACAAATGTGTTATCTGTTGCAGCAAAGACTGATGGTAAGGAATCTAATTGATCATTCATAAGAAGTGTACAACATAAACAGAAGACATCTCAAAATACCTTCCTATACTTTTCAAAGAAAATTGTCATCAGAGTTCATTAGTTGATTTAGAAAATTTCACACTGAAAATTTGCTGTAGCAGTGAAGGGGTAGTGCCCCACCTGGTGTTTGCTCAAGCACTCATCATAGTATGAACAGCTCTTCAATGTCTAGTAATCAGCTCCAATTTTCTTCTTTCTTCACATACTCAAAGCGAGTGTACAACTTTGCTTACGAGTTTTGCCAATAAAGCAAATCAGCAATGATCAGTTTTTCAGCATTATGGAAACCCTCATTCCATCTCATTAAACCTCCGTTAAAATTTCACCATAAAGTGTCTAATCACCTAAACAGCAGTTTATGTACAGTCTTGCTCTCACCTCCAAAGCAAATAACACTAATAGTTTTAGTGAAGTCAACCAAATGGAAAAGATTGAGAAATAATAGTGCCCATTCAAACAGTGATTTTAGGAAAATCTCACATATAGGAATGAGTACCAGTACAGCAAACACCAGAAAAGGGATACGGTCTGTTGCTTGGAAGAGAAAAGAGCTGAAACAACCATGCATTGCTTTCTTGGGACACTTTTTGTAATACCACAGAATGATGATGTTATATGTCTGTCAAATAGACAAAAGAGGTTTCTGATCATTCTGATTAAAGACTGTCCACTTTATATAATTACTGACAAAACAAAGTACACAATGTTTGGGACTGTTGAAGTATCCACATACATGCAAACCTCTTGGCCGTTCAATTGTAAAGCTTTTTAAAACAGATATTTTTGTTGAAATTCTGGCTCTGCCTGACTATCTCATACTCGTCTCTGAAACCAGGAAAGTTCACAGCGCAGCATTTTCACTGAGAAATGTAGTTGAAGTGTCAGAACCTTTCTGACACTTATAGTATACTTCTGACACTTATAATATAATACATCATATTCTCAGGACAGCACTTCCAAACACCACTACTTTAATAGCAGGATAGACAGGTTCAATAACGTAACTTGATATATACATGTACTTCTAACTAAACTGTTTCTAAAGAAACGAGGAGCTACATCACCCATCAAAGCAAAAAAAAAATCAAAGAGGAAAGCTATGATGACATTCTACACTTCCCAAGAATAAAAATATATTTAATGTCCCTCGCCTCTCACAATTACCATGAGTTCCTCTAGAGTGCTGAAATCTATATACCTGAGTGCAATAAAATCCATTCAGATATTGGCTTTTTGCTCCCCGTGGTGCCATCTTCTGGTATAATCACAAGTGAATCTTTCTCCCTCAAGCTCAGTGTTTTAATTGTCATAATTCCATATGCAGCAAATTTGTTTACATAGTTTCTCTTTTAGCTCCAGGTAACATGATTGCCATGTTATGGGGTGAGATCTGGATTGAGCCTAAAACTGTAACTAAAAACTAAAACATTAGTTCTCTTTATATTCCTTAGTGTGCATCTGCTATTTTTCATTCTTCCTCTACTCCCAATCCTGAAGGCACTGAATATAATGATCCTTGCATTTGATATAGTGCCTCATCACGTCTTCGAGACGTCTCAAAGCGATTCACACAATATACTGTGAAGTGAATTGACTGTATATTTTGTGGGCAAAATGCAGCATCCAATTGCGCACAGCAATGTCCCACAAACAGTCATGGATTGAAGTGAAGTAACCAATTTATTATTATCATTTTTTGAAGTGATTATTACCCCCGGAAAAGCGATCCGCCAATCGACTAACAACTGGGCTCCTACTTTTGAACTGTGCCTTAGGAATCAGGCTAGGGCACAGTTCTACGGATTCCAGGAACTTTTTTTTTTGAAAAACAAATACTGTTTATACTTTTTTTTCCTTGAAGGTGCATTGCAGCAATCCCAGTCTTGTCCTCAACTAAAGCCCACATGCATGCACTTTCCACTAGGGCTCACTGGATAACTATCAAGAGCATGAACCCAGTCTTATTGCCCCCCTTCTCCGTTCCTGTGGTATTGATTGTATTGCTCTCATTTCTGCCCAGGATCAGGCAGTCAACCCAGCACAGACACGGGATCAATCCAGGGATCTTCCTGATCCGTGCAGGTTAGTTTCATGTTTGGATGGCATCTCTCACCAACTATGCTCATTTCATATTACGCTTACCAAGGGCAAAGCAGTGACTATTTGCTAACTGTAATCATTTAAAATATAGTCATTGAAGTTGCAACTCCATTTATTTTCCATGTTCTTCAAGCCTACACACAAATCAGCCATGTTTGAAGTATGTATAACAAAGTTCCCTGAAGTCGCTAACCATGCTAATTTTTAGAAAATGACTGAAAGACAGAAGCATTTGTTTTCCAGACACTTGAAGCACTGAGAAAGTTAATCGGTTCCATGCACTCCATGTGACAAATTTATTGCTGTGGGCTAAATGCCACTCCGCTCCATTCAGTGAGTATCTCAAATTTGTCCCTGCGAGTTGCAAATAACTGCAATACAATTTAAAACATAGAATTGAGTTTTACATTTATAACATTGTTGAGGTTGAATTCAATTAGGCAAATAATAAAACGCGTTCATAAATTCAGTACCTTCACTTCAATAGGACCAAAGACACAAAGACCTGTGTTAGACAGGGTCACTGTGATCTCTCGTTGCCCATTAGGAATGAAGCCAACAGGACAGGTAACAATTAATAATCCTTGCATTTGATACATTGTCGAGACGTCTCAAAGCACTTTACAGGATTGACTGTAAATTGGATCGACTATTTTGTGGATGAAACGTGCAGGTACAAACATTCCAAAACAATAGCTACAGATTTATAAACGATTAAAATAATCTGAGTGTTAGACATAAACAGAAATTCTTAATGCTTTTGTCACTCTTCAGTTAATTTTTTTTCATTCTCTAGCAGGCTGTCTAATCCCTGGACAACACATGAATTATAGTCTGATCAGATGCACTTGTGGAACTGTTCCCTATTTACAAGGGAACTGGAACAACAAAAACAACATTACATTTGTATAGCGCCTTTCACGTTGGGAGGACGTCCCAAGCCGCTGGACAGAGTTATAGATCCGAGCTGAGGGTCGGGGTGGGGGAGTGGGGAGGGGGAAGCAGGGAGATCGAAAGCGCAGTTGAAGAGGAGGGTCTTGAGGTGGGTCTTGAAAGTGGCGAGAGAGGGGGCGAGACGGAGGGACTGCGGGATGAAGTTCCAGAGGTTGGGTGCAGAGTGGCGGAAGGCTTGTCCACTGATAGTGGTGCAGCAAGGCAGGGTACGTGGAGCAGGCCGGAGCCAGCTGAGCGGAGGGAGCAAACAGGGTGGTAAGGGGTTAGGAGGTCGGAGAGGTAGGGGGGAGATTTGAAGGTGAGGACCAAGATCTTGAACTGTATCCTCTGTGTGATGGGAAGCCAGTGGAGTTGGGCAAGGTTGGGGGTGATAGGGTCGCGGAGGTTAGCACAGGAGAGGACACGGGCTGTAGAGTTCTGGATGATCTGCAACCTGTGGAGGGAGGAGTTGGAGAGGCTGACAAGCAGTTAGTTTGCATAGTCGAGCCTCAAAGTAATGAAGGCGTGTATGAGAGTTTTGATGGCCTGTGGTGTGATACAGTGACAGAGCCGGGCAACATTGCGGAGGTGGGGGAAGGCAGAGCGGGTCATGGCATAGATGTGGGGTAGAAAGGATAGTTGAGGGTCAAATAAGACCCCAAGGTTCCGGACTGGTTTAGCAAGGTGGAGTGTGTAACCATGGATGGTGATGCTGTCAGCGCCTGAGGTGAGGAGGCGCTGATGGGATCCAATCAGGAGGGCCTCGGTCTTGTTGACGTTCAACTGAAGAAAGTTAGCTCTCATCCAGGAGTTGATGTCTGACAGACATTCTGGCAGCACAGCAGTAGTCCTGGAATCAAGGGTGGAGGCAGAGAGGTAGAGTTGGGTGTCATCCGCATACATGTGGAAGTTGACCCCATGCCTGCAAATGATGACACCAAGAGGGAGCATATAGATGTTGAAGAGGAGGGGACCAAGGACAGAGCCCTGAGGAACACCGCACAAGACCATCCAGGGGCTAGAGGAGAAGCCGTTTGTGGAGATGAAGTGCAGGCGGTGTGAGAGGTACTCTCTAAACCAATCTAAGATAGCGCCATGGAGGTTGAGGTGAGAGGAGAGGCGGTGGATGAGGATAGAGTGGTCGACAGTGTCGAAAGCAGCAGAGAGGTCAAGGAGGACGAGAAGGCAGAGGGAGCTCTGGTCGCAGAGGGATAGAATGTAATTTGTCACTTTGACCAGGGCGGTTTCTGTGCTGTGGGCGGGAGGTTTTTTTCTTTCCAGTGGCAGTATGAGATGGAGATGGGTTGGGTAGCGGTGGGGAGAGGAATTGAGGAATTAAGGGAGATGAAGTGATAGTCCAAGATCGCTTTGTCGATGATGGTGAGGTCTAAGACAGTGAGGCCCCGAGTGATCACCAGGTCGAGGTGGTGACCGCAGATGTGGGTGGCGGAGTGGATGTGGAGGGAGAGATTGAGGGAGGAGATAAGGGAGGAAAGTCAGCAGAGGTAGAGCAGGAGGGGGGGTGAAGTGAAGGTTGAAATCACCAAGGATGATGAGGCATTCAGGGCAAAGGGAGAGGGAAGATAGGAGGGTGGAGATGCCAGGGATGAAGGTGGGGGAGGATTTGGGGAGGGGGGGCAGTAGATAAGAAATTTGATAAGCAAGAGGGGAACCCCACCTTGCTAAGGCAAGTAGCTGCCTGCAATGCATGCCTTTCTCTTCGACCTACGGTCACCTCCCCTCCCCCAGCTCAGCGTCGTGCTCTGCCACTATCAAGCTCTCTGGGTCACTACCCTGCGTGAGGGGCACTATTTAAATGCAGGTCGCTGTTGTTGTTGCTGCAATTACCTTTCCTGCAATGTACGTGACGTAAAATAAAAGTAAGCCTCAATGAGATTCAAACAGGTTCAGCTCCAGTCTCTTACTCAGTTACCAAAGAGTTAATATCTATGAACATGAAAGGCTATTACTGTTTTTTTTCAAACTTGCTAAGGGATCAGTTGTCTAACTTTGTGCTGTATTGGGATTCATTTCCCTCCAGCCTCGTAACTCTCGATGGCTGGAACGTGGATGGTGGACTTTGTCCGAAAGTCAGTAGTTGTAATGAGAACGAAAGAAGTGTCCTGCAAATAGGCCTCGAGAGCTGTCAGTGGCTGAAAGATGCTGCATTGAACCTCGCGACCAGCTTAGTGCCAAGATACCATGAGTCATCAATTCTGTGTGGCACAAAAATGACAGCATCCACTGCTTGGGATATCAATCGGGAGAGAGAGAGAGTACGGTTCTTATATTAAATAAAGTACTACAATTTAACATACTGGGCTGTGTTTTAAGGAACGCGGTGAAATAAAACCATCACCTATCCTTATTGTGGTGAATATTCCTTTCATTACCTATATACACACACACACACACAATGTATGAAGTAATTTTGATGCATCAACATCTAAGCACATTTCTGATTAACTACTTGAAAGAACACCTTTTACAAAGTCAGTTCCATTAGCTTTGAATATAATATTGCTAATGTTCAAAGCAATAGGTCATGGATGGAAGTACCAAATGTAATTTGGCTTTAATAGGTTTGGGAATGGTTATAATGGACCTGGACTGGAAATAAACAGGGAGCAGTGAGATGCTAGGATGTCGAAGCTACTGATAAATGAAGCCAGAGGACAGATGACAAATGTCTCCACCCTGACACAATTCAGTACAGTTAGATAAAGATATACAGCCGCAATGCTATAATAATAATAATAATAATCCTTGCATTTGATATAGCGCTTTTCACGTCGGGAGGACGTCCCAAAGCGCTTCACAGAACACACTGTAAAGTGAATTGACTGTATATTTGTGGGCGAACGCGGCAGCCAATTGCGCACAGCAATGTCCCACAAACAGTCGTAGATTGAAAAATGACCAATTTAATTATTGTTTTTGGTTTTTTGGAGGGATTATTATTAGGCGTGTGGAGTAAGGAAACTTGCCCAAGGTTTCGCCCTGCCTGGAATTGAACTCAGGTCTCTCACTTGCAAAGCGAGTGCTCTAACCACTGAGCTACAGGACTCCACAAATGCTGTAGGGAAAGGAAATGCTACACGGGTCTATAAAATAGACAGTTTATGGTTCATCTAGCGACCACCTTGCAAAGGAAACATGTGCACTCCTGCCCTATTAATATGAGCTTAAATACATAAATAAATCAAGAATGCGAATGCAGGGCTCACTTTATAGTGCTTATTACAAGAAATGACACAGCGACTTTTTATAAGGCAATACGGCAGGGCTAGAAACAAAACGTACCAGGCAAGCCCTTTTCAAAGTTACACCACCATCTATAACCTGTTAACCTTTCTCTGTCTGAGACTAACTCTCAGCAGAGCAGTTAGACAGGTTGGGAGATGGGACAGTTCAGTGCATTTTCTGCAACTGCAATCCCCCAATCCCACCAGAATAATTTATGGCAACATTAACCTTATTCTAACCGTATCATATGACTTAAACGTCTATAATGCAGTGTGTTTTGTAGGAGATGATCAAAATATGTTGTACTTGGCTGCCTACAAAAAGTAACTACACTTACAGAAATTACTGTAAGGCACTTGGAAAGGTTCAACATCACAAAGCACTACAAAAATGGAAATTCTTCCTTTAATTGTGACAAGTGGTGTCCACATTCATTGGCAGGTGAACTTGGGTGAAATTAAAAACTATTGTTTCCGTGAGTGCTTATTGAAAAAAATATGTAGTCAAGTCGACAAACACTGGAGGGTGTTAATAAAGAAGTGTTAAGCACTTGAAATATGAGGAACATTCCATATGAATGTGGCCATTTATGGCTACTTGGCTGTCCCTTGGAAGGACATATTTTGGGAAGGGAGAATACAGCTGGAAGATTAAGGCAATTTGGTTTGGAGAGTTGGTTGCAGGTTGGTAGGTTAGATTTGTCATCAGCCAACCCAAGTCAACCACAGCAAGACAAAGTACTCCACCACTGAGCACTGACAAGCAATTGGTAAACTCACCTAAATTAAATTTGGCCTGTTCAAGTGACCATTTTAGACTGAGATGCACACCCTGCACATTCAAGCATCGACCATTGGAAATACTGGCCACCTGGAAGTTCCAGGAATATTTCCAATTCAATGAAACTGTTGTGTAATTACCACCTTTGGGAACATACTTCAGGCCCTCTTTATATAGTAGGTACCAACGTGGCTATGTATTTGAAAAGTACAAGGTTGGAGGTAGAAGATTCAGAAACGCACAGCAGAAGTAATGGAGGGCAGTTTGCAGAGACTTATACAGTGAAAATAATGAAAGGAGCCGCAGGTGCGAAAAGGCTCATTTAGAAGACAAACAGCTGCAGTAAGTGACAGGTTATAGCTCTGGCTGATATAACCATTAAAAAGCAGAATTTCTAGCAAAACGACATTAGGGGTTACTTGGCGAAATACCGCAGCAGGCAATTTTTAAAAATATTATTTTGCTATCCCAGATTTTTTCTTATAATATCCACAGGATTAATTTGGCGTTGGACTGTTTCTTTCAGAATAGACTGTGGGGTTTGATAACCATCACCAATGAAACTCCTGTGATAGAACGAGAATTCTCCCAGTGAGGCAAACTAGCTAAGACAGCAGTGTCCTGCCCTCAGATAGAAATTCCCAAAAGGAGAGCATCATTATTTAAGCCCAGAGTGGTGAATTGATACCACTTCTCTTGATTAGCTATAGAAGCAATTGAGGGGCCCCAGCAATTGAATCCCCAATTATCCAGCCACGAACACGAGCATTAAATTGTTCCCATTGTTCTGCCCTCACACAAGTTATAGGCAAGAGATTTGGAAATTCCAAACCAGCTGGGCGAAACAAGCACAGGTTTTGAATAGCCTTGTGGGCATCCTGTTATCTACCATAGGGGCAACTAATAGAAATGTATTCAGTGATGCACCATGCTGGGACTTGTACAGGCTCCATCCCATGTCTGCTCATACGTGCTGGAAGGAAGAGCAGTCCACCAGGGTCTCGGTGCCCTTGGTGAGGAGGGAAATCGGGCATCCAGTCAATCCAGCCTGCACTGTGAGAATTCAAGCATTCACATTCAAGCCATGACCCGCTCTGCCTTCCCTCACATCCGTAACACCGCCTGACTCCGCCACTACCTCACCCCTCAAGCTGCTGAAAGTCTTGTTCATGGCTTCATCACCTCCAGGCTCAACTATGCAAATGCCTTGCTTGTCGGCCTTTCCAACTCCTCCCTCCAAAGGCTGCAGATAATCCAGAACTCTGCAGCCCATGTCCTCTCCCACACCAAACTCTGTGACCCCATCTCAACCAACTCTCACCCGACTCCATTGGCTCCCTATCCTTCAGAGGATCCAGTTCAAGATTCTGGTCCTCACATACAAAGCCCTCTATGGCCTCACCCCACCCTACCTCTGCGACTTCCTAGCCCCCTACCAACCCGCCCGTTCCCTCCGCTCAGCCGGCTCTGGCCTGCTCCATGTCCCCCGACCCACCATCGGCGGGAGAGCCTTCAGCCCCCAACTTCTGGAATTCCATCCCCCAGTCACTCCGCCTCGCCCCTTCTTTAGCCTCCTTCAAGTCCCGCCTCAAGACCCTCCTCTTCGACCATGCCATCGGCCACCCCCCTTCCCCCGTCCCTTGACCCCAGCTTGGATCTGAAATGCTGTACTCCGTCCAGCACCTTGGGACATCCTCCCGCCGTGAAAGGCGCTATCCAAATATAATCTTCTTGTTGAGAAGGCAGGTTATTTATCCATAGTTTGCTCAGACAAATATACAAAGAAGACTGTGATCCAAGGAGAAGGGGAGGAAAACTATATTTTCAAAAGGGGATAAAAGTTAGATACTAAATCAATCAAAAATCAATATTTCAAATCAGTCAAGTCAAATATTTAGAATCAAATTAAATGATTAAACATCATTAGGTCTCCATTTGCAGACGAGGAATAAAGGCTGAAGGAACGTTTTACTCAGCACGCAGTGTCCCACCGAGGCCTTGAGCATGCTGAATTCAGTGTATCAAATAAGATATACAATGCTGTATTTCATTAATATCTGTCCACTCACAAGCCAGCTACACTTTTTCCACAGTGGGCTGACATAATAGATCAAATTGACTTTAGGGAAATAAAGTGAAATTCAGTCCCAAGTTAAGATTTTCTTTCCGTTTTAATAACACCGAGCTGTGTGCAGATCATATAAATAAACATTTATTTGAAATCATTACACAACTTGATTGAGTTCATGTCCTATAGCAAGTAAGTAATTTTCTAACAGTCCCAGTAGATTGAGGTTCTCCGCTGAAGTAAAAAGCGATCTGCTATACAGAGAACTACAGTGGCTGCCAGAAACTCAGCAGCTTTGAAAGATGCCTGATTATAACCAGCAGCGACTGTATTAAAGCCTCACTCTTACTCGTAACGATTTGATCTCCGTTCAGTTTAAAATGCCTTGCCATCATCCTGTCACGTTGCAGGCAACAGAATCGGAGTCGGTCACTCGTTTTCACACATTTCTCCACAAAGTTTGCCATCCTCCTACATTACATTGCATCAGATCAGCCCAAACACGGACAAGAAGGGTAGACATGATTAGGCATTTTTATTTTTTGAAAGAGAAATCGATTTAAAAATAAAGTGAGTGCCCAACCGCTGGCACTCGTTTGTAAGACCAAAGATTTATTTAAATTGTTGCTTAACTTTCTCAAAAAGCTTTGGGTTATGTTTTGCGCTGGTCATAAAAGTAAATTCTCGCACCACGTTACATGGTCAGGAACCCAAAGAAAGCCACCAAGACCTACACAGTGACTGGAGTGAGGAAAGAGAGTTACAGTAATTGTTGAGCATTCAACAGGGGAACATATTGTAAACTGCAAACTGTGGAGTCCTGTAGCTCAGTGGTTAGAGCGCTCGCTTTGCAAGTGAGAGACCTGAGTTCAATTCCAGGCAGAGGGCGAAACCTTGGGCAAGTTTCCTTACTCCACACAGAGCCTAATAATAATCCCTCCAAAACCAAAAACAATAACAATAAATTGGTCATTTTCAATCCACGACTGTTTGTGGGACATTGGCTGCTGCGTTCGCCCACAAATATACAGTCAATTCACTTTACAGTGTGTTCTGTGAAGCGCTTTGGGACGTCCTCCCAACGTGAAAAGCGCTATATCAAATGCAAGGATTATTATTATTATTATTATAAACTACATTCGTAGGTAGGCAAGAGGCCAAAGTTACAGTTCAGTTATTTTTGTTACTTCTTTAAACATATTCAACACTAAAAACTTCTGTACCTGTCAGATTAGTCAAGAAACCAGCACTGGAAACACGGTGCTTATCTCTTCTTTCCCCTCATGTTCTGCAAATGGAGTGAGGTGTAAAACTGAACCAAACCTGAACTTACAATAATTGCTGGATTGACTGCAGCTGCTCTTCAACTGTTATTTGATTTAACTGCCAATTTTGTGGAGCCCAGGTGTGCTTCTCCTTGTTAATTTGGTGACTGCTCACTGTGTTCAAGGCCATCAAAGGGATTTTCACAGCAATCCTGATGTCAGCCTGCCTCAGTTCTTGCCTCAGTAGCAGTAGGTTGTGGGTTCAAGCCCCACGTTGATGCTTGAAGATCAACACCTTGACTGACACTGCAATGCAGGGCTGGAAGAGCAACTGGATTTGAGGACCTCCAAATGAGATTTTAAACCGATGTCCCATCTGCCTGTTTGGGTGGGTGTTAAGGTTCCATAGCAATAATTTGAAAAGAGAAGGTATTCTGACCAAAAATCCCCACCATTCCATGGCTGTTTGTTGGACATTGCTGTGAGTAACACCGGTTGCCACATTCACCACAAATAGTCGCTACACTTTACAGTAGATGCTGCAATGTCCCAACATCAAGAATGCTATATCAAATACAAGGATGAATGTCATATTGTAATTCTTAGCACTAATCTTGCACATTTGGTAAGCATTTCAAATGTTAAAGACACTCTAGATTATAGTTGAACATGCAGGTCAGCAGCAAAACCTTAGACATTTAAAATTTAATGGAAAGTGGGAGTAAAAGGGTGGACAACTTGATTGAAGGGTGGGACTGCAGTTTGAGTCCTTCAATCTGATTGCTCCTTTGCAATTCCAATATAACACAGTACCACAAGTCTATTATTGGCATTCAATTGCATTCTCTTGGTTAGGTGTCCAATTACACTCTACATTACCCAGTGATAGGATACGAGTTCACAATGCGATCATTCGTTTTATTTTGCATTTTTCAAGGTAAGCAAAGTCAGTTTAAGGGGTCAGAGTATTTCTACATTCCAGATAGCCAAAAATCATTGGCAACCACTGACTTAAATTCACTTCAAACAGGATTTTCACAGCCTGCAGTAAGGAGAGATTTTCTGGAATCGAATCTGTATCCCCAAGCTAAAAGATTGGTTTGGATCAGAAGGATACGAACTTGGGAATTCAAAATGAAATGGGGAGAAGACAAAGGAGTGGAATTAAGGAAGTGAATATTAATTTGTCCCTGTATGTATATGAACAATGGAAAATAAATTGTGAAAATATAAATTTTATTTTGATAACAAATTGGTCTGTTAAAATGCATTGCAATTTTACAAGGACATAAAAACACACGACCACACAGAGCAGATTAGTATTTAGCCCCAAACCACAGATTCACCATGCTGAGCAAGTACACAGGAAAGAACACCACTCAGTGCTAAGTCGTACTCTGCTCAATTTTTTTTAAAGCAGCATCTACTATACTGAATCAAACTCACATGCCAAAATTAAAAATTCATGGAATCCGGCAACCAAATTTCGGAATTCAAATGAGGTACAATTGAATTAAGCAACACAGAATGTGTGAGAGTGCAACAGGTCAGAACTGAGGATAGGGCACTTGATACAAATGACCTGTCCTCAATTATAGCATCATGACAGATTCATTACCGTGAATCAATTATACTGCTAACAGACATTACACTGAATGCACAAGCTCAGGAGAAGAAGGGGGAGAATAAGAAAGAACAAGCAAAAGAAAACACCAGCAGCAGATACCATACTTCTACACACCAAGCCTCTTCATACCTCCAAAATGACAGTTATCAGTGTTTCAAATCTATTTTTAATACAAAGAAATACACAAATATAGAAAATAGCTGTATTTTTCTCTCTCCAATATTTTTAAAATGAATATTCTTGGACAAAGCCCTGTCCTGTGTGCTCCATTGCCGCTGCCTGCAGGTTTGTGTTGTGATTTAATCTTTTGTAAAAACAAAATGAACCAATAATAAACATACCTACGTAGATGTCCTTGTTCTATTGAATGGGGAAGAAAGAGAATGGAGGTCCTCATTGTCCTGTGAGTGTCGCCAATTGAAAATAAAATACCCCCAGAGAATCATTCAGAAGTAAGGAAATATGCCCAAGACTAAATCGCATCATGTTAAGCGTTGTACAGAACGCAATTTTATATAACGCAACTGTCAAAACCCTTTCTTGAAACGCAGCAACTGGGAAAAACACAGAGCTGATGAGTGCATATGTTTCTTCCTTTATAATATGCAGGTTATTATCCAGGCAACTGTACATAAGGGAATTAGATGCCTTTGCATGTAGCTAAATGTACTGTCTGCCGCTACACATGTGCTGTTTAAAAATGGTTAAACCGCATCCTTTAAAAATAATATTTTTGGAGGTGCAATATCGTGTTCATAAATGAGGTAACTCTAGTGCTTTTTAACAAACCTAGGTTTGGAAATCCTAACAAATTAATAGTCAGTGAGACAGCAATAGTGTTTCAGGAGCTGGAGCTGGGTTAGTGCACCCATTTGGTGCTTTTCGCTTCAGGCTACAATTATTACTGCTGCTGCCATGGAGATTTGTCGCATCACCATGACTGCCTTCCTCTCTTTAATCTCTGATGTCAAGGCCCATCAGCGAACCCTCGCAATGCTCCGGAGGGGATTCTGTTCTGAAATCAGCTTGGTAATGATGTGCGCTACTAAAAAGGTACAGTGCTGTGAAACGCCAAAGGAGCTGTGCCATTCAACACACTGAACTCACTTTCACATACCATCCATATAACCGCTGAGTATGCAAAGGACCAATCTGCTCCCCCCCCCACCCACACACACACACCCATCAGCTCACTGAGACCACAAGCATCATTCCAGCGTACACCATTCAGCTCTGCAAATACATCAACATTTATACCGTAGAATTGATTAATTTCTGCTGAAATAAGAGATGGGTTACAGATGTGCATTTCTGGTGTGGTTTACCCAATCTCAGTGAAAAGACACATTTCTCATTTCACTAACCTTTGTTGGTGTAGTGCAATCTGCCCGTAAGTCATCTGCTGTGCAAAAAGAACTATTTCCTGGACTGGTTTTACACACTCGTGTATCAATAATGCACGAAGATTTGTTGCTATTTACTCTGTCAGAATGTATCTACCTTGACAACCATATTATAGTTTCATCTGTATTGGTTAATATTGGGTACGTGCTTTTTTCTTTTAGTGGCTTTATTTCCTCTCTCTCTCTCTCTCTCTCTCCAAACAAAACACACAACCCTACAACGGCAGTATTATCTTGAATGAGTACAACAAGGTTGGTCAAAGACGTATCCACAGACACTGCCAATGTGGCTCATCTGTTGAGCAACCGGAAGCTGCACAGTCATAGTGCGTTGGGGCTCTGATCTTCCACAAATGAGACCGATGAAGCTCAACCCCTGTAATACAAACCCAACAAAATTGGATTCAAGTCTGGGTCTTCCAATTGAGAGCCCAGCTACATAACCTGATCATATAACCAACATGGCTGGTCCACAAATAGGCCCTTCTCACCCTCGCTCTCAATGTTCCTTTTCAAACTGTGCACATTGGGTCTTTCAATCTCATTAAAAAGATGCAGTGAAAGGATGATACTGGTCTCAGCAGTGGAGCACTTTTATTCATCTGAAAGCAGAATAAAGTTAAAGATAATAGCTGACAAATTACTATAATCCCGCTGACAGTCTTAACTCCATCACGCCACTAAAATACGATTGCAAATGGTAAGCTGCGAAACGATGGTTACATTCTGCAGAGACGAAACTTTCAAAACTATGAATTAAATTACTATTACTCGCTTGCTGGCCACAAAGGAGACATGTTCCTACACGCCCTGGGTCATCAGTAAGGGGAGTTGTCGTTCTTGTCCCTTTAAGCCTTTCTGCCATAAAGTCCAACAAGTGCAATGTGATGACAACATAGTTTTGCTGGGATCTCATATCCTTTCCCTTCAGAGAAACATTGATGAACCATCTTGTAATAAAAACTCTTGTAAAACATGCTGGTTGCAATTTCCTGGCCATCGTTCCTATGTAGATCTGGACCATGTCGCTGATTCAGAGGTAGTTGAAAACATATCCATCTGCCCAGTATCGCAATCAAATGATAAAAGTTTAAATATGAATTAAAGTTCCCCTGTAATGACGATAGGTAAGCGTCGACACTAAGTGACCTTTTGTGGGACAATCCTGTGTGCAGTTGGCTGCTGCATTTCTCTCACACAAATAGTCAATCCACTTCACAACATATTCTGTAAAGACCTTTGAGACTTTTCAGCGACTTGACAAGGCGCTATATCAGTTACAAGGATTATTATTATTATGATTTTCAGGGTTCGAAATTGAACAGGAATCATGTAAAAAGCAGGAAATGTAGCAAAACAAAATGAGCATTAGTAGCATTACAGATGGGTGGAGATCGGAACTAACTCTATAACGTCAAGAGTCAGTAAAAACCCAACCACATAGCCCAAGGAAAGAAGCTGGTTAGCAGCTAAACAAGCAAAGTCGAAGGGTAACTGTAGTAAGTGGATAGAAACAGAACTTAAACTTGAAAAGCTGCTCCATATCCCAAGGTTTACCTGCTATGAGCTAGCACAAGCCTTTCGACCAGTAAAAGTGTTTGAACATGAGTATGCTTTACAAATGCAAGCTATAAACTAAGTGACATCCTTCTCTAACAAGTTCAAGGCATTGAACCTGAGCTTCACAAGTAATTATTAGCAAGTGTAGTCACTATTTTGTAGGCAAATGAACAATTGTTCTGGAGGATTGTTGATCAGAACGCAAGAGTCTATGGAAATGTAAATAGTGTTCACCGTCAGGCAATTGTCTTGCATCTAAACATCTTATTCCTCCTGTTGAAATTGCATACATTGGTTGAATGGTGCTCAGTGCATGTAATGTTTTGAAGGCTAATGGAAAAAGGATTGACTTGGTCAAACGAGAGGCATATGGTGAACATTGCAATTAATTGAAATTCCTGCTCAGTGAAAGCCAGCAGTCTAGTTCTAATCACCCCACAGCCAAGTGATGGAACTCTTTCATTTGCAACAACAAATTATAAGCATGTGATTCAATTCATTGGTGCAAAATTAGAACTGGGCACAAAACCCATAATCTATTAGCATGACTATGTTCATTTGTTGGACTTTGGGGCAGATACATGCACTGCTTAGAACTGGTGTCCTGAGTTCAGACAAGTACAATTAACAATAACTTGTATTTATGTGGCACCTTTCATGCCAGAGAGTGCTTCAGAAATTAGAAACAGGACAGGAATTATTAGATGCGCACATTAGATATATTTTACGTTGGAGCATATTGTTTTTTCTCTTGTGTTTGTTCATGTTATTTGCAATGTCTTCACCTTATATTTGGCGTGATAATTTAGTCATTTATCTCAAGGCTGATTGTAAACTTTGTTGGTGCAAATAACAGTCACTTCCAAAAGCAGACACTGCAATTGATAATAATTACCTGTGAAATATTTCGAGATGTTTAAACGTGATAAGGTGCTGTAAAGTTTTTTTTGCTTACGGGAAGATATTCAAACCATAATTAATATTTTAATTTTTTTTACTCCGCCCCTCTGTGACTGGGATACACTTGTCATCTCTCTGGAGCTTTGCGCATTCAGATTGAAGTTTAACATGATGGTTTTCAATAAATCTGAAAGAAGTTTTATACCTGGTTCATAGTTATTTACAGCACAACTGAAAAAAGCAAATCACAAACAATTGGACTTTAGCAGGATAATTATCACACTAGGTGCTCAAAATAAGACCTTAATAATAATAATTATCTTTGCATTTGATATAGCGTCTTATCACATCATCGAGATGACTCAAAGAGCTTCACAGGAATTACTGTAACGTGGATTGACTGTATATTTTGTGGGCAAAATGTGGCAGCCAATTATGCACAGCAATGTCCCACAAACAGGCATGTAGTGAGTGATTGTTGGCCAGGACAGTGGGAAAAAACTCCCTTCTCTTTGTGAATAGTGGGATCTTTAATGTCCACCTGAACAGGCAGACAGGACCTCGGTTTAACATCTGATCCAAAGAACGGACCTTGCTCGCAGTCGCAGGGTTTCCTGGCTTTGTGCTAATGGAGAGAGCACAGAGGAGAGATCACACGTCAAAATTATACCACGGGTGCAGTAACGCCTTTAAAATCTATTGGCATCTTCAGCGTGATTTATCCCATCGTTTTGCAGTGCTTGGCAAACACAGAATTAAGGTTTGCCAAATGCTTTTTAATAAAGACAGTGCAGATCCTTAGCCTGCAAATAGTGCTCTCCATAGCCAACATTTTACAGTTATACTACCTCTCGTCACTCAGCCTTGGAACGTATCAAAATGAGGAATTGCAGTAACCTGCCCTTGCATTATTGCCAGCGTGGCATGCACATCATGATGAAACTGTCTAACAAATCAATGTGTTAAATGAATATCATGATGGAAAAGTGCTGGCTGCAGTTCTAATGGCAAAGTAATCACTGTGATGGGTAACAATTCACCTACAAAAAGACTTGTTGCACTGGAATGGTTTTCTCTAGAACATTTGTGCAAATTACTGAAATAAAAGGGCGCTGGAATTTCAAGAGTTTCATTAATGTCATATAAAATAAACTCTAGGGCTTAAAGCCATATTCAAGTGTGGCACTGTTAAACGTATATAAAAGTCACACTGTAGATGGCAGGAGATATTGGGTGGAGGTTTTGCTATTCAAAGCCAAGAGGAGGTTGGTCCTTGTTTATTACATCTAAAAATACTCTTAAATAGGGCACTTTTACTGTATTGATTACCAAGCACCTATTTCACCCACGGCACACTTGTGATGTTGCAGGCAGCATGGCCTCCTGCAAAAGTCTGTATGGAGCGTTTGTGTTTCCATTCGTCTCTAAAGACCCTTGAAAAACAGCACACACTGTAGTCCAGTCAAGCTTCAGCAATTTTTAATACGTTGACATGTCGGTTAACCCAACAGTAGAAAATTGCTGTGGGAATTCCTGAAACATGGCGACTGTGATATTTCATTTTTTTTTAAATTCCAAAGGCTTTATTTAGTAAACTTTCCTTGATGTCATCAAAGAATGCGTTACACATCAGTGACATCAATGGATTTAGGCAACACCCTTCTACACCGTCACAGTAAAGTTCAACTAGTTTATGAATGTTATCAGATTCCCAGTCTGGCTTTGGATTTTGGAGCACATCCGACCCTCTTCTCTGTTTCTCCCCCTCCCCTTCTGCACCATTCTCAGAACTGTTTCTTTTATCACCAGCGACAAATCGGACAAAGGACTGGCATTTCAATGTGAACTTTTGAAAGAAATGACAGACCTTAAAAGAAAACTGAAATAATATTTATTTATGGATTTATTTACCATTTTGGCCCTTTCTAATTTTGAATCCTCTCATGGAGGCAGATGAGACTTCAGTCGACACCTAAGCACAGAGAATTTAATACTCAATCTAATAGGGTTTTGGACTAATCTGCTTTCTCCACCAGAACAGCCAGTCAGGTCCAAGAGTAATTCTGCCCTTCGTCAGCACTGCTTCACATAATCTAAAAACAGCATCAAGATGTCCCATCATCAGTCACTGCAGCAGAGCTTGTTGGTGGCATCTACATAGCACCAACCAAATCATCACTCAGTTCGTTGAACAATAAGACGAAGCAGGAACTGCCTGAGAGGTGCTGACTGCAAGTGTTTTACTGAAGACTGGAAATGGCAAATGCTCTCTTTGTGATTGAATTAAGCCCCCACCAACTCTCACCTCTTATGTAATACTGGAGTTTTTTCCCATGTTTGTACCTCTATGCTGTGAAAATCCCACTAGAGAACTGCTAGAGAACAGACACCCACGTCCTCTACTGAGGCTGATCCAAGGTAGTGATCTGGCAGTGGAGTAATGAGCTGACTTCAATGTAACACGAGAGGCTGACATGGAGCACCAAAATTTCAATATGTGTCCCGGGATCATAATACGCTTAAACATTGGCAAATATACTCATTTATCAGCTCGAGCTGATTCCATGCATTGAAATGTGATCCAATATAATCTGTGCCTGCCAGCCACTGCCTCCTCCACACACTAGGCACCCTGATCGCCTTTCAAATGCAGCCCACTATCACACAACCACACAGGCCCTATCTAATCTTGCAGCAAATTTGCAGTTAATGCAACGCGATAGCAGCAGAAGGGTCAGTGCAATCATCCTGATTTAACAATAACATAAGAAAATGTGCATCCCCTTCATGAAATGTGAGGGAGCTGAGTAAAATGGGTAATGGGTTCTCAACTCTTTCCACCCCAATGTTTGGGTATGTCTGACATATGCGGAAACCCTTCACTGTGCTTAAGAGTATCCACACCAAACATAGTTCCAAACATCCCGCTGACACATGGAAATCCCACAGATGGATCGTTGGAATGGAATATGCACACTCCTTCTGCTTACCTAATTCCGGAAATTATTAGGTGCAGGTAGGCAAGAGCCAAGGCTTGAGGACCCTAGAGTGTGGGTTGGGTACTGCTGGAAACTAACCAGCTAAATCCGCAAAGCTTGTCAGACAGTCAACCACAGAGTAATCAGTGACCAGAAGATTCTAAATTAATCATCTTGATTCTCAGTGTGTCCTTTCCCTCCACCCCTCCCTCCCTCCCTCTCACTAAATATGTTAAATTGCCAAATTGAGGAGAATTTTTACTGACAGGTTGTAATTAGATCATTTCTTACAAATTCTCCTTCAATTTCTTTTTTTAAAATAGGTACGCACGTCAAAATGTATTTGACAAAAACAAAGCCCCGTCTCCAAAGCGAACTGGCAACTATAATTACTGTAATGCTCTCATCCTTCCTGGCCCAGCTGCTATTTATTCCTTTTAAATCTCGATTTCTTTATCCTTCATTAGACAGCACCACCTTCAAAAGTGAATGTACTTTCTTGAGAAATCCCTCCCCCCTCCTCGACACGTGAACAATTACAGAGGATTGATGAACATTTGTACTCATGTTGACAAGTCACCAAGGCGGACTGACCACTCCTGCACAGTCGCAGAGCAAGTTTGAAATGATCTGGAGTAACTTTATTCAGGTGTTAAACAGTATACCTGCTCACTTTCATTCCCCTCGTTTTGTACACCATTGCTTCCCCGCCGGCAGCCCCAATCTCAGAGCAGCCAAACTACTCGTGGGCCATTGCCAATACCCCTCATAACCAGCTGTTGGACCCTCTGGACGACTCATTGGCTTCACGCGCTGTACAGACTTCCTTCTCTCTCTCTCTAGGAGTCAGCACGTGACCAGGGAATCCCTTTCGGTGGACGGAATCCAGTGCTGTGTGAAACTGCTAGGCGAAAATGCACAACCTTACTGGCTCGTGAGAGAGAGAGAGAGAAACATTGTATTTGTATAGATATATTATCTGAATCCACTTCACAGTATATTCTGTGAAATGCTTTGGGATGTCTCAAAGACGTGATAAGGCACTATATCAAATGGAAGGATTCTAATTGTTAATATAACTTCAAAACGTCTCAAAAACACTTTCATTTGATATGGAGTAAAGTCCCACGAAAAGTTAAGAGGTGAATAAATAAGCAATTCATTTGGAGGATTGTTGGACAAGACACTGGGAGAAGCTCCCTTTTCTTTGTAAATAGAATTACAGCATCCTTAAAGCCCAATGGAGGCAAGGAGCTGAGAGGAGCTGCCCTCGCACTGCAGAACTTGGTTGTATTTCCTCTGCCCAGGAACAAGTCGTCGGAGATCCCAGCCACTTATACAGCTCAGCCCAGCAAAGTAACCATCACATGTTCCCTAATCGAAAAACTAACATCACCAACCCAGCTCGGAAGTGAGAGAAAAAGCAAAACTAAGAGGAGCTGTGCACCACTGTGATAAGATTACAGGCGGCATTCAAAATTCTTTCCAGTCTTTAAACATAGGACTTGGGTCTCCAAATAACTGCCCAAAATGTTAATTCAATGTATTAAATGATATAGCCTTGAGACATCTCGAAGACACGATAAGGCACAAGGATTATTATTATTATTATTATTTATAGCTGCATTTTTGCATATGAAAAGAGTGAAGCAGATACAGGCATCTGGCCGCATTACATATTTGCATGCAAACCGCAATTCGATTCCAACCTAATTAAATAACTTGAAGTTGTAGATTTGATTATGTGAATGTAGAAGATATATGGAGGACACATTGTCTACTGCACAATCTGGTTTGCAGGAATGAATTCTTGTCGAGCAGAATCCAGAGTAATTGGTTTTAATTATGTGTGGTGTAAAAAACACTGAAGATATGCAAATAATATATTGCAAGACAGTCGTGTAAAGACTGACTTCCGAACATCAAGGACACAAATCACAGCCTGGGAATATGAAGGGTTTTAAATAGTCTGAGAATATATTACAAAACACATTTGCATTAAGAAGCCCGAGTGTTTTGCAGTTAAATGACTTTCGATAGCTTAAAAATGTCATTAATAATTTCAAGGTCACAGATTTTTTTCATTCCACTCCCACGCACTAAATTTTCCCCTCACTCGCTTACTTCCCCTGACAAAGGCAATTGGTTCCTTATATTCGTTTTAAAGAGGTACGGTCAAAAAGGCCCTGGATCGCAAAGAAATAGCCACTATTCATTGTTGCAAGCTGCACAAACCAGTCCCGGATTTACCTAATGTTCACACAGTAGATGTTCCTCCAGGGACGATGGGGAGGTGGATATAAGGATGAAATCAGATGGACTGAAGGTCCTTCCTCATCCAAACCGATCGTAATAAGATTAAAGGCATCTTGTGAGTACAGTGGAATGAAAGGCTGGAAACAAGATCTTGGAGAGCAACAAGAGATTATTTAAGGCTCTTTTTTACCGCTCCCCCCACCCCACCCGCCCAGTGACACATAACATTCTACAATCAATAAAATCAATTCACTCTGAGGAGGTTTCCAGTGGTGCCTGTTCAGCAGGTAAAATAAATTTGAGGGAAATCACCTTTTTAATTAAAAAATGTGTTGCAACTGAAGAACAATTGAAATAAAGTTGAAATAAATAGCAGAGAGACGGTCCTCGCTGTGAGACACAACAGGACGTGGCTGCTTGCTGACAATATCTGTGCGGAAAATAGATATGTTAAGGATGTATTGCTTCCATTATTTCTGCTGAACGTTTACGTACTTAGTCTCTTAAAACAGTTAGTTATCAGTCAATGAGAATTACTAGATCAAAGTCCACATTATCTTGTTGCTTTTTTTATAAAAAAGAAATGAAACAAGATGTTCCATTACCCTGGTTACGAGTTTTTAATTTTCATTTCATGCTCAGCGCATGAGTTTGAGTTGTTAGGGCATAAGTTTGCAAGTTATATTATATTTGATTTGATCGTATATAATGAATCTTTGACACACCATGGTACGATGTGTCATTTCATGTAACACCTGCAGAATGGATAAGCCGAACTACACTCCGATTACTCAAAGCAAACCTGCCACGGCTTTCTGGGATTCGTTCTGCCAAATCCCTGACTGTCCAGCGCCTTGGGACGTCCTACCGACGTGAAAGGCGCTGTACAAATGTAACTTGTTGTTGCTGCATGGCTCAAGTATTAGAATACTCTTCAACTGTTTCATATTGTTTTTAACCTCAAAGCTTATGTGCAAAAAAATAAAACAAATTCAGGAAAACAGTTAAACGTGAACAATATTAATCTTCCACCATGTACCACCTTTCATCATTGGGCCAATTGCCTAGTGGTGTATGGATTTTCTTTGTTTATTACTCTTAATCAATTGACTAAACTATTGATTAATGCAAAACAACTTTGATTAATTGATGACTGATGCTCGGAGCAGAGTTACGATACCACAATAGCCACCCTCCTGGTCCGAGTGTTAACGAAGAGGTGATTTTTGTTTAAGCTTTTGTTAAATTGTTTAATTCTCCAAACACAAAAACAGAAGTCACTGGGAACACTCAGCAGTGTTCCCAGCGACTTTTGTTTTTGTTTTCAGATTTCCAGCATCTGCAGTATTTTGTGTTTTGTTTCATTCTCTAGTTCATTTCCTGGCTGGAAAATGGCCCAAGAATGAAGTTAGCCCACATTCCGATTCCAATCTCAGTCTCCACTCACTTCATTTCACCAAATCAAATGCTCCTTGGGTCGAGACAGCCCCAAACTTCAGATTTTCTACAGGGTCAGATCGCATCAATTGAATTGCATCAATTGAAACAGGCCCCTTCTTGCCATCAAACAGCAATAACACTTACCAAAGGTTCGCTGCAGGTTTACCTTTGACCTCCACATAACATAGCGGTATTCTGCGTTTTATATAAAAACATGGGACTGGATTCCTCTCAGGAGGAGTCTGAAATTCCAACAGACTTCAGTACAAACTAATACGAATCAAACTGCAATGCATACCCTACATCGTGTAGCTGGTGGGGCTAAAAATGAAATATTGCTTTGAGAATGGCAGAATTAGTATAATTTTATTGACGGGCTATAATTACACATTGCAATTCATCACTTCGTATTACAAGCAAACAATGGCCGCTCACATCAGCTAATTGATCATCACATCAAAGTTTTCACATCACAAAATGCCACTGAACCCATTCGCATTAAACTTAATCAATTGCTAAGTTGTTTTTTGAATTTTTGTCTTCAACATAAGCGTTCGAAGAACGATAAGAATGGGGGAGAGAGACTTTCTGCAAGTACAACAGCAATAAAGTAATGGCAAATGTTAACCAATCTACAGCGTTTGACCAATAAAAATGCCTTTCCATCTGAAAGTTCTTATTACAGTTTACAAGGGGAATCTTTTGCACAATAAACAAAGGATTTGCGTCTGGAGGCTGCTGAAGTTTACAATGTATTTTACAACTGCAGAGTTGTTCAGAATTGATTTGCACAATAAAAAAANTCTTTCATTAGGTGCGCTTGGACATTAAAAAAAANTTCTAACTTGAGACGTTTGCTGACAAGTCCTTAAATCACCGGACGCAGATAATTATTTTAAGTTTCTTTATTGGAGCAGTAGGCAAATTAAACAGCATGAAACCATGAAGAGCAAACTTTAGCCTATGGAGTCTTTGGTGGATCAGGTTAACCCATTGATGTTCCACTGAATATATCCAAAAGCTGTACGGTGGAAGTTCTTTGAGGTAGATCTGATTGAGCTGATCTCAAACAGGGCAGCAATATATCAGAGTTGCTGCTCTGGTTCGCTATTTACTGACCCCTGCTGGAAAGTGTGCATGTGTTGATGGTGAGTGAAGACAAAATCTTGCTCGTCTCTGGTGCCCTCTGTAGTTCAATGCCCTGCCCAACCTTCGCACATCAATACTGTGAAATAGTGGAGGATATCCAGCATCCCCTTAATGTATGCCGCCTCCCTAGTTTACAGATCCAGAAATCAACTAACATTTTAGCACAGAGCAGCGGTCTGGCCTGTGACCTTCGCAGTCTGTCTGGCTTAATGCTGTGATGTGTGCACATTGGCCCCACCAAGCCAATGAGAGAGCTATGTTTCTATTTCAAAGAGTCGTTTTATTTCTAATCATTGAAATGAGTAGAAATGATTACAGACACAGTGATGCACAGACTGATAGGGACAGCCTCCAAAGCAAACCCTTTCAGCCTCGATAAAAGCAAGTACATTTAACTACTGCTAGGCTGAGGGTAAAAACAAGGCTAATTTGAACAATGGTAAAACTTCGCTTTCTGAAACGGACTGTCATTTCTTTAAGACCTCACAATTCTTGTTCATTGCAAAATTGCAGCAAAAACATTAACAACTGGAGGAGTTGTAAACACTTTAGAGCATGTAACTAGGACGGCGGAATAGGATTGCTGCTGCAGTACTTCAATTTAGCAATCAATTGTTTGAATGGACTACATGAAAATACCAATTTTTAACACTGATTCTCAAAACTGTAATACAATAACCAGGGAGGAGGGGTGGGGGGATTAGGATTGTAAAACATCACACAGATTTTACACTGGAAAGCTGCTGACCGCTTTTAGTCTCAAAATCTTTTCATCTCCCGAACTGTACAAACACATGTCCGCTTGCAAATACAATCACTACATTTTAAGGCCTTTGCTGTGAAACTCTTGGAGACATCCTCCTGACTTGAAAGGCGCTCTATCAAATGCAAGGATTATTGTTATTATTCTCACAAACATTGCAGCAAGTAATCCACCCACAGTATACAGAACAAGCAACTTTCCCCAAATAGGTCTGAATGGGATTCAAAGTAGACTTGAACTGGAATCTTTGGAACAAGTTTACAGTAACTTGTGGTTGGATCCCCACATTGGGACTTTGAATTCACAGTCCAGACTGACATTCAAGTACAATGCTGGGGTGTGCTGTGTTGTTGGAGGTCCTGTCTGCCTTTTCAAGTGGATGTCAAAGATCCTATGGGACTATTCAAAAACAGAAGAAACTTTCTCCTGTCATCTTGGTCAACAATCTCCCCCAGATAAACTAGTCAGTCCTCCTAACATGAAAGGCGCTATACCAAATGTAAGGATTATTAATGATGGTTTGAGGAACCTAGTATAAGCAAATTGATTGTTGTATTTCCCTACAAATATACAATCACTACACTTGATAGTAATTTACTGTGGAGACATTTTGATGATACATATGTGCCACATCAAATGTAAGGATTATCTCACAGAGCACAAATTAAAATGTCTTGCTTTGTTGCTCCAGTGGAACTTACTGCTTTTACTACAAAGTTTCTACAGAAAAGCTGTAGCTCACTGTGACAGGGAGCTGAACAAACTGGGTAAAAAGTGAAACGAGAGAAGATGTTTTTAAAATCCACAATTTGACAGAATCCAGCTGACCCATTACTGCAGTATAACTTCTGCTTCCCATATCAAAAGCTTGGAGGACAATCTGATAAAATAATTTCACCGCGAGTGAATGAACTGTTTGTAGCAGCTAACGCAACCCCACGTAGATAGAGCACAACTGGCATGGAAGGAGGTGGCAGATGTTTAAGTGCCTGACAGTATATTCAGCTGTAGCACAGGACACAATCATTTCTACACTGTTGGATCCAGGGAGTGGGGGATGGGAAGGGAATGTAGCCTGCGGAGGGAAGGAGGCCAGGTTTCAATGGTGTACCTGGGTTAGATTGACATCGGGGTCCAGGTAATCTCTATGCAGAACATTGCATCCGGTAATAGAGTGGGCGATGTGAAAACCTGTGACAAGGTGGGTTCAGTTTGTACTGTGGAAGGAGCAGGTTCGAACGGTTAAATAATGATTTTGTGCTCTGTGCTTCTGTATGTTCTTAACACATTGGGAGAGGAGGAGAGGAGGGTTTTAACACCTTGGGCACATGTGATGCTAAGATTAAAAAGCAAGGTGTTAGATTAGCTTCCGTGAGACAATGCACAAAGAAGGTCATCAATGAAAGATCCAGATATCCTATCAAGCAGTTCAACTCTGTCCATCAAGTTTTACTAAAGCACAGCAAGACCCACAAACAAAGGATTAAGAGCGGTCCACAGCGAATAGAGGCATAAAGCTTGATGTGATTACAGCTGAGAAGTAAAACAAAAAATGAGACCGAATCATAGTTTACATGAAGAATTAGTAATAGATCAGAACCCTGTAAGGTTAGTGTATGGTGACCTGTACAAACTGGGTTCAACTCACTCAGACAGACAGACTGAAAATATTAATGAATGGTCACTTAAGTGGAACGAGGTGCGAAAAGTACAGCAGAATCGTGTGGCTAAAGGCATGTTACTTGGGCCTGTTCGCATGTCGTAATTCCTGGCTTGCAAGCCAGAATGAATTATTTATGTTTGAAAGCAATTTCGAAAAGATGGATTTTAGTCGCTCGCTGTAATAATCACTTTCACAATCAAATTGCACCACTGGTTCCGGCGAGCACACTGAAGCCACTCAGTGATGGGCCCTGGTTCCCTTTCGCCTTTATTTCATTGACAGGAAAAACAGAGGCAGAGCCTCTGAGCTCTGAGCTAACAAGCTCCCACAACTCCCTTCCTCAGCAGCTATTTTTAGCTCGAGACCCACATTACTCTGTAAAATGCTGTCATGAATATTTCATACGCATTACAGCATTTTCTGTTGCTACACGTGAGATGCCTTTAAAAATCAGCAGGTACAAGGGCCTTGGGGAACAATCGACAGTCTCACCCAGCTCCCACCATCTACAAACTTTTCCCAGTAAATTTTTTTTTTGAAAATCTGAAATTATCTTGGATTTACAATACTTTACAAAGAATCTACAGCTTGGAGACAACCCACTTGGCCAAACCAGTCTGTGCCAATGATTATACTACATCTGAGTCTTCACCTCATTCCTTACTCCCTCCCTCCCTCTCTTATCCTTCAATTGGATGATCTTGGTAAGGAACAAAGAGTGATGGGAGGGTGCGGTTTAATAATAATAATCATAATAAACCTTGCATTTGAGATAGTGCCATAACACAGCTTTCAAACTTCTCAAAGTATTGTAAAGTGAATTGGCTGTATATTTTGTGGATGAAACGCAGCAGCCAATTGCACACAGTTTACTTCTTACTTTTAAAAAAAAGTATAATTCACTGCAGATCAAAACCTCCCTCCAACAGACAAGCACAGGCTGCGGGGAGCATAGATATAAAAGGAAACGTTCACACACCAAACAGGTCCCACATAGGTGGAAGGAACTATGCGGAAACGACGCTCTGTGCCTTTTACAAGCTCATGGAAAATGTCAATTTCTCAGAACATTGCGGCTAATATATTTCTTTATTTTCAACAGTTTTGATTGATTGACTGATCCATGCAGAAATATCGCTGTGCAGGTAAACTGCCAAAGTGCCCGCGAGCAATACATGTCTCCTTTCACCATCGAGGCCATCCTGGTGTTTAGTCAGAAGTCCAAGAAAATGAAATAAATGGACGACACAAGGTCTTGAAAATTAAAGAGAGAAAGAAAGGAATGAAACAGAAGGGGCAAAGAGGAAAAGTAAAGTACCGAGAGAGTGAGGAAGAGAGAGATGGCAAAAAAGAAAAGGAAAATGTAAAAGGTTCAAAAAGAAATTCAGAAGCGTAGAACAAACTAAAAATGGGAGGAAGAGAGCTGGAACAATGAAATATTAGCTCCCAAATACGAAGCTTCTTAACCCAAGTTTTAAAAAAAAATTGCTTAATCCGAGCCCTGGTACGCTGTCCTTATTTCTGTTTCTTTATTCTTCTCCTGTTCTCTTCTTTGTTCTCTCTCATTCCCGCCTCATTCGGTTCCAGGCCTCACAGGAGATGCCGGTTCCTGCACAGGCTTTTCATAGACCCAGGCATTTAATTCCGTGAGAAATGCCTGACTCTGAAACCTAATTAACTGCAGCGTTTGGAGAGCGCTGCTGATTAGAGAGCTTCAGAGAGGCTGTCTCGCTACAGGAAGAGAAGTGTAACCCACCAGCAACAGAGGGAAATCCTACAACAAACTAAGCAGACAGCTGCAGAATCACCAGGAGAGCTCAACTTGAACAAATCAGCAAAATTCAGAAAAGTCCAGTTTCACAGGCTGGAACCACAGCACAGAATTGTGATTAGGTTTTCAATCATCATAGTCAAAGCATCAACATTTTTTTTAAAATGCAACTTTTGTATAATGCTCTCTTGAGTACTCTCAAAATACCATTGGTTCGTGATGAAATATGCTTGGTTTGATTTTTAAACTGATTTTGAATCATCTGTCGCCTTTGGAAAATGATTGCTCTGAAATGAATGTGAAATTGGCATTGAAGAACAGGGATTATTTCTTCTACTTTCTTAAAATAATAATAATCCTTGCATTTGATATAGTACCTTATCATGTCGTTGAGACGTCTCAAAGTACTTCACGGAATATATTCCAGAGTGGATATTTTGTGGGAAAAAGGCGGCAAACAATTGCTTCTTTCTTAGAAGAAAGTGAATGCAACATTACTGTGAATTGCCATCTCCAATTCCAACATCCAATGCTTGGTTTGGGTCCTCTCGTTTCCCTCCAACTAATAAATTTACAAAATATCAATAAAGTCCTCTGATTCAGGGCATGAAACCTCCTTCACAGGTTTGAGAAGTAGCAACTGAAGTGTGGTACTCTAATGAAGGAAACAGCAGATTTGTGTGGAACGTTTGTCTAATGAAAGAAACATATAGTGCAGATGAGTGGCAAATCAAACTTGGTCTATGCATGGTCATGATTTTGGCTCGATCGAGGAGCTCTTTCTCTACTTGCTCTGCAGAACGGGGCCAATTCTTGGGCATTAACCAAATGTAGCAGCAGACCAGCGCTGGAAGTTGGGAAAAATGGAACTTCTCTGGTGCAAAGTAAAAATCAGGGACTGTAGTAAACTGGCTCCCACAGTGGTGGGAGGGCAGTAAAACAAAGAGCAGAAAAGAGAAAGGTGATATCTTTCAAAAGCATTTCCTGATGAGTGAGTCAGTTCCTGTTAATTTTTCTTCTGCCTCCTTGCTGCATTATGTAAAATGCAAAAAAGCGTTGCAACACAACTTGCTGTCCAGCCCATAAAATGCGACAACAGAATGTTCTTAAGGCAACTGCAGACTCAGCACTGGATGAAGAGATAATGGCTGCAATCTAACACAGTGTTCAAAAGAGAACCACACCAGCCACACTCATTCCCAGAATCAGCAGCTCTGCTCTATTGGATACAAAGAGAATTAACTGTATTGATAACTGTAAAGTGCTCTCTCAGCTCATGCACCATGGAATTTAAGTGGAGTTATCCATTAACCCCTTCACCAGCACAAACCTATATTTACTTCTGAACAGCATTAACCTCAGACTCAGCACTGGGCGGTTTCTGTCTCTGTTTCAATCATTAGCATTTCGGACCCTTGGGTCATAGAGAGAAAGCAATTCTACAGGAGTCAGTCTACCACAATTATAAAATTGTATCCGCATTTAATGAATGAAAAAGCAAAATTTAATACAGCGAATCAATATGCAGAGCTCAGTGCAAAACTCACGAGTTGTAAGTTTTACACTGAGTAAAGTATCTCAGTAAAGATTTGGATCTTTAGCCCACCACTAACATCACTGTCTGAATAAAGATGTGCAGTACATTGTGTGCAAGGAGTCACACTGCAACAACTGTAATGTAATGTACAACAAAAAGAGCGATTGGAGTCTCGGTCTGGAAACTGCAACAGACAAAGGAACTGCCGAGCCACATGTCAATCGGGGCGCAGGTCTTTTGTCTGCTGTGTGTCGGTTTATTTGTGCAGCTGACCAGCAATTGGCTCTATATCTGTACACCGTACTGCCGCTTTTGTGAAACGGATCTGCAAACTTTCTTTCATTTGCGAGGGCATGAAATTGTTTTTATTTGTACCCAGCTCCCCTGGTCTCTGCAGCTCACGCACCATCTGGAGTCTGTAGAGTAGGCCAACAACATGCTCCCAAGCCACGGCTGCTACTGTACTGAGCATACGTGTGCAGTCCGTTGTCTCTTCTCGCTGCTCAGCGATATCCAACGATAAAGCATGAACTGCTTCAATAGATAGCAACTTTGGCACCTGGAGGTTGTGGGTAAGCCTACATCAGGACTTAAGCGCATAGTCTAGGCAAAGAGTCTCCAGCCAGTTCTTTGAACTGTCCAGTGCTTTGGGAAGTACTCCTGATGTGAAAGGCGCTATACAAATGTAATTCAACGAAGAAAAACGTATTAAGTTGCATTTTGGCTACCGCTGGTCCAGGCTGATATTCCAGTGCAGCACCTGGAGAAGAGGTAGATTAATGTCTCACCCGAATGATGGCAACTCCAACAATCCAGCACACCCCCAGCATTGAATTGAAGTGTCAGGACAGACGATTTGACTTCCAAGTCCCGACGTTGGGCTTGAATCCACAACCTTCTGACTCAGAGGCAAGAGTGCAATGCCCAGGCTCATATATAAAGCATTGGTACTTAGGTGAGATACTGGAGGTTGGTTGGCACCCACAGAATACCGGCAGGCAAGGAGCAAAGTGGAGAACATTACCAAGAAAAAACAGCAGCAATTTCTCCTTACAGTGAGAACCAGCTAACAGGTATCTGCTACCTGTCAACATCTGTCTGTGAGAATCGTTTGGCTATTGAAGTGCCTACAAATTTACTTTGAACACCATCCATCTTAAATAAGTAGCTTTCGTTTGGACATTTATACTGCCCAAAGTACTGTACAAAATTAGATAAATACAGTGAAAGTACACAAAACATGTAACACCATCTGCTATTAACCAATTTCGTGTTAATGATCACAATGCTACTTAAGAAAAAAAATACTCTCAATTAAAATTTATGAACTGGAACCATAACACAATGCACAGTGCCTCCGGGGGTGGGACTTATAACCATGGGAACGAGCTTTAACAATGCAGTTCACCCTCTTTTCTATCTACTTCCAACATTTCCTCAGGAAAAAAAAGAAAACTTATTCTTTAATTTTACATCAATAGAAAAGACAAATAGATCACTGCCTGGAGTACACTTGCAGTGGCTGGAACAGTCCATCATGTCACTATTTCATTGCATGCATCTGTTCTCACATTTTCAAATTAAATTTACCACACATTGGCAATGGCACACTGCTCGAAATTTGGCACTTTTGTGGATTGATGTGGAATTCATGTCTGCCAGATGCAAGTAGAACAGATCTGAATGCATCTCTAAACACATCGGCATCTGCCCAAGCCCCACTACTTATCTAGAGTGCTGTGACAATGGGAGAGAGATGTTAATGCAGCCGGTTGGAATAGCCCTTGTTCAAGCACAGATTTCATCTGAATCCACCTTTTAGGGAAAAAAAACATATACATTCTTGCCCAACCCATCCACATTTTGCTGAGAATTAATTTGTATGTTAACTCGTGAATACAGGTACAGTGCGTCAGCCTGACTCAGCTAGTCACACTCTCACTTCAGAGTCAGAAGGTCGTGGGTTCATTCCCATATCCGGACTTTGAGCTCATTATCTACGCTGGTCTAGGCAAAACTGGGAAAGCGCTGCAATATCAGATGCACCATGCTTTGCATTAGACATAATAATTATAATAAGAAAAGCGAGGGAATTTCTCTCAGTGTCCTGGCCCACAATCCTCCGGGCAAAATTTGTCATTCACTTCATATCTGTTTGTGGGATATTGCTGTTCTCAAATTCTCCTACATAATACTAACCATAATATCTAATAATACAGTACTACATCACTGAACTTTGCAGTAAATCGTGTGAAGCACTTTGAGGTGACGTGACAAAGCCCCATATTAAATGTAAGGGAATCTTATACTATTGTCTAGTAGATTAAACAGAAACAAGGGTGTTATAACATGGAATCTACAAACCTGCAGAATCACTGGTTGGTCTACAAAGGAGGAGGTAAATCATATTTGCTGTGATAAGCTTTCCCCAAATAATTTCTGAGAATTTCAGTATAATTCAGAACGAAGGACATAGTTATATTTTAGCGGTTAATAAATCAGAATTGGATAACCTGGTTTCAGAGTAGATTAGTTCAATGCACATCATAACAAAGGATGGACTATAAATAAAATGTCATACATTTCAGATGGTTTACAAAAATCATCTCATTCACGTAGATTTGCTCCCTTCCAGAAGCCGCAGTCGGTTGCAGCCCAGAGGTGACGGAGCTTCCAGTGCTGTGACATGTACCTCCCGGCACTGCTGGATGTACCCCACATCCCAGCTGCAAATGCCACACATCAACCATGGGCACTGCACGTCAAAGAAATTCACTGCGAAAAACTCTGTGAGGTATTTTCAGTGTGATAAGGCACCATATCAACTGATAGTCTCTGATAGCGTTCATATGACTGATCCAGCAGGGAGCTCTTGTTGCTCCTGAGGGCAGCCAGTGGAGTTATGGTGTACTGGCTGGTGGCCCGGTGATTGTATTCAACAGTCGGGAAATAAGACAGCCATATACTCGATAGTTCCCCCAGAATGGTCTTCAGCCTGAACCATCTGTGGAACAGCTTCCTCTCCATTTGGAGGGTGAGTCGTGTTGAGTATTTACAGTGTGGATAATTATGATAATTATGATTATGTATTAAGCACATTACAGGCCACAAACACAGAGCCTAAGCGCATAGAGAGAGAGAGAGAGAGAGAGAAAGAAAAAGGCAAAGAGAATCGAAACAGAGAGAGAGAGAGACATGCGTACAGACCGAGAGAGTGAAAAAAAACATGGAAATTCTTTCCCCACGACTGAACAAGTTATCCTGGGATCCTCTTGTACAGTTCTAGTGGCCAGTCTCAAGCATGATAGTCATATGCCTGCAGACTGGTTGTTTGGCAATGCTTTATAGCGTGAAAGGTGCAATGTAAATGTAAGTTGTTGTTGGAGCATATCGACCGAAGGAACGATCAACGAGATAGGTTTTTAAGCAGGCTTTGAAGACGGAGAAGAAGGGTGCAGATGCATCATGATATGCACGCACTGATAAAACAAGGCCCAGCAAATAAGACACGCTGCACACACACATTACAATTCATCCTCCTGGCTCATGAATTTCCTAAAATCGCATCCTTTGTTGTCATAGTAACTTTGAAAAGATCCCCGTAAATGATGTCGCTGGTTCAAATGTACTTGCATTGCGACTCCACTCATCAGATTACTATGATATGCATAAAAGGAGTTTTTAAGATCTGAATCGTGTTCTTATTCTACAGAGGAGTCATGAATGTACCGCCTCCCTGCTATGTTCAGACGGTTTGTTAAAAGGTCGGAAAACTCGGGTGTTACTGTGGGTTCTCTCACACTGCAGAAAATCACATTATTACAGAGGCTCTGCTCTGCCCACCCTCCAACGGGCAAACAATGCGAGCTCTAGAGGCTGGGAAAACCCATCTAGGCCTGAGTGGAATGTCATTCACATCAAACACACGCTTACACTCCTATGGTTTTCAGTCGTATTGCTGCCACTTCAACTAATAACTTGGTTTAATCTACCACATGTGCTCATTTTATCCCGGAACACTATTCTTCTGAATATATTTGCAGAATAAAGCATCAATGCATTTAAGAGTAAACTTGATTCACGATTCAAGAGAATAGAAAGGTTTGAGAGGGGAACGTGTCTGGTCAAGATTTCCCCCGAAACAGCTGAGCTAATCAGACTCAAAAGAAGCCAATTGGTTCATGCACTGAGCCGGGACTTTAATATTTAGCCACTTGGATTTCAATCCTAATCCATTTGTATTTTATTGGAAAGCAGCAGTCAAACTCAAATCAAACCTGCAGCTTTTACCTCACCGAAGTGCAGACAGGCTGAGTACTCCAGTCTGGATCAGTGCTCAAGTTAATTATTGCTTGATGACATTCTATTTAAGATATAAAATACTGTACAAACACCTTAACCTTGCTGACATGGTATTTCAGCATCAATGAATGAGCACGTGTGCGTGCAATGTGAAGAGTACACAAAAGGAGTTAAGAATGAAGCTAAATCCAGGCAACCGTTAATTTCTGTGGGTTTCTGCAGGCGGATTAATACTTTACGAATATTATTATTAGTATTATCAACAAGTATATTTATCAACAATCCTTCCTGCCAAATATTTGTTTGTTTGAAATGCTTTGACATTTTGAACACCATAGATTAGATCCTTCAGTCAATCACTTGGGAAAAGCTCTGTGCTCCAATGCAATTTGTTAACAATACCTAAGTTGTGCCATGTTAGATACACCAATTAATACTTTATCTATTAACTTAAGGAGAAGCTAAGCAGATAAACCACAAAGTAGCTGAAGGCAAAATACTGACTGTTTTGTGGGACTCATAACAGACCCATCATTCATTTTGATTGGTGAAACATGTGACTTGACACTATATTACTTGAGGACAGAGGTTCCTACAACCCTAAGGCCAGAAACACTTGGACCACAGAACACATATAGCAAAGAAGGAGCCCATTTTGCCCAGCTTGCCTATGCTATAACTATAGCCAATCAGTTAGAATTCCACTGCCTGTTCTTTACCAATGGGAAGTGAAAAATAACTAAGGAGAAAATCATTAATCATGGATGAGGTGCTGAGGAGAAAGCTTCAATCACTTGAACCAACTTAATAATAATCATTACATTTGGTATTATGCCTTTCATACCAGATGTCTCAAAATGCTTCACAGAATGTACTGTAAAAAAATTTAGTGACTGTGTAGTTTGTAGAGAAATCTGGCAGCCAAGATTGCACAAAGTAAAGTCCAACAAAGTTATGAAGTGAGTGACCAATTTATCTGGGGAACTGTTGGCCAGGACCATTGGGAGAACCTTACTTCTCTTTTCAAATTGTGCCTAAGGATCTTAATGCCCAGCTAAACAGGCAGGAACCTCGGTTCCGATGTTTCATCCAGAGGACAGCATCTCCAACAAATGCATCGTCGCCCCTGCACTGTATTGGAGTGTCAGCCTGAACTGTGAGTTCAAAGTCCCAAAATGGAGCTTTTATCCATCAGTTCCAGAGTCAATAGCACAGCATGAGACAAGGTTGCTGTCATCCAGTCTGAATAGTCTCAGGTGACCAATTACCTGGCTGAAATAAAACCACAGTATAGGATGTTTTAAAGCTCTGAGGGCAGGTTGGGAGCTTTTGATGCAATAGCATGCCAAATGGCAACTCGCAACCACTGATTGAGTAAACAAGGGAAGCCAAGTCTATCCCCTGATAATACTGTTGGAGAGTATCATTATCCCAGAGGCAACGTGGAAATGGATGGGTCTATTCTCTCCTCTAGCCCTCTATATAAGAGGAAATACACAATCAACCATCTACGCACTTGACAGTAGAACAAACATGCCATACCACACAATGTTTGTAAATGAAAGATGTGCGTGGCTTTCAGCACATTTTGCAAATCTGATTTATGTTAGGCAAACAATATTACAGGTTTAGCCTCACAGAGGCTATGTACACAAAGCAACGACCATTAAGAAAGTCTATCCAAAGATCAAAGTCATATTCGTTGAAATGAAATATTGGTGTTTGGCTACGCTTTGAAGATTAAGCTAATGTAATGAGTTTCTCTTTGGAAATGGTTTCCATTAAGATAGACAACTGCACTGGTGAGGTTTTTGTTGGTTTTCCTTTGGGTTGCAGGAAACATTTCCCAGGATATGGTTTGCTTCATTTCTCAGCCATTGCCTGGGCATTTGTAAGCAGGCTGGTAAAACTCAGCTCCCTTTGTCAGTATGTGTGTTCAATCTTTGGAAAGATCCAGACTAATCAATTATGTAACAGATATCATACAATGAATATCTTACATACCTTTTCATGGGCAATTTGTCCAGACAACAGAGCTGACATATCAGCACACCATGCAATCTTTTGTCCTTCAGTATTTTTGTACTTCATTGTTAGCAATTTTCTGCCTGACCTTGAGGATTATGCAATGGCAACATGAGTTATGAATTAATGCCCCATGTGTCCATGACTACTGGGACATAACTAGGCATACGGAGTGCGAGATTCCAGTATAATCACTCCCAAATGCAGGAGGAGGAGGTCTGTGGCACAGAAATATATGAGTGTTGTCGCATTTACAGGTAATACCAATTAAAGCATGGATTCCAGGTCTACATAAAAATGGTGACGTGCGTCAATGAGCAAATCACCTGTACCCTGAATTGTAGCTCCCATGGAGTGCAGTCATTTCAAATGAAAAACACTTGGATTAGGTTAATCAAACTCAAGCCCATAATATTTGGTTTAACTGATGTTTAGTCATAGCGGAGTAATCAATCAGAACTGTATTTAATTCACTGTGGAAACAGTAAAAGGAGGAATAAAAAGTTACCAAACAAACCATTCTCTTATAAATACCAAAATTGCCAGACACAAGGTTCCAGCTCATATATTCAAATCACTTATAAAATAATATATTGTGGCACTTGTAGATTTACTCACTCTATTCTGGGATAACCTCCATCTATTTAATTCACCTGTCTTTAAATATTGAAGCTCCGAAGAAAAGGGAATAACCCAATAGAGTCTGAAGTGTTTGCAATACAATAAACTGTAGTAATATTTAAAAGTAGCTTGTGGGAAATTAAAGTTTTTATTTCATAAAGTCAATGATTGGTACCCAATTGTGTACAGATCAAACTTGTATTATCCCAGGCCTTTGTTCCATTTGCTTTAGAAACACATGAAACAATAGTCTCAATCACAGCAAAATGTATAAGCACATTCTTACAGGGACGTCACCTAATGGCACACAGCGTTTCCAACTCTTCTCCCTCCTGATTTTCTGTGTGACCTTTATGCTGGTTAATCAACACCTTAAGAATTCACTCACACCTTTTAGGCCTGCAAGTTCCAGGCGTTCAAAGCCAATGCTAAGAACAGCAAATGCTGCAACTTGTAGCTTCCATTAGCTGCCAGTTGGACTTGTCAACTGAGCCCACCATCACAGAGCAGGGAAGTCACCTTATGATTCAGCACTGACCGGTGTTGCAAGCCACTAGAATTTCTGTCTTATTCACATTGTTTTCCTAGCTGGAAGGGAATTGGTTAGAGGTGAATGATGAACACCTAATGAAATATGGGGGAAGTGGGTGGGTGGGACAAAATGGAAAACTAATCAGAGAAGCCCTTGAAAATCTTTGCAACACATTATTTTGATATCCAACGGCTTACAGTTTAGTTCAACTAATTCAGTGTGCAAGCATGCATTATATTGGATCAGCAAAGAACCTGTGTGATCGTAGTTTAGATGTGTACGCATGTGGCATGTTTGAGAGAGAGATGGATAGTGGATAGATCTGTCATGTTCACTCACACTGTAACTGAGATTTTGTTGTCGGATGTGTCAATTATCACAGTTTATTTCAGAACCAGGGGCAAACTTCTATATAGGCCACTGTTATCTTCCCTGGTTATAGTTTGCAGATAATTTAATCTTGTACTACATCAGTGACATTGGCAAGAGCAATCACAGGTAACTGATCAGCAACACAGCTGAACTAAGCAGGACTACAATGACTGGCCAAATGATTGGTTTTAGAAAATAAGTCATTTTAACTGTTATTGACAGACTTGACAGACCTCTTCAGTTTTCACAATAACCAGCTCTTCTCTTCTGTAATAATATTGACACAACAAAACTGCGGGCAATAGACTTACAGGAACTGGTCTTGTAGGATTTAATTGGTTTGTAAATGACTAACCAAATTTACTGAAGGTGGCCAAATAACTCAGCAGTGTATTGAGTGGAATTTTAGACCTTGTCTGTTTCCACTGGTGAGCTAATGCAATGATGCGAAACATAAACTCTGATCTTCACAATGCAGTTTTAAGAAAGTGCAATGAGCTCTAGTCACAAACAAAACAACAAAACCTTTCTGAGCAATGTTTTTCTGCTGACTAATTATCGCAAACCTGAGATCAAAGCCTGGTATCAAAGGTCCAAAAGGGAGCCCAAGGAGGCGTTCAGAAATCTATAAAAGTGGACAGCGAGTCTTTTATCTATTTTTAAGTACGCTAAAAAAAATTAAATAAAATTCCTTTGATGACTTAAATAACTTCGGGAATCTGACCTTTATTTTAATAACTTCTCACAGGATTCACAAGCTCCAGACTTCTCCCACGTTTGCCTCATCAAACCGCAGAACCGATAAGGATATTGACAGGTGTAAAATATTCCAGCAAAAAAAAATCCTCACAAGGCCGTCGGTGCTTCGGGCTGGAGATTTCAATTACTTACAGCGTCTGATCTCAGCTTCCATTTTCCCGCATAGATTATATTAAAAGAAAATTGGACATTCAACTTAAAAGGCCTAAATTTGGAGAAAAATGATATAAAGTGTATGTTCAGTTGGTGCAAGAGCATGTGCTGGGCACTGCAGGGCTCAACCTCTTGACGTGCAATTGAGAAGTGGCTTTGTGCAGCACTGCAGTAAGGAGAGCCACAGGATTTCTGTCAGGGGAAAGGAAAGGCGTTTTAACCCTTTGACCAGTGCCAGGCTTTTCAGTTTGAAAAATAAGCGTCTCTGAAGGATTATCATCAAGCAGAATTGGAGAAATAATCGCAATCCTTACATCTGATTTAGAGTCTTTCAGGTATAAAGTGACCCTTTTTGTAGGGGAATGGCATAGGGCACAACAATCTCCCACGCACAGTCAGAAATAAGAAATTATTACCAATCACACTTACTCATGAAATCAATTAGGATGTTATGACAATGGTTTATCTTTGAACAAAAATGTCACTGCAGTGCTTTTACTTTAGAAAAGTATGAAACTTCCCATTATAACAATGGGATACTAGTCCACACAGCATTGGTATATATTGATATGATGAATACCATTATCTCGTATCTGTGAGTCGCACCATACAGGCCAGTAAACAACAACAACTTGCATTTATATAGCGTTCTACATCCGGGGTAGAGTCCCGGAGCATTTAAGGCAAGATTGAACAGGAACCTATGGGGGCTTGAAAGTTCACCTGAACTCTAAGATTAAATTGCAATCTTGAAATTACTGTGGGCCACTTTTTGTAAAAGAAAAGCCATTTCACTGATAAACTTTGCCTCTGCTCATTTACCTCCCCAGACGACATATCACTTGTAGCCAGCCAGGATAGGAGATGGGCAACCTGCTGTGCCAGGCCTCTGCCAATGCTGCTCCGAACTGAGTACCAGAGGGTCAACAGGAAAACATGATGAACAACTCACCTGCTAGCCATGATGAGTCTCTGTTTGCCACATATCCACTGTGTCATATGGGTATGTGGCAAGTAATATGGAATTCTTTGAAACTAAAGGCAGTCATTACAAAGAAGGTTTCAGTTTTGTCAACAGTCTTACCAGACTTCAACGGTGAGTGGCAGTAATTGACGTCAGCGCATCCATCAAGATTTATTCTTTACACTTTGTGGCAGGTATCTACAGAAACCTGATCTACTTGTCCAGAGTACAAGAAAACCTCTGTGCTAGTCTGTGACCTTATGCAGTGGGATAATCATTTGTCTTAATGCCTCACTGGTTGGGAATAGGCATGATCAGTTATCAGTGAGCTACCATGCTTGACACACTGTCGCAGTCAGAATGTCCAGCTGTTCATAACGCGCTAATGATCAGAAGTGCTAAGTCTGGCCGTCCCTTCATCATTTATTTTCCACGTGCCTGTAGATACTGATGTATACATACAGTAAGGAGTACAGCATCAAAGAAAGGTTGCCAGAGCTTGTTAAGACACGGTCTGCTCACTAATGGGATTAACACAGGTTTTCATTCATGAGAGAAGATGGTCAGGGAAAAGTACAAGGACACTGACAGACAGAATTAAGTAAAGGACAGAGAAACAATACAAACTAAATTTCCAAATCTCTCCTCATAACCTGTGAATGCTTGAATTTTTTTTCAGTCCTTAGGATGGGGAATGAATGTCTAAAAACAGGACCCTTTTCAGAAAACACAAAACGCAACATATTGCAGATGTTGAAACGAAAAAAAGAAGTCGCCGGGAGCACTCAGCAGGTCAGGCAACATCTATGGAGAAAGGAAAGTGAGTCAACATTTCGGGTCCACGACCCTTCGTCAGAAGGAACAAAGGGTCGTGGACCCGAAACGTTGACTCACTTTCCTTTCTCCAAAGAGAGCTGCCTGACCTGCTGAGTGTTCCCGGCGACTTCTGTTGTTGTGACCCTTCTCAGAATGTCTAAAATACCCTATGGTTTAATTTTTGATCTTGTTACCAATTAATAGTAATAATAATTCTCCTAATAGGTCGCATAAACAGAGGAGCTCTTCAGTATTGTGATGACCACTGGAAAGAAAGAAATCCCCATCCCACCTATACTTCAGAAACCTTACTTCAAGATTCAGACTTGAAGTTTAAATATTTCAAAAGTATTTCAGCCAATCCTTCACTTGCCTTGCGTTCTTGTCCCTGAGCTTTCACCTAGTTACAAGGTGAGTATTCCAGCCATGAATTTCTCCGTGCTTCAGCATGAATGTTGTCCCACTTTCATTAACAAGAGACTATTTCTCCCAAAGCCCGATACCACCCATCATCTTCTCCTACTTCAACCCAATCCACTGATGTGTACAAGATCACCTCCAGCAGCTTTGCTAAAATGCAACACATTTGTGATTGCTGTCACTGAATTTAAATTCAAGTACAGTGAATTCTGTCTGTGGGTATCTACACTTGGGGCACGGAGCCAACATTAGGTAATTTCTAAGGAAAGGTGACTTGCTGCCAGTTCAAGCAACACTGATTTATTTGAAGTCAGAGCTGGCATTTTGCTGTGACTACAAACTGATAATTTTATTTAAGTGTTCTCTAAGGTCAGATGCGCTATGATTTAAGCAAAGCTTTATGTTTGCCTCGTTAACAGTGATAGCTCAGCTCTTGTTTTAATGCTCAGCAATGCCCTGGTCTGAAATGCTGTCAAAGATTTACTGTCCACCCTGCATTACCATAGGCTGGCAGGACTGATAGAGGTTGTCGTTTAGATTACTGTTAAGCCAAGACCATCTGGCATCATATTGACACATTTTACTGTCACACAGCACAGCAAGAAGACCACTACTATCAAATTAGTTTGGAGTAAAACTACCATCATTAAACTATTGTCCAATAACAGACACTGCATAATTAATAAAAACCATAGGAACAGCATAATTGCTCTGCTTGCAAATAAAATCCCCTGCTGTGCAATATTCTTGGGTATTCCAGTATTAAAGGGTAACAGTATAATTAGAAGACCCAATAATTAAAGAACTACTACAGTGAAAACAGCAGTGCCGCATGTTTTCTGTGTAAACATGGAGGAGCGTTGCTAGACTTTTCTGTTGTGGCTCATGACACCAATAATAGGGTCAAAAAAATTATAATTTTGTTTATCTTCCTTGTCTTATCAGAGCAGAGCTCATGTTAAGAGTCTGGGGACATAGGCTCAGAGTCTTGGGACACTCCTCTGTGGATCAAGACAATCCTTGCATCAAGACAATCTATGGTTTCCTTGACCGAAGGGACAACTGTGTCACACACCAAAATGAAAAAGGCAGCACTTTTATCCCAGAGGCAGAATGCTCACACACCTGAGGCAGAATAGCACACTAATGGTTTGGCCGAGAACAAAGAACTCATTAAGAAAGCAGTAAAAAAAAATGATTTTTTTAGCAGAGCCAATTGTCAGGCACCAATAAAACCACCTACATGGAAAAGTAACCTCTTGTATTTCTGCACACACGACATGATAATGGCACACTAATTGTTTTCCCTGTTTAACGCATTTCCCAAATGTTAGGTGCAGAAGATTTTTTAGTTGAATTACTGATGTAATTTCAAAAAAATGAATGAGATACCCAAGTAATAGGCGAAGGTTAAAAGTGGACGAAGTAAGAGGAGATGAATCAAGTCATGAATAGTTATGAGATAAATCATGAATGGACGTGCACTAGGTTGAATGAATTTGGCTGTACAGTTGGTGGCCAGGAGTTTATGAGATTATTAAAGGAGTCAGAGAAATTTTACAGGTCTCATTTTTATCAAAAGTTAATGAATTTATTTGTTTTGAGTGCTTCAGAGAATACACCGTAAAGTAAATTGACTGTATATTTTGTGGGCAAAAACAAACTAGGCTGGTCTAGTTCAAGACCAAAGGGGCAGCACACGTACACACATTACAATGGGTTTTCAGATGCTAGATTTGGAAAAGAAAATGTTACATTTTATGCTGAGGGCCATTAAAAGTTGCAGCTCTCAATGTGAAGTGCTCATGCCTGCTTTTCACTTTCCTGCTGACTATCAAAGTACGGCAGGTTTGTAACTGCAGCTGATTTGCCAATCTTAGGCACTCAGTATCAAATTTAAATTTTTCTTTCCTTTCTTTGAATATACTGATACCAGATTGTACATTATTGCTTTCTGCATGATTCAAGAGATTCTGGTTTTCTCATAATATTTTCAATATCAGGCCTGCAGCGACCAGGAAGTGAAAAAAATATCCAGTGTTACTGATGAGAAGCTGAAGGGCTGATTGTGTCCTCACTCAGGACTGATCGTTTTGTCAGCTTGGTTCAGTGGGGAGGACTCTTGCCCCTTGGATAGAAGGCTGTGAGTTAAAATATTAAATCAGATTTGAGCTCACAATCCAGGCCGACATTCCACTGAAATACTGGGGGAAGCAGTGCATTATTGGAGGTGCTGTTTGTAGGATGAGATGTCAAACCGAAGTCCCGTCTGCCTGTTCAAGTGTATGTTAAAGACCCCTTGGTACTATTGCGAAAATGGTACAGAGTTTCTCCAGGTGTCCAGGCCAACAATCCAGATAAATTTACCATTCACTTCATGGCTAGTTGTGGGACTTGCTGTGCTGTGCTGAAAAGTGCTTTGAGATAATGGCGTTACAAGCACGATATCAAACGCAACAATTCTGAGAATTATTTACTATAACTTTACTTGAGCGTCCAGGGTGGGTGTTCTCACTCAAGTCTGCCTGTACCGTCTACAGCATTCTCAAAGAATGACTCAATTGGCTTTGCCAAGTGATGTTACGTACATCAAAAGTTACGTCTCGCAACTCATAAGCAGCTCCACATTAAAACCACACAAGCACTTTAAATAACCACGACCTGAAAATCTAATGACTTGGTTGTCGCATTAAATTAGTAAAATTTACACAGAACATTGCATTGGGGTGGGAGAGTTACTGAAGTTGTGAAATTATTAAATCATTATTCTGTTCCCTCATAAAGAATGGCAAAAAGAACGCCCATCAGATACTGTGGAGGTGCAGCTCTAAATATCCTTTCATTTATTCCTCCTTATTCTTCATGAATATTGCCTTGTTCACTTTACCAATGCAAATGTTCCAAGTATCAAATCAGTATGCCTCATCCGATCAAACAGGCAAAATGATGATGTGGGGAAAAAAATTTCTATTGCAACGGATCCTATTTCTCATCCACTCTGACTGGCACTTCCCACTTATTGCATCTCTAAGTTTGTTAAACAAGGGTGAATGAACTGCAGCAAAACAGCAGACTTGAACCTTGAGAAAACTTCAAACTCTTGGTAACTTTCCTAAACTAGGGCTTAAATCTTGATTCAAATTCAACTTCCTTCTTTGCTCTCCCTGAATCCGTCACAGTAAAGATAACCACCGCAACCTTTTCCATCCCTTAATACATTTCCTTCTGCCTATTGCAAATCAATGACCTTTTCTTCTTAGTATTTGAGGACATATAACAGTTGAGCATAACAAGTCCGAAGCTTTATTTTTAAGACATGATGTTTCATGGGAGAGGTTCATCATTTGTAAATGTACTCCCCCTAATGCAATTTTCAGAGAAATGGACAAAATCCTCTGGAGAGAGGAAAACATCACTTCATAGAAAAAGGTCAAGGGTATTAAAGGGCCATCATAAAAGACTTTGTAATAAAGTAATGTATTCAATAACTGGTCAACAAGCATCTTCTATACCTGTGTGCGTGTGTATGGGGTGTGTGCGTGGTGTAATTGTATGTGCGTGTACTTGCGTATGTGCCTTTGTTCTGTTCAAATTACACACCAATGGCTGAGCCACTGCCCCCTGTAAACAATCACCAGTGATTTGAACGCAGGAATTTATTAAAATCGGACATTTCAGGAGCAAAAGGGAAAACAAAAGAGAGCAGCACTCAGCATGGGGAATTAGCTCTGCACATTTGTCGAAAGCTACTGGTCTTTACCCGAACGCTCACAGATGTTACAAAACACGTGCTTCAGTGTGTTTATGTGACTCAAACAGATAATAAAGCCAGCAACAAAATGTGCACTGTTTCCAGCTCTCAATGAACTCTGACCCACTTTTTTTTGTTTGAACAGTTGGACCATAAAATAGATAACAGGGGAAGGGAGATGGGGTGGTTGGAACGTGCAAAGTGACTGATTTAAAGGGTGTGCAATGCAGCACAGGCCACATGATGAGAAACACTCTTCAGAACCAACATTGTTGCCACATGACTGCATCTCATGTCAATCTGCCCAACATGGTCAGTGAATCCAGTGAATATCAGCAAAACCAACCCAAAGCTTCAAATGCTATGTTTACAATTATGTCACTGTTTAACATAGAATATCTTCTGCAGCCCCCATTTCCCATCCTTGTGGTCGTGATGGAACTGGGCAGAAGTCAGGGGAAAAAAGGGCAGAGCACAACACACCACCACTGTCTGCACACCACAGGCAGCCCCGCAGTGATGGTAGTAGACCCAACCTCAACCTGTCAACTCTGTAAATCCCCCAACACAAACAAGAACACTACAAATCATCAAAATTCTCAACAGAACATCATGATTTAATACCAACCACTTTAGACTTGCCTCCAAGGTGCATTTAGCTGTGCAACATGAGGCTGTGCAGCAACAGTAAAAAAATAAGCCATCAGGAAGCAAATTGTAGCATCAGCAAAGCTCAATAAACAAAAACTGAATAATCAAATTCAGTTTATGGGGCTGTACCCACTGGGTACAACTCTACTCTGTTATAAACCACAGTAACAGCATATCCTTGGCCTTCAATGGTTTAGCTGCAACAATTATTACTAATTAATATGCAGCTTTGCTATGGGTTATGACAGTCTATTTGTTTAACAACAACAAAATTATATTTAGAGAGCGCCTTTCACATCGGGAGGACGTCCCAATATAATAATATAATGAATGAAATTAATTTTGTTAAGAGGTAGCCTTAAAGTTGAGGTTTTTATTGAAGCCCTCTCATCAGGCCATTACCTTCATTAGCACCGACTCACTGAGCTTCTCCCTGTTGACAATCTTTATTGCGACCTTTTGACATGTTACACAGTGGACTCCGAGCTTCACCAATCCTATTGTAGAAGAAGCACAGAAGAAAGAACCAATTAAAAACCCATTCTAATACCAGCAGCCTTTAAGTCCAACAGCAATACATATTCATAGTTCGGAAATTATTAAAAACTATTATAATAGAAAATATGTTGAAAATCATTCAAGCGGCTAAATGGCTCAGAGTTATTGCATTCAGCAGGGTAAGCAAGGTTCACAGATGTTGCTGCTTTGGTTCAATGTAGATAATAATGATAATAATAATAATTGCATTTGATATAGCGCATTATCACGGCTTCAGGAAGTCTCAAAGCACTTCACAGAGTATATTGTAAAGTGGAGTGACTGCATTTTGTGGGCGAAACGCGGTAGCCAATTTATATAATAATTATAATACAGTAGATCCCAGCAAGAGGATTAAAACATGATTGTGTCTGAATTTTCATTTCTTAGAAGGCTTAAATGGGAAGCTTCCTTCGGTGTGCAGTGTATACAGGCCAGAGATGCACTGCTGAGCTGAATTAATATAGATGAATTTCATTTTACAGCACTTTACACAGGGAAATCACTTCAAAAATTCTATTCATATTGCTCATGAAATAATTGCATTACTTTCTAACAAATTATCTGACAATAGGAACACACACAATAGTATTGTATTGTTCGCTTTTGAATGACAACTTCATTCTTCCGTTTATGCCCTTTTGAGTTGCCCCTTGATTTTTTGTCTTTTCATCAAACAGAAGCACTTGTAGGTTTTCTGTATCTCTCCTCTGCATCTACTTACCAAAGGCCAGATACATACAGTACAAGGAAGAAAGACTCCTTGTTGATTGACATTACGGATGTTGAAAACTCAGCTGATTTACAGTACACAGAAACTGAGTTCTTGGCACAGAAATCTGACTCTGAGTTGACCTACAGTTCACAGTGTAGGCTCTGGCTGTTCTACAGTACACAGAGACCATGCTCTGAGCTGCTTTACACCCCACAGTTATCAGATTCTGCTTTACACCTATAGTACACAGCAAACTGAGCTGATCTACAACACATAGACTCTGAACTGTTTCCCTTGTTGTTATGGAAAACTATTGAAACTCGAAGCCAAGTGATTAGAATTGCTGAGGGTCACATCGCAACTTCCCAGAAGCAAGAACGTCCTCAAAGTGTCATAGACATACAGTCAGATAAAGATCTATCCAAACACTGAAACCAGCCTGCAACTGATGGGGTAATATCTGCATTCATCACCTACAATTAATGTGGAATTAACTTAATTGGATATGCACAAAGCAAAATGCTCCTCACCCCTACAATCTTTTTCATCTTAGAATTTGACTGACATTCTAACCACAGTCTTGTGACCAGAACCAATATTTTATTTTAATTACTCATTGTTTAAGTTTACCAGATGTGCTTTAATTTCTTGGTTACTGGGGTCCTTTAATAACTAATGCTCGACTTCAAACTGAGCAAAATCACCTCCTTAACAAATCCAAATACAAGTGTGTAATTAATTGGTTTCCAGATTTGTTTTCACAGCATTGGGAGGTTCAGAAAAATAAAGAAACTTAATTTCACACCATAAAACCCAGTCAACATACAATATTGAGATCGATCTACAAAAATGCTCTCCCGCTGATCAAATAGAATTCTCTATTTAAGAGAAATAGTGTGTACATAAAACCCAGTAATTACTAGTGTGATTAATAACGGTTATCCATTTATCAGCACTGCATTTTTTNCAGTACACGAATGTACTGTATGATGACTTAGCTATCTTGTGCTCATGGGATTCCAGGTTAGCAGGGTCAGTGAGGCAAGAAGCTGTGGGCATCACATGGGCATCTCAGCTTGGCATTGGCATGTGCTAGGAGAGTTGGGCTGGCGAGAATCTACAATGAGAATTTTGCCTGTGAAAAAAACATTCCGGTTTCAGGCCCGGTTCGAACAGGTTTGATTTCCAGATACCTGGATAAGCCGAGGGGATTACTGTATATGGGAAGCTCTTTTGATGCTTCAAAAGCCCTGGATAGAGAGCCAGCCACTCCTCCTCACTGTACTGAGAGCATATGAGCAGGTGGCTTTGCCCCAATCTGACAGGGAACTGGCTGCTCAACTGGAAGGTGTGAGCTTCCAATCCGAGATCACAGCCAGGTCAGTCTTCACCAGAGCACTCACGTCTGTCTATCCAGTCTTATCCTGTGAGAGACCATTTGTTTTCAATTTTGATTGTGGCAATTGCGGAAAAGTATTAAATTTGGTTTTAATTTGGTAACAAGTTCTGATGTTGCGATCTGGCATCAAATCACCCAATGGCTCCAACTCACTTCCCCTCCTTTACTGATATTAATGACCATAGTTTCCATCAATTGTAGAATGGTTACATCAGCTGGATGCCAAATAAAAGCCCTGGAGAAGAGCAGTAAAAATTGTGGGGTCCCGTAGCATATTCGATAGAGCGCTCACCTTTCAAGCGAGAGGACCCGGGGTCAATTCCCGGGAAAGGCAAAACCTTGAGCAACTTTCCTTACTCCACACACTTCTGTTTACTTAGCAATACGTAGGAACCCAGTTGTTAGTCAATTGGCGGATCGCTTTCCAGGGGTAATAAAACCTCAATCCATGACTGTTTGTGGCACGTTGTTGTGCGCGATTGGCTACCATATTTCGCCTACAAAATACACAGTCAATCCATTTTACAGTACATTTTGTGAAGTGCTTTGAGACATCTTATCGACATGATAATAATAATCCTTGCATTTGATATAGCGCTTTTCACGTCTTCTAGACATCCCAAAGCGCTTCACAGAATATACTGTAAAGTGAATTGACTGTATATTTGTGGGCGAACGCGGCAGCCAATTGCGCACAGCAGTGTCCCACAAACAGTCGTGGATTGAAAATGACCAATTATTATTGTTTTGTTTTTTTGGAGGGATTATTATTAGACGTGTGGAGTAAGGAAACTTGCCCAAGGTTTCGCCCTGACCTGCCTGGAATTGAACTCGGGTCTCTCACTTGCAAAGCGCGTGCTCTAACCACTGAGCTACAGGACTCTACCTGTAAGGCGCAAGATCAAATGCAAGATTTATTATTATATCCCCAGTGGGTGGCATGTAAAGGGGTGGAATTCCACTGGTTAGTAATGTTTAGGAGCTTGTGCTTTCCCACTATAAGCACATGACAAGGTATATAATTTTACCGATTGCTAAATTTCAGCCTCCAGTGGCAAAGATTAGCAGATTTAACACAAATACGTGCAATCAAAAAGCCCCTGTCCCATGTGGATGGCGTTTCTGCTTAAACAATAAATGGCAAAAGTTACAACACACCTTGGAGTGTAAAGATAGAGCAGTCCACCTGTTGTGTTTGCCTGAACTAAATCAAATTAGCTGAAAATAGACCTACCGAAACATATTGCTGAACAGCCCCAACTCTTGAATTCAAACAAAAAACTAGGAGCGTGGGGGCGAAGATTTGAATGTTCACATTACTGATAATGAACCTACAGTTCTGTGTGTTACAAGCCAAATTAATTAAAACACAGGGTAAAAAAAAGAATCAATCATTCCACAGTTAGGTGTGAAAATAATATTCAGGCTGTAAACTAATTGAATTCAGGAACGTAAAGGTCGATTTTAAACTGCAATTTAAATCGTTCATAAAATCGCAAATCACAGAATAGCAGCCTGAACAATATTCCTATGATGCCTCACAAAGCAAATTGTTTTAATCAGCAGCGAAGCCCAAATCACAGTGACTCATCATTTACTCTGCGTGCTGAAAAGGAAACATTTAGAGTTGACATTGTTATCTGCTGCCTGTGTAAACCAAACCTGTTCTAATAGCTTGGGTTTTAGAAAGCATTAGCTGCAGCAATCGTTTCTCAGTGGAAAGGAAAAGCTTTGCTCAACACCATCTGCTCCTCCTGTGGCCACTGGTCCCATGGAGCCTCTTTCAGTTAAACCAGCTGGCAGCCTCTTGTCAGTAGTTAATGAGAGGCACATGTGCACCACAGAGACATGGACAGGAGCAGCTCCAGACCCCACCCACAAAGTGTTGGGCAGCACCATCACTGACAGCGGAGAGGTCACGAGGAGGCAACAGACGTAGATGGCACAGCCAAGTTGGTTCCGAATGGCCTGTTTCCGAGCCGACTCAGTCTATGTCGCTCTATGTAGCTACCAACGGGCAAGATAACCTCAGCGTGCAACAATTGCAAATTAATGGCACACCATGGGGCAATGCAGCTCCCCATCGAGGGTGTTGGACTCAAAATCCAAGGTGTCTCAACGCCTAAACCAGTGGTGATGCATTTGTAAATGAAGCAGTTTTTCACATACAACAAAAAAAATTATATTAGTATTTGCATTTTATATAGCGTCTTATCATGTCATCATTGAGACATCACAAAGCACTTCACAGAATATACTGTCAAGTGAACTGACTGTATATTTTGTGGGCGAAACGCGGCAGCCAATTGCGCACAGCAGTCGTGGAGTGAATTACCAAATTATTATTATTATTTTTTATTTTAAAAGGGAATATTACCCCACGGAAAGCGATTCGCCAATCGACTAACAACTGGGTTCCTACTTACTGCTAGGTAAACAGAGGAGTGCGGAGTAAGGAAACTTGCCTGAGGTATCACCCTGCCCGGGAATCAAACCCAGGTTGTCTCGCTTGCTTGTCCTCTCTCTAACCAATACACTACAGGACTCCACATCCAGTGGAAGTGCATTGTCGAAGCGCAACAATGGGGGTTGGCATTGGTGGGAGGGAAGGGAAATCAGCCTGAGGCCCCAACCTAATTACTACCCACTGACTCCTGCTGGGAAACATAAATGTGGATATTGAGGGGGAGAAACATGATCAGGATCATGCTGACTTGACAGTTGTCTATCTGGTTGTCAAACCTATCTAAAATCGCGCAGACTCTTCTTCCATCTTCACTTCAAACTGCTTATGGCTAGGATTATTTAAAACCGAAATGTGTTCACTGCAACCTGCGCTGGCAGGTTAGAGTCAGTCACATAATGAATGGGTTGCATTACCTCAGCTGTTAACAACTTCTGGCTCTTGTAACAGTAAGTAGAGGTCAGAGTGGTAAATACAGTTGGAATTGTGACAAGCATTTCTGTTTGGGTGTCTTGATACAGGTGGAAACCCATCTCCATGCTTAAGAGTGTCCTAACCAGATACAGTTCCACATACATATGGCACCTTCACATTGGAATTTTCCTGTCTGAAACAAAATGTGACAAACACAGAGTTTCTTGTATGTATGCACCCCCACCAAAGCCATTTGAACATCCAGCACACTGAATGCAGGACTCAATTTGCATACAAGAAAAGTTAGCTGTTTAAAAAGATAAAAGGCAGACCTTTGCTTGAGACCATCACTGCTGACGCGAAAAAAAATATCAGTAACCCTGACCAGATCTCAACAACCCCATTTCACTTTTTCTAGCTAGAAGTATAAGCTCCAGCAGTAAAGAGAGTGGAAGAAAGGTTCATTGTTACAAGGATATAAAATCAGGTTGTGCACTTACCACAAAAGGAATTCATCAGAGCATATATAAGCAGAGTTGAAGCTGAGATCAGAGTGGTCTTAACACATGTGGATGCCAGTCGCTCTTACTACTTTGCATGGATTTACGCACAGAACATTACAAAGTGCCTTGTTTGCATTTGATGTGAGTGTTCTCACGCTCCAGTCTGGAGCAATGCAGAGTCAATCAACCTTACACTATATTTTGTGAAGCACTTTGAGACATCCCAACGATGTGATAAGGCGCTCTATCAAAAGCAACGATTATTATAAGGAAGGAACCTCAATGCCAAATTACTTTTAGGGTTCAAACTGAGAGGCAACTGTGTCTTGATTCTCTGCAGCTTCCTCCTTGGCGTGTGATTACTGTAATCATATAGTAACTTTCTATAAAGCCACAAAATCTGCAGTCAGTCGATGCCAACACCAGATGTATTCAAGCCTCCACAGCTGCTACTTGGCACACTGTTTTAGTAATCATAAAGTATCAGGCAACAATGCAAAGAAATCTATTTCTTGGCCACTTTGTAATCAAGATCTGCATGCCATCCAAACCTATTACTTGGGGCTCTAAATTTAAACCCTCGATTAAAACAACTGCTGATTGAGAAGAACATTTATTTCAGAAAAGCACTTTTTAAAAAAAAACTCACAGTTAGATAAAGGAATACAGCACAATTGCTCACTAAGGTCATTGATACTATAGCACTGCGGGGTAGTGCAGTGTGTGGTACAACAACCATGTTAGACTTCTATCATGCACCAAGTGAGTAAACTTCAGCTTGGGCAGTGTAGAACTGCTACAGTCAGTAAAAGGATCGAACTCGGCAAAAATAATAATCCTTGCGTTTGATATAGCGCCTTATCACGTCATTGAGACGTCTCAAAACGATTCACAGAATATAGTGTAAATTGAATTGACTGTATATTTTGTGGGCGTAAATGGGAAGCATAAATAAAAGGGGAAAGCTTCCCAACATGTGAAAAAAACTAAATTCAGTTCTATAGTTCGACTGTGTTCTCATTAAAGTATAATGAAATGTGGAAGCCATCTAAAAAAGAGCCTTGGGTGATCATCAGAGTCAATGACCGCTCTTTTGGATAAAATAACATTGCCTCACGAGCTTTGAATAGCCACGAGCACAAAGGTTACACTGCTCGCTTGCCTCAATCTTTAAGTTATCACAGAATGGTTAGGTAGGTGGCAGTGAGCATGCAACTACAAATCTGCTTCCAACTGTTACCAATTTCTCACAACCTATTTGTTTCACACTATTCCATGTCAAAAGAAATTCAATATTCTTCCATTTTTTTTTCACTCCAGTCCTTCAACTTTGGTAGGATTTTCTTGACAACAGAATTATTACTCCTTCAGTACCTTTGATGAATCGAAGGCCTTTAGCACACTACTTCACCATGCCTTATTAATCAAGTTTGAAAAACACAAACTTAGTTTTCTTCATTCCTTTGCACAAAAAGCTTATATTTTCTTACCTAACAAACCATCTATTGATACTGCTGCTCATCCAAAGTGTGTATTACTGTAGGTAGCTTATCTATTCTACGGAACATGAAGGTATTCTGTGTAAGATCAAACTCTGGTTCATGTATCAGGCATTCATTAACTGTCTGGTGTCCTGGCCAACAATCCTCCAAACGAAGTGAATTACTTCATGACTGTTTGTGGGACTGACCTTGCTGTGTACAAATTGGCTGCCATGTTTGCCAGCAAATGCAGTTACTGCACTTGACAAAACTTTCCTTGTGAATGGCTTTGAGACGTTACTGGCACCATATCAAATGCAAGCATTATTATTATAACTCTGGTGCTCTTTTATTTCCGATCTACCTAGCAGCTTCTTTTCGAACCTATGGATTGTTAATTCTGCATCACGTGAATCTGGTCATGTCTCTTCCAGGCAAACGTGGTCTAATATATTAAAAAAACCTTTTGACCTCCAAAAACACTCAGCAGTTTCTCAAAAGTTCTATTTCCATCTAATCGTAACTGATGCACTCAGCAAATATTATTATCCTGATGGCAATCTTTCACAAGCCAATTCATAATTTCTATCATCCCAGCTTTGCAGATTGATGTTAATTAGATTCACAGCGAGCTTGATGCCAATGTCTTCTAAAAACTTTGGAAATATGCTAATTACTAACAAACCCAACCTGCATCTTGATTTGAGCTTTTACATTAATGACCACTTTGGGATCATCTATTTCAAGGTACTGAGAGAACAGATCCATTTATAATTCAATACTCATTTCATTGCAGTAATGAAACCTATAAGAAAACTCATTGAAGTTTAAATGTAAGTTATTCAAATAAGTTCTTTGAGTCCTATTTTTCAACTACCTGTATTCTTGGGAGTATCACAATCCTCCAAGCAATTGTGCTAATGCAGAGGATTTTGGAGTTCCGATTTTCTGAGCCTGTTTCATGGATGCCCATGAAAAGGTAATAGCACGAAAACATGCTGCCCTATTCATATTATTTCTTTTTTATGGTTATCCAAATCACTGGGTGCAGTTCCATGGGTACGAACTGGCCTACAATAGCTTGTTCATGAGTCCAATTTTCATACGAGAGCCCAGACAGTGACTCAAAGCGAGGTAGTCAACTGGGAGACTCATCACAGCCTAAACACATCTAAGCTGCTAACCCTATTATATGTTCACATTGTCAAAGGTCACTGCATTAGCAGGAAGAAAATAATCACCCTGATTGTTTCCCTACTCGTCTTTGTGCTCTCACCCACCTGTACACATGGAGAGAGAAAAAAAAAGCTCTCGGGAAACGTACTGGGAAAATTGCAGAGTGGACAGATTGATCTGGCAGCAATTTCTGTCTGCCTCTCTCCACCAGAAGTAAAACTACTGCGAGCTAAAAATTAGTTCACAAATGTGCTTGCGGGGTCCACTTTAAAAACTGAGATTCCATTCTCCCATATAAATCTGCTTTAGTTTTACATGTCTTGAGGATAGGCTGGGTTTCAGAGAGAAACGTTAGCTCAAGAGTTTGTGAAGAAGAAAGTCAGTGAGATGTTAAAGATAATCTACTGATTTATGCGCAACTCAAGAGTTCCACTTTCCTCCCCCAAGTTGGTCAAAACTACAATAACTCCGCTCTTTTCCCTTCCTAACTGCATGCTTAACATTACCAAAGTTTCTTTCCTCTGTCTGTTGTTTAGTGTCAGAAGTCCTCAATCAATGCACGATTCAGATCCAGGCTCTGTCACTTACATCAACCATAATGTAATCTGTTCCATATACTCCTTTCTTCCTCTCTTTCGAAATGTACTGATTTACCAATGCTGGATACACCACTGTGAGAACTCTTTTCTATTTATTAGCAATTGTAATCATATCCATTTAATTATATATAAATTTTGCATTTCCTGCAACCCAGTTAATGTAATTTATTGCTGTCTATTGAATTGTAATCTGTATTCCTAAACAGCCGTTCCATCTAGGTTTTCCTGAAGGGTTGCCTTTAATCTGCTGCTTGTTCATGGCTGGATTCTTGCTGCATAGAATTCTTCCCCCAGTTGATGTGCTCTGAGCTGAAAGTGAATACATAAAAAAAAGCACAACAAACACAAGCTGGTACCTCCTATAATAGACAACAGTGGTTATCACAGCAAGGAATCAGATAAAAGAGGCATTGAGAGTGATCATAGCAGGAGCTTTGAACTGAGGCCTTGGGATTCATTAAGTTGGATTAGAAACCCACATAGGGAATCTATAAACCACCCTGCAACTACTTTCCAACATAACTTTATCGCCAGCTTGATTAAGGCGGAAGCTATTACCAAGACCGCCGGCTGTAATCATTTATTTTAAATATGGTTAATTAGCATATATGTGACCATTTTTCTTTCACAGAGGTCCAGTTGGGCTTCTCTGGTAGTATCTTGGGAAAAGGGCTGAATCCTGTTGCCCTGACATATTCAAGTCTCCGGCAAGCTAGTAGAGGATTGCCCAACTTACATTGTTATTCAAGCCTTGTATAGGGTGACCAAAAAGTCGTAATAACAACCCCATTATCTCAAAAAAATTTCTTTAAGACTTATTAGACATTGTAATGGTATCACGACTTTTTGGTCACTCTGTAGAATGGAGAATCTGGGAAAATTAATCTGGTAGTTTCCCCTCAAGTGAGCTCATCTGGAATAGGACATGGCAGCTAGACAAAACACTGCATCTCGTCGTTCCGGAATGGATTTATTCTTATTGAGCACCGAGTTCATCATACTTTAAAGGTGTCCGGGTCAGTCCTGAAACTGGACTCCACCTCAGCACACAGAAGCTCTGTAAATAGATGAATCAGCAATGTCAACAGAACTTATGTTTTGTCTTTTGAACAAGTGAATTTTGTGTTCACTAGATAAAGATTACTGGATATTGCCATTTACAGATGACAATTCAACTGGAATAATGGAATCTTTCATTCACCATTTTTTTTAAATAGGAAACTTTTCATGTGATGTACCATTACAAAGTTGCAAGAAAAAGATGACTATTTTTAGTAATCAGTGTCTGTTAACTTCTTGAGGTTCACTTTATTTTTAACCTGACTCCAAATGTGAAGTCTGAGGTGCCACAAGACATTGAGTTTGGAGACTTACAATGGAAGATTAATTTTACTGATGCAACTACTGCATTGATTATGAAAAGAACAAAGGCATCAAATGGAATTTAAAATTATTCCCACTTCCTGCAAGAATTTTCTCTTGAAAATAATTGTTGCTCAAAGCATACATATAAGAAAGGCTTCCTGTAAAATAAATCACAAGAGACTTGTTTTCTTCGTCATCACGTAGTGATCAACTGGCCATGATTCCTAAAGAACTCAATAGCATAAAAGTCCGTTCATACCTGTGCTAAATTGCTTTCATCAAAGAACTTTTGACTGAACCTAACACCTTACGCTCTGGCCTTGGGTGGACCTTGTGTCACAGTGATAACAAATCTGACTCAAGAATCAGAAGATTAGATGTTCAAATCACGTCGAGGCCAAGATATTTATTCACGTCACAAACTGCAGGAGACCAAATCAGCATCCTCAATTTGTCAGTTTCATGTTTCTGCAAACCAGTGCAGTATTGCCCACGGCTGCTGTATTGCGTAACAAAAAAGCACTTTAGATCACAGCATAGCGGAAACTAAAACGCAGATGCCACCTAGAATCCCTCTTCATGGTTAAAGCATCCATTATTCGGTTATTGAACTGGATGTTTTCTTAAACGCAGAGATTTTCCACTGTCGTATATGGCAGTATTAAGAAACCTCACATTTCCCAGCAGGTGCAATAAACAGAAAATAATGGGCCTAATGGACCACAGCAGTAAACCTATGCATCATTCAATCACGAATCTGTCTCAATTTCACACTCCCACTGAAAGATCATCAGAACATTCAAATACAAACTTCTCATAGCCTCAGCAATGAGTCATTTCCATTATACACATTTATTCACAAAACTGACTGAACATATTTAAATATTTCCTCACATCTGAATCAAGGTTCCCAATATAAACAGCTGAATCTCAATCAACAAGGTCGTTCCCTGAAGTTAAACATTGGAAAAAGAACTGTAACCTGCTTAAAACTGGTTCCAATAATAGTATGAGGTGTATTGTCATCTGTATGAAAAATGCACGCCCTTTCTGGGTTTTGGTTATGACTCGAGCCCAGACTGGAAGGTGAATGTCCTTTGCCTGCAGGTGAAATGGGTTTGTGTAGTTTCAACCCAGTGTGGACTCACAGCACAAAATCACTTCAAATACTAAAGAGGATTTGGTGTGGGAAATGGAAAAGGTTATTCTAGTAATATAGGGCATAGCTGTTTGCCGTTGGGGCTTTGCTCTGCACCTAACAGTGACACGTATTTCCCAGTTCTAACATTCTTCACCTTGATGAACATAAAAATCCACTCGAGGGGGTGACAGGAGAAGTGCTATCTTCCAGCTCAATGTATTCCTAGATTCCCATTAGTATGTTGGACACAACTAACTGAAACAATGCAACTGCATATAATAATAATAATCCTTCCATTTGATATAGCACCTGATCACACCTTCGAGATATCTCAAAGCACTTCACAGAATATAGTGTTAAGTGAATTGACTGTATATTGTGTGGGTGAAACACAGCAGCCAATTGTGCACAGCAGTGTCCCACAAACAGTCATAATACTTTACAGAAATAATGTTCAGCTACTTGTGATGCGAGCTATCAAGGGATCTTGGACTGACGCACACTATAAAAGTAAACATTCAACGAAGGGAGGAACGACTGATAGGAAAAAGTAAATTGCATGGGACACATTAAGTGTCTGTTTTTTGTGGAGAAGCTGATATTTGGAGTATCAGTGCACTGCTTATTTGGAGCATGACTGAAGCTGTCGACTTCCTGCCAGTTTTGCTCGTAGATGCACGCTTTACAAAAGCCCTTTGGGTTCTTCGAAGCACACCGCATCCACAGGAGAGGTCAAATTCTCTGACCTCATCAACCGACTGCCAGGAGCTATGATAGACATTCCCAGAACTGGAAGGATGTAATCCCCCTGCTAGGAAGTACACCAAGTAAATTTAACAGACTTCAATCACCCCTTTAGAGGAGCAAAGTGCAACTTAACTGCACCATTTAAACACACCTGATGTTCTGAAAGAGCAAGTGATTTTGTTTTTGTTTTACACACCATACATCAAGTAGCATACAAATGTCCCTTCGTGTTAAGGAGCCAGAAACAAACTGAATATAGCAGCCTTAGTGTGTAAATCTACAAGGTAAGGTGATAGGCTTATTAATCAAAGAATTTTAAAATGTATATTTACAAGGAAATCGAAGGACTACCTGTGTTGTGCAGCAAACACCACCTTGAGTCAAAACAGTAAATCCTGCATTTCGCCTACAAAATATAGAGTCAATTCGCTTTACAGTATATTCTGCGAAGTACTTTGAGATGTCTCGAAGACATAACAAGATGCTGTATCAAATGCAAGATTATTATTATTATTGATTTAGGAAATTACAAGATTGGGATCCTTTTACAAGTGTGAGCTTCAAGTGTGTTTAACCCTTTGCCTGCAATGGAATATTTCATTTATTCTAAAGTTAAAAACATGCACGCTACTGCATAAGTACATCTTTGTGACAATTACTTTCATCTGCTGTGCGCAATTGGCTGCCGCGTTTCGCCCACAAATATACAGTCAATTCACTTTGCAGCATATTCTGTGAATCGCTTTGAGACGTCAAGAAGACGTGAAAAGCGCTATATCAAATGCAAGGATTATTATATTATTATCCGAATCCACAATATCAGTTGTCTAAATTGTAGGGTGCACTCATAATTTGTTTAACCCAAACAAGCATCCATTATTCATGTTATTATTTAGATAACATTCACAGTGTCAAAGTAGCAATATCACCATTGTTTAGATCTATTTCGAGCATCATGTTGCATCAAAGAAAAAAACATTTTTACGATTTTCTCCCCTCCTCTCCTGCAGGTAGTGACTCACCCTGGTGTTAGGCTCTACAGATGTCAATGACACCCTGGTGCCAGGTGACCGACTTGCCCACCCCACCTTCTGCCCCCACCCTCTGGAACTCCATCCCACAGTCCCTCCGTCTTGGCTTCTCCCTTGCCTTCTTCAAGACCCGTCTCAAGACCCTCCTCTTCGACCGGGCCTTCAGTCACCCTCCTACCCCTACCCCCCTGCCCTCCACCCCTCCTGATCCCAGCACCAGCTCGGGTGTGGATCCCTGAGTGTCCAGGGTGCTATACAAATGTAATTTGTTGTGTTGTTCTCCACTCTGGACAGTGCTAGAAGACAGTTCAATTGTTGCAACCATTATAGCCAGGCCCAATATTGTCTTCATACAATCTTTTTGTGCCCGTTTTCCAGCTGGGTCATTGGGAAGTGAAAAGGAGTTGAGCTCCAGTTGAGTCCTCCCTTTTTTTACTCAGCTAAGGTCAATGATAGGCACCCACCCAAGATGAGATCAGTATACTCAACACAAGGATTCAACCTGGGCTCCTCATTGATCTATATGATTCTGTACAGCACCAGACAGTGCATTTGAGAAATGACCTTATTAAAACAGGCCGTAAATAACTAAAACAGACAAGGATGCCATCCGTCTATCCCTCGGCACAATAATTCCATAGTGTACTGCGTGGTGCACATAAGTTTTTTTTGTCACAACTCCATTTCACTTAGGCAGATGATTCACTTAACCCATTATTGTCAAACAGTTGCAAGTCTATAAATTACAACACAATCCCTAATGTCAAACGGCTTAGCCTGCGGAGTGCCAACAGGGATCAGGTTCGTTTCAGGTTCCATGGAGGATTGGTCTCAAATCAATACTCACAAGCATGGAAAACACAGTAAAACCCTTGTTCTGCTCACCACCATATCAGGGAACAACAGCAGTGATAACCATTACAATTGGGTCAATTCTTCTTTCAACAGCTAGTGTCCATCCACATGCATAAACCCACATCAATCCCTCTAAAAGCCGGGATTGATAAAATACAGTAGCCATCTGGATTACATCAGCAGTAAGAATTAGACCAGACAAAGTCAATCTCTGTTATTTCAGACAAATTTAAACTGCAAATCCATACAGTTCATCAATGGGAAGCTTTTCTTAACAATTGGGCTAGGAACCTTATCACCTCAAATTTCACTTCCTTGCTCATGTTTCGGCAACATTACTGTACAAATTCTATAGTATTTGTAGAATACTGACCCACCATCACTGTGCATGCACTTTACATAAACCCAACACGATAAACAAGAAGGGTCAATTGATGTCTCCCCGGCGCAACCAGTAGTTTTTTTTTCCCCTTGGCTAACGTGTTCTCTCAAAATGTTTTGGGAATCCTCCTTTGCACCACTTTCACCACCTTGATATAAGGGTAGTTTGGGGTTTTTCTTCATTAAACTCTTACCTTAATAATCTTAACAACTAACTTCCTCTCATTCATCATGACCAACATTACATTTGTAAAGTGCCACCCTTCGGTCATCCTTCTGCCCTCTCTGCCCTCCACCCTCCCTGATTCCAACTCCGCCTTTGCCCCACCCGCTCGGGTCCTAATTCCTGACTGTTCAGCGCTTTGGGATGTCCTCCCGACATGAAAGGCACTTTACAAATGTAGTTTTGTATTGCATTGCATTGTAACATCAAGTCTTATCTTATTGTATGTCAGATCCTGCACTCTCTGAATTCAATAAAGACCTCAGGTCAAGATAATTGCCTTCAAATACACAGTTATTCCACTTCATTCCCGTTCAGCACTTTGAGAATCCTTCTGACATGATAATAATAATAATCCTTGCATTTGATATACAGCCTTATCACGTCTTAGAGACGTCTCAAAGTGCTTCATAGAATATACTGTAAAGTGAATTGATTGTATATTGCGTGGACGAAACGCGGCTGCCAATTGCACACAGCAGTGTCCCGCAAACAGTTGTTGATTGAGTGATCAAATTTATTCTTTATTTTTTTTAAAAGATTATTACCCCCAAAAAAGCAACCCGCCAATCAATTAAAAAACGGTTCCTACTTACCACAGAGGCATGTGGAATAAGGAAACTTGCCTATAGTTTTGCCCTGCTCGGGAATCAGACCCTGGTCCTCTCACTTGCGAGATGAGGGCTCTAACAAATATTCTACGGGATTCCACAAAAGGCACTATACCAAATGCAAGAATTATTATTACATATAATATAATGCTAGTGCTTAAGAAATGTACCTCAGATCTGGTCCCCAATGTCAACCCTCAACCGTCCAACGTGAAGAGGCATTATATTAATGTAAATTTATTGTTGTTGTCTTTTACAATCTACTTACTATTTAGCCTCTCGTTCTAGACAATCTCTTTTTCTCATTGGATACTTGCTCATGTCCATCCTATAACCTACAAAAGCTGATTCTCTTACCCTTGAAAAGAACCGCTCCATTGTTGTTACTTCTGTACAGTCTAAAAGAACCCATTCACCTTCCAAATTTTTCATTACCTTGGCAGTGCTGGCCTACATTTCACAACCCTTAAGATTATTTTCAGGATAGTCACTTCACCGGTGAGTGTCTTGCCTTAGATAACATACAAATCTTTTTTGTAATCTGTAAAATCTGTAAATCTTCTTTTGGTGCAAAACTGAACAATTGAAATTATCCAAACACATTTATTTTTAGGGCTTTTGGAGCAAAAGGAGAAAAAAAAACTCTATCCTATTGGCTGGGGTTGAATTTGAACTAGGTTCCGGATGTCAAAGGGCAGTGTTCTAATTCACTACCTCACCGACCCTTGGGGTCATTACTTATTTGATTTACGAGCACCACACCACATGTTGACATTCCACCTTGGTTTAATTTGGAAGCCAATTCCTTTAAAGAGCTGCAGAAAACTGGCTTCTAAATTAAAACTGAGTTGAAGAAATTTGCTGAATTCAGGCTACAATTTGGCAGGATTTGGGGCTTTAATGTTTGTTTCTTTGTAGTTTTTATTGATCAGTGTACAGTGTTAGAATATCTCCATTCACTTGACCATTTTCGTAAGTTCTGAATGATAAAATGCACCTTATGATATTAATTTCAGTTCTGCAAAACCACAAATACTGTACTTCATTTATTATTTGGGGGTTTTGAGTAGAAATGCAAAGAGCCAGTGCATGATCATTCAGAATGTTAATTGTTCATGCCTTCACATAGCAGTTCCTAAAAGGAAGCCAGACTGAAATATAAAGCAACTTCTGTTCGCAAAAGACTGCTAAAATGAGTTTTTCCAGTGATGTGCTCCGATGACCTTAGTCAACATGACCAAAACCAGACTGGAAAAAACATTAGATAATAAAATGCCAGATGACTGAGCTAGATATGGAACTGAAAATCTTTTGTCAATAATGCACATGTACTCTGCACCAAATATCCAATTTAAAAAGTTTTCATTTAACAACGGAAGATGTCTCTCTGAGGGCAACCCTAATTTCAAAGAGAAAAACATTTCGAGTTAATTGCATAATCTGGGGTCCGAAGTCTTCAGGTAAATTTTAAACCAACCTGGGATAAATTACATTTTAAAAACTGATAATAAAGCTCCAGAAACATAGTTCCACCTGAAAAGAGTTTAACCCTTAATGTCCATCCTCTCCTGCCATTTACAGTACATACACAGCACAAACACGATGATACGAAAGACAACCAGTTTCTAATCTTTATCCACTCTTTATCCATTATTTCTCTCCAACTAGTTAGCGTCTGCAGAGTAGCACAGGTTATTAGCGATTTCCCTTCCTTCTCTCTGGGCTTCTGCTTGTTACATTCATGGACAGTCCAGCTGAGGTGCAGAATTCACCAAGAGAATAATGAAGAAAAATCTGATCATACCACAACACGACTGCAAATCAGGACACCAACTCACCTCGCTGGCCATCTTGTTACATTTTGGAGGAGAAATACTACATTTTCACAGCGAGTTAAATGCTACTTTGTTGTATTGTAACATTCACATATTTACTTTTAAGCATCTCAGGTGGGGATTTGACTGGAAAAGTTAATCACAGCGAAATGGTCCTATCAAAAGCGTCTAATTGCTATTAACTGACGTTGATCAATAAAAGAGACATAATTGAAAATGTAAACACTGTTTGTAAATTATTTGTCGAGCGTTTTACTTCTAGGATTTGGACTGAGGAATCAGCATGCTTTGGCAGGTGGAGTTTCACTCTTGCAGTGAGGATCTCCGAGTAATGAAACTCAAGAGCTTACCTACCAGCACCTGAAACCGTGAAGTGCATCCCAGCCTTGTGAGTCCTCCTAATCCAGCCCAAATCTTAGCCTCAGATATTCGTGTTGAACTTCCTTACTGGAGTTTTGATTCAGTGATGGGCTATCCACTCCTTCATGGAGAGACATTCATCAGATTTTATCAAAGGGGTTGCAATTGGACCTGAAAATCATCCGTGAAAGGTTTTATAACACGATTGTGCATATTACATACAACAATATTTCAACTTGACATCCAGAGGTAAGCGAAGGAATTAGTGAATTAGACGGTATCTACTGGGTGGAAATCTTTCCACAAAATAACATGGCATAGTAATCCTACTCATTCCACAGTTGTGAATGAGTATGGCCACTACCAAGCCATCCTCAAGTACATGATGGTGGTTCCATAACTAAATAACCTTGTGATTAAACATCACTCACCAACGTCATAAACCAATCGCAGTTTTGTAGAGCAGAACTGAATCATTCAATTGTCCCGTCGACAAGGCTTCCGTCAGTGCACTTCCTACTGGCATGCCCTTGGTAGAACAAGGCCATGCTTTTAGCTAATGAATGTAAATGATAAATATCCCCAAACTATCCCTCTTTGTGCACTGAAGAATTCAGAGAAGTATTCATCAGCGGAAATTTGATAGAAATAGTTATAGCATATTTGTAAACATTCAGAGCAACTAATGTATAACACCTTACTACTTTATTGCATTCAATAAACATGAGTTACACCCTCAGAAAAGTGGAAGGATTGGCTCAAATCTGGAGTTACATCAGACTTCAGTCACTTTCCATTGAGGGTGTGGGAGATTTGTTTTAAAGACCGAGTGATACTTTGTGAAGACCGAAACTTGGACCAGAATCAATTTTTCATTTTGCTATTGAAGTGCAAACACTGCTCGCAGTTCCAATTCCAGCTTCTGATTTAAAAGCCCGGTTTGCTCATTCTTAATGACAGCAAAAAAAATGACAGGACCTCTTTTCCTAGATCGTCAGGCTTTGAGAGAGAGTAGTTGCTGTGCTGGGCAACACTGCAGGCAGGAGCTGCCCGATCTGAGGTCTGTATCAAAGTGGCAGAGTGGCCCCCAGGAGGTGTCTCTGCAGCAACGCGATTTATATCTGTCACAGCTCAAACCTTTACACAATAACTTATGCTTTTTGGGGGAGGAATTAACCTCAACGCGTAGTTAATAAATTTGTTGTGACAGACCTCACCATCACAGCACTCACTGCCTGTGTATCAATCTACTGAAAGGACAATTTACCAAGCAATGTACAGGGTGTTCACAAACTCCTGTTACCCTCTCCCACCCCACCCCCTTTTTTTCCCTCTTACAATGAATTTTTTGATTTCTGTTGCAGATGAGACGGGTGAAACAAGGTCTGATGCCTCTTCCTCGTCACTCCATCCATGTTACGGAGGATGTTGCACCAAACATGGCAACAGATCGTTATCTGCCATGATAATGATGGTGCTCACGCCGATTGTCTGGAAGTCTAAATCCAGTTAGACACTTGTATTGAATACAATTAAGTACAGAACTTCTAAATACAATTATATCATCCTTCCACATGTTTCAGTTGTTGGTCAGTGCAATGTAGAAAAAGAACATGAGGGTAACAAGACTTTGTGAAAATCCTGTAGGCCTCTTTCTTCTAGAACAATACAATACAAAATTACATTTGTATAGCACCTTTCATGTCGGGAGGACAATTCCCTTCATGCCACCCTGCGCTTCTTTGACACTATTTAATTTAATTCATGCAACAGACTATGAATTGTTTTTTAAACAATTATATCAATGAGTAACGTTTGGTATACCTAAACCCTCTTGTGCTGTAGATTACATATTACTAAATCAAGGAACAGTCTGTAAAGTTGCTTTGAAAGAAATCATTCAAGCAATTATCGGTTATAGTTCGAGAATAAAGAATTTCTCTTCAATTTCTCCACAACCATGGTGTCGGGAAGTGTGTGTCCACGCAAACTTTCTAAAACAAGAGACTATATAAAAAAAATCCTCTTGAAGGCATGCTTCATCTTTCGTTTGATGTTTTGTTGAAAGATGTATTGTGTGGAAGCCGATAGCAGTACCTCACTCTGAAGCATTTCGCATTTATCTTGCTGAACCTAGAGGCACAGCTCAACCACGACTGTTGGCTTCTGTACGTAGACCTTAAGAACAGTATCAAATATCTACAATTCACTGATCACAGCCTTGTTGGAAAGATCAAGGAACTGCGCACTTTGCGGTCACATTTCCACACATTCCCAGAACAAGGTATACAAAAAAAAAGTTTTAAAGGATGGTAATTATCCTTCAATGCTAACTAATCTTTCAGTGGGTCTTATGCCATATAATAGCGTACCTTATTAAGAATAGATTAATGTAATGTAATTTTTCCAACTCGTCTTAACTTCAATAGCTACTGCATTGGCCTAGATTACTGGGACATTTTGATACAGTCACTTAAGAGGATTAGTTTAGAATAATTGTTCTGTATAGCAGGAATATGTAAAAATGAAAGATAGCATCAGGGCTATTGCTATGCTGCTCCTTACATTCCCTCTACTTCACTATGGAAACAGCCTCTCAAGAAGGAAGGTGTAACAATGCCCTGAAAGTAGGTGAGTAACTATCTTGGATTCCATCTATCTCACTGAGCAAACACCTCAATCTCAACCAGGCATGGGCAAGTCACTTCAGTTATCAGCAGCTTTGCCTTGAGGTTCTTGGTCATGTAGGTACTTGAACGATATAACACATATTCAACTGTTGTTGTGGGTAAACTCTGCCTGTGTGCAAGAAACTAGAAAATATTAAAGGCAGGACGTTTGAGATTGACCTTGCAGCGATTTCAATACCTTATGTGAAAGAAAAGGCCTTGACATTTCAGAATGAGATTTAATTAGAAATTAGATAATTAAAGGCTAAACAAAATCTGGCCTTCTTGTTGACATAGCATGTTACTGAGTTGCATCTTTACAAACGTAGCTGGAAAGCGCTGCTGATAATGCCTCTTTAAAACCTTGTGTAGCCATCTGAAATGTCTGCACAGAACATTAGATCTATAAACTTTCAAAGGCAGTTATATTGACTCCAAAGAGCATTGGGAAACAAAGCCACAGAAGTTGTGAAGAAACTGAAGACTGCACATCACTGAAAAGAATACAAACTTAATGTCACCATGAGAGATTAAAGAAAGTTTGAGGCATGTAATGATCTCAGGGACTCTGATACCTTCAGAGATACCTTCTCTTCTGGCACTCATCAAGGCGAGAGCTGTTAGCGCTAGGGAATTAAACATCTTCTGCTTTGAACACCAAGGGTCAACATCAAGTACTCACAAGCCAGGTCCATTGGAAGTCAGATGCAGTGTAAAGCTCCCTCTGTTCTACCCCTGCAATGTGCAGCCCAGCATTAGAGCAATCTCTCCTGCACCAGAATGGTATTTCCATTTTCCTCCAAATAACAATGCCAAATTACAGGCAGTTTGATACTGTGTGGCCATGTCAATCTCAGGTCTTCACCTCTGTTGTACCCAATCCTCCTCAACTCAGTTTGTCTGTGAAATGCATTCTCCTTTCTCTTCAAACTCACATACTCCTGTGTGAGTGAAGGTTGGTCAGATGACCATGGGCCCATCTTAAGCAATCAAATATTACTTGACTGCTTACCCATACTAGCTTCCACCCAAACTTCCTTTGTCTCAGCAGCGAGTTGATTTCAGAGTCCGTCTCTGAAGCGGCATAAATCATCAACTATATTAGTCAGTGACTCATGCAGCAGCAGGAACACAAAACCACTACCTTAGCAGTATGAAGGGGATTCTCAATCCACTTCACCACTAGGGCCTATTTCCTTTACATTGGGTCTCATTTCATCTCCAGCACCAATAGCCTCAACAGCAAAGCTCAGAAGCATTGCCTCAGCAGTTCAGGAATAGACTCTTCAGCAATAATAGAACGCGTTTTGGTGATACACAAATGCATAAATAATGTGTCTCATTATATGATTTTCAATTAGTTGTTTAATAATGTGACAGAACACAGGATACTTTAATTATGCATTTCACAGACATGCTTCAAAGGAACTGCTTTAATTCTAAAATAATTAGCCGAGTATAGACCCACTTGGAGATAAGTTGAATGTTGTAATTTTACTCGATAATGAGGTGTGCTTTGAAGAGCTACTCTTAAACATCACATAATTTATTTAAAACCTAGTAAAGTCTCTGCAAGAATATGTACTTCAAAATAAGTGCGCAGCAGATGTCAATGTTTGCAGCACTATTAAAGAAAGTTATTATTGTGCGAACAAGTTACATTCTCAAAATCTTAATGGCGTTCTTATATTTCTCAGAAGCTCCGTTAGTAATTGTTTCAATCTATTAATGTCGTCTGTATCTCAGCTGCCAGCTGTAGCATCAATAGTATTCTTTCCATAGAATGAGCTCTGATGTTCTGTTTGAGGCTTTGACCTTGTGTGTGTGATTCCCCACGTACAGCAGCTCCAACAGAAACAAACACTGCTTCCCCACAGGGAGGGAGGGCAAATGAAAGGGGGATGTCATCTGGGCCTTTCTTGAACAACTACTCCTAGCTATCACTTACAAAGCAGGCACTAGCAGAAGCCCCAAGAGGGTTACCTGCCCGCCTCCTCAGGTGGCGCATGATGGACGGTGCCTTGAAAGTGGGAGGAAATACAAACAGTTTTAAAATGAATAAAAAATTCCCTGGGTAAGGACAAAGCAGCAGTTTAGTACATTGGGCTAGCAATAAACGGTGTGGTGAGACACAGGCTCAAATCGCTCATGCTGCTCAATTTCCGAACTCGCTCCAAACCTTGGCAAAGAGCCAGGTGCTTTCCCATCGGAAAGCTATAAACTCAGGGAGGGTTAACCCTGTCCTCAATGCACGGCACACACTGCCAGTTCAAAAGGGACGCAGCCAGAGGTCTGAGAGCAGATTGCCAGTCTGCCCCTCAATCAAGGTTCATCGAGCAGAAAGCATCAATGCATTTAAAAGGAAACTTGATGGAGAAGGGAATAAAAGGGGTACAGAAGAGGGGACAAGATGGGGTGCGGTATAAACACCTACACAGCCTAGTTCAGCCGAATAGCCTAGTTCAGTGTTGTACAATAGTTTATTACCAAAGTCATTGCATTTGGACGATTAGCACAACCCGCAAATTGGACTCCAACGTCTTCTAAGCTAGAATTTGTACTTTGCAACATTATCGACTGCAGTAAAAAGAAACATGGGAGGAATGCGTGAACTGCTTCCAGAATCTTTTGTAATGCTAATTTTTTTTTAAAAAAAGAACATTTAACATACTTGAAGTTTAGATATGAGAATAGCTTAGCTTAGGCTGCCTCTGATGCTTCCTCAACTGAGAGCTACCAGCATGCAGTTTGAGTAGCGCAGCTTTACAAATTGCTGCAGGGAGTGTATCAGCGTTACACGATTTTTATGAGCCACTTTGAGTGGAAGCTAAATTCAATCCTTCAGAAGTGGGGTTTCAGGAAGTATTGTATTGCTTCTCAGCTGAGAGCAATTAGCTCTTAGGCTCTTGTTAATTTGGAGCCCTGAGGTAGACATGTTATGAAAAAAAATCATGAGCACTTTCACTGCCAGTCTCATAAATGTAAATCCCAATCAGCTGGCCAGAAAATGGCTGTTAGAATTAGTATGAATCATTAAGGAGGCTTGGGACTGCGTTATTAAGGCACAGGCAAACAACTGTCTTAGGTACGATGGTAAAAAGGCTCATGAAGCACCCAAATAATCAAATATTGCAGAGCTCACCCTTAACATGTCTCTCTCCCTTTGAACGCAGTCCCATGAAAGGTTCGGATGAAGAAGGCCCTTTGGCCCATTTGATCTCATTCTTCCACACATAGATATACTGCCACACTCCGCTTCACCTCCGTTACCTATTGCACTCGAGAGGCATTCCGCTGAGAGCAATAGCCATACATTCCAGTTCAGTGCCTCTCAGTAAAGAACTTGCTTATTTTTTATGGCGCCTTATGTCGTAACATCTTAAACACTTCACAGATAACATCTGTAGAGTGTACTGAAAAGCCGGCAGCCATTTGCATCAATAACTTCTTACAAACAGCCACGAGGTGAATGAGAAATGAATCTGTCAAATTGTGACCAACATACCAGGAAAATATCCACCTGAACAGACAAATGGGAACTCAGTTTAACATCTTATCCAAAAGAAATATAGGGCACTCCTAGTTTCAGTGGAGTTTCAGCCTTAGATTATGAGCTAATTTACAATGAAAGGCTTGAATACGCACCTCTGACTGAAAGATGGGTGTGCTACCAACGGAGCCAAGATGACCCCCAATGTTTCAATTGGCTCTGGCACCAACTTATAGCGGTGTAGGATACTATGAGGATAAGTGCAGATGGAGTTATCCACAGAAACCAATCCACATGGGCTTTTAGGGGCAGGGGTGAATGCTCACTGCAGAAAGGTGGCCATCTTGGAATGATGAAGATGGATAAATAATCAGGAGCTTGCTTTTGTTTATAATAATAATACGAATAATAATCCTTGCATTTGATGTAGCACCTTATCACGTCATTGAGACGTCTCAAAGCGCTTCGCAGAATGTATTGTAAAGTGAATTGACTTGATTATTTTTTTGATTAGAAAATGAGTGAACTCTCAGGCAATTCGGTTTGAAGCTTAGTGAGTGCCAATACTGAACCTTTCCCCGGAGATAAAGTGGATGGGGAGCAGTTCATGAGAGCGTAGATTTGCACGGCCCGAGGAAGGTGTGGGTTTGATAAACCTAATCATCTTATATTATTCCATGTTTATTTATGTTCTTATAAAATCCTGATCTGCCAGAAGAAATATCAGTGGAATTGGTCCCACCTCGTGTCATGTGAAAGGGAAACTTAAACTAATCTGTTAGGTTTCCATCTGAAATATCTCACATTAAATTAAGGATACACCTCGCCGGGTCTAAGATCTTTTTATTCTACCCTTTGCAACCGTTACATAATGGAGGTAGATCCAGTCATAAAAGTACCATCTCCTATCCTGTCATCCTGCTTTAAACAGTGAAAGTGAATAATATCATCAGGCAATGAGCCGAGAAAGTCTTTAACCCTCCAACAGAACATGGTATCTGGAGTGACACCAGGAGCTGAAATGTTACATTAGCTGAAACACTGTGGGGTTAATCACGGTTTTTCTTGTCATGTCAGCTCCCGCTCATTGTCAGGCTCAGTTACGCCTCCAAGCCAGGCTCCTCTCCGTGTCATTAGTGTTGTAGGGTTTCAACAAAATATATTCCACCAAAAATAACCATATCTAAAACAGTGACCCTGAAAACCTATAGGCAGATCCCTGATATTATAAAATGGTTATAATTATCTCTAGACCATTCTTTTTAAAAAAAAATATTTTATGAACTAAATGTCAAGAGTTTTCTTCCTAAGGATATTCCTGTGCCATTGTCACAATTTTCCCCATGAAATGAATTCTGTTTCACTTTACTGAGAACTGCATGGTTGTCATGGTGACCAAAGTTATATTTTTGACGACTGCTTGCGAGTGAAACTGCAATCAGAAATCACAGTGAACATTTTTGCCTTTCATCAGCACCGACCGGATCCATCCTTCACTTGTTGGGAACAAAATCATTTGTAAACCTCTTTGAATCCCTGTTGTGTTTCAATCAAAGAAAAATCAGAAAAAGGCATTGCAACAAAAATAGAATGTTTTGCAATACATCCTGCCTCACATATGGTTCTCCCATTTTATACGCTTTACAAACTACTTTATACACCTGTAACTGAGAGTCTACATTTTCCTAGGCCTACTGTCAACTGCACTGCAATGTTATTAAAATCACAAAATAATATCTTTGAAAGGTTATAGCGCCCTCTCAAAAACACGTCTGCAATTCAATTTATTCACAGGATTTTAAGGGCCTGGATCATGCCTCCTGATATATTTTCGTCTCTTGAAATAAAACAGTTCTTTTCTCGGAGTATCTTGTATTGTAACGCTGGAGCTCACCACCATCTGTACAACTCCTTCACCTACACCACTTTACGTCTAGTGTGTTCAGGGCTCCAACCGGATAATGGTAAGAACACAAAAATCATGACGTGCTTTTAAATCTCTGGCAGCAGCGTTGAGACATTTGCTCTTTGCAAGCAATCTACTTTCCTATCTTCATTTTGTACCCAGCCTCTATCAGCCTGAATAAAGGTGTAAGCTGCAACCTTTAGGAAAGATTAGACAGCGGATTCCATGCTGACTCTGCGGATAAACATGCGCCATGGTGCGACACTGAGCCAAGCACACCAGGATAGTCCCAGGTTTGAGCCCCAGTTGATGCTGCGTTATCTGACCTCATTTGGAGCAGCATTATAACTGGTCTCAGTACTCTGAATCTTGGAAGGGGAGAAGGAAAATTAGCTAGGATTCCTGCCCGGATTGAATGTTCACTTGAATGAAATGTCAAAAGCTTCCCTCTATTCTGACGTAGATGATTCACCACCTTCTGGAGAGGAGGGAAGACAATGTGGCTGGCAAAAAGGGTGATATAGCGTCTTTCACGTTGGGAGAATGTCCCAAGGTACCTGACAGGCAAGGGTTTGCACCTGAACTGGGGGTGGGATTTGGGAGGAGTGGGGGCCAGGGTTGGGGGGAATAAATAATAATAATCCTTGCATTTGATATAGCGCTTTTCACGTCGGGAGGACGTCCCAAAGCGCTTCACAGAACACATTGTAAAGTGAATTGACTGTATATTTGTGGGCGAACGCGGCAGCCAATTGCACACAGCAATGTCCCACAAACAGTCGTAGATTGAATATGACCAATTTATTATTGATTTGGGTTTTGGAGGGATTATTATTAGGCGTGTGCAGTAAGGAAACTTGCCCAAGGTTTCGCCCTCTGCCTGGAATTGAACTCAGGTCTCTGGCTTGCAAAGCGAGTGCTCTAACCACTGAGCTACAGGACTCCAGGAAGATGACCAAAGGCGTGAATTTGAAACAAGCACTACCTTGAGAATATTGCAGCAATCAAAAATGAGACCATCCGCATCAACTCTCCACTTTCAACAATCCCGCAAAAGCCAATCTCTGAATTCAGATTTTCATCTCCTTTGGGCTCTAAACTACACAAATTGCTTAAGGGATTAGTGCAAATCCCTTCAGCAGTCAAGTTTACCACTTGCTTTTGCTCCATGGAGTAATGTACATCAACAAACCAGAAGTGTATGATTTGTAGTTTTTTTAATGTAGCTTTGTGAGAAATCTCAACTTATTTTGCTATTTTTCCATAGAGACATAAAGACTATGAACTTCTGACAAATTTGCAAAAGAATCTCTTGTACCACTGCCAATGCTATACACAGGTCTCAGTTCTCCTGGAATTTAGAGAGCAATCTTCTGCTCTGATACTAAAGATCTTATCTTAACATCCAAGCAGGAAAGTAAAGGGAAAAGTTCTAAATACATTTTCTGTAGCAACCTCCTGTGGGTTTCCCATTGTTTAGGAATGGGATGCTCCTTGGCCATCGGCCGATGCAAAAACAACAACATGCTTATTCTCATCAAACATTGTCTATTAATCACAGTGCATGGCTTAATGCATGAGATCATGTCTATGATCCAGATTGAGTCTCGAAAGAGGGTGTCCAAGCACAAGCTGAAGGCAATCGTTCTCAGGTTGGGATTCAGGTGCTCTGTTGTGACAAATCAACAGCAGAGAATTCAACCATTCCAAAACATACCCACAGGGTAATTTGATCCCTCGCTGAAAAAGTGAAGACATTCCAAGTGTCACTATCCACCCAGTTAATAAGCCTGGAAACACTAAGTATAAATGAATAAAATCATTAAGTCGGTTTATGTCCATGGATCTCAAGGCCTGTAAGACTTGTAAGTTATTGATGTCACAACAAATAAGGTCATTCTTTAATGTTACGGCATTAGATGTATGAAAAATAATTTTTAGAGTACACTTTTGAAATTTCCTGACATTAGTATTCTCTGCAATCCAAATTCCACTATTTATATTCTTTCAGTGGCTCACAAAGGCAATCTAATAGTGAAATGTGATTTTTATCCATGCAATTACAAACCTGCACACAGGCACATGGATGGTTGGAAGCCATCGGGACAGTAAGTCTTTATAAAACAGCAATTAACGATAGGGTGATTGGTCTTTACACAGGGATTATATAATCTCTTGATTTTCATCTTCATCTGATTGTAATGTGACTTGATCTTTAAAAAGCTCTATGACTTCACTTCTTCAAAAACTGTTTGGAAAATCTGTCTAACAGGTCTATGAAAAGGTCTATTTACTCTTTACTTTGTGTAAACATGAAATTAAATCATCTTAATTTGTATCTTCATCTTATTTTGTATTGATGTAATTTCTCTGAGCTGAAATGCTCAAAGCCTTGGTATTTGAAGACCTGCTTTTTTTTTGAAATGCTGTAGACTGTCCAGAGCCTTGGGAAGTCCTCCCGGCGTGAAAGGCGCTATTGCAATCTTATTGTTGTTGCTTTACTCGGTGACAATCTATTTGGCAAATTGTTTTCTTTGTTTGAGGTTGGCCAAGAGCTTAAAAGACCACGATTCATCCTCATGAAGTTCTAACCAGCTGACAGTCAACTTCTGTTTTATCAATCAAATTTTAAAAAGTTTATAAAACACTTTTTTTTCCCTGTTCTCGGGATATGACCAACCCCTGGTAACATCAACATTTATTGTCCATCCGTGGGTGCCCCCTTTGAATGACTTTCTGAGCCATTTCAGAAAGCGTTAAGAATCAACCATGTAGTGTTGGGACAAGAGTTGCACGTAAACCAGCCAGCGTAAGGATGTCAGATTTCCTTTCCCTGATGAATATTAGTGAACCAGTTGGGGGCTTTACAACAGTCTGGCAGCTTTGTGGTCATGTGTCTGGCACTAGCTCAAACTAATCCATTTTTAGGGAATTCAAATTATGTGACATTTACCTCTGGAGCTCACCCTTCTCCAATGTTGGACAGCTGGCGAATGCGGATTATAAGCTAGTATAAACTACCCAAGGAAAGGATTGACTTCTTGTCTAAAAGGAATTTTCTGGGTGACAAATGGGCTCCTGTCTACAAGCAGATATGATCACGTTCAACGACCCAGATGGAAATTCGTCACAAAACAAAAATCACTTGGGAGTGAATCTGCATTTGCAGTATTAAACCAGTTGAACCAATTTCTGCATGCAAGGTGCCAGTCGCTATATTTACATTCGAATACACCAGTATTGATGTTTCTATTATTTTTAAATGCTCCCAGTAATATATCGATTTGACCATGCCAAAATTCAGCAATTTACAACTGCACAGCACAGCAGCTGGAGAAAACATGTCAAAGCGCGTTACTAAACAGGAACGAGTGAACATAATAACACGCTCCCAGTACAGTTAGATTATTTGCTTGCGAGCATAAAAGCTGCCCATTCCTTCACCATCAGAGCTCTAGTGGGTTGTTCCACCAGCCCCCCTGCAGCAGCTCAGTAATGGCGAAACAAAGGGAATCAAAGCAACAATTACACACATGCAAATTAATTAATTTCTCGCACTACAAATAAACCAAAGCACTGACTATGCACTCCTGTGCCACAATACGCTACCTGAGCAGATTTTGCAAATGAATGTAAAATGCAATTCAACCACCATTATTCACAACATTTGACTCGCACTTCATTTAAATGAACAAGATGCATTACTTCTAACCTGAAAGGAGCATTCTATTCTTTCTCTGCCAAAACGACATCAAAATTAAATTCAACATGGTAATTCCCAATTCTCAGGCTCCGAAGGACAATACAATAGAGAGGCAGGGACATGGATAGCCACGGTAGTTCAATTCAGCAATGAGTGGCAAGTTCACTACTTTGGGGTCATTTTCGAACGAATTGAAAGTCGTGCCAGGTCTGAAAGAGGATCCTGAGGGAGCTCTGTCAGCAAATCGTTGGGCGCAAAGGCATCATGCAAGCTGCTACCGTTATGACGCTCATTAAAATAACTGTTTCAAAGCAGACTTCTCATCATGTACAGGCAGGAGTTTCAGCAAATCGGAAAAAAAAAGGCAACAAAGAAAGAAGCAATGCCGCTTTTTCTTAACATGGTGCATTCTTCCCTTGCGCAACACTGGAATTGGTGCACAGGATGCAAATTCACATTGGCTCTTATCCTATTGTAAACATGCCACACCTTAAACAAAATTATCACACATTTAAGCATGCACAAAAAATCAAGTCAGAGATTTCTTCTTCCCACTTTGCTATCTGGCTGGTCTCTCACCACCCAAACAAGTGTTTCCTAAACCCGTATTTCACCCATAAAATATACAGTCAATTCACTTTATAGTATATTCTGTGAAGCGCTTTGAGACATCTTGAAGACATGATAAGGCGCTATATCAAATGCAAGGATGATTATTATTCTTCAGAAGGCCAGTGCCACTTTTTTAAAAAAATCTCATCTGTTTGACAATGATGGTGTTCATCTTTGAAGTTATTAGAGGTTGAATCTTTGTTGCCTGCCTTGACATATTTCCTTGTTAAATTATCCTAATAATCCAAAGTACGCCTTTTTATACTCTGTCTGAAATCCTGAAGAATGCATGATCTTCCTGGTTAATCGCTGGCAGCATAGCTGGATAGAATAATTCTTTTTAGCTACAAGCAATTTGGTTTTAATCAAGCTGTCCTTGGGAAAGGGAAGCTGTGTTTTTTCCTTAAGTCTTTTTACTTTAATACGTTGGCCCTTTCATTACATCCAGGATTTCTGTGCGATTTATCTCTTCTCGAGCAACCACCGTTAAAGCAGATTATTTTTGATAGTTACACAACTACGCAGTTGAGTCACAATCAAGAAGATTGTACCCAGATGTCAGTCTAGCTCAGTTGGTATCATTCTCACTTCTGAGTCAGAAGGCTGCTGGTTGAAGCCCCACAGCAGGACTTTGAACTTGTATATCCAAGGCTGGGAGGGTGTTCTACATTGTCGGAGTTGCCGTCCTTCGGACGAGATGTTACACTGAGGTCCTGTCTGCCTGCTCAGGTGGATGTTAAAGATCCCATGGCACTATTTGAAAAGAGTAGGGAGTTTGTCCCATTGACCTGACCAACACATCCCCCAATTAAAATAGGTCATTCACTTCATGACTGTTTTTTGCTGGGCGCAAATTGACTGCCGCGATCTCGCAAAAGTCACTACATTTTACAGAACTGGGAAGTGCTTTGAACTGTCCTTCCGATGTGAAAGCTGTCGCATCAAGTGTAAGGATTATTATTATTTACTTAAGAGTTTGTTCACATCGGGTGAGGAAACCACTGTGTTGTAGCGATTTCAAAAAGATGATCAGCAAATAAATAAAACAGCTTCCTTCCTCCCAGAGTTTGGTAACTTTGCATTTGCTTGTAAACCTCTCACAATAATGTAACAATTTAATTCACTTCTACCAGGAAATAAAAATAATCCTTGCATTTGATATAGTACCTTATCATGTCGTTGATACATCTCAAAGCATTTCACAGAATATCCTGTAAAGTGAATTGACCATATATTTTGTGAGCAAAAGTCAGATCAGATTTGAGGACCAGCAAATCCATAGAGGTGCAAAAGACACGCACACCCACATTATCACAGTGAACATTTCTTTTTACATCTATTTCCCTGCAAGGCAAACTGTTGCCTAATTTAGTCCCTTCCTTTAATTGGTGCTGGCGTTCAGTTCATTTGGCATCCTGATTAAGAAAGACTCGTGAAACTTAATGGTGGAGCAGTAGAAAAAAAACTGTCCCAAGTTCTCTGGTTGCAGATTCAATTCAACCTGCAGTCATGTATAAGGCTGAGTTGGCAAGTGGCAACATGGTATGAGACCCACCAACGCTGAACTATTAACTCTGGTCTTTTAGCCTAAAGGAAGGAAATGATCTCACTCTTACCGATCAAGCACCCCTTCTATTTGCAGCTACAACACCCTGGGTTCTGCAAAGTTGATGTGTTAGTGGGAAGTCCCTGTTGCACTCTTACTGCAGTCAGGGCTGGAGCTGCAGGATATCTGAAACAGTGTCACACGTGGGGGGAGTCTCTTATGTCAGAGATCTTAGTGTGAAAGACAAAAGGCGTTACTGATAGGAGAGGTGCTCCTTTAATGAGGTTTACACGCTTCTGCTGGGTACTAAAGTCTACGATGGATGTGCTGAAATATATGTTAAATCTGTGCTATTTTTAAACTGTTTAATTGGTACTGGGCTGGTTTGCTATTGGCCATGTCCCACACCAGAAATGGGTGCTCTTAAATGCACTCTGAGGTCCAGCAGAGTGACACCTCCAGCCTCCATGATGGGCTTGGTGCTTATCATCATTCAACAACAACAACAACAACAAGATTCCATTTATAGAGCGCCTTTCACGTCAGGAGGACGTCCCAAGGCGCTGCACAGTTGGGTCATGACCCGAGCAGGGGGGAAATGGTCAGGGTGAGGGGAGGGAAGGGAGGGAGAGAGGAGGGGGAATGGTCAGGGTGAGGGGAGGGAAGGGAGGGAGCGAGGAGAGGAAGAGAGTCGAGAGGGGAGCTGAAGGCACGGTCAAAGAGAAAGGTTTTGAGACCGGCCTTGAAGGAGGAAAGGAGGAAGCAAGGCGAAGGCACTGGGGATGGAGTTCCAGAGCCTCGGGCTGAGAGGCTGAAGGCCCGACCACCGATAGTAGGGCGGTTGGGGCGGGGGACGTGGAGCAGACCGGAGCCAGAGAACGGAGGGTACGGGCAGGTAGGTAGGGGGATAGTAGGTTGGAGAGGTAGGAGGGAGCAAGGCCGTGAATGGCCTTGTAGGTGAGGATGAGGATCTTGAAATCAATCCTCTGGGGGATGGGGAGCCAGTGGAGGCGAGCGAGGGTGGGAGTGATGTGGTCCCGAAGCCTGGTGCGGGACAGTACACGAGCTGCAGAGTTCTGAATGACCTGCAGCTTGTGGAGGGAGGTGCCGGGAAGGCCGGCGAGGAGAGAGTTCCCATAGTCCAGCCTTGAGGTGACAAAGGCGTGAACTAGGGTTTCAGCAGCGTGAGGGGTGAGGTAGTGCCGTAATCTGGCGATATTCCGGAGGTGATGGAAGGCGGTGCCAGTTGTGGTGCGGATGTGAGGGAGAAAGGACAGCTCAGGGTCGAACAAAACGCCGAGGTTCCTGACTGGCTTTGAGAGGTGGAGAGTGCAGCCTTGGATGCTGATGGTGTCAGCGCCTGAGCGCCCATCCCAAGGTATGGAGGTGCAAAGGGGCTGAAAGCAGTTCTTCTCTCTCTCTCTCTTGGCAAACAGTACAACTTACCTTGCACCCTCTTGACGTTTGTCAAATAGTGTTCCCAAGGGCTAGAACAATATGCATATGTTATACCTAACACCTACATCAGTCCCCTCTACAGTCCCTCCAAGGAGCAATGTGTCCAGGGACAAGCTAACTGCTTTTATCTAATTCTACTTCCAATAGAAACGTACCTCTACGTACCATCTACAACAACAACAATTAGCGTTTATACAGTTCCTTTCACGTTGGAAAGACATTTTGTGTTGTTCACCAGTGCATACCAGTCTTCAACTGCGGCTCAACAGAAAGTCTTGCGTAACAGAACTTGACAGCGCTGTGCAGAAACAATCAAGAATCTTCTCCCCTTCCTATTTCCCTTCTGATTTTGATCCAATTGAACAGGGAATTTGGAAGAAGGTCAGAGTGGAATACTGAATTTTAAAAACTATAAATATTTGCATGCAAATAGATTGATCTTACTTTGTAACCCAAATTAAACTAATTGAACAGTGAGTGAGCACCCTATCAAAACTATAACCATTCCTGTTGTCGAGTCAGAGCGTGTTATAGTAACGCTGCAATGGGTGGCACTGAACGCCTGGCATTGCTGTCCTGCGTTGATGTCAAACAGCCGTATAATATGAGCCTTCACAATGATGTGAAAAATTGCATCAGTAGCAAGACTGTCAATAGCGATGTGCTGTTGAGGTAGAGTCATTCTAACCAGCTGATTACAAGGATTTTATCCCTTTCATCAGCTGGGTGTCTGACACAGGCAGAATCCATCACCATGCATTAGAATCTCCAAACCAAGCTATCGAGAGACCCACATATGTTAGAAAGCAGATTGCAGGGCATAATACCATCACACGAGAGGATCAGATGAAGAAGACCCTTCAGCCCATCTGATCTCATCCTTCCAGAACACCAACCCACCTGTCCATCACAGCATCAAAGCGCCTTTATTTAATGAGTGCCTCAAGCCCCCTTCCTGGTAACCTGTTTCAGTCTTTTACTTCCTGGTATCTGTCCTGAGATTGCTTTTTGCAATCCTAAACCTATGTCCTTTTGTTCTGCTGTTTCAGTGCTTCTGAAAGCAGTGACCTGCATTTACTTTCCCAATTCCATTTAAAGTGCTATATATCTCTATAAGATTTCATCTGAAACATCTCTTCTCAAGACTGAAGAGCCAGAACTTGTCTAATGATTGCTCATAGCTCGTTCTTCCAACACCAGAGATCATTTTCGTTACTCTCCTTTGGGTTGATTCTAGGGCACTGTGTCGCTGCGACCAGAGCTGTCTGCAGTACTATTGCTGAGGCCTGACCAGAGCATGATATAACTTGAGTACGACATCTGGGGATCTGAACCCAACTTATTTGGCAATATAGTCCAGCATCCTGTTGCAATGTTTATGGCTGCCTCACACGGTTTTGACATGTTTGAGTGGTGAGGCAACGAATACCCTTTGATCTCTTTCAGCTTCCCCCTTGGGAAGTTCTACTGCATCCACAGAGTAGACATGGGTGCAATAGTGCACACATCTAAACTTGTGTATTTGGGGACTCCAAGACCTCCCACCTTCAACCCCAACCCCTAGCAGCCTGAGTGAACACAAGACTGCATTCCCCAGGCGTCTCACCCCAGACACTGACAACACAACTGGGACGTAAGGATTCTGCGATACAGGAGTAGTTCAGCAGGAATAGCATCCTGTATAATTAAGGTTCTTGACAGTGGCCTGTGTCAAGCTTTCTACTCAGTTGGTGCAGCTGTACAAAAGCACACACCGTGAACATGAAGGAAACAGATCAGTCTGAGAAATGAGCTCCACTACTGGCTTCACACTGCCCACCTACAATGTGCCCACTTGAGTTCTAATGACTCCACTAAATATAGAACCATTTGGTGCATCCATCTGCCACCTTTGTGTCCACTCACATCTTCCCTGCAGCAGGGAATTTGGCTGCATTCTGTTATCTATTATTACACGTCTGTCACTTTTACACTCTACAAGTTTGCAGAATTAACTGTTGCCATTTCCAAATCCATGACCCTCTCCCCCTTCCACACCCCGACCTGGACGTAAAACTGTACCACTTCAGTTATAGAAGCAAGAATCGCAGATAAGAATGTGGAAAGTGGTTAAGAAGAATAAAAGAGGGGAAAAAACTAATTATAAACAAATACCTTTCGATTTTGACATTTTACACAAAAAATATTGTAATTGATAAATACAATGTACAGCCAAGGTCCAGAGTTGATTTAAACTCTCAATCCAAACAGTGTAACTCATCCAGCAAGAATATACAAGAGGTTTGCTGAAATCGAGAATTCCCAATTGTAAAATCCTCACTTCAGTGTTTAATAATCAGTCAAAAACTTCAGTGTTTAATAATCTTTAACATCCCAATTTTAAAAACTAAAACACATATTTTCCATTTAGTGCACAAATAAGAATTCCAATAATTGGAAGGGTTTTTGGGGAGGTTCCCTCCTCCTCCACCTGCCCAAAAGCAATTTTCTCTTTCTTTCCTGAAAGCCCTGATTCATGTTTGGGTGTGGAACCAAGAATTGACACCAGCCATAATAATAATCCTTTCATTTGATAACGTGCCTTATCACGTCTTCGAGATGTCTCAAAGCACTTCGCAGAATATACCGTAAAATGAATTGACGCCTGCAGTAGAAAATATCTGAGAAAGCACCACAAACCAACATTTTGGTCTCGATACTTTACAGTTTATTTTAAAATGTTAATCCTTTCAGTACAGCATCCCTCTCCCAAAATATACCTAGAAAATGCTCTCATAAGTCTAACTGATTCAGGTTTCTTTCAAACACCATGGGAGGGCGGTCCAAACCACCCAGAGGATCATTGTCCCATCAACAAGAAAAGTAAGACCCTCGTCCACTGCGAGGTGTTTGAGGTTGATCCCATACTGCAGACTTAGTTTGTGAAAGTCCAGGCTAACATGCTGAGAGTCTCAGCTGTACAGCATCCATTCGGCCTTGGCACCCGATGAGGTGGAACACAAAGTAACACTTTACCAGCTATGTTACACTGAACCTGCAAGAGACAAAGCTCGAGACTTATCGTACGCCACCTCCCTCAGGACAAACCTTCTCTGCCTGCTTACCATTTCCTAGTCAGAACAAAAAAGTACAATGTAAGAGACGGAAAATGAATTTCAATCAATCTGATGGCAAACGTAGCTGGAAAAACAGAGTTGGACAGCTGGTGGTTTACTGTAGAGAATATCGACTGAAGCTTACTTACACCCACCACAAATACCTGAGTCTAAATGCTTTTGGGAGCGCTATATTTGTAACTCTTGAACATACTCTGAGCAACATGCTCATCAGGTACTAGGCATGACAGATAGTGAGTCTTGCATCTGCCTTATCATGGTATTTTAGGGCAAGGTTTTCAACTAACACTTATATGTTCAATCGGCTTGACCCAAGTTCCTTGACATCCTTTTCCCCTCAACAGTAAAACGATGCGCTTATTTGTTTCAGTGGCTGAGAGAATTCAGTGAGGTGAAACCAGGCAAGCTTAGAGGCCTGACTTAACCTGAAACGGCAAGTCTCAGCACCTGAACTCTGTAGCAGGGAAATGGTGTTATCAATCAGCTAGTCAACCGTACTCCCATCTTTTTTAAAAAAAACTAAAATATAACTCAAATAATTAAAAGTGTACAATGATATGGGATAGTAACACACAGAATTTGTTTAAAATACCTTTAACAGTAGATGTCCTAAGTGTCGAGATAAAATTACAGTGCTGGACTCTGCTAAAACATCATACAAAGAAAAACATCTCGGCCTTTTCTCCCTATGGTAATCCTCTTCTGAACAAAAGTAAATCATGCTGGAGTACAGGTCCACACATGCCAACAATGGTTCAGACCTTGCCCGGCTAGTCAAGCCTAGAAAATGAGTAATGAGAGCCTATTATATGGATGGGACTGGGGGAGGGGGAATCAAAATTGAGAGGAATTCTGCCTTCACTCGATGGCCACATACAGGCACTTTGCAACAAATAGGGAGTTACTAAATCAAGAACTCTAGTTTAATTTTTTTTTACTTCCAAAGTCAGGGTCACTGAGGTCCTGACCTGACAACCCCCCCCACCCCATCTCAACTATGATCATCTACCTCAGAGCAGACTAGAGTTGGAACCGAGCCCTGTCTAGTCGGAACTGCTCAGAATCACAGCAGCAAGCGCACTGATCAATTAAGCCATCAACACCATTTTTGGCTTGTTAGAAAACCACATTTACACTTTGAAGAAGACGTATTGCTATTTTTCTTTGATGACTACTCAGCACCACATCTCGCCCTCCAGCAAGGAGAAGGGTGGGGTTGGGGGAGAGCAACATGAGGATCCGGATTCTTCTACAACTGCCACCCGAGCTGTTACATGAGCATCTTGAAGGAGCCGCAGCTCATGAAACACTGAGCTGGAGGCCAACGTTTCATCTCTCCGCTGCCTCCACATGACATTCCATCACAACATCCAGACAAGAAGAGATTGAATAAAATCCAACCAAGGGGTATGCCCCTTTGGCATTAGAACCCGTTTCATCTGAGCAACTCTCTTTAAGTAAATCTGAAGACACGAAACGCACATCAGTCCATTTCACTTCATTTCTAGTTCATTGGTAACAGGCCAGCGCTGGCAAACGGTAGAACATGTTAACAGTATTTACTCTCTCCCCCTACTTCTCTTATTAAAATACATATGTAGTAGATTTCTCCTGCTTTCTGGAGGTCTCCTTGGACTCCTTCCCCAGGCTGGAGGCCTCCCCCCACCCCGCACCCGGAACTGCATCCCACATTCCCTTCGTATCACTGTCTCCCTTCAAGGCACACCTCAAGACTCTCCTCTTCGACCGTGTCTTCAGCCACGCCCCAGCTCAGGACCTAATCCTTGACGCCTTGAGACGTCCTTTCAACGTGAAAGGCGCTTTACAAATGTAATTTTGTATTGTATTGTGCAGGATATCCTGCAGAAAACCATAAAGGTCTGTACTTTCCGACCACAGGCCTCACGTGAAAAACTGTGGCTTTTCAGTATTTTCTTTTGTATTAATGTTTAAACATTTCCAACTTGGATACAATGAATATTTTAATGCCAATATTCACATTTCTCCATGTCCAACCTTGTTAAGTGTCTTAGGTGAGAGCTTGTAGATGAGAAAGAGAGGAACCAGGATAGAGCCCTGTGGAATGCCACATGTGACGGCAGCAGAAGAGGCTGTTGATGGTGGAACTTGCCCTTGTAGGGGCTTTTCAAGGCTTGCTTCGTCAATGCAACATTGTTGTTAAAAAAAATCATAACTGTGGCTCATTTTGGAATTAAATTTTAAATGCAGTTCTGTTCTATGCACTTGCAGCAATCTGTCTCACTTTTTTGTGCTCATTAAAAAAACATGGCTCCCACCCCGCTAAGTATGTTTCCCCAAATCCTCTCCAATAAGGAAAGCGCATAATCCTTTTTCATCATCATTTAAAAATAATTCAGCCAAAGCCCCTCTGTGCCTCCCCTGCCCGTCAGCTTTGTCTTCTTAATCTTCAGTTGCGTCTCTCAGCAGCAACAGAGTTCCCGAGCTTTGCTGGGTTAAACTGGAGTAGGAGCCCTGGAACCAATCAATTGGACATCCTGACCAGGACATGGCTTGGCTGCTGTTGCTCCTGTCTTATTTTTTCCTAGTTTCTTCTAATTTTCTCCTCTACTCTCCCCCCCACTGTGGATATGGACAAAGAAGGCCCTTCAACATGGTTTCAGAATACCAGCCCTTCCTTTTTCCCATTACTATATCAAGTAATTTCTTAGGAGTCCAGTGTCTATGTTGTGTCTGGTAGATCTCCACTGTTCTCAGAAATTACCTTCCACAGTTTGATCTTTTTTTTTAAAAAAAGCTTTTACCATAAATTTGTGGTTTCTTACACATTAATAACCAGAACTGTTTTCAGCACTGGCACAAACACACACACAGCTAGGTTAAATTCTACTTTATTGAATTTTATGCAACTTGAATAGAGAAAGCTGCACTCAATTTGTTTCATGATCATAGAGTCTTGAGATATTGTAGAAGAAATATAGTCCTTTCATCTAAGTACAGAGTTTAGAGTGCACTGATTTTCTCTCTATTCCCTTACCCTTGATCTTTAAAGCATTTTGCACAAGAATTACAATTACGCTATAAACGTTATTTATTTTTTTAATAAGTAAAGACTTATGTTCTCAAATAGATCTCATTCTTCAGAGAAAGAGCACCATTGACTGTATTGTGAGAAATGGTGGCCATTGGATCCATCATACAATTGCCACATACATATTACTTAACCTTTAAATTACAACCAATATTAATTATTTACCCATCAGAAAATACCAACAGAATCCATCGGGAGAATCCCTTAGGATATGAATCATATCACCAGCTTCGTATCAGCTTTTCTATTTCATGGCTGATTCAAACTCCTCATTCTATAGATATGGACATAGTTAATGACCATCACAATCTCAATACTGGCTTGCAGGATAGAAATTCATATATGAAAACAGGTTACTTGTTTGGAATAATCTAAATAGGTGAAGTCTTGCTAGTCTGTCAAATCATTGAATGATGCACTTTCCTGGACTGGTTAAACAATGCAACAACAACAACAACAATTTGCATTTATACAGCACCTCTCATTTTAGGACATGTTAAAACATGTTACACAGCTGACTGACTTTCCAAGCTGGGGGTGGGATTTGGGCAGGGGCGTGGGAAGAGGAGACAGACGACCAAAAGCACAGTCAAAGGGATAGGTATTAAAAACGGAAAGGAGGAGTTGAGGTGTAGGGAGTTTGGGATTAATTTTCAGAGAATGGGAGCAGAATGGCAAATGTCTAATTTTCCCACACAGCCTTCTCCACCCTTCAGTTACACTATAACTGAAAATCTGGTGGTGCAGTTAAAATCCATTGCCTCTTTGTGTAGGAATAAAGTCACACCTTGAACTGATGAGGAGAATGTTCCTTGGAGTAACTTTAATACTTCATGCAAACTGTATTAAATGACACCCTTTTAATATTAATATGGCTGCACGTAAAATCAACCATCACAAAATGCTGGCAATGGATTGGCAATAATAATTAACAAAAGCACAAGGAAAAACAGACAGGAGACATTTTTAGATAGAAATGTTCTGTACTGTGAATGCCAAAACTCACTTCGTCATTTAGCAAAGTTTTAATCCAAAAATGTTCCCTTGTGCTTGCTGTACATGATAAAACAGCTTAATCTTCACGATGTTCATTAGACATTCCAAATTTTAATTGGCCTTGGATGTTCTCAATTGCCCATAATTTAAAAAATGCTGATTGGAAAATTCCCATCGTGGCCCATAATTAAGGTTAGATATGGAAAACAAAGGACTGCAGTACACAATGGCACATGAGTGCAAGATGGAAGTGGTGAGGATTTTGTACTTCGCTTTCCCCCCCCATGACTAGTTCTCAAAGTGGAATGAGATACAAACCATATCAGTTCCCTTCACACTTGGACTTTTTTTAAAAAAATCAGAGAAACAGAAATCCAGTCGACGATAGCAAAGTGGAGGCTGCTTGACTGAAGAGCGAGATCACAGGCTAAGTCTCTTTGCCAAACCTCTGCCCTCTACTGCACGGTGCAATTGTGTGTTCATTATGGAGCTACATTTTAAAATAAATTTCCAATTAATTGAATCCTGTAGCGTATTGGTTAGAGCGCTCGCCTTGCAAGTGAGAGGACCCAGGTTTGATTCCCAGGCAGGGCGAAATGTTAGGCAAGTTTCCTTACTCCACACGCCTAGCAGTAAGTAGGAACCTGGTTGTTAAGTCTATTGGTGGATCGCTTTCTGGGGGTAATAATCCCTTCAAAAAATAATAATAATTTGGTCACTCAATCAGCCACTGTTTGTGCGCAATTGGCTTCTGCTTTTTACCCACAAAATATAGGTCAATTCACTTTACAGTATGTTCTGCAAACCGCTTTGATGTGATTAGGCGTTGTATCAAATGCAAGGAATATTATTATTATAGCCAAATGGAGATGGCTAGGAAAATGTAATGTCTATCTGAAACCTTCACACACACACACATACACAGACAGACAGACAGGTAATGTTCTGCGACGTGCTTCATCTAATGAACTTGAAACATCTTCCACTGAAGAGAACAGTAGTGGAAACGTCAAAGTGGTTGTCCACAAAACACGACTTTGTTGCTCCTGTTACAGCCTACCAGGCCATAAGGTAATCCTCCTCTTTAATCATTGCGATTGCAGGCTGACGGAAGCAGACCTCAAGCACCAGAAATACAATTTTTGTGGCAAATTGGTTGCACAAATCAAATCTAACCTTACACGCAAGTATGAGGCTTCCTGGCCATTTTTCTCTTAATTTAATAGACCTTGGGTGAGCTACAGCCTCATAATACAAGCGTGGAGACCAAGGTCGTGGGAATTACAGGCACAAAATAACCAAAGGAATAAATGCAACGATCACAAGGTGATGCATTGCACAATAATGTTTAAAACATGCCAAACAACTGTACAGATCAACATGAAAAACACTGAGGGATCATGCTCGCTGCAGCAATGCATCATGACTGTACAATGTGGTTCAGTTCCCGGGTCTAAAAAGACAGCAAAGGGCATCTTGTGACAAAGAAAGAGGCAGTGCTTCATCCCATTGTTATCAGTCTTTTGTCTCTCCATATGCGTTACAGCTGTTCACTCCAGGCATCTTTCAGCTGTGTGTGTGGGTGTGGGGGGGGGGGGGGCAAGAAAGGACTGGCAGGGTTTCGGCATGAATGGATTGTGTGTACATCCATGTGACATCTGGTATTGCATCCTGCCAACAGGGGGCACACGGTGGGGGCAGAGCGACAAGCTTCGGGTCTCCACAAAGGTTTTGAAGCTTTTTTTTTAAAAAACAAAAAATCTTTCGGAGCCCTAATGATGGATTGGGTGTAGATGGGGACCAGTATCTGCCACGAGCAGCCTCCAGACAGATTGTATTGCAAGCAAGCAACACGCTGTTCAGTCATTCGCAGATAATTTGCAAATGAAATCACAGAAGCAAGCTCTGGGCATTATTTAACACACGGCTGTTTAGCCTCGTTGTTCATACAGGTTATCAATGCGCTGCACAGATAATAAGCAGGTGTTGCGTGTCCCCAAGAGGCGAAACCTTCCATAACCCCTCCCTCCCCACCTCAACCAGCCCCATCTGTGCTCCCTGAACACAGTATAGTAACTATCTGCATGGTGCAAACACGAGGCGCCTATCTGCAATTCAGGCCACGTTTGTGTTCCCCTGGGAGATTTCATTCTACATTCAAAGAAAGCAGCCTTAAGTCTCAGGGCAGAGAAATGCACATTATTTGTATACAGCAGAAGGTGTGAATAAGAGTCTGCAGCTGCGTTAAGCCCTGGGCCAGCCTGATAAAGGCACCGCATCCCGTAATTCATTTCACCTGCAGCAGCATCAAGCAGGTTAACTGTGTCACTCCATCAAACCTGACCGCTCAGTATCATTCACTCTGACACCTGGCATTTCTCTCTCTCTCTCTCACACACACAAACACACGCACACAATGCTGGTAGAAAGGAACACAAAAAAATCCCCAAGATGTGACAGGCTTTCTAATGACATCATGCTTCGAAATGAACAATTCAGTTTCTCAGTCATTCATCAATTAATAGTGACAACGCCTGATCTCCTCACAGCAGCTGCTCTCCTCCGCCCCACATTATTCTGTGCAAAGAGTTTGATAAGTCTGCTTTTCACTTCTATTCATTCATGAGCCTCCTAAACCAGAGAGCGTCCGGCTGCAGATAATGAGCTCACATTACTTTGTTCTCAATCTCTCCACCCCAGCCCCCAATCACCGAAAAGGTCAGCAACAATGCACAGTGTTGACCTGGAAAGAAAAAATTATGCTGGAACAATCAGTTCCACGTTAACAGTAAGGTTATTGCAACAGCTTTACATTGATTTCATTTCTCTCTCTCCATCCCCTCCCATCACCACTACCACACACACACACACACACACAGGTACGCACAATGATGTTTCACTAAATTACCCTTTACTGTAACAATCACGTAGGGACATTTCTCATTTTAAGTACAATTGTCAAAATACCAAAGAGTCAGGCCCAACTTTCTGGAAAGAAGAAACGTGCATTTTCAGAATGCGCTTAATTGAGTTGAAGTGTTTCAAAGCACTTTAATTATTATCACATGCTGCTGTGTGTTTTCGGTAGCCAAACGCTGCAGCCATTTCGCACAGAGCAAGGTCCCACAAACAAGCAGCAACAGCGAGACAGCATTTACTGATGGTCTCAGAGTTGCTCTCTTCAGTTCCGGACTCACTTTCTCGAGCAAGTGCCTTCAATTGCACATCCCATCCCACTGGCATATTACAATTCAGAACAAAACACGTGCTTAACTGTGGAATATCAGCAACTGCCACTATTTTGCTATCACAAGAACTCTTACTGCCCATGACTATTATAGTCTGCGTTACATTGAGTTGAATTTATTTTATTGGGTTCTCAGTACTGATGCACAATGTATTTTGAAGCACCACTTCAGACATGTGATCAGTGTGTTCCACGAACAAATATTCAGTTGTGGTCTCATTCTCTTGATGTAGTTGAGATGTCAGGAGTCATGGTGGAACATGAGAATGTGATCGGCTCTAGACGGGTGCAGGCAAAACACTGAGACTATTCCCACACTGGGAAGCAAAATAATAACTTCAATTTATAGTACTTTTGCGCTTGGACTGTCCCAGAGCTTTCACCACAGCTTTGAAAAACATAACTAAAATAAAATGCTGTGTCTTGGTATCAGTATGCTCCCATCAAATGGAGTAATTTGGAGCTTAGTGATCCTATTGCCCGACTACTGGAATTAAATGCTAGTGGCTTCAGCAAAAAAATCCTTGCATTTGATACAGTGCCTTTCACATCAGGAGAATCTTTGAAAGCATTTCACAGGTTATACCGCAAAGTGGAACGACTGTGAACTTGGTGCTCAAACACATCAGCCAATTTGCGCACAGCAATGCCCCACAAACAGCCATGAAGTGAATTACTGTATTTTAAATTGAAGGATTGTTAGCCAGTATACCAGGAGAAATTCCCTTCTCGTTTTGTATCATTGCCGTGGGATCGTTAACATCCATCCGAACAGGCAGCTGAGACCTCGTTTTAGGATGGCACCTCAACGATGCAGCCCGCCTCAAGCATTGCACTTCAATGTAAACCGAGACTGTGAGCTCAAAGTCCCAATGTGAAGTTCGAACCCACAATCTTCTGCCTGAGCCGCAAGAGTGCTACCAACTGAGCTTTGCCAACGTTCCATCCCTGATGCCTGCAAAGGGTGGAAGGTGGGGGGGAAGTTAAAGAAAAGGAGCCCAACTTTACATTGTGACCCATTGTGGAGCAAAGGTATTTTTCCCCTAATGCACATTAAGCAGAATTTAGCCACAAAACAAAAAAATTGTCCATTTATTTGAAACAGGTTAGAAAAGCTTGAAATGTCACAATAACCATAGCACAATTCACGCTCTGCAATTCTCCGTTCCCTATACTGAGGGAAGTTTGGAAGCTAATTCTTAATTTAAACTCATAAATTATTCAAGACTATCACAGACACAGGGATGCACAGACTGATGGGGGGAGTGGGGGAGCTCAGCAGCAGACCCCTTGAGGCCTCGCAATGAAAGACCTGGACTTCTTTCACTCGACTATCACTCTGCCTTACTCTAGCCATTTAGAGAACATTGAAAAGCTTTCCCCCTCAGAACTAATCCGCTGAGTATCAAACGGCCTTCCAGCTCCTTCAAGTCACAGAACAGCTGCAAGAACGACTTTGTATAATTCTAATGATGAATACAATCAGAGATATTTCGGATGCCTGAGAACATTTCCTAAATTGATATTACTCCTTGACTAAACTGAAACACTGAGTTTATTTTATTTGCAAATTTCGATACAGAGAGAATCCTCCAAAAAGGTTAAAATGACATTTGAGTGACTGGAAAATGACTGGTGCTCCGTAAATTAAATGTCTCTCTATTCGTAGACACTTTTATTGGGCCTGGTGGTTCCTCAGTCATTAAAAGTGCAATGGCAATAGAGCTCATTGAATTTCCAACCTGTAACGTAGCCAATAAAACATCAGGAGAATTTCACTCCTTGCAAATTACATTGCTATAACCAGGTTTGCTCTGCTGTGAATACAACTCTGCACATTTTCATCTCTTAGTCCAAATTTTCTGATTTTCCTAAGTGCATCATCTTCTATGACTGATACAGTAAATGTCCTTGTGGTGTGAATAAAGCAACTTGCTAATGGTTTTACCACTGGTGATGCAGAACAAATCACTCAGAATGATTAACTCTCCCCGCCTGAGATTTGAATTTGCTGCACTACCAATACTCTGTGTTTAAGAGCCTTTATAATATAATAGTATTTTTCCAGCAGTTTTGGCACTTGGCCAGTTTAGAGGGGGGTGGGGGTTGGTGGTAATGTCAATTGTGGCCATGATTTGAGTTCAGTTACATTTAAGGTGATGTAGATGAAGGAGGTGCTAGGTTCTAACCCTGATCTGCTCTGGGCAGTAACTGGGGCCTAACCTGGGGGGAAATCAACCTGGGCTCCAACTTGCATTTGTTATCTATTGCTTCCCCCCACCCCCAGCAAAGTGACAGATAAGATCAAGATTAGGAGAGACTGAGATGCCCTCTGTGATTCAATAGCATGCTTAACCTCAGTGACTGGGCTCACACTTGAAGCACCTCATAATGTTTTACAGCCCATGTTATAGATTGGAAAACCAAATGAGGTGTACTGTTAATGATAGAGAGGAAACTCCAGTCCTAATAAATAAATTAAATGTCTTTCCATTCAAACAAAGGAGCTCCAGCAGCAGTTTTGTTCAGAAGGTGAGGTTGAACACGTTAGAGAAAGGAGAGCGGAGTTTTCAGTGGATGCTACAAACTTTTCATGCACAACAACAACAACATACATACCTATAACACACATCCAGGTTCCAGGTTTCAATTCTTCATTGTAACATGGTGTTTGAGTCTATGCCTGCGTTTGTAGAAGTAAAAAAAACACTCTACCATGATCCCACTCAAGTCAGGATCTCACCTCCTACCTTCTCTGCCCCGAATCCGCTCTAGATTCTAAAAGGTGTGTTTTGTTGCATCAACTTTAAGCCACAGCAAAGTGATGTTGTTATAATAATTATATAATATATTAAAAAAATCAATCTGTCATTCAGTCTACGACAGTTTGTGAGACACTATGCGCAATTGGCTGCCGCTCTCTCTCTGGCTTTAGGACCACAGACATTCAGTTATGTTATGGGTTGAACTAGTTGACGATTCCTCTCCACTGTGGCTTATAGTTGGTGCAACAAAACACAGCCTTTTGCTTTATCCAGAGCTGAATAGGGGCAGAGAAGGTCAGGGTAGGGAGTGAGATCTTGATTTGAGTGGGATCATGGTATCAATTTTCTTTTACTTCTACACACACAGCGTTATTCATGGCCTTTCTTTGTTTTGAGACATTTTGTAAATGAAAGTTGGAAAGGATTCAGTTGCTGCCCTGATACCCTTGGCTGATAATATGACTGCCCTATACATAGCCTTACAATGTGCAAGCTCTCAATATGGTTATGTTTTTCCCCTTTCCCCTCTGTAATCTCCCCGAGGCAAACTCCATCCCAGCTGATCTGCTCCCTGGGCTAGGCCTAACATGCTTGAGCAGCAGTTACGAGATGAGTGAGAAAAGATCCAGGGAGATCTTCTAGTCTTCTATCTCATAGGGGTTTACGGAGGCCAGGAAGTAGATGATATGGAATTAAAATTTGCTCAGAATTCATTTTTTTGGTCACTCAATCCACGGCTGTTTGTGGGACACTGCTGTGCGCAATTGGCTGCCACGTCTCACCTACAAAATATACAGTCAATCCATTTTCTACTATATCCTGCGAAGTGCTTTGAGACGTCTCGACGATGTGATAAGGCGCTATATCAAATGCAAGAATTATTATTAAAATTCAAGAACAAGAGGATCACATGTTCAAAATAAGTACGATAAAACAAAGAATAGGACAAGCAGGATCTTTTCAGTGAAAGGGCAAATGGTACGTGCGACAAATTATGAGCCCAGATTTTTTGAAGCAAGAAGCCACAAAGGGTTTCAAAAAAGAACTCAACAAGCTCCCGTCAAGTAAAAAGATTCGGGTTCATTACATTTAGAGACAAACATATCGAAGGCATCGTTTGGGAAATTGTAATGTGTAGACTAATGGGGTTTACCTGCCCTGAATTGTTGTTATGCTGCTATGTCGACTTAAAAGCACGTCAGTAGAAATACCGTTATGAATTCTGGAAACCCAACATGAAGACAGTGCTGGAAACACACAGCAGTTTGAGCAGAAACGGAAGGAGAAAGTGGGCCAATGTTTCAACGTACGATGAGCCTTGAAACACAATGGGAACTCCACTTTGCTGGAAACGCCTTGTAATACAGATCGATTCAGATCAGACCAAGGAAATGAAGGCAATAAGGAAGAAGTCAGAAAATTACAATTTAAAATGTCCTCTTAACATCTATTGGTGAACTGGTCCTCCTTGCTCGTCTCCGTCGCCCACAGCATCGTTTTCTCTTTTCTAATGAGAAATCACACCTGAAATGCTAATCTCCATTGCAGATAATTAGGAATCCAGCTCTGTGACAGGTGCAACTGCTTTCAGACACTGAGGGTCTTGTTTCTGCCCCCCACTGTCTGAGAGTGAGGGTGGGGGAGGGGGAGAGAATCCAACCCTGGGGGTACAATTATTCTGAAATATCTGGATGAATGCAGTTTAATTATATATTTGGGTGCTTGACATCAATCAAACAAAGAAGCAATGACTGAAAATCTCACTGCACTGTGCTTAACGTGGCAACACTGGTCTGGTGTCTAGTCGGGAGATTGTCTGCCAAGGCTTGCTCCCAGCACGTGGTAAAACTGCCATTTACAGCTCAGCCTATTGTTAAGACCTCTCCAGAGTACACACTCACAAACCGCTAAGTACATGATCATTAGCAATCTAATTTAGTTCAACTCGGAACCTATTCTCTTTTAAGGAAATTTAAAGCTACATATGCGTTCACTAATGCCAAATCCACACTGAAGTGAACTGCATCTTAATGGCTTACTTCCCTGTAAAGCAACAGCTGAATAAGAATTATTCAATTAGCCTATTTATTCATACTCAGTACTCAATTTTACATCGAAACCTGGGTACACAACCCAACCTGTTTCTGAAATCATAGGTGAAAGTATTTTTTTCGGGGTAGGGGGGTGGGCTGAGCAGTCAAGACTTTTAAGACAGGCGTGTAGCCTCCATGACAGCATCAAAGATAGCTACCTCCCCCTCCCTCCTCCTCACCACACAGGCTCCATGCCACCTTCCCCCGTTGCCCGCCTCGCCATACAAACTTCAAGGCCCAGTTCAGGGACAAAACTATTCCTGTACAAACTTCAATTGACATTAGCATGCTACAGTATTAGCATACCCCTCACCCCTTCCCCCTACCCCTTTACCCTGTGTATTTTCGCCCACAAAATACAGCTATATCAAATGCAAGTATTATTATTATTTACTCTCCTGGTAAAAGTGACATCTTGCAACTTCCATGCAGTGTGCCAGCGACTCCATTTTTGGAATAATACACACCATTCAGGCTGTGGCGAAGAGAAAGATTGGAAAGTAAACGGGCATCGTGGGCTACTCACTCAAATCACACTTTCTATCGGCTGATCTGGGAAGTGATGGTGAAGATGTGCTCCAATCATCCTCTCCGCCTGGTTCAAAATTAATACAAAGGGGCAAACTCTGTAATAATAATAATAATCCTTGCATTTGATGTAGCACTTTTCACATCTTCAAGACATCTCAGAGCTCTTCAAATGACAGACTGCAAAGTGAATTGACTGTATATTTGTGGGCAAAACAAATACAGGGGCAATGAACTCGGTAACATATTAACTACATTAATCTCGCAACTTTGTGTAAGAGCACTCTGCTACTTGAAGAAGAAGCCTGGAGGGAACTCTTGCTCTGACCCAATACTTCATGCTCTGCTTGATCAAACCAGACGACAATCGCATATTCTTTCTGGCTCCCAACATCATTTCACACTTGATAAGCAAAACGGCTCTCAGGAGAAAGACAGCTGCCCCTTTGCACTGCCCTGTTCCAAGAGTCAAAGTTTAATCTTTGATTTTCTACATAGCACGTTGACTTTTTAAGAGATGTGCACAACCATCTAGAAATAATTCCTGTTATTCATCCTGAGAGACAGATTTAGAATTGTGCTTGTATACATTCCATATATTAGACTGGAAGACCATGGGGGAGGCGGAGAATGTTTAGCTGGATGGTAAGTTTGCTTGGTTGAACAACACAATCAGAATAGGATGTTGATAAAAAAAAGTCACCTTTTCAAACTGAGAAGCTATCTGATCTGAAGGGGAACAAGCATTAAAAAAAAACGAAGCAAAAACAGAGAGAGCTGGGAAAACTCAGCAGGTCAGGCAGCATCTATGGAGAATGGAAAGTGAGTCAACATTTCAGGTCCACAACCCTTCTTCAGACCGGAAACGTTGACTCACTTTCCTTTCTCCATAGATGCTGCCTGACCTGCTGAGTTTTCCCAGCTCTCTCTGTTTTTGTTTCAGATTCCAGCCTCTGCAGTATTTTGTGTTTTGTTAAAAAAAGATGCTGTTCACCAGGTATAAAGCATTGCCGAGGAGGTTAAATGCATTCTATTTGAAGCGGTTCTGGCAACAAAAGCAGATGGAGTCAGTTCTAACAAGGAGGTTATTCACCACTCGCAATTCAAATCCAAAAAAAACCACCTTGGAAATTGAAAAGAAAATCATCCTTTAAAATCAGTCACAAAGAATTTTGTTTAACTTTAAGGAAAAGCACGAGGGAATTTCTCCAAGAGCTGAGTTATGAAACACCGCCCGGCTTACTGTGACTCATACCAACCCAGAAGGTCCCAGGTTTGATCTCTGGTCTGTACTGAGTTTGCTGATTGACTCGGGGCACTAATCAGTGAGTTACAATTGCCCTTTATACTCCTGGGCGAGCAAAAGAAAACAAATCAGCCTGGAACGATACCAGTCCTGAACAGCATCCCGCGCTCACTGAAAGACAGCATCTGTGCGGATGTCAGTGGTGACAGGAGCAGCCTGGGTCCTGATGCTGACCCGCGGTTATAATAAGGCTTGAAACACATGGCCATTATCATGAGGTACAGGAGAGCTACATAGGCCCATGGAACAGTATGTCTTTGAGAGTCACTACATTAAAGTTGAGAAGAAAGATAATTGATGTGGAGCGGTTGGAAAGAAGATTTACTGCTGAAGAGAGTACATCTTCAAATAGGCTGGCATCACCCTCTCCAATTCTTCTGCTCCTTGTGACTCGCTTTAGATTACAATGTCTCTTTTCCAGGCTTTTGTATAGATTAATGTCAAAAATCGACAATAAAAATTGTGCTGTTCCCTGAGTATTTGATAGCAAATGCAGTTGACATGACATTAATTGCTGGATCCGCAGTTTCTAGTCATAACTGAGCCAGTAATGCTCTCACAGCAAGAGGAATGCTCTGAGAGCAGCCAAAGTATCTGAAGCATGAACAAAAAATCCTGCATCAATGCGTTGTTACGCAATTTTATGCGTAAACATGCTAGAGCCATTTCAATATCAATACCATAAAAATACAAAGTGTTCACAAATTCCTGTTACTCCCATGTCTTTTTTCCTACAGTGCACTGACCAACAACTAAAGAATGATGATAATTGTATTTGGAAGTACTTAATTGAATTCGGTATAAGTGTTTAACTGTATTTAGACATCCAGAGGATCTGTGTGTGTGAGCGCCGTCGTTTTCATGGCAGGTAATGATCCGTCGCCATGTTCAGTGCCACATCTTCAGTCACATGGATGGAGTGACGAGGCAAAATGCATCTCTGACAGCTTGTTTCAGCTCCTCAGTAGTCTCAGAAAATAAAAATATCATTGTAAGAAGAAGGGGTAATAGGACAGACACCCTGTACTGTGCACTGACAAATCTCAGTACGTACAATCGGGCATCATTCCACACAAAAGTGGATTGTCCATCCAGCTTTAGAGTTCCGCTATTCTCCATTTGTAGGAATGTCAGTGGCTGCACTTTGCAAGAAACAACACCAACTTGCACTTATACAGCGCCCTTCACGCTGGACGGTGTCTCGGAGTGCTTTGAATGGAAAGCCCCTCCATTCTGTCAGTGAAGCTCACTGAACGAAGGTGGCTGGGCAAAGGGAAGCTATTTTGAATTTCTTTTCACTAATTCAGCGCACAAAACGACTAACACTGCTTTTTATCACTCCCAGTGCTTTTGTTTTGTGATCACCCCGTTTGTTTCGCTGCAATTTAAAACAACTAACACTTGCTCGATCGTGTATTTGTTTCTTAAGAGCAGAGAGGAATTGGGCATGCATCGCTCGTTTAAGCTGTCATTCCCTCTGCTTTTAATGAAGGTGAATGCTTTTAGGAAGCACTTTGGTAAATCAGTAGAATTTATCAAAGCACGTATTCTGAAATTGCACGCAGTCCTGAAATTAGAGTTGAGCAGAGTTCTAGTGGAGCAGTTTTTGAGAGTATCCATCATGCAAAGGCTCAGAAATGTCAAGTTGCCTGCCAAGCACCTTTCCACAGATCTGTTCCACTTCAGTAAACCTTGGGTCTGTAACAGTGTCGCTCAACAGACCAGAACCAGCTGATGGATACAACACAGCAAAAATAAAGGACTTTTCTTTTCTTCTTCTACCAGAGAATCGCATCAGCTTATGAAAAAAGCTGAGAAGACAGCCAACAGCATGAGCAAACAGCTGGCTGTCCAGCCATAGCCAGCCAAATAAGCTGCATTTTCATGGCCGGGAAGAAAGGGAGTGTCTCAATTTCCTTTTCTCTTCTCCTGAACGCAGTGAGAGGTGTTGCAATACAAGAATAAACCACAACAAGCACTGGTTGTCCTCTCAAGGTACCATGATTCTTCAAGTGTGAATCTGGACAGTGAGCAGCTGCTCATGATGGGCATCATAGCTGGATCTAATCTCCCAATATCCACACATCTATACTTTCATATGCATTCAGCATCAAATTCACTGATGGAGATGCTTACCTGGAGCACAAAGGAATCCACTGTGGAATTTGCCACACACCCCATCAACGCAGCTCTGATCAGCCAAAAAAAAATTCATGGCTGAAGTGGGTTGAAAACAACAACAATTTGTATTTATATAGTGCCCCTCACTCGGGGTAGCGTCTCAGAACGTCTTAAGCAGTTTTTAGCCTGGTCCAGAATGAAATGGCTTAGGGTCACAGGCTCTTCTGATCAGCAGCTTGCATTAGAATCAACTGAGTTCACCCAAGCAAGAGAAGGCCATCTGAGTGGCAAGAAGCCCTGGGCTTGAACTATGGCTTGAGCTACCAGGCTGTGCAAGTGTGAAAATTTGGACAACAGGTTGGTCTTGCCTAAAGGGCAATATTTTAATATATTTGGAACCGAGGTTATTTAAGGCAGCTGATGATCTGGAATACTGGTAACGACAGGAGCACCAGGAAATGACTATAATTACACGCAAGATCAAGTTGTGTGTTCATTTGGAAATGGCGAGGTTTAACCCTTTAGTAGCATCCATTTTGTTCACACTTGTACTACTTTTAAATGGGGTATCACTGGTCACTCGCCATCACAATGCATACATAGTTAGGAAGTCCAACGGCTTAAGAATTATACACAAACAAGGTCAATGGACCAAGGATCGATGCTGTGCCAATCCTAGTCGCAAGGACACTTCTTTTGGAATTAGCTGCTAGTTAGATGTAACAGTCAGTGAGCATCATTAGAAAAAAGCCTGCAGACATCACAGTTAATGTTCCAAAATATTTAATTGAATGGCTGTGCGTTGATATGAGGGGTCGTTATGGGCATGATTTAGAATCCGTACACATAAATTAGATGAGAAAATTATATATACTGTATAAAGAAATACACACATGATATGCAGCATATTGCAAATACAGATCTTGTAAAACACAAAATTATAATCAAATACTTGCAATTTACACATACACAACATACATATAACTACACATACACACACACAGCACCTATCACTGTTTGAAAACCTCAAATGGAGTAATCCCAAACTCATGTACAATTTCTTGTGTCATGCAAAAGTCAATTGTTTTGTGATATCCAATTTTAACCTCTCCAAAACACAAAATACTGCAGATGCTGGGAATCTGAAAACAAAAATAGAAGTCGCTGGGAACACTCAGCAGGTCAGGCAGCATCTATGGAGAAAGGAAAGTGAGTCAACATTTCGGGTCCACGAAGGGTTGACTCACTTTCGTTTAACCTCTCCGTATTGATTCATTCATTGTAACATAATTGCTTCTCAAAATTTGGAATCACAATGAGTTAGGACAAACAGCAAATTAATTTCAAAGCTGGTCTGAGTACTCAGAAAACAGATTTCTGAAGTCAATAATAATAAAATTGCATTTGATATGGCGTTTATCATGTCGCGAGACATCTCAAAGCGCTTCACAAAACTGTAAAGTATAGTGACTGTGTATTTTGGCAGCGACAGCTCACAGGCAGCTAATTTTGCTTAAAGCAATGCCCCACAAACAGCTGTGACGTGAATGATCAATGTTATTTGGGGGAATGTTGGCCAAGCCTTCAGGAGAATCTCCCCTCTCTTTTCATACGGGATCTTTAACATCCACATGAACAGGCAAAACAGAACTTGGTGCATGGTAGAATGGGGCAAGGCAACTGAGCAGCAGAGAGGCAAGTAGCTTGGAGCTTCTGTTGGCCTCCCAAACTTTTTATAATGAAGCTAAGAACAGTGGAAAATAGAACACATGGTACTGGAGAACCACACGTTTTTTTATTATGTTTTACAAGCATTATGTTGTTTGCCTCAAATCCATTCACAGGACGAAATACTTTCACAATTGCTTGTGAAGAACACTGTTCCTTATTCACTGACATAAAAGCAACAGAACGTAGCTGTGTAAATGATGAAGTGCTGAAAGGACAGATTACTGGCTAACCTTTTCAATGTGAAGCTGCTTTAGCTGACAACAGCTCCATGGTATGAAACTACCAGCTCAGTCGCACAGTAAAAATAGGTGCCCTTAAAAATAATCGGTGCATAATGACACATTAGCTCTTACAGACATTACAACTGAATCACCTATATATACAGTGATGTATCCTGTACTTCAATTATATTTGCTCCTAGTTAGGCTAAAACCCCAAAAGTTCGGCCTCATCGAAAAACAGCATTTTTATTAAATTAAACAAGTGCTGCCTGTCGTCGGTGCCAAGTTGGATCGAGGATGAGGCGATCGTATCACAACCCTGAATGACTCTAAGGCTCACCAGCTGTCGGTGGGCAGGTTTTGCCAGATGTCACGCAGGCCACTGCATAAAGCTTTAAACAGCAGTAAAGCTCCATCTTCATGGAGGGGGTGGGAGGGGGCCAAGGACAGAGAAACTGTCTGGATTGAGACCAGAACGGGTATAGCTGCAATATCCTTCAGAATCAAAACGGTTGCAAACGAGACCAGAAACATTTCTACCCTCGCTCAATGGCCTATCTCCACCTCTAGAATTCCAGATTTCTCAAAATAATTTCCTGTGCATGATATTTAAGAAAAATCATAATGGCATCAAGCAAAATGCACTACGAGTAATATTCAGCTTATGTAACAAAGCAAAGCACATCAGACTGTGTCAGGCAGTAACCCAATGTCAGTATTCTCAATTGTGTCTTTCTGCCATTAGCGTTATACGAGGATCCACAAATGATGAAAAGCAGAATTGAAGAATGACTCTGTGATGATTTATGTTTAAGAAAATGCACCGACTGAGCTCTCGAAACTCTGCCTTGCAATTTCTTAGGCAGGTCTGAATGATCATGATAAACCGTTTGCTACTCGTGATCCAGTTAATAAGGACTTCTTGTTTCTTATTAAATTCAAGATAATTGCAAACAATAGCTGCCAAAATTAAAAGCAAAATAGCAATCTAAGCAATTGATCGGTTCCAAAATAGCCTGTTAATGGAGGTGCCTAGTGGAAATGAACTGGTCCCATTGATCAAATGGCACTCAAGAAATATCCATGGTATGGATTTAAACATGCTAAGAACTGATGAGTGACTTTTAAAATATTACTTGTAAAAGAAATATCCTCCCCAACCACACCCTTATTGACTGAAATAATCTCCATTATTCTTTCAAATGGTCCAGTGCAATATAAAGTGCAAGAATTCTTAATACTACAACCGTTGGTATAAAGGTGCAGTGTACAAGATGTAACTTTCTGAAATTATCTTTCTGCCTACAAACATTAGTCCATTCATTTATAACATTTGCAAAAAAAAAAAGCATTAAGAGGGAAGGGGCACATTCAATAAACAGGTTCAATGATTGTACTTGAAAAACTGATTTTATAGTAACTATTTATACAGAAAAGAGGAGAGGAAAGAAAGAGGTTGAAAATAAGAGGGTTTGGCATAAAAGAAAACTGTGATTTTGTTAATATTCTAATTGCAAATTATTACTCACAAGCTATTCAACAAACCTTTTTTAAAGAAAACTAAAGTATCAAATACATACCGCATCTATTCTATACTGATTTATTGAAAAGCTTATGCAAATTATCAAGACTACATTACTCAGGAGCTCTCAATTTTATTCTGCACTGATTAGTTTAATGGTAATAACTATTATTACAATCATCCCAAAAGAAAACAATGCACATTTCATATTCATCAGTCCTCTGAAATCTCCAGTAAAGTGAAGCTCCACCATTATCTTTCCTTACTGTAGCGCAAACGGCTCATAGAAATCCAAGACACCAAACCATTTCCAATTAATTTCTACATAATCTATTCTCATTAATGTCAAAAGAGACCCATTTCAATGTAATTTCTTAAAGATACATCTATTGGTTGAATCAGTTCAGCTTGAACGTAGGTTCACAATGGGTCCCTGCCGAAACGTTTCTAGGACAAAGCATCTCTATGCTTTACAATTAACCTGGCTGACTCTTGCCCTGTCAGGCAGAATGGGAAGATGGACAACTGACTTTGATGAAAATAACCATTAACAGCCTAAGTCTTTTCCGACAGTTGGTTGATCCAAGATGGCGGCTGAATGGAAGGCTTCATAGGAACCCTTACACATTACTGAGGAATCTTTATAAAAGGTTTTATAAATAAACTTTTATAACAATATACCTTTGAAACTGTTCGAAGCTTAACACAAGAGTGAGTCTGAATTGAATCATGTGTCAGTTTGTTCACAGGTATTAATGTCCATTCGCTAGAGTGCAACGTTGATGTGCCGAGCAATTTTAATAATCCCATGAACACAATATATTGTATTATATGCATCGCTCACCGAAATAGGTAATATTAGAGTCCTGAACTCCTCTCCTCAGAATAATTAAAAAATTACCAAAATTGTTATATCCAACAGTTCTGTGGGAAGTTACAAAGGCATCAAGTTATTAGTTCTTATAAAGCCTACTTGACATCACGTATTTGGTTGATGAATTGTTCCGAATAAGAAGAGCAGCAGTGCATTTCTTGGAGATATTGCAAGGCAGCATCGTGATGAACAAAATATTTGGCAATCCTTTTTTGTAGAGGAGATAGAACAATAATCAGGAGAGCATACATCAATTGTGTCACACACAAACATTGTCACAAGCTCTGTTGGGTGAGATTTAAGTCACCACAGAGAATATGAAGCATCTTCTATTAAGTGGAGTGAATGTTCCGTTGTGCATTTATAACAGGGAATATTTCTAAAAGCACCAACATCAACAGAAATTCATACATTTACTAAACAATAGATAGATAACAGGGCTCACCCGCTCATCCATATCATAAGTTTGCTAACCAAGCTTGCACATTTAAAAAGGTGTTTGAGCATCCATGCAGAGGAATATATCGAAATAAAGGATCAAATAAATTGTCACCAATTTGATTTTCAGCAAAAGAATAATTTATCAGAATTGTTTGAAAAATACTTCATAGGTATTTCATGTACACTAACAAGTACAGGATACGTTTGGTGCACCCATGAAGAAAGATTTAATCAATTTTCCACCTCAAGCAACTGTGCTACTGTATTTATTATTTTACTGTGCTTTCGGAAATGTAACTGCATAACATTGTTACAACCAAGTTATACAATACAAAAGCAGAATGCAATTGTCAATTGCAACATTATGCTTTTGTTTTAAGAAAATACCACAAAGCAGCAATTCTTAATTAAGAGACTGGTTTTGTAACATGGCGATAGTTTCAGGGTATCCAACCTTTATTATTTCTGTTTCTCAGTGACTATCAGAACTGTGTTTCTCTAATATTTTGTCTGACACGGCGTTTAAAGAACTTGCATACATTGGGTCAGATGTTTATTGCTTCAAGCCCCACAGTGGGATTTGAACTCTGAATCCAGCTTGACACTCCAGGGCAGTACTGGGGGAAGGCTGCCTTTTGGAATGTGCTATCCTGTGAATGAGATATTAAAACAATATCCCATCTCCCTGCCTGGTATTTTATGAGTTAAATATCCCAAGGGACAACTCAAAAAGAAGAGGGAGTTTCTCTCACTGTCCTGGCCAACAATCCTTCAGATCATTTACCTCTTCACCTCCCTCATGCCTGTGGAACTTTTCATATGCACAATATGGCTGATGCATTCGCCCACAAAAGAGTAATGACACAAGACATCAGTTACTGAGCAGCACTTTCTGAGATGTTTCAACATCAGAGGCACTATAAAAATTGCAGCTCTTCTGCTGAATAAATAACAGACATAAAAAACTCAGTGCATAATCCAGTCCAATGTTTTGTACAAGTATTTCTTGTTACTGTTCTTGGTCACTTACGATATACAGTATATCTAGAACCATTTCTATTTTGACGAAGAAGATATGTTACAATTTTCTGAGTTTCTGCAATGTCAACTCTTATAACAGCTGATCAAGTGCTTGAGGGGTTAAAAATCATTTAGACCCCGGTCTCTCATTTTCTTACACTACTTTGATTTTAAAACAACAAAACAGGCTACACATCTGATATGTCGCAAGCAACATAGAACCAGTAGTAAAATAGAAGTACAATGGGAAGAGGAAAATAAGGCACCATGAGTACATTGCTAACAATTTTTGAATTACATCAGTTCGTACCTATTCCATGCTTGTTCCTGAAATGAAGCTGGATTTTCCTGTATTTTACTACATTTTCCAAAGGAATTCAATATTTTCCACCTGCCACAAAATACTCATTTCAGCACAAGATCACAACTCTTTCCACAATAGCTAACTGAATACTCAATAGAAGCTTGCTTTAATTAGTTCCAACAAGTCAAGTCAATCAAGAGACACAGTGGTGTAGAAATCTTGAGGGAGCATCTCAAATTCTCATTACCAACTCAACCGATCTTGGCCAATTTTCTACATGCCTACTGTAGGAAGTCCTTTGTGGAAGTAATGGTAATGACGATGGGATAGTTTAGATGCCTAGACATAGGCCAAGTCTAAAATTCAGATGGTCTGACCATCGAGGAAAGCAGCCCAAGGGTATTATGCAATTACTTCAGGGCTAGTGAGCTGCCTGATCCATACATCATAGTCTACGAGAATCAATGAAACATTCCCTGGTTTGTATGGTGCCATAAAAATGTGAAGAGCGAAATGCATGTGGGCAGTGTAAGCTCTCTGATTATGTGTGATATAAATTCACCCTTATGCTACGTTAACCCTTCAAGGGCTAAATCAACCAGTTCAACAGCCACTGTAACATCCACAGTAATCATCAAACCCTTGTGCATATGTCACTGTGATTGGTGTAGTACTGAGTTAATAAATATACACACAGTCACTTCGTATTTGAGATTTACACACGGTGCTTTCAGCATTTATTTTATAAATCTTGGTATCAAATGAAGAGAGTTGTTGGGGAGGTGAACAATTGCAAACATTGCACTGCATATTCAAAACCTGAATTTTATTGTTTTGTTAAAAAAAACAATTGGTCAGGTAGTATGATTGATGGTTATGTCTCATATCAAACCAAACATGGAAAGTGACATTGTATAAGGTTTGGGGGTTGAAAATCCTCCCTGAACCATTTCTAGAGAGATAATGTCTATTTAATGAATCAATTACACTTCTCCAAATCCCATCTTTAATTTTCAAAATCATCACTTCAACAACTAAGCTTGTTGAGTCAGGTTTCAAATATAAATTGGTAGGCCAGGCTTCTGTGAACTTCTTTACTCATTTCCATCTCTTCCTCATAAGCATTTGTTATCGCTGAATATGTTCATGGCTGCCATCACTACCATCACACAAGGAAGGACACCAAACATTACAAAGAGAGACTCTTAATGCTACTTCTGAGCAGCAATGACTGCCATCTCCCACATGAATAATTCCCCCAACAGGAGCAGCGTTCTGCTTATGGACTCAATTTCCATTTTTTCCCCCTGATTTCTATAGATTGCAAGTTATTATGTACCCAGAGTCAGATGGCTACCTTTGTGAAGATCTTAGTTACTAATACATTAACCTTACATACAGGTGCCACTCTGTATTTAAAAGATTAAAAAACATACAAAAAGACACTCAGTGACTAAAGTGATGTGATACTTTATTGCTTCCTATTACAGCATATACACAGGGATTTCAGAAAAGTAAAGTGAGATCAGGCAGGAAAAACTGCATTTTGAACAAATGTATTTGTATTGCATAAGGTAACCATAGCTAGCGATTTACACAACCAAAATAAGCAGTGATGTTATTAGAAATAAGATACAAAACATTCTGCTCTCTCAGTGTATTATATAAGCTAGCAAAACAGCTGGTTTTGCTGCAACCCATAGCACTTTAGCTCTTTCTCCTTAAAACCCATAACGCTCTTTGCTCTGTGAGATGAAGATTTGAAGATTAATCCTTAAATGTCACTTCATTCCACTTGTAGTTCCCCCAACCCCCCGACACACACACATACACACACACACAAAAAAAATCCACAAAAACCAATTTAAACTAAAAATGTGCTGGTTTACAGGTTAAATATGATGACACAAATCAAAGCGAATGGAAGACAGAAATTTAATCTTCGGGTCCAGGGGATTTTCGTAGATTTATCAAGACCTTAACTTGATTACTGCCTTATAATATGATCGTGCTGTTTTCTAGCAATCAGTCGTTCATTATCACTGGCAGTAGTTACATCACACTCAATGTTCCTTCAGTGTGGAGGTCATCACACATCAGCAACACAGAGCACCAGACAGTATCCACAGTGACAGTTGCTGTCGGGAAAATAACAGAACCAAATAAAATCAGAGTAAAATCACCCATAAAATATGTGAAAGGGTTGGCCTGGGTGACTAGCTCGCTTATAAAACATGTGTTTATGAGATATTATAAAGGCTGTAAGATCATGTCGGAATTCAGATGGTGGTTATGAACTATGAGGTCAATGTCATCTCAAACCCCCACCCTGATCCCCACCCCCCTTCCCCACACTGAGATTACTGCCTTGCAGTCACTCTTAGGTAGCAATCATTCTGGATGGAATACACTTGGAAATAGCCAGGTATTTGTTATCCAAGCAATTCATGATATCTTTTTAAGAGTACAAGGAAGGATACACAGGAGAAACAGAACAGGAAAGCGTACAAAAATAATTCAAGAAAACATAACTGCAATGAAACATATCTGGCAAAGTTTCACAACTATCTTGCTTGGCTTCTACCGAACTTATGTCGTATCAGGAAATAATATCAACAGCAAATTGCATCTCTATGGTGTCTTTCATGTCAGGAGGATGTCCCAAGGTGTTAGGACATTTTGAATATCAGGAAAATATTCACTGCAGCAAATATTCCAGAGAAAGTTAATGGATTTGACAGTTCACTACCTCAGAATCTATGTCCTGGAGATTTAGAGTGCAGGGTTAACAGTTTCTAGATTTGTATTGTAAATTGAGACCAGAGGAACATGAGTGATTTATATACCGAGCAAAGTAAAGTCCTAAATCACAACAATATTATAAACAGTTGCACATTTCCCTTTGTTTTTAAAGCATTACTAACAAGGGAAATATATAACATTTGTTTCCATTTAAGCTTTCGCAATTGGAGAAACTGCTCCTGCTCGGCCTTTTATACCAGTGAAAGCAGTGGAAGCACCTGCTTACTGACCAGTCATCAATCAGTGCAAGTTACTCTACCCTGCATCCCCTTCAACGCCTCAGTGAAACACGATTAGGGGGTGCTATAAAGCATTTTACAAGTGCAGCTTTGATTTAGAAAACACTGATAGCCATTAATCTGCCCCAATAGCAGGTGTAAGGATTAGAACATTTTAACCCGTTGTTTCAGAGTTCTAATACTCAATTTTTGTTCATATATAAAAAAAACCTCATCTTAAAAAAAATCAATTGGTAAGAAAATGGTCTCCTTCACCTTAAAAGCTAAATAATGCAGCCACAACCATATGTAATCCAGATTGGTAGTGTGGACATTTTACTAGAGGTCGAAGAAGTTGATGACAATTCATTTCTTGTTATCCCACAAAAGATACAGAAGAGGCTCTGCCTGATATCCTCAGTGTCAGTTTCCATACTCTGCTACTGGTTATCCTTTACAAAGGCCTGCAATATATTTATCTTGAATCATCATGAATGGGGGTGGGGGATCCTATTTTTAGGAGAGAAGTGGGCGGGATGACGTTTGGTGAAAAGGAAAACATAATCATAAAAATAATGCTTGCATTTGAGATAGCCTCTTATCACGTGGTTGAAACATCACAAAGAACTTCACAGAATATATTGTAAAGTGGATTTACTGTGGATTTTGTGGGCGAAACGCAGCAGCCATTTGCACACATCAGTAGCCCATGAACAGTCATGGATTGAGTGACCACATTTTATGAGGGATTATTATCCCTGGAAAGCGATTCACCACTCGACTAACAATCGGGTTCCTACTTACTGCTAACTGTAAACATAGGCGTGTGGAGCAAGGAAAGTTTCCTAAGACTTCACAACCCGGGTTCTCTCACTTTCGTTTACAAGGCGGGGACACGAACCACTATGCTTTGAGACGCCACATGTCCAGAAACCTGTCAGCAGGGCAATGTTTGACATGTTCACTGAGGATAGCGATAGGAATCAGAGTTTGGGCTGGCGGGGGGCGGGGGGGGGGGGGTAAAGAGGAGGGGATGCAAATACTACAATATAAGGCAGAAATGACAATTGAAAAAATCAGCAGAGCATTATTAATTCTAAACATCCCATCAAAACCCTTATCTTACAAAAAGGTCATTTTAATGCTGTTGAAGGTGTACTTTCTGTATCTGCAAACCCAACTTTTCAATATGAATGGCAAATCCAATTTTTATATATAGATACATATAAAAAAGATTTTCATCGCTTCCTTGCAAATTCACTGTCGAACATCAGTGACTAGGAAATCCATGTGTTCTGTGTGCAAGTGGTTATTTTTAACATCACAGGATTGTCATCTGTTTTGAATCACTGTGCCAAGGGTTTACTCCCGACAGCCATCTGAAACACTGCATTCACCTGCACAGGACCCTTGGGAAATCTGCAGAACAATACATTGAGCATAATCCAGGACTACAGTTGATGACGTATGACAAAGAAAATCCATTCTGCCTTTCTAATCCTGGTACAGGGAAAATCCTGTTTGATGAAGCTAGAAAGATGGATTCTATTCTTAGCCTCCAATTTTGTTGCCCATCATAACCAGCCAGTGCTTTTAGTTCGTCATCTTTTAACAAGCTCAGCAGGCACAAGAAATAGTAATCCATTGCAAGAGAATGCAATAAAATTGTCGCACAAGAGAGAGAAAGAAATCAAAAGAGTTGTCCTTAGGAAAGACTTGACTGATGCTTTAGAATAAACCAGCATTTATTATTCATTCAATCACAGTTTTCTTCTGCAAAATAATATTTATCCATGGGACATATTATTGGCTCCCAATATTAAGCTTTGTGAGGATTCGTCAATCAATAAAATTAACGTATGCATTTCTGACACAGTGAATTTAGGGAGTATTTTAAACAAAACCCATAAGAAATTATGAATTATTATTTGAAGCACATGATAATTTGTTGGGAATGTATTTTAGTAAACAATTCTCGGCCAACACAAAGAAATTAATTCTGCAATTTCTATTCGAAACACCACAAACAAAAGTCTGCGATTTTAAAAAAAGACTTTTTTAAAAAGTCTGTGATTAATGAGAAGTTGCATTGATGAAGTGATAGTTGGTTCACAGGAAAACAAATAAAAGCTTTGAGACAAAGTAGATTACTGAATAGGAGAACATAGTACATCAATATTGTGCAAGTGCACATACAAAGGAGTTGAACAATGCACAACCCAAAAATGGCTCCACTCACAGCTAAGCTGTGTGTTTTTTTTTAAGGGAAATGGAAGGCATCATGCAATAATTCTACATGTGGGAGTCCTGTAGCTCAGTGGTTAGAGCACTCGCTTTGCAAGAGAGAGACAAGAATTCAATTCCAGGCAGGGCGAAACCTTGGGCAAGTTTCCTTACTCCACACACCTAATAATAATCCCTCCAAAACCAAAAACAATAATAAATTGGTCATTTTCAATCTATGACTGTTTGTGGGACATTGCTGTGCGCAATTGGCTGCCACGTTCCCCCACAAATATACAGTCAATTCACTTTACAATATGTTCTGTGAAGCGCTTTGGGACGTCCTCCCGACGTGAAAAGCGCTATATCAAATGCAAGAATTATTATTATTATGTTCATTTGAAGATTTGTATTACCACTATATGAATTGAAACAACAGCGTCTCTCTGTTGGTTATGCAATGCCATGTATACAATTGGAATGATAAACCTATCAGTGCCTAAATGCACAGTATATATCCCCTAGTAATAATATAGGTTCAGTAACTGTACTCCTGTGAGATACTGTATTCACAATATAGGGTCAAACAAGGCACATTTCACTTGTTGACCATAATCCCATGGGAAACTGGGTTAAAGACAGAACCAAAGTACTGTAATTGATGGTTGATGCACCCTTTTGTCAAGATGGCCATTTTGGCTAGAGATTAATGGCCTCTACCATTGTAACCACTAGACAATTGGTTAGATGATCAGGTACCTTTGCTCTTCAAAGTGACATTGCAGAGTCAGGACTGCTGGGCTTGTCTGTTAAGTCAAGTACCGGATCTTACAAGAATATAAATATTTTTGTCCAACATGGAAATTTATCCCAATTCTATTTAAGGAAGCAGCAGTCAGCAGCCGGCAAACATCTGTGTTGATATTTGGCACATTTTTGCTGTTGTCACACAGCTGATTCATATACCAACACCAGAGGCAGAAACGGAGGTGACGGGTTGCACTTTTCTTTCTTTCAACAACTGTATGATAAAAGTAATTAACAAGCTTAAAATGAATCGATTTTAATATATTACAGATCAAAACCCTCTGTGCTCGGTACTGAATGTCATGTCGAGTTTTCTCTTTCAAGAGTAGACCTGGATTCTGCTCCAGGAGAACTCTTACATGCAGACATAAGGAGAATCACAAAAAGGTACTATTAGCCTTAAGCAGCTCATATGATCATTTAGTTATGTTCTAAAGTGTAAGAAGGTACCCTAGTGTATAATTATTAAGCTGACATAGTTTTACACAAGGTAAACTCCTCTTTATTGCAATGGGGATAGATCTATTTAAAAAAAAGGTTATGAACAAAACATGGTGAAGAGTTTGATGACATAATTGCCTTTAGAAGTTAAATCTCTAACCATAAGTAATGCCTTTGCTCCAAATGAAGCCTAACATACAGGATCTTCAAAGGTCCTGGCATGTCAACGTGTAAAAAAAACACTTGAAATCTGCAAATGATGTGGTTCCTTTGCCAGATGCCAAAGCCAAAAGAAGTGGGAGGAGGACATTTTTTCAGGTGCTGAAAACATCAACGATATTCCTTGTACTGAGTTTGCAAGTTGAGGCTGTGTAGAGAAGGTGAATTGAATCTTTTAGGCTTTTATGTGATGCTTTCATCTTATGTTCTCACAGGCTCTTCCCTTTTTCCTAACTGAGGCAATCTCGGTGTAAAACCAACAGAATTTCCCTCTCGTTCATGCCTTTAGCATTCCAAACCTTCTTCAGCATGACTTTAAAAAAAAGCTTGGAGAAGCAATACAGTATTATTGGTCCAAAACATTAATTCAATCTCTTCTAGGGCAGTCGTAGCCAGAGGTTGAAGAGGAATGCCCACTTTATTTTTTGTAATCATACCCTAACAATCTTCCTAATTTTCTGGAAAGTGGAAACTCCTTAATAAGCCCAGCCCCAGACACAGTTACTAACCCAAAATGGAACAAACTTAAAACAAGTTCACGGGTTCGAAAACTGAGATAGACACATTCAGTCGAATGCAGCTTTTTAAAATTTGTTTCATATTAATTCTGACCATTAAATACAGTGGATGCATTGAGACACCAGACCAAAAAGACGCAGGTTTAGGGTTACAAAGGACAATTTCTGGACAATGAATGCTTAAAGGAAAATCAGTCTTTAACAGCACTGCCAAAAGTAACATGAGGAAGACGAAAAAAAATGACACAATTCAGTAAAGAACTCTTATAAAAATGTACAGCAAAATTACCTTAATCTTTTAATAAATATTGACAGTAAAGAGGAGTCAAACCAGTGTGAGGTTGTGATTATACAGTCAAGCTGACTGGCTGTTCACTTATTCCCCAAGTAACGGAGGCACTGCATTGTCTGACATGATAACATTTCCCTTGATAATGCTGCTGCAGTATCTTTCCCAGGCTACTAATCCGACACATACACAGAGTGCAGTGAAAGACGTGCACATACTCCAGATTGGCCAGGCAATGTGCACACCTACACATCCTACCAGAAGGCCTTCAAAAATTACATTTATGCACACAGCAACTTGCATTTATATAGCTCCCCCTCACCCAGTGTAGCAACCCAGAGCGTTTGATAGTGGCGGAGCATGGCACCGAACTGAAGGCACGGGGGAGGTGATCGTCGATGGGGAAAGTCTTCAGGCCAACCTCAAAATGGGGAAGGATGGGGCAAGGCAAACGGATTGAGGGAGAGATTTCCAGAGTTTCGGATAGTAGTAGCAGAACCAAATAGAAACTAACATCATGGCTGACAAACTCATTGGACATGAGACGCACCGAAGACTCATTCCATTGGTCTGGGCTGGTTTGAAATCCAGATCCCAGACCAATGTTCTGCTCTCACTGTGCCACATGGAATACCTTTTGTGATGAAGCAAAATTTAAACCATTAAATGTTTGCAAGCATTATAATAATAATCCTTGCATTTGATATAGTGCTTTTCACGTCGGGAGGACGTCTCAAAGCGCTTCACAGAATATACTGTAAAGTGAATTGACTGTATATTTGTGGGCAAACGCGGCAGCCAATTGCGCACAGCAATGTCCCACAAACAGTCGTAGATTGAAAATGACCAATTTATTATTGTTTACAGTACAAATGATAAGCAGTGATGATCTCATTTTGAACGAAAAAGCTGATAAAATAGCTTACAATTGTCATCAGTGATGATTGACTGACAGGAAACTAGTCTGTTTGCCAAACACCTTGCAATCATATGTATTGAGTTGGCACATGCTTGCAGTTAAAGACAAGACAGATGAGAAAGTTATGCTTCTGGAGCGAAAAGCAAACCATTATATAAGCAGACAATCCAGTACAATATTACCATTGGTCTTCCAATTAACTTTTAATTTTTATTCATGGGCCTTGAGGGAAAAACATTTAGAATCCATTTAAACTAAAATAAACTCGATGCTTCATCTCAAACAAGTATTTAGTTATGTCTTTATTTAAAAGACAATTCACATTTTGACTACTCAAAATTTACATCCATTGTAATTTCATAAAGCAAACCAGTAAACTAATATGAAAATTGTTGAGATACGATTTGCATCTATTAAGACCTAATCTAAACAACAACTGTATTACAGCTATGCTTTTGAGAAATGAAATAACAAACCAAGGCTACAATTTTTTTAATTATATATCAAGTACATGTATGGTCTTTGAAAACACATTGGAAACTATGATTTCATTTTTGGACCAAAAAGCTGCTGCTGTAGCTCTTACAGTAAAATAGTTTTATCGCTTGTAAATATCACCAGCAGGACCATTAATATTGAAACATAACCATCAACAAACAGCTGGATGAAAATATGAATTTTAGCTAAAAAAATTCAAACTAATTTCAAGTAGAAGTTATGCTTTTCTGCGAGCGCCACTATTTAAAGCATTAGTGCAGTGAGAAAACGTGCTCAACGCATGAGGCAGTGATTATGAGCTTAGTGACTGCCGCTTATGTTGCTTTGGACAAAAATATACAGAATATAGGCATGTAAATGAACGTACATAAGAGCTTTGAGGCTATTATACTTACAAGTACTATACTATGCTGGAATACAATGTTTTTGAAGGAATTACTAAATACCTTTGATGAGTTATACAGATGTATATTGGTGTTCTAAGGTGCTATGATAGAAAGTGCTAATACACAGGTCTCTCTCTCTCCTAATGACTCTCCATCCAGCAAGCTCTCAATCTTAAGAAGATAGGCACTCAATCAATGAGTGATAACTGAGAAACAGGGAGAAAAGTGAGAGGGCGCACATGAGACAGAGAAAGAAAGAGGAACAGTCTCCATCAGTGTTAAGAGAATGAAAGCTAATGAGTATGTATGAGAGGGAGAGACAGACAGACATAGACACACAGACACAGAAAGACAGAGGCAGGTAACTCTTAAGAAATATCCCAACTTTCTCAAACCTCTCTAACCCACTTGTTCTGTATTTTCTTGTTGACACTGATACATTTTTGACAAGCGTGGGAATCTGGGACTGAAACAGATGCTTGGCGATATGGGACTTGGGGATGATTTCTATTGGGAAGGTGAGCTATAAGCACAGTCACCAGCCCCAAAGTTTCTCTGTATCAGCTTCAAATCTCCTGCCTAAGCTTGGAAAGAAATTCTGCTTTACAATCAGCTGCGAGGCTTTGCTGCAGTGGATCAAAGGCATTGCACAGGTCTCTGGGTAGCCCTGCAGTGCAGAGATACATCAATGCCATTTATTTTAATCAGCTGGTGCTGTGGTACAGCAGCAGATGCGGAACTGCCCGGGGCCCAGCTCAGGTCTCCAAGACAACTCATGGAGCTAACAAAGCAAGATCTCAAATCCCACAGCACTTAAGGGTTAATGGAAGAAGAGAGCATTACTAAAGCTACTGCATTTGAGTTTGCCAAGGACAGCATTTGTTAGTGTTCCCTCTGTTTGTTTAAATTACTTTTCATTTACATTAACACCAGATTGTTTCTAATAACCAAGTATAGCTATTCATTAAACAGAGGCACCGCAGTTTTAGCAGTAGGGCATTGGTGACTTGGAAGCTCTAAGAGTAGATTGCTGAATTCATAAATAGGGCATTGATCTGATTCTCAACATTGACAAATTGATGTAAACTTCAATCTCCAAAGACAAATGTTTTGCTGGCTTTTAGCTGGGTTGCTGGACACCAATGTGGCAAAATAAATGTTGTTTTTTCCCCAATTTATAATAATATAATCCTTGCATTTGATATAGCCCTTATCGCGTCGCTGAGATGTCTCAAAGTGGATTGATAGTGTATTTTGAGGGCAAAACAATTTACACCCCACAAAGCACATCTCCCATTAAATCATGGTCAGCACGGGCATGAAAGTCAGTCACAGCATTGCTTCTGGCTAAGTCTTCCTCCTCTCCCAACTGAGAGACAATGGTGGAAAAATGAGAAAGTGGCAGGAATGAAAAGAAAATAAGAATACCATCAAGCGTAACATTTTCGAAATGTAAAACCATGATGGGAAATGTGAACTTTGCACACAGGAACAACTGAACTGTCACTTTTGACATTTTACAATCAATCCTGTTAAATAACTTTCTACTTCCAAATCCCAGGAAAAACATCTGACAATCATGTGAAAAAAAATATCAGATTAGAAGAAATCAGCTTTTGAAATGTATCAGAAAGCAACATTTAATTGCAAGTGCTGCAGTAAAACAAACAAACTAAACTCTCTTTTAATCTTATCTGTGACTAAGGAAAGTCATAATACCTATGACTTGCCAATTAACCTCTTAAGGTAGCAACTGTGTTAGGAGGTATAAACATGCCCTCTTGTTCCTAGAGGTTCCATGAAAAAAATACAAGGTCCAAAATGCCAGTGACATATCATTTGATTGGCTTGAGTGCAAATGAGAGGTGGACAGTGAAATCTTGATTGTACTTTGTTCTTGATGTGTCTTGGTTATCCATTGACTTGATTATCCACCATCATGTTTTGTCACATAAAGACTCTGTCTACACAGTTAAAGGGATGTTTTGCTTGTGAATGGCAAAATAATGACCATTCTCAGGTACCTGTCAATGGTCATAATCGATCCAAACTGATGCCAATGAATCGAAACGAAAGATTGATTTATCCACTGCTCCAAGCATCTCCTCCTCTACAGATTACACACACACACCCCGACAAACACATGCACACACATTCTAACAAAACATCCTGTATCTGCAAAAAATTCTTTGAAACTGGTGTGGTTTGATTTGGGGACTCTCAATGATCCACCAAGTTAATTGACTTATCAGGGGTGGGGGGGAGGGGGAGCAGGAGAGCCCCCTTTATTACTCAAGGTAATTGACTTTCCAGTAAATCAAATGATTAATTAGAAGTAATAAAGTCCTAAGTTTTGTTTCAATTCAATAGTCAACATCCTAGAACCTTTCCATGATAACAAACAAAATAGATACTCACCCTCCAAAACAAAAATGCTGTATGAAGCAATCCAGAAGTTGCCATACAGAAATTGCAAAGCGAAAGACGATTAAACCAGGAAAAATTAATCTCATGCTTTAATCAGCTCTAGACCCATTGAGCTGAATAATCTGCTGCATCACACACAAAAAACAGATTAACAGCATTTTCAATGCATTGTATAACTGAAGAGTCTGACTACTGAATGCTAGATGGCAAAACTGTAACTAAACTTTGCACTATGTAGGATCACACTCTTCAAGTATTGCTTTCTTTCCCCCACACCCTCTCCCCCATCCCCCCACTTCCCTATCTTTGAAACTTTCTAAAACTGAAGGATCATCAATCGTAGTTTAATATAAGCAGTAATAAAATGTTGCAAGGAGAACATTACTACAGTTTCGGGAGCATATTTTCACCAAGTTCTATTTTATGAGGCGATGCCTGATGTGAATGTTGCTCAGCAAGGAACTCCTCTTCCCAAAAGTTCCCAGTATATTACATACATTTTACTAGTATATTATACACATTTTACAAGTAAATTACACATATTTTATTGAGCAGCCCTTTCCCTCTCAAATAGTATTACCAATAGCATGAAGAACATCATTTTGCCTGAAATGTGGTCTTATGGCAATGCAATTGTATTGATAGTCATTTCTGATACCTGTGAAAAGAGCAGATGAGAAAAGAGCAAGTATTTGTAAGTAATGGAATTGTGGACCATTTAGAATTCACCAGTTAGTGGTAAAAAAAAAGCAGAGTTTGATTGTTTCATCCTTGAAGATCGTTCAACATCGATCCTTCCTCCCCCCATATAATCAAACCTATCTCCAATTAAGAACTTGTTAATCAGAGAAAAAATGCAGCAATCGAGAGTCATTATTCTGAGTTTTTTTTAAAATGTGGAATAAGTCACATTTATGAGGCCACACAACTTTAAGAATGTGGCCAACCAATGGAAAAACAAATTGCTTTTGTTCTGCACCAGTGAGGATTGCTACTTGGCGGATCCATTTTTAGTTTAGCTTTTTGACACAAAGTAAACTGTATCCAGAAATTCAATCGTCTTTTCTTCAACTCAACAGCTACTCCATCACACGACAATGAAGTCGCTACTTAACAATTTATCTTGTTCACATTGCACCTCTCACAAACATTTCAACGTATCATCAGCTTAGAAATTAAGGGAAACCTTTAGAAAACATGCTTTTTTNGAAAAGAATAAACCTAAGAAGAATTAAATGCTGTGTATTGTCACTGGAACAGGGTTTCACAGAAACTCTACAAGTTTAATATCTGGGTGTCACAGGCAAAAAGGGTTTGGCAAAATGGCAGAGCATTGGGACTAAAACATCTATAATTATCTCAAACTGCGGGAACAGGCTCGATGGACTAAATGGGCTAAACACCTTCCGTTTTCTTATAAAATCAATCAGGTATCATCTGTAGTTCAAGAGGCAATAGTGCATTAAAAATGCAATTTAAAGGAATTCCAAAACAGAACTGGTTTATTATACCAAACAATAAATATTAAGATCAATGCTGTCAAAAATATTGTGCTGTTTTGATTACAAGTCAAACATCATCAATAGTCAAAGGTGATCTGAGATTAAAGGCACAATACTTCCATTTTCAAAATGGTTGTTGTTGTTCACATACTAACTACATTGTTTTCTGGAGACATCATTGGGGAGCTCAGTTTTCATGACCAATGCCATGTTGGATATCCACTAATTTGTTTTGAAGCCTTTTTGGGCAAAAGAATGGGAAGAGCTCAGCCAGAGATGTCTCCATTGACCTCACTACAAAGTAATTAAACTCACTTAGTTCTGGCAAGCAATTCAAGAGTCAGATAGTCTTGAGACTTTACCTTGTGAGGTTCCAATAGGGAACTAAATAATCAAGCATTTTCATTAGGTTTTTTGGTACAAGATAAATTTAGACTACAAATCTGTTGGGAACAATTCCAGGCTGATGACAGTGTGTTAACAAAATGCTTGTTGTGAGCATGTACATGAGCCAAGCAACAAGTGGCAAGTGGCATTTGACACTGACGAGATTCAAACACAATTATCTTAGCAAATTTAAGTATTTCTGCAAGTCAATTGCCAAGCAATTCATCTCAAAGTCAAATACATCATCATTTATCTTTTCAAGACAAAACATATTTTCAAAATGCCAACACTCGACACATTATTATACAATATTATAGGTACAAAATACTCTCTGTTTTCTTAAAAAAAAACTTGGTCTACAGAATTGAATATCGATTATTCATATCTTCAGACCTTAGTTTTCTTTCCAGTTTTACCGAAACACTGAAGCATTGCAATTGTAACATTAAGACAAAATACTTGTTAGCACTTGCATTATTCAATTTCTTACATCCTAACTACAAGGCAGCAAAAAGTAAGTTTGACATACACAAACCAGGACCTCTTTGCAGTTCAGTTGAAGAAACTTCAACAATGTTTTAGTGGAATACGGAGGCTTTACTAATTTAGACACAGGTGTAGACTTGAACTGGTAGAACTTATAAAATACAACTGGAAGGGTTAATAGGAATCAGTTTGACTGTAGTAACTTTTAACCCAGCTCTTCCTACAAGGAGTGAGATAACTCCAAAAGTTCTGAAACATGCTAAATAATTGATAAATAAATTAAAATTATAAATAAATAATTTATTAGAATAAACAATAAAAAAGTACACCAGCTGCTGATGTCACACAGAGAGCTGCATTGCTGACATGATGCCTTCTTCATTGTACGAGTGCCGATTTAAACTATTCTTTTGTGCTGAGTGACAGATGCAGCCTGTCGCCCCCTCCCCCCCACCCCATTACACAGCCATCTTTGTTCCAGCAAGAGATTCAAAGAGTCACTGGGGAGGGCAGGTGTGGGGGAGGTTGATGAAAACAGCAAAGGGACTTAAACCATGTGCAAGAAGGCTCATGTCGGCAGGAAGAGGAATGGGAGGGAGAAGGAAGGGAAAAAAGTAAGCCACTCCAGACAGAGTTTGCTGGAAGGCAATGTATTCAGTTGAGAATCGGTGTCTGGGAAGGGCAAGTGAAAGTCTATTAGCACAATTTGGTAAAATAGTAAAATGAACCTATACAATTGAAATTTACCATACCAGCCTATTTTGGAATTCATTTAATGCAAATTCCGTCTTATTATTATATGTCAATATCTTAGCAATAATACTTATCATTTCATAAAACTAGAACATACAGTTTGAGTTGCTGGGCAAAGTCTATTTGCCATTAATCTAATTTACATAAACAAATTAGGCCCAATTAGGATAATTTAATGCATTATCTACATTAGCATAATGAATGCAGCCTCTGAGATCTACCAGGACAGATTGCTCAAGTTGCTAATGAAAACGTAAATACTTTCTTACCAGCGGCACTACCTTCCCCCTCCTTGCCCCATAAGTTGCGAGGGTTGAACTGCATTAAGATTCAATGCTGAGAGAAATGTTGGCCATTATCATTATCAACCATGATGATGGTTTTAAAAGAAAGATTAAGTGGTCATTCAAACATGGAAGCCAAAACATCTCCAAACCATGAGCTTTTTTATGCTGTAAAACAATTGCAACAGCACATCGCTCAAAAGAGAACAATGGTTTATCACTACAGGGCAATGGCATTATAATCTTTCCTCTCCTTCCCAGTTGAGAGTGGATTTGCTTGTCTCCAGTTGCCAGTGATGTCCGTTCCTGCACATGTATGGGGAATAATAGTACTAATAATAATAATCCTTGCATTTGATATAGCGCTTTTCACGTCGGGAGGACGTCCCAAAGCGCTTCACAGAACACACTGTAAAGTGAATTGACTGTATATTTGTGGGCGAACGCGGCAGCCAATTGCGCACAGCAATGTCCCACAAACAGTCGTAGATTGAAAATGACCAATTTATTATTGTTTTGGGTTTTGGAGGGATTATTATTAGGCTCTGTGTGGAGTAAGGAAACTTGCCCAAGGTTTCGCCCTCTGCCGGGAATTGAACTCAGGTCTCTCACTTGCAAAGCAAGTGCTCTAACCACTGAGCTGTAAGGTTAGCAGCACCTCCTGCATATAATGTGCAAACCACAGTAAATTAATCAGCAGCGACCTGACAACCGGAAAGCCAGACAATTTTCACACGTCGTTCATAATGCGGTTCTGGGATATAATCGTTGAAAATTGGGGGTTAGTTACCCTGTACGAACACTTTCAGGGATATTTATTATTTTCAAACAAATTATGTTCCCATTATAATGCAGCGAAACAACATAACTAACAAGTTGAAGAGGTTACTCCTTGTTTGGCAAAACTTGTTCTATTTATTTTCAAACACTGTATCCCTTCCCTGCTAGACTCTCAGTAAGAAAAGTAACAACTCTTGTTCCTTAGCAATTCAACCAAAAGAAAACGTTTGACAAGCTAATGAGAACTTTACACAAAAAGGAATGTTTTTCAAGAATCAAAAAGGATTGTTTTCAAAAAGAAACACAATTTCAACCACCCTTGTTTTTTTNAAACGTATTAGATAAAGGCTACTAAAGGTTCACTTGAAAAATGAAGGCAAACATATTCTAGGCAGCATGGAGATTTAGCGAGGAATATCGAATAACTTTATTCATAGATTCAGACAAGGAATGCTCACCCATTCTCATCCTGGCAGCAGTTAACCCGCATTATTACATCTGGTAACAACAACTTTTTCTAGATACAACAAGGTCAAGTTTCAAATTCAATCAATGAATCCATTAAAACCATCTCACTCATTTCCTTTACTCCAAAATTCATAATTTACAGAGGCACTACTTATGTCTGTAACCAAATTCAATCCGGTGACAATAAATTATGCAAGGTAGTAAAGTATTTCAAATATTACATACATACATATAATGGTTCGAACTACAATGATTAAAAAGCGAACGACAGTAAACCCAGAACAAAACTACCATTGGAGCCACTTTCTTCCAATTGATAAACTGTTTGCATGGATCACAACAGGAGGACATACTGGCTAACAATCCCCCAGATAAAAAATGGCCATTCACTTCATGGCTCCTCAAAATACACAGTCAATCCACTTTACAGTACATCCTATGAAGCGTTATGAGACATCTCGATGATGTGATAAGGTGCTACATCAAATGCAAGGATTGTTATTACTACACTGGAGTAGTTAGCCTAAGACTGTGGGCTTGAACTCACAAGCCTTCTAACGCAGAGGCAACAGTGATACCAGTTGAATGAAACTGACAAGCGATGAGGAGCGGGATAAAAACGTTAGTGGCCATAGTATCTGTAGGAAGAGAGGGTTTACAGGCCCAGATCTCTACTTGTACTTCATGGTTCCTGGCATTCCTCACCCTGACAGTGATGTTAGGGATAATCGACATCAAACTCTAAAGGTCTAGACCACAGCACTGAGAAGCATGACTGGTGCTGCACCACTGTCAAAATATAGACCAAACAACAATATAAAAATGGTAAGGTCCCCAGAGATTTAAAGAATACTTGAATATTTTCACAAGTATATATATCTGAATTTGTTTTTGTGTATTTCTTCTGTAAATATGGCAAAAACAAACTATCCTCCAATGGAAAAAAGTTAATACAATGGCCCAAATACCTATAATTTAGTTTCTTGTTTTATACAGACAATCAGAATAGAGGCAAGTGTTTTAAAGAAACTAGATTAAAAAAGTAAAACTGGTTTCCTTCTTCAGAGGCACCAGAAAATGTCTCATCTTAATGGACTTCCAGGAGTAATTTGGCAACTTTAATTGCTATTGTCGGCAATATTGTTTGAAACCAGTATTTACACTTAATTGTACGCAATCTATACATTACATATCTTTGTGTTGTATATCTGGAAGTCTATAATTATATGTACTCATCTGCTTCTGACTCAAATTTTCTCCATTTCTCAGAGCGCCTGAATATATCTGTGTTTCTACCACACATGATGTCAATTGTGGAAATGTTCCACTCAGCACTGACAAACAGTTCTAAGCTTGAGGGACAAAAATGAATTTCCTCCCAATAAAGGCAAGAATTTCCCCATCAACTGCAAAATATTTCCTCAATAAACCCACAGCGCTGACATGACACCCGCATTTAACCTTCCTAGCAAAGAGAAAAAAGTTCCAGCATAAGCATATTTAACACCATAATTGTAGTGTTCTGCTCTGTACTTACTGAGTATAAACAGTACCCCTACCAAGAAACCAATGTAATACATTACAATCTCATAGGCACACATATTCATGCATTATCCATGACAGGGTCCTGGTGCACTGGGGATTGTACATAGCTTGCTTCTGTCATACTCTTGGTCTTCAATATGCTGAAGGTGGAATAAAACTGAAACCTAACTTGTCACGTGTAATCTTTAGTGTACCAAGGCAGATGTCTTTTCTCCCTTTCTCTCTCTCTCTCTCTCTCTCTCACACACATACATATAATGTACACATAACCAGAACTATAATAGATATATATAGATGCAGTTTTTGAGCTAATATGACTCCATTACATTAATCTTCTAAATCCCCCATTGCTCTCCACAGTTCTATATTTAGTCGTGTTTGAAAATAGTGTTCTTAGTGTCCAAATACTGTGCATTTCAATTAGGGACAGTAAGGCCCAACTGAGGATACCTTCCTGAGACATTGAGCACGTGATTTGGTGTGAACCAGTTACCACATAAGACCGTCAGTGGTGACAGAACCATACACTGCTGTTTGAACCTCATCAGCAATTTTCTTTTTTCCGTAACATTTATATATTTTTTGGTAAACACTTGCTCCCATCAGGTGAAAAGACCTCAATGCTGGGAAATGAACCAATTTCCCACTTAAAGAAATCTTAAATGTCAGCATTGGGTACTCTCCTGTCAGGCAACGTTCAGACGCATTAAGAGCTTCCTGCACTCTGCCTCCAGAAGCTCACACCAGTCTCAGAAGAGCACTATGCTCACTACCCAGCACTACGAATTGAGCATTTCTTAAACCTACCACCACCCCTCCTCCACAGTGACCCATTTTGTGCTGTGGGGCCCTTGGGTCAGACTGGTCCCAAATTGCATATGGTCAGTTGCTTGGATCTAGCATAGAGAAACAAATTTCATCTCATCAGTCTGGGCTGGATTCAAACTCCCCACATTTCCATTGGTGAAAGGACAGCATGATAACCCCCGAGCGCTGCAGCACAGCACATTGTGAAAGGAACAGAAACTGTAATTGAAAAGTAATAACTTTGGACGCTGCCTTTGCTATCCCAGGAAATGGAGAACATTAGGTCAAATGAAGAACTTGACTCTCGTCTCTTCCAACTTGATCTTCGTGTCCTCAATTCCCTCCGTTCATTTCGACTTTGTTACCTAGAGGGTTTAGTATACATAAAAAAAATATATTTTTAAAATAAATTGAACAGCTATCATCTATGGATTAAAAACGAGACATTTTACCCCCAAAAAAGAATAGTGTAGCTTGTTTCCAGTTGTTAGCTTGCTATAAGCCCTACACCACTAACTTTCTTGCTTTACCTTTATACCTACACTGCTCCCCAGACTAATAGAAAATATGAATATTCTTTTATGAAAAGATCCAAATTCTGAATGTTCACAACCCTGCAATGGGTGGCACCTTATTGCAAAAGTCAGAGGCTAATTTTGCTCCAGCGTTGAAGTTGTGCCCTTGCTCTATATTCTGAACGCAATTTCAATCATATCTTTTTTGCTTCAACTTTCTCCGCTCTCATTTGAAATAGCCGAATCGTAATTCTTCTCAATCTTTTTCTGAAGAGAATAATCTTTGTTTCCCTGGTCTGTTTTCTTAGCACAGTGATGAAATCTTTGCTGCTCTCAGCTGCACCTGACCTTGTGCTTTGATGTGTTTTTTCCAGAAGCGTGGTGAGTAAAACTAGATTTAATTTCTTTGCCGTTTCCCTTGTAATGTAAAGACATATTGGACTAGGATTTAGCGCTTCTGACAATATACCACATTTTCTTTCCCTTATTAAGCGGCATCTCACATTTCAGAGACATTTTCAAACCACTATTCAACCACTTCTAAGTGCTTCTCCTACCCCACAAAATTTACAACCACTCAACTTGTCTTCAAATTAATGTTTTTACACACCTTTGTGAAATATATTACATTCATGCTTGTTGATAGGTCACTTGTGCCCATTCATATGAAAAGTTAACATCTGTAAATGGATTTTTTTTAGCTCAGTGCTAAACTTCTGCAAATAAAATATCAGCTGCGTTCCTTCCATTAAGACCTTCTGTAATTTCATAAGTAATCAACATAGTACTGTAGTTTCTTTCAATATTTTCACTTACCTTACATCAATTTATCCCATAAGTATTAATTTTAAAATACAAAATGAGATGTCCTCCACCAATTTGTTTATGACTGATGGAAGTTTATTCTGCTTTCCAATTTTTCTTCCCTCAGGAAAAATATTTCACTTCTACAGATGCGATAAAAACTCACCATGTGGAAATTCAATTTGTTTCTTCTCAAATTCTACGGTTCTCAACTTTACTACCTTCACTTTTGGAGGCACTGCCTCAAATATTTCCCAAAAATCGCTACATAATTTCTATTGATTCACCTCTATCACGTCTCAAAACATCCAATAAATTTCCTCAAAAAATCTCCCATTTGTAATTCTATATAGGCATTCATCTGTCAAATTTTCAATCTTCAATGTCTTGTGTCCCTAACATGCAGCATGTTTAATCTTACATGTCACATACATAATTTGGCAATTCTTCATTACTTCCCTATTCACGCCAGTTAGATTATGGAGTCTATTAAGTCTCTTGCATCTAACCCATGTGTAAACCACATGTAAAATCACATATATTGTGCTCCATGTGTAAACTATGTCCAATCATATGTGGGAACGTAGAGGAAATTATAGCTGCCCTTAATTTGGAAATTAACAATCAATGAAAATGATCTACGATATTTAAGTAATTTCTTCAGTAACATTTCTGAATGCGTTACGCTTGCCTTCAGCAAACATTGCCGCATCAAGGTGTGCACTGATTTCTGACGTCTTGTCCTAGCACTATGTGCTTTATTTGAACCACAACAGTACAACTTCAGTGTTTAGACACCTACTAAAATTAAGTGGCCAAATCAGAGGACAATTAACTTGCCCAATGCAATTGTATTTGCAATGTACATACATTGTGAAAATCCCAAGTGCTCCAATTACACAGATAGGTGCTCAAATAAGCTGAGCACATATTTTATTAAATGTTTATAGAAGTCGACAAAACTCTGAAGTGAGATGCAAAACCCATCAACAGAAGGATGCCGCTGATCAAAAAGGTACAACGATCAAACCTCTTGTAATAAAAAATGAATGGACTCAAATTCATGATACAAGAAATCTTCAAAAGAATTTGGTTCTTCTTTATCTGCCTATTTAAATTTTTTTCATTGGAAAATAAAACATACTGATGTTAAAGATAGTGAGATGAGTGCACTGGAGATGTACAAAGATAAAGAAACACTCATTCTGTACTTCAAATAGAAACTACAGTGTCATTTTCAAACTTCTAGAGCCCAAAAATAACAAAGTCAAATTATGCACAACATTCTGATCTTAGGAATCCAACGAAGGAAAATCAATTTAAATGATCTGCATAAAATGATTCCATGCGTAAAAGTAATTTTATTTTATCAGTGAAACAGACCCATGTCTTTCAAGGTGATGAATTACCAAGCTTTCCATTTTATGGAGAAGGATAAAGTAGGATTTCACAGTACAAGTGTGTGCTGTTTGACTGTTGCCAGTGCACTTTCAAGTCAGCATTTCATCCGATCATCAGAGCAATATCAGCCTCCCACGAAAAATAATGAAAATAGCAGTCCCATGATAAAGCTTTTTTTTTGTTTGAGTGACATGATGCACCAAGACATTATTAAACACCTGATCCTTGTGAGAAATATCCTTCCGAAGGCATTTGTAGCAGATTCCCCATAGGAAAAGCAGCAAAACAGCAGTAGTGGTATCTTGGGTGCCATGTTACCTCCTCATTAGCACAGCACCACAAAATGCATGCATTTTCCTTCCATACCAGTTAACTTGTGCTCTATAGGGTCATTTGGGGAGTTTATGGAAAACGTAGGTTGGGTTCAATACTGAATTAGGCAATTCATTTTCTTTTGATAATAATTACAAAATAATAATCCTTGCATTTGATACAGCACTTTTTACGTCAGGAGGACGCCTCAGAGCGCTTAACAGGATTTAATGTGAAGTGCAGTAACCATTTATTTTGTTGCGCACTGCAATGTCCCACAAACAGCTACCAAATGAATGACTTCATGCACTGGCAGACCGAAGCAGGAAGAAGACAAACAAATAAACCACAGGCAATGATTCTGCGAGTCAGAGATAGCTACTCTTGTCAAAATCGATTAGGAATCTTTACACTGGGGTTTGCCACCTGACATTATGCAATAATAATCCTTGCATTTGATAAAGCGCCCTATCACATCATTGAGACATCTCAAAGCTCTTCACTGAATATATTGCAAAGTGGATTGACTGTGTATTTTGTGAAAACATTTCAAAATATGATAAAATATTTTGTATTTCATATTCAACAGATGGGCCCTGAGAACACCTCTCAAATGGTCTACATTTCACACAAGATATCAACAACCATCTCAATAGCTGCAGGAAACATGGAGTAGAATACAGTAGTTCAATGGATTGTATCCACCAGGACTTCTTTGCCAAGTTCAAAACCAGGCCGAGCTGTCAAATATCAGCAAAATAAATCACCGGGGGCTTTTCCACCCAGAGATCTTCCCTCAAGTGGTGAAGAGCAATGACATCCAGCAACTGGAACCTGATAGAGAATTCTGCTTTGCCTCCAGCTAAATGAGGATGCCTCCCTGCAGCACTGCATATGTAATTGGCTATGGTTTGAGTTTATCAAAATAGAAAAAAAATCTATGTGTGCAAGCTGAGGATTCTCGAGGCTCTGCAGAATGTCACCTGTTCCACATACAATTATGAACAATTACTCAGCCGAGTTACAAACAAATGACTTGAACTGAAACAAGCCGCAGCTTGCCAGTTGGTACTTTAGTTGCATTCTTGTTCTATAGGTTTGATGTTAACCTTAGATATAATTCTCTCATGGAGGAGTAATATTATAGACCGGATAAAAGCTTTTCAAGTTGTTTCTCGAAAGACTCTGTTGGAACAAAGATAGTAATCACGGCACCACTGGTAAGGCAGTGCGTGCAACTCGTGCAGATCAAACAATACTACTGAATTTCACATTTTGACTCGGGTTTATTCACTTATATGCCATGAATCAATACTTTCAGTGCAATACACTTTTCTTTATTCATTAATAAAATATCTGATGTGACTGTATTGTGTTCAGGTTAAGCTGACCACAATGATTACCTCCCCCTCCCTTGCCTGTGGCGTCACTGATTTACCTGCCTCCTTGCTTTTGCTGTGAGACATTTGGTATGTAAATCCTGTGGTTCTCTAAGTGTCAATTGCAACAGAAATACAATACTCCATTTCCTTTCTTGTATCTAATTAGCCTATGAGGAAACTAAAAAATAACCATGGTGCACATTTGCTTCTTATATTTGCTTTTAATCTGCAGCTGCGTCCATATACTGATGCGCAAAATCTTAAACAAAATACATTTCCCACCGTCTCTTTTTATAGATCCAGTTATGGTCCTTGGCTTATGCACCATACCCTGACCAACCTTTGCCCTGTGCTTCCGTCTTAACTCCAGGTGAAGGGCAAGACATATAGGGCAAGGTGCAATCAAATACAGAAAGATCAGAAAAGAAAAAGTTGCAACCAACGTCCAATCATAGACATTTTAATTAGGGATTTGAGGGATGGCAATTAGCAGTTTGAATTACAGACATTGAACCACTGTGATGAAATGGAATTCCAGCACTACAGCAGCTAATGTAGCACAGGACGTGGGTCAAAGCTAGGACATTAGTACAGATGGCTCAGTCCCTCAGCCAATTGCATACAGCACTGTCCCACAAACAGTCGTGTATTCAGTGACCAAATTATTATTATTTATTTGTTCTTTATTATTGAAGGGATTATTACCCCTGGAAAAGCAATCCGCCAATCGACTAAGATCTGGATTCCTAATTACTGCGAGGTAAACAGAGGCGTGTGGAGCAAGGAAACTTGCCAAAGGTTTCGCCCTGCCTGGGAATCGAAAACGGGTCCTCTCGCTTGTGAGGCGAGTGCTCTAACCAATAAGCTACAGGACTACAGCTTCTGTCAATACACTTGTCATTGTATGGGATAGACGTTCCCGGAATCCCAGGCTCCAACTACAGTGCAGCACTCTAACTGGTGTGTTTCCATGTTGTTCTTATAGACGCACCATACAAAGGGCAGCTGTTGCAATATTACCAAGACTACCAAGGCCCACCACACCACAAGAAGCTGGCAATGACCCAGTGACCCAATGAAAACCTACTCGATCATAGTCATTCATCATCACATCACCCAAAAACATAGTCACAAACGCCACGACGCATTCAAGCTCGATTGATCCTATAATGAGTTAAAAACAGACATTAATGTAAACCAGATGAGATCCAGAAATTCAATAGGTTACCATTTATCCATCTAATCACAACCCAGATTGTAATTTAAACACAAGGCTGTATTGAACAAATACTGAACATAATCGTGGGTTATTCAATGATTTAAAATGTCAAAACCTTTAATCAGCAATTTGTTGAATTAGAAAACACTTGTGATCGGAGGGTTAATTGACTACATGTTAAGCTATTAGATACTGGATAGGGTAAAATCACTTTTGTTTTATGGAATAGATTCATTGAATGGCGGATACCTTGAACTTGCTGCTGATTTGTTTGATAGCCTGCAGCAGGGATGTTTTGAGAGGACAGGTTCTGATACTTCATGTGCTACAGAGGATATTGTCCTGAAGTCCTAATTTTGTTCTATGTTCACTCACACCATGTCCCTTGTGATATTGCCTTCCTTTGATTGATTTCAGTGCAGGCATTTATACACGTTAATCATAAAATATGCAAAAGATGAATTTTGTGATTGAGACAAATTAGTTATTTATGAACTTGCTGTTTAAACTAATTTACGCAGATGTTTAAAAGCTCAATTTGTTTACTGATAACTTTGAAGTCGTATAGAACAGCTGACAACTGCAGCATACTTAAGCAATTCATGTAGTTTGGATGCTGGGACACATCAATGTCTAAGGCACATCATCATTTTTCAGTCTCCAGCCTAATGTGCCTCAAAGATACTATTCCACTGTTCCCTCATTCCAATATTCGTTCTGGAGCCAAAATGTGAATGAAATGTAACAGGATTAAATGGGAAACTTTGAGACATCTCAACGACATGATAAAATGCAAGGTTTACTGCTACATAAAATTCAAAGATCATTATTATTATTATCAACAAGAGTGAGAACTTATGCTCTCTGCCACACCACAAAGATGAAAGGCTGATAAGGTACATTTATTGGCAAAGCCGTAAATATCCTAGAGATTACAAAAAATCATTGCGTGAATTGGATTTTGTAACTTGAAACTGACGAAACTCCAGGCCTTCATCCAAACTCTGCTGTTCAAAGATTGCAGGGGGAAGGGGGAGAAAGAGGAAAGGAACACATGTGGTGGCTGTTGAACTGTAAAATGCATCAGTATGTAACATCTGAATTTTATGAAGGCTTCTTGAAGCTCTTCAGAAAAATTGTAGCGCCAAATCTCAAAGATCGCTGACATGAAAGATATCCTTTTAACTGTGATAGGCAGAGGGGGAGTGGAAGCAGCAGACTCCAGATACGATCTGCTTTGAAGTGGCATTCAAGCTGGACAGAAGTTTCCCATCATCTGTAAATGTTGGAATTGAGTGTATGTTGGAAACGTATTCAGGTTGATGGCAGTATGGAAGAGGGTAAGACTGTGCACTGAATTCAGACTTGCAATGACTGGGTTTCTTTCTATAAAAGTTCCAGAGACAGAATCTGAACTATTCCCGAGAATCATACCTTAAATCACAACTCAGTTGTAGAACGTACAGCAAAGCAGGAATCCATTTAGTCCATTGAGGTAAAGATAGTGCTAGCTCAACCACTCAACCTAGCTACTCTAATCACAATGCCCCATTCTTTCTCTGTAACCTTTTAAATGCTCCTCTTGAAACGTTTTCCAATTCCATTTTAAAATATATAGTCTCGGTCACAACAGCTACTTGTGGCAAAGCAGTCCGTATTCTTATGACCCTCTGAGCCTTTCTGATCTGCTTGTCAGTGCTACATTAAACAGGACGTTTACCCACTGAGTCATCAGAGGAGCCCCATCATTTCACTTGACCACAAAGCCCCATTCCCACTCTTCTTTGTGTTTGTCTTAGATAACAGCAGTCAGATGTGCAGTCCAACAGTTCCCACTCCATTGTCCTCTCACAAGATTTTCACAACAAACAATATGAACGGACGAACTTTGAAAGCGAAAGCCTTAATATCCTTTACTGTTAAAATACATCATGAAATCATCCTTGCGGTATCCAGATGCTCAACTCAAAGTTACCTTTTACATTCCTAACTAAAACAATGGAGGAGTTAACACACTGAATCAAATATAAATGCCAAAGACTCTTCAGCTGTGTTCTGATATCCAAAGGTCCAGTCTGGATAATATAATGAAATGTCTGACAGTCTTCCGTGCTATAGCATTACGTGCAAAGTCCTTGGTTAGAAGCAGCACCTCACCAAACTACGTTCTACAGACAGCCCTAATTGCTAAAACTTAACTTTGTCATGTTTAGAAGCTGCTGTACGTCCGGCTGCAACCGTATCTCCCAACAGAAACTGAAAGCAGGATGACAGGAGAGCAAGAAAAAACAATGGACAAAAGTATAGGACAGCAGCACACAGAAGTGGTACCATGTGCATATTTTAACAAAAGGCCTGCCCTTCATTGTTAAATGAGGTCAAGCCAATCTGATTTCTCATACATGACAATTCAGCTTTTCACTGTTGTTTAACATCTCGATAATTGAATTTGTTCTCCTGAATAATTGTGAATGTTTGCAAACTTTTTTGTTTGCAGATGATTCGAAATGAGCTTTTCATCTGATGAAAAAAATCGCATAACTTTGGTAACGTTTGGCAGTATCATTTGAAACCTGGAATTGTAACAGCTTCAGAATACAAGGAGATCCTTTTTTTAAAAAAAAACTTTTTGTGCACCAACGTTTTCAAAACAGTCAGAGGTCATAATTTTAGCTACCAGCTCCTAAAAAAGATTATGGAAAACAAACTTCAAAATTATGATTGAATTTAAGAACCTCTGAAAATTATGAAGGATATTACATTTTAAGGCAACGGGTTTACATTTAAGAACATGAATAATCCAGAGCTTTTTGGTGTTGGGAAAATAAAGAACACAAACAAAACTGTAGTGTTCAAAAGAGATAGAATTATCTATTGACAAACCAATTAGCAGGGTCATTAGAAAGGTTTGCAGAGCACATCATACTCATTTGAATTGTGTCGACAAGTACTTTTGTAATCACACAAGTGGCTTTTTCAAATGCGTGACTACTGTATACCAGAAAAGAAAAACTATTTTTAATCATGAAAATTGCTGTTTGAAATAGCTTTCATGCATCTTTACACATGCACAGAGTGGAGCTTGGATACGAACTGAAGCGTCCCGCTGCCTAATTTAGTCGCAAATTATTTTCAGCTACTCTTGATTTAATGTTTCCAATTCATCTTGTTTAACAGTACTTTAAAATCTGGTGCACAAGTCGAACTTTAATACAAAATTTCATGATGTACAACCTTGGAGTGCAATGTTTACAATGGGATGAGACCTATACTGTTTTTTTTAAAACCATGATGAGTACAGGTTACTCAGATGCAAATACATGGAGAAATATTGCACAAGAAAGGCTTGCTCTTTTATTCCCAATAATGTAAATGTTAAGACATTAAATTACACGGACAAAGCAATTATACTGTAACAATTACCATCCTGTCCTTCCATCCACCAACTACAGCTTCTAAACTTCACCAACTGAAAATTAACAGGGACTATTTTTGTGCAGGACTCACAGCAAAGGAGTTTAGAAGAACTGAAGAGATAACGTCTTTTTAGAGAAGTGTTTGGCAATTATCAAAAATAACCTGCAAACTTCAAAAACTAATGTCCATGACCTCAATAAAGAATTCCTCCCAGCTCGCAGATCATGGTACAGCATTGTGAGGTTTGAAAGGTCAAAAAGAAAGACAGCTCACATAGCAATCAAAAATCAGATCTAAAATAAGATAATGATACTCCATGATAGACCAAATAGCCTTTTCACATTCAATGCTGTATTATTTGTTATATTCAACTGGGATTTGAAAGGTTTAAGTCCAGAATACAATCATTCTCCATACAACTGTGAGTTCTAGAAAAAAAACTTTTTGTGACTATAAACACTTCTATGCGCTGCACAATAACTTATGGTAATAAACAGCTTATAGCTCAACATGACTCAGCTCACATTGTATTCACATCCTAATGATTTTCAGCGACAGAGGCTTTTTTCCAATGGTGAACATTTTCTACCACAAATAATTATACTGAGGGGGAATAATAATAATCCCTGCATTGATATAGCGCCTTATCACATCTTCGAGACGTCTTTATCCAAAGAAAAACAATGCAGCAAATGTGAAAGAAACTTATAGAGACATTGGGTCACTAAAGTCCAGAGAGTTGTGCTGTAATACAGTGAACACCAACCCAAGCTAAAAATGTCAAGGCATAAGTTGTTCAGACAAGAATTAATGGCACCACACAAATCTTTGTCCCAACCAAAAAAAAACAATATAATATGCTGGCACAAAGATGCACAAGAAATCATCAGATTGACAAAAGGCAACAATCCTATAATCTCGTTACAGGGAAATCCCATCTGTGAGAAATTTGTCAAATAATGTTTTCTTTACAAGAATCCTGTATGATTTGACAAAGCTTCTTTAATAAAGCTCTCCATTCTGAAGCAACTGGAAATTTTGGGGAAAGATTAAATCTGTGCTATTACAAAGCTGCAATTCACTGTATTCATAACACTTTTACTGTTACACCAGCTCAGATTTACTACAGAGGCAAGCCAACTGATCCTATCACCTATTTATTCCATCAAAGGCACTCCAGTTGCAATATCAGCATCACACAAACATGGCTGAAAGTGGAAGGATGGCAACAAGATGGGGCAAAGGAAGTATGTAATAATAATAATAATCCTTGCATTTGATATAGCCCTTTTCACGTCTTCTAGATGTCTGAAAGCGCTTCGCAAAATAAGTGAATTGTTTGTATATTTGTGGGCGAAATGCAGCAGCCAATTGCGCTCTGCAGTGTCCTACAAACAGTCGTGGATTGAAGTGAACAATTTATTGTTTTTTTTTCTTGAGGGATTATTATCAGGTGTGTGGAGCAAGGAAGATTTCACCCTGCCAGGAATCGAACCCAGGTCTCTCGCGTGAGAGGTGAGTGCTCTAACCACTGAGCTACAGGACTCCACAAGGACTCCACTAATGTTTCACCACAAGGATAGAATCTGCGAAGCTGAGCAAAGGAGCAGAGTTTCTGACAAGGGAGGATACTACACCTGCTGAGAGAAGCATAGAACAGGAGAAACATCACTGAAACAATCAAGGTAGGAATTAGTAACAAGGTCAATGAAATAATAATTGAGACCTCTTAAAACTTTAACTGAAGGTGAACAAAAAGTAAGAGATATTTAGAGCAAATGATAAATAAATAATCCTTGCAGTTGATATAGCACCTTATCACATCTTCGAGACATCCCAAAGCGCTTCACAGAATATATTGCAAAGTGAATAGACCGCATATTTTGTGGGCAACATGCGGCAACCAAGTGCACATAGCAGTGTCCCACAAACAGTCGTGGATTGAATGAGCATATATATATTTTTGCTTAAAGGGATTATTTCCCCTGGATAGCAATCCACCAATCGACTAACAACTGGGTTCCTACTTTCTGCTAAGTAACTAGAGGTATGTGGAGTAAAGAAACTTGCCCAATGTTGCACCCTGCCAGGAATTGAACCCAGGTCCTCTCCCTTGCAAGGCAAATGCTCCAACTAATACACTACAAGGCTCCACTTGTGACCACAGCAGAACACTGGACTCCAGGTGTGGTCAGAACAGAGCTGGACTGGAAGACATCGACTGGGAGAAACTCCCCTTCTTTCTTAATGTCCTCACAACAAGCCTTGAGGTGAACCATGACACCATACTATCAAAGATTAAATATAAATACATATATATTTAGTTTAAATATAAATATATGTATTTTATTTGTTTCAAAACAAGTAGCTTCACAGTCAGTGAGTTACTAGACACAAATTGTTATCGAGACCATAACATTTAAAAGCCAATTGGATCAACTTCTGAAAAGGAAAAATATAAACGGATTTGGGGGAAAGAGCAGAGAATTGGAAATTTCGAGTAATCAGATCCAAAGGGTGACAGCATGAGTTTAGGCTTGATGGATTGAATGGCCTCCCGCTATGCTGTAATTTCTTTGAAAATGTGAATCAGAAAGTTGGGCAAATAAACACAAAATACCACAGAGGTAATTGCAACTGCTTCTAGAAGCAAATTAGAAACTAAAACACAGCAAGACTAAAGACGTGATGGTTAAAGAAGAATACCACAAAATGGCCAAACAGAAACACCTTGGAAATAAAAGTAGTGAAGCCTGAGGTGGTCAAATCAAAAGCATTTAAAGTTAAAAGGAATACTGTATCAGAGGAAGTAACGGGAATAGAAAAGCAGACAGCCAGCACAGACAGGAGCTAATTTAGCTTCAGACAGCAGGTTAAAGGATCAGAAAAAGTTTAGAAAAATCTATTGGAGCAGGAGACAGCAGGATTATTAAAAAGACTTTGAAATCAGTTTTCACAGAGGAAGACTGCAGTCAACTTCCAGTCATGCACTGAAGAACTTCTAGCACAAATAGTTTCCAGTAGAAGCAAGTGTTGTGAAGAAACTCAAATAATCAAAAAATAATTACACCTGCATGGCAACAGGGCATATGGGTTATTCCCAAGTCCCTTCAATGACAGAGAAATAGGCAAGTCTGTACATATTTTTAAGGATTCAATAAATACGTGAGCTATACTCAGTACCAGAGGATAGGAAACAGTATCACATTATTCAAAAAAGGGAGGCAAGAGCTTCTAAATTATAAGATGGTTAGTTTAGCTCTAGTGAGGAAGAAGGTCATGTTGAATAATGGAGACGTGTGCATGAATGATGAACAGATAAATATTCTGGACAATTTGCTAAAATTACTTGTAGGGAACAGAAAATGTCTTTGCAGAATTTTCTCCCAGACAAATAGAAGGCATGGATTTAAGTCCATGATTTGCTAGGTTTCTATGCAGTTTGTAGAAGGAATGGACTTGAAGGGGGAAAATAGTCTTTTCTCTTGCTATGATTTAGTTCTGAGTTCCAGGTACTCAAAAAAGACGTGAATATTTAGCCCTGTTGCCCTAATAGCACAAATCCATTTGGAAATTGTCATAAACAGTATCCGACGTTAGTGATAAAGTAATAACTGGCTTTGGGGTCATATCACTCTTGCCATTATCTGAAAAATGTAGACCTCGCAGACCTGGTGTGCAGGGTAACTTGACAATGTAAAGGTCAGTGTGGTCGTAATAGGAGCATTCAAAACTGACTCTGTTCCTGGCACTGGCTGCTGTGAAAACGCTACCCTTAGCTGCTCTGCTCTTGGACCCCGTTCACAGTTTACTACAGTCTGAAACATTTTACGAAGACTTTCATAAATGAAAATTCAAAAGTAAAAATGGCTTTTTTTTTTGCTGTCAGAAGCAATTAATGACTCAATGACTTCTCGGCAATGCCCACTGCATTATTGCATCCTCCTCTTTGTGTGAAGTGTTGTAAAGAGTCTTGTAAAAGCACCATGCCATGGCAACACAGTACAATGTGACCTGGAACATTATGAAAGCTCCAGGTTGTATAACGGCAAGTTAGTGTTTGTGGCAATGTGTCTGAACTGCAGTTCGAGCTTTTCAAAAATGATCACGTTTCACTCGTCGCAAGCATTTCCCCCCCACTCCACCACCCCCATCCACCCAAACACCACTATCAACACATACATAGTGACAAGATCAGGGCCTCCATGTGTTGAATTATTGCTATCAGGCTCGTTGCTGAATGGAATCAGATGGAAATAAACAAGGATAGATTAAGAAGTGGTACTGCACATGAGAGCACCAATATTCACCACCACACCATACTGACACATTGGTTCAATACCCCAACTTTACTCACTCGCCAATCACACTGCACCTCACTGTGAAGCTTATCACTCTCGGACCCAGAATGGATTGTGGATGGGAAATGGCATAATGATGCCAAAACAAAAAAAAACATGGCAAGGACTAAGTATCAAGGTCGGGCTTTTCCTGACTGTTGCCAACTATCTGAAGCATTTCTTTAGGGTTACGCCATAATTCATCGATCTCACCTTTCTGAAGGTAGTTGTGACACTGAATACCGCACGCTCCCATCCAAGCCATTCTGACTCATACCATTCAGCAATGGGATTTTCATTGACTGGATTACAAAAGGTTTGATTTGCAATCTATCTAGAACGTGCTGAACATTAAAATCATTAACTACATAAAGCCTCATATCCCATTAATAGAGAATCACTGTACCTGTGGGGAGCAACGTTAAAGTGTTGGAAGTTTGCCTTTAGCTGAATGGAGTCTGGCAGCAGGCAGGAGTTCTGCCTTTGTAAGCAATGGTTGTGGTTCAATTAAAATCTACTTTAAAATAAAACGCTGAATTGGAGTTAACGTTTTTGCAACATCTGGGTCTGCACAAACAAGTATATAGGCTGTGAAAACTGAGAGCTCGTTAAGTATTGCCATTGGTTTTGAGGGTTCTGTGTTTTTTTGCTAGCTCATTTTTAGTACAGTACCTTTACTTTTTTCCTTCCATTGTCTCAACTTGATGTAATGGTTTGCATGTCCTTCAGATGTTATCCAGTTCCTTTTTGAATGTGATGCATTTGTTATCCTTTGATTGCAAAAGGTAGGGGCAAAAACGTGCCAACCTCCTTTCTCCTTAGGAAAACATGGCCATGGCACTCACTCCACAAGGTTAAAATAGCTCATGCTGCCAATTCAGGCGCCAATAACATGCCTGGCTTGGCTACCAAGAAACAACTGTGTTTTCTACTTGGTAGCAATCAGGGTAACAACAAAACACACGAACAATGAAATCTGCTTCCAAAGAGAAGAAATCGCACAGGGTCTCAGCGTGAAAAACAATAAAGGGAACCAACTGTAAAAAAAAAGTAACAGCTGTCACACATGTAGTGAATGAGTGTGCCCCTTTGGGTTCATCAAGGTACAGAATATGCATGCAACTCCTGACTATCATCTGCAATGATTTATACCCAAGGATTATTATTTATACTCCAAAAAAAAATTCAGTTTCAAAAAGTGAAGGAAAGACTACCTACCATTTTGCCTTTTTTTTAAAAAAGTATTCCCAGATATAAACATGCCAAATCCTCCATCAGGCATTTTTGGAATTACAAAATACCCTTGACTTCCAATTTTTTACTAGACTTGATAGACCAGACTACTAACAGCACTGAAAGAAAGGAAGACACAGAAGCAGAGTGCTATACAGATCAATATATTTTGATGATTGGAAGCTTTTTTTAAAAAAAATTATAAAGCTCGAGAAAACATTTTACTCAGCAATGTGCTTCTGCTTTAAGGGGGTCAATTAACTTAGATACAATTGAGAAGTGTTTTGGTACAAAACTGAATAACATTTACATTTAAATGGAGCCTCTCAAAGCCTCAAAATACAGCCGAGGCCCTTCTTTCCTTATAAGATTTGAGAATCTTAATTCGACTCCAGAGATCACATTTCATCTTGTTTGGTTTGGTTTTAGTTCATTTCACAGCCCAAAGTCACCAGGACACATTTAGCAGAGGAGTTCCACTTCTGGAGCCTCTATTCAAATGTAAATATACCAGGAGACCAGAAGCTTGTACAAACACTTCTCCAAAAATGTGGATAAAAAAATCTAGTTTATTTAGGCTCACTAATACTGTGCATTATGGAGTGGAATGAATAGTTAATTCAAGTACTGTATGTAAATTTAAAGAAAAAGAAAAAAATGTAGCCTCTAACGCTATTCCTCAACTTGCAATTTGCTTCCAGCCCACAGAGGATGCCGGGTAGTTCAATAGAGTTCCAGTAGTTTCAAAGTGGTCCATTGTTAAGCATTTGGCCTGATATTTGCATGATATACACAGGCATGGGATGGTGGGCGGAAAATGAATGGAAGCAAAAATGTTAAGTCTTTCATCTCAAAGGACTTGCCATTACATCTGTGCGCTGACAACATGGATAACCCATTTATTTAGCAAGCTAAGGGAACTATGCAGAACTCTATAGAAATTACAGAAAACTCCCAGTTAACGGTACACGTGATATGCATTACTTTGTGGGTTAAGAGTGATATGTACCAAAAGCTATGTGATCGACTGTTTAAATATGCTATTCACCTATGGATTCCTGAGATTGAAAAATTCCTTTGCACCTCAGAATCCATCAATTGACTAGAAAGCATTCATTCAGATCATTAAGGTGTAAATTACAATGAAAGAAGGTCCCTCACTATCAAATGAATTTCACAAGTGGCCATCATTAAAATTACCTAATCCCAAACAACATAAAAAATTGCCAAAAATATTATAACTAGCCACACAACCAGCCTTTGCATTTAGAATTAGAGTCGCTATAAAGTTTTAGAACTGAACTGGACAATGTTGCATTATATACAAATGTCTGCACTAAATATGTTTGCCACCAATTTCCTCAAGTTTGCCGACTTATTGGAGAGACAGACGTGACAACTTTCACCGACAATGAACGCCTTCTCGAATAAATCTTGCCATTTTATCCTGTTAAGCACTGTACGACAGTGGACTTGGGGGGGAAAATCAAACAGGGAAATTTAAAGCAGGCCATAGTTTCAAAAACCTTGATCTAACATCAAACTGTGCAAATCAACTTAATAGCCTTGTTGACTTGTATTGGATCCATGAAACAGCACATCAATTACACATTAAGTATCTTCGAACATCAACAACCAAAAATTAATGTGAAATGACTGGTCAATAGTCTCATGGAACAACTGGATTATTCCAGTTGCACATATTGGAATAAATATTAGCTATGGCCAACGGGCAACCCGAATCCTCAGAAGGAAATAAGAAAATGGTTAGGGGCTTGCGAGAAATCTGAAAAGTGTAAAATTAGTCCAATCTCAACTGCTATTTCAACTGCTGATCCGCAGTAGTGTAATGCTAAGTAGTATAATTGGCTTTAACATGTGGTTGGAGAGATTGTCGCGTATTGAATGTTAGGATGAATTTTAAGAACAGCTTATAAGATTCTGAATTCATAGGAGCTAGGAAAATGAGGCCTGAGTTTACTGAACACATTTGAGGGAATATTTAAATAAAAAGTGGAACAAAGGATGTGCTGGAATAAAGTTTATATAAACTGAACAAATGGAGATTTTGCTTGAACAGGGAGAATAGACACAAATACAGTTTCGCATAATTAGATTTTAAATGTTGATAGATTATGGAAAATTTGAGCCTTTGCATGGAAGCAAGGATCTGATAAAGAAGATAGGTTTGGATTATACAAGATGTCAGTCATTTGGGCTGTGGGAAGGCGATAATGATGCAATAAAATAAATTAAAGAAATCAAGGCAGGAAAAGGAACAAAATGTTCTTCTGAAATGAGGGGCAAACAGATAAATTAGACGTTTCGCCCAAAAAATACAGCTAATTCTCTTTACAGTATATATGGGAGATCTCAAAAATAGTGGCAAACCATTTTCGGTAGTTGGCGTTGCAGGAGATGGGTCGGTGAAAGTAAAAATTGCTAAGGAATTAATCATTTAATAGTCATTTAAAATGGTGAGCGCTCAAATATTCATGAGCAAACAAGATCAGATGGAATGCATCCAAGAATATTTCAGGAAATGGGTCAGAACACCCCAGAACAACACTGGTTCCAAAGCCAACAAGGGTTTTGCTCAAAAATCAGAATATTGCCGAATATTCTGGCCCACTTCAACCAGCAAGTATACCTGTGGGACACTGCAACAGACAACTAGAATATTTTTGATGTTACCATTTTTTAAAATTATCTGCAGCATGATCCTAGGAATTATATGCTGATGTGGCTGATATATGTAGAAAAGGTGTTTCATTATAAGAGGAAACAATTCAAGTGAATTCAATCAAAATAAAAGCAATAACTCCAATCTATATATGAAAGGCAGCCCATTAAGAATCAGCTTATTGAAATTCTTAAAGCAAAGCATTGGGTGCTCTGCGGAGTGTGCACAAAGGACTGTTACCCTTTTGCTTTTTTTCTGCAGTGCACTGACCAACAACTGAAACATGTTGATGACATGCTGAAGAATGATGATAATTGTACTTAGAAGTACTTAATTGTATTCAGTTCAAGTGCTTAACTGTATTTAGATGTCCAGAGGTTTGGTGTGTGGGTGTGTGTGAGCGCCATCATTTTCATGGCAGATAATGATCCGTTGCCATATTCGGTGCCACATCTTCTGTAACGTGGATGGAGTGACGAGGCGGAAGGCAAGCTTGCTTCAGACCCTCCATAGTCTCATAATGCTGTTTTGTAACAGGCGGGTAAGAGGACTTTGTGGACACCCTGTACTGTACATCCTAACTTGAGAAAGCATTTGCAAAAGTGGCTCATGAAGCAGTTGTGCCAAACAGATAAACTCTTGTGATACGTAGTCAATAGGACAACAAATTGACTAAATAATAACAAATTAAGTGTAGTGTTCTCTGCTTGTTGTTCTAATTGGACAGCTGGGGACAAGTTCTCAGAAGAGCTTGTGCAGAACTGAAACTACAGGAGCAGTGGACAAGATTTCAAGCTGTATTTCAGGAAAAACTGCTTCATATTTTGAGTTGATGACTCATGAATACATTGTCATCAAGGGCAGGAAAAACAGGCTCAAAGTACTCAGAAGCAAATTGGATCTATTACTGACTCAGAAACAAATCCTGTATTCAACAATGCTTCAGTTTCTTTGCACTTCACTCTCTCCAGTTTAATGCATTTTTGACCCTGTAAAACTTCGTGATCCAAGGCACATGTTAACAATTCTCTTGTCTGGACTGTAAATAGCCCACTGAACACTTGAAAAATTGGAAAATTGAACACCACACAACCACATTCTGTAGCTCAAAGAGCTTCAGGAAATTACAGTTTTTGAAAACCTGCTTTTCAGCCCTCTGGCTAGACCAAACAAAGACAGGTGTAACTAAATTAGAGGTGAAGTTCGGCAAAAATCCTTCATGCCATTTATTGCACAGATTGCCACATCAACTATGCTTGATGCTTTTAGAGGGGAAAAATGTCCATTTTCAACAGACAGTATTCTGATAGATTCCATGGCTATCTGGGATAAAGTCATGGTCGGAATTGATCTATTTAAAAGGCTAAATAAGGATTACCTCCAGGTATTATACACAAACACAAGCTATTCGTTCCCTTTGCGTCGTTATTACATAGAATTTCTCTAACAAAACTTTCAGTCCAATAAATTCAACCCTCTTTAACGTATTTGATATGCTAGCATGGTTCTTTGGCTTTTGTGACTTTCATTGATATTCAACAGAAAGTGACTTTGGAATCTGTCGGAAACAAATACACCTTGTAAAGTAAATGTTGCTTTCTCAGGTGTTGAGGTTCCGTGCTGTTCACTTTCAAACAAATGCAATCAGCTGATTTTTCAGTGATCCAATTACACACAACTGCATTGACATTAATTACTTCTCCTCGTTCTTTATTGAATAGAAATCTCAGCAAATTGCCTAACATGCTCATTACAACAGAAGCTGAAAACAGTGCATCTTGTATGACTGGTGGCCAAGACACCATTGTTCATTATAGGCCAACAATCAAATCTTTATTAAGGAAGACTTGCCTATGCATCTTAAATATCATCTACTTTTCCAGGTGCCATGATCTCACCTTAATTCACTAATCATCACTTACAAACATCCTCTGGTGGCCTATAACCAGCATTGTGGATTTACTTTCGTAAAACAAAGCTGATGTGAGTAAATGGCAAGGAACATGCAGTATTATTACAACCATATTAAAAAAACTATAAATAATGGATAATAATAATAATCCTTGCATTTGATATAGCGCTTTTCACGTCTTCTCGACGTCTCAAAGCGCTTCACAGAATATACTGTAATATACTGGGTGTTCATGTGCCCAGGTGGAGGGTTACATTTACCCCAGTATGTGTCAAACTCTTAAATATGATCTTTAACTCTAAAGCTTGTTTTCTGCAAGTTCTGCATACTCTGAAATCTGTTACACTGATAAAATAAATGTTAGACTCAGGTGGAATTTTAACCCAGCTGTGATAAAAAAAAACATATTTGGAATGCTGAGGTTTTACTAACAACTTTTCAAGTGGCTTATATACTGGAAAATACCACTGGTGTTACCTGAGGTTCAGATGTAGAGATGGTTTTAATTGGTATGCGCTAGGAAAACCAACTCCGTTGTAGTGATAAACAAAACAGCAGCATGGAAACATTGCGAAAAGGTAACATCAAGATCACACTGTACAGCATCCAACTTTAAATGTGCATTTGGCTTTTTTTTTAATTCTTTAATTCTTTTTCACTATAAACTGAGTAAAGTGTGGGCTTTTGCTGTAGTTTAGTTGAGATACTCAAAGAATCTGGATATGAAAACTGAGGTGAGGGATATCTAAATAACCAGTCTGGAGAACTGGAAAACTCTATTCAATAAATATATTAAATGAATAAACTGATCCTCTTTCCATACCATAGATTGCTATGGTATCCCCTCCCTTGCCACCTTCAAGACCCATTTCAAGACCCTCCTCTTCAACCATGCTTTCATTCTCCCTGCTTCCCCCCTCTGCCTTCCATGCTCCCCGACCCCCAGCTCGGGTCCGAAACTCTGTCCGAAACTCTGTCTAGCGCCTTGGAACGTCCTCCCGACGTGAAAATATACAAATATAATTCTGTTGTTGCTACATTCCACGGATTGCAATCACCTAATGTAATTAAAAATGACAAAGTTCAATGACCTAGTCCTGACTAGTTTAATATGCTTTATATTAGAGTGCTGTACATCAGCCAAGAACCAAAATATTTTCATATTTCATACATGGCAGAACAGATTAAATATCATTAAAGAGAAATAATATTGATACATAACCATAAAGAGCAAAAGTATCATGAAGATGTAAAAAAGTTCTTGCTTATACACAAGAAGTGCACAGACAAACAGAGTTTTAGGGCCAATGAACATTGCATTACTAATCAAATGTTCAATTGTAAAAAAAACTTTGCTTTGGTCTCAGAATTGGGTTCTTCTCCAGTCATTCACCATGAAATAGGTTTGTTAATTGCTCTAGACCTAAAGCTGTCTCTGAGAGATTGATTACTGAAGGCCAGGCTAGTACCCAGGGATTAAAAAGCCCTTCAATGACTGCTTTAATTCTGGTCAGTGGTGAGAAGTCAATAAATCATTACTCAATCAGTCAGTAGTGCTCAAGAGGCATCTTATAAATGTAATGCTGCGTTCATCTGACAAGAAATGTAAAAAAAGTAAAAGTAAAATGCTAAATCTACCACAAAATGCACTGAACCATATAAACCGCAGACTTTTTGACAAATAAAAATGACATTGACACGTTGTATGCTAAAAATGCAAAGAAACAAATGAAATAAAATGAAGCCTGGTTTGAATTGGCTCAGAAGTCCCGGTTGAATTGATAACTAGTCATTGCACAAGGCTGATTCTAGTTAATCTGATTAATAACTGGGATTCTTGAGTGTAGATTTTGGGATGCCTGAGGACACTGTACTTGATACCAGCTGTCTAATATTACATGTGTATAGCTGGACAACAGGTCTTCGTGTTTAGCATCTTTAAAGTATGCTCTATTTTTTAAAAAATCTTATGGTTTTTGGACTTATATCTTAGATTTGGTAGCATTAAACACTGAGAACAAAACTATGTACAGCAACAACAACAACAACTTGCACTTAGATAGAAAAAGCAACATTCTTCTGCATGAGGCAAGACTGATATGGTCTTAAAGGTAAACGGATCTTCTTCGTATTTACAATGTTTTTGCTTAAATTAGTTGACTGAGCCCAAATCCAGTATAGAAAGTGAAATAAAAATATTATTATTAAAGTTAATAATATTTTTACATTGGTATTGAATGTATTTATGTAAAACAAGAAGTAATATGCTGGCTAAAACACACTGTTTAGACTTGAAACATCGTTGAATGATTTTGTTATTTTCAATGAAAGATGTTTCTGCTTAGCTTAATTATTATTCTACAGATTTTCACTTCAGATCTACGGAGATTTAACAAGGAGGTACATGTAACTGAGTGCTACGTAAACAGAAGAGGAATCGCTTGAAAATCATGCACAAAAAAAATTTCGCCTCATCTTCTCTTCCTGTGAAATGATGACGTCCCATTGGGAGCGCTTATTTCATAAAGAATGCCCCACTGTCATTCCTATTACAGCATGAGATGGCACGATCCCCATGGAATCACTGCAAGTAGGTTATATTTTAAAAATTTAATTTTTTTATATAAAAGTTGCATAGGCTGGAAACAGCAGGCAACAGACTGGGATTGAGGCTGAAACACTTGCCCAGCCTCGCCAGACATCTCACGGCAAATTGCAGCAATCTAAAAATGACTCACGGTGCCAAGATCATCTCGAGAAGATGGTTTCAGCAGCACATTGAACGTTCCAAGGAATTGTAAATGCAGGTGATGTGATTCAATTTGAACTCCGACTAGCAATGACCTCTTAAAACCCCGAAGGTGGTCCGTTGGAATCTAAGAATTGTTAAGGGCCTTTTTTATTATTATTATTAAAGAGCTGGTTACATATCTGAACAAGTCTTTAATGTCATGAAAAATGTTGTTCAGATCTTATCACATGCGCTTTCTTGCACATGTGAAGAACTGTCCTCTGCCTGGTCCAAGCAGGATGTATAAATCAGGCTACCTGCTCCTGAACTTTTTTCTGCTGCAAGTAATATTGCTTTGTTTCCAGTAACAATCACGGCTTTCAAATAATGCTACAAAATACTTGCATTTACATCCTAGAATACTTCAATTTTGCAATACCTTGAAAGCCTTTGTTAGTAGTTCCCATTAGCAAGATTTTCGATGAAGACAAAAAGAACAAGTAGTTAATTAATAATAAAATAATAATAATCTTTAAATTTGATATAGCCTTATCATGTCATTGGGACATCTTCACAGAATATACTGTAAAGCGAATGTGGGCAAAACACAACAGAATGGAAACTAAATCAGACTATTAATTTAGACTAGAGTGCACATCTCCAATCTCAGCTTCAGTCCCATTGGTATTCCCAGAGGTTGTCTCTTACCACCAACCCCTGCTCCAAGACTATCTCTTACTATTCCAATCTCACAACTGCCTCTTACTTCCCAGTTATGTGCCACTGCTGAAGAGCGAGTTTTGAAACTTCCCAGTTGGGCTGCTAAATGGACTATCATTGTTTGGCAGGACATTCCTTCTCAAGAGCAGAAAAGTTGAGTCTGTCATCGTGTCAAAATATTGTCACAAGCAAACGATTGAGATATCCAGTCAGCTTCACTGGAGAAGATATTTATCATCGCACTGTGATATCCTCTCGCTTTTTGTTTGTACATACAAATACAATAGAATGCTCTTATTAATGTATAAAACAAATCTGACACTCATAAAAATGATACAAAAACTAAGTGTAATATACCAGTTTAAATTTTCTAAGAACAGAGCAGTTTAGTACAGTTCACATGAGGACAAAAAATTGTAAGATAAGAACTTAAGAATATTTACTTTTTAAAATGTGATTAACAGCTGAATGGGGGAAGGTGTTCTACAAAATACTCAGTCACTAAACTTTACAGTAAATCCTGTGAAGCGCTTTAATATGTCCTCTACACTTGTGTGCTTGCTGATTAATAGACTTACTGGTTGTAAATCTAAGTTTGTCTAGTTTATTTACTGTTATATAATCTACTGATTTACCATAAAGTTGTACATTTTCATTTCAAGGTAGAATTACTCTTTGAATCACGCTTTCATGCTTTTTTGAATGGCTATTTATTGCCAGACCTGATCAAGATTGTTGTACAAGAAAATTAAATATTGACATGCATAACTCAAGTCTGTAATTTTATTGGAATGCCATTCTGCTATCTAGACTCTTCAGTTTTATGGCAGAGAAAATAAAAGACCTCTAGCTCAATACATCAACATATTGACAAAAAATGCTTTGAATCATCATTTTCTGCCAAAGCCATCTTTGAAGATACAAACCAGTCCAGGGTAAATTTGCACATTGCTGATAAGATAGCACTAAATCCTGAGGATTCTTGTGGGATAGTTGTTAGTCTTGTGATATGGCACTTACAGAAGATCTAAAATAATATCAGGAATAATTATTGAAAGTACCAGAGCTTACTGAAGTACAACAAAATAAGCCTGAGCACAGGCCCCCTAAAAACCCCAAACGAATCTAAATTCTCCAATCCTAAAGGATCTAAATACATATAAACCATAGAACCAGAAAATATCATACTCTAGTCCTCCAGCATGTCCTTAGAAACATAATTTTGTATTAAAAAAACGTACACTTTCCCACATTATAAGATCATCTTATTCTTTGATGCTCAGGGACTTAATTGTTTTGCAATGTTTTGTTGCGCACATTTTTTTCCTGATAGCTGAGTGATAAAGAATTGGCAGTGCTGTATAATAGAGTACATGTTTGTTGTAGCCGGTCAAGTTGATGAATCAACTTATGTAGAGCGTCAAGAAAGTAGATTGTGCAGCGTCAAAGATTGATTAGCATAGGTGCACTATTGCGTGTAGTACAGTGAAGGATTATGCCCATATTCCTTGACAGAGGACAGACACTCACATGCTGGCTGTTGGGATCAGATCTTAGAATTCAAAATCCAGATAATCAAACTTAAAACCTTAAATTAAAAAAATTCAGATGATGCTGTTGTCTAAATGTGTTGTAAAATATCTTGCCAGACCAACATTGCATATAATAATGATAGCAATAAAGCTTGCACTTGATAAAGCACCTTATCACATCGTTGAGATGACTCAAAGCACTTCACAGGATATAATGCAAAGTGAATTGACTGTATATTTGGTGGGTGGAACGCAGCAGCCTACTGCACACAGCAGCGTCCCACAAATAGTCATTAATTGAGTGACCAAATTATTATTATTTATCGATTATTATTTTGAAGGGATTATTACTCCCAGAAAAGCGATCTGCCAATTGACTGACAACCGGGTTCCAACTTACTGCAAGATAAACAGAGGTGTGTGGAGTAAGGAAACTTGCCTAAAGTTTTGCCCTGCTTGGGAATTGAATCCGGGTCCTCTCACTTGCAAGGTGAGTGCTCTAACCAAAAGGCTAGATTCAGGACCCAGAGAAACTTCAGAAAGGGGAGAAATACGATGAAATAAGATAAATATAAATATGATGAAGTTTCCTATTGAACAAAAAAAGTATGCAATATGGACTGTCCACTAAAGTGGATAGCAATTGCAAACTAGGTTCTGCTTTGGGACATTGTCCCAACACGAAAGGCGCTATACAAATGTAATTTGTTGTTGTAGTAGTTTCTGCTGTTAGGTTATATTTAGTTTGCTATATGGTGCAAAAAGTGTTCATAATGTACTCTACAAGAGATGTGGTCAGGAGCCTGGAGACACTGGAGTTAGGTCCAGGATTGAGTGAACATCTTGATTAAATTCTAACTATATTTCATCCAGTTCTTATCCCATTATTAATGAAGATGTCACACCATGAGTTTAAGTGTCAGCTATAATGTTATAAGTGGTATTATTACCACACATTCCTGTATAGTAATGTACTATCGCGCTGCACTTTACAATACAAATATAACTAAGCTAATAGGCCGTGTGGAATGTGTTCAGTCGACTAAGCAGGCTCCATTATTACATCTGCATAGAGGTATGTGCTGAGGGTATGCCAAAATACTGCAAATGATAATTCAAAAAGGATTGGAAATAAAATCAAAATGTACAACAGAAACAATGAAAAACAACGCACTGTGTCATGGACAAACAAGTGGAGTTTTCATTAGAAAAATAAAAACATGTACATTATTGTTCAGTTATAAATTCTGCACTTGAAATTACACCATCTACACCACACATAGTGTAGTTAGTAGTTATTTAATGAATATTTTAATGTATAAATGCTTTACCAATTTTCGGTAGAAATAGCCATACTTAGCAAGTTTTTATCCTCAGCCACTTTTCATCCTAAGCAACTTTTTATCCTAAGCAGTGCACCAACATACTATATAGATGCATTAAATAACCTATTGCTGATATTTACATGAATTTGTTTTTACTGTCAGTTTGTTAACAGTAAGAGTGTGCGAGCAAAGGTTATCTACAATTTGCCCAACCAGTCAATGCAAAAGCAAAGAAAACTGGAAAGTGATTTAGAACATGTTTAGGAGGTATTTCTGGTGGTATATTCAAAGTGGATATTGATCACCATCAGTACCTACTGTTCATGGAACACCATAGTGCACAGTGTATACAGACTACTTTAGGTGTTGTGCTTCACAACAGAATTATCAGGAGCATTACTTGATCAGTTTGTCCCCATCAGTGAACTGAAAACAATAGGGATTCCTAGCAGTTTTACTTGGAAGTGCAGAATATCAGTCTGCTCCACTGATATGCTGTAGAAATGAAAATGGAAGGGAAAAATACGATCCAGTGCGCACTAATCCTCAACATTTTTCAAGTGCATTATAGAACAGAGCTGTCTGCAGGCTGTGGCTGAGGCCTGCAAGGCAGGGTTGTGGTGAAACAAAAATGACAGGATCATGGCCGGTAATTACATAGCAATCTCCTCTCAGCAGCCAGCACATTTTGGGAAGGATACTTCCGGCAGGAGTGGAGAAAACGGATTCGACAAATGAAAGGTTTTAAAGCAGGATTTAAATCCAGTGATAAAACTCAGGTGCTGCTAAGGATGCCTGAGAGATTTAAAGTTCATTCATTGTCAAGCCTAATAGCCTTCTAAGGTTGCTTGAACAACATACACTGGTACAGCAGAACCTCCATTATTCATCTACCAATTACGCGCCACAATATTTGTAGATTTATTTCAAACATAGGTATTTACAGTCCTTAAACAGGGTGATTCCTCGGAACCAAGACAAATGAAAGAGGGATTCCCAACATCTCAGGTACCCCAAAAAAGGAGCCTGATGTGAGGGGGGTAAAACCAGTACAATAGAGTAGCAATAAAGTACCTCATTAAAGAATCTTTCACAACTGTAGGTAATCACTGGGTATGAAGGCCAAGACATGGGCGTGAATTCAAAATTGGCTGAAGGGAAGGAAGCAGAGGATCTTTGTTGGGGAAGTTAGGTCAAACTGGGGATAGGTAATAAGCAGGGTCCTATTAGGTTCGACAATGAATGAACTTTAAATCTCACAGGCATCCTAAGGAGCACTTGTGCTGGGACCTCTCAGGGTGGGTGTTCTGTAGGGATGACATCAAATGAGCCGAAGGGACTTCTTCATCCAGACCAATCTTGTGATCTTGAGAGTACCAAGCAAATGAAGCAGTTGTAAAAAAATGCACTAGCATTTCATTTTAGCTTGTGATAACACGTCCAATTAGTAATAACTGATAATCAAAGGACTTCCTACATTGGAAGCGACAGTCCTTTCAGATCTCTGCGCAATCAAAAGTCATTCAGATAACGTGTTGAGCAGCATGTGGGCTGTCATGAAAATGAAGATAAATTGGATATCCTTGCTTTTCATCTCTAACTGCCAATCAAACCTAATCGCAAAATGAAGATGAAGAGAAACCATTACAAACCTTCAAAACTCATGCGAAATCTTCACAAACAGAAAGATTCAAAATATCAAGCAGAGAACTTTCTTGCTTTGACTGCTAAATCAATAAACTGGAGCATCACTGCTTGACTTGACATATTTAGGAAGAAATTCTACCTGGGTGAAGATTTATTCATGTAGCATTTTAGAGCATCCAGAACAGCAAATTATTAAATAAAGCCTTAATTTAGATGTGTTTTTCTGTAAATTGTTTCAATAACTACAAGTTGTTTTGAAATTCCAGTGTAACATATTCCCCATTTTTAGAAACAGAAATATTAAGATGTGTTCTTTGAATAAGTAAATTATCCAATTGACTTATTCATGTACTTCTTGTTTTAAAAAAAGAGGGGAAATATTGCCTTTCCCCCACACGCAACTGACCATTCTCACTGTTTGAAACAATGGACTGGGGAAGTAAAGATCCAGCAAATATAGGAATAAACATTTTCTCTTCAAGTCCAGGCTCAGCAATTCTCAGAATGAAAATATTATGTGCAGGTAAATAAATGAACTTGACAAAACTGCACAACTTCACCAACACAATGACTGACCCTAAAGATCTGTTATAACTGAAAAACATCAATAGGCACTTGTTGGAAATTGTACCCGTTTTTCTCCTTCCTTCCCCCACCGCATCCGAACTACATAACTCAATTCAACGTGTTTAAATTTTATTTTCAGGACTCTACAATTAGCACCCTCTGATTCAACCGCTTTATTTCTCAATGTGTAACAATCTACAATTGTAATAGTAACACTGCAGACCTGCACGATTTACTGGTTCAATATTTTGTACAGTCTGCATTTTCAAATTGTAGCCTCTACATTGGACCAGTGCAGAATACACAGAAAAAAAACATTTCATGGCTGTTACTACACAAAGCAATACATCATTTGGTAATGAAAGCTGTCAACATTAAACTAGGAGCTCTGCACGATACCTGAGCTTCATATCAGCTCTGATCACTGCATATGCGTTCTATAGGACCAAGGGCAATTTGGTGCCACAGGGGTAAAAGTTGCAATGATCCATTCACCTGCTCCAAGTTAAACTGCTGTTTCTTCAGCGTACAATTTAATCATTTTAAATCCCTACATTTATCATCAAAACGATCCACTCTGTTTTCACTGTAGCTTGCTGAACAGATTACACTTCTGTCTGTCTATCACAATTTCTATTGGGTATTCTAGTTCAACACTTGTAGTCTTACGGGAGAAGGGCAGAGAATTATTTAAATACAACAGATACAGTACACGCAAAAGGAGGTAAGGATTGAAGTCATTTGGATGAACCGAGACAGCAGAACAAGCAGGCACAGGTTTAGAGTTGGGAAGGACAATTTCAGGACAAACACCAGGAAGTATGTCTTTATCCAATGGTAATTAATGACCAGAGCTTGCAGTGACAATTTTGATTTTTTTGCCCCCTGGTAATCAACTGATGAGAATAATCTTTTGCCATTTATTCCTTGAAAAGCTTTCAGAATTTTGCATCCCATCTTACTTTCTGAGTTCCAGTGAAAACAAACCCAATAATTTGAGCCTCTGCTCATAACCATACCCCCATGATTCCTGGCATCAAACATGTGATCCAATGCTAAATTCCTTCTGTGGCTTAGATGTTCTTCTGTATTGGGGGCTGTCACGTATATCAGCCATGAGGAGGGCACCAAGCAGAGGCCAAGCACTTCCTCACATGGAGAAAAGAAAACGAGATTCAGGAAGTTATCAGAGGCTACAGTATATCTCCCAAGGGTTAGCTTCAGAACTACACTCAGGAAGGAGATCTCCTGCCCTCTCAACAGCAGTATTATGTGGGGCCCAAGAAACAAGAATGGTCAAAAATGAATTAAGAGGAGGATGATTAAAACAATAGCAAAATGCAGTGACAAGGGGAAACCAATCTCGCTGATAATCCAGTACTCATGGGCATTTGCCTGGTGCCAATAACAGTGACAATGCAGAACGAGCATTGGAATTCCTCAGAAGCAGCAGATCAAAGGCACTGGGTAGTAAGTGAATTCCTTATTTGTATACATTCCTCTTTGTCAACATTCTTAAGGCAAAGAGCACTCCCCTCAGGAATGTCAGGTTAATCATCGTGGCAAAGTCAGATAAACCTGGAAGACCAGATATGACTGGAGTCGGCAATCCTATGATAGATGGAAGTTAGATATGATTAACAATGGAAGAATACTTCATCCAGTGAATTAATCAGAAGTTATATTTCAACTTTGATGCTTGGAGGAACTGGATCATTGGTGAACACAATTGAGTGAATGGTTGTGACTTATCTAGAGATAGAAAATAACTTTCGTACGCAAAGATTAAAATATAAAATGAATAAAATGTTGGCAAAAGACTAAAAGCTTAATACTATTGCAAGAAACAGTCATAATTTGGGGGGAATTAACTTAATCAGGTGTATATATACATAAAAAATACCATTACTGGCTTTAAAGCAGCAAAAGATGAAAAAGAGAGATGAAGCAGTGGACAGAAAGTCTCATAAATATACTTCACTGCTTAGAATCTACAACTTGCCTCCACTTGAAAATACTGCTTTGTGCCCAATCCTTGCCAAGCACAAAGATAAAGTACTTTACATGAAATTTACATAGGCAATATCAGAACTTGAGGAGAAAGAGAATTCACCACCACTGATTCACCAGTTAAAAGAAAATGAGGGCCAATAGGTCACCAGGCTACTAAATAGCCCAACTGTACATAAATGAAAAATAAAATTTCATGCTAAATATAGCGTAATGCTAGGTCAGGAAATATGTCACAAACCCTGCCTTAGAGTGAAGAGCTCTTTATGGGGAATCTATACAAAAGGCAGCATTTTTAAATGCTGAATTTAAGTGGGCGTTAAATTTAGTTCTCCAGAAAAAAGATTACAGGAATTTTCCATTATGTATTTATCTCTTTGGTTTCCATAAGGTTTTCAGCCCCCAATAAATGATAATACACTTAATGTAGGCAATCTTGAAATTCTGAAAATGTGTATGAGTTAGAGGTATTGGAGCTCGGTGGACTCATGCCAGCAGCAGTAAATAGCATTTTAAAGTTTATACAGTTGAATCATAATGCAATAAAACTTTCAATCGAGCACATCAACTCATCAGGGTTTATTTTCACTACAGTATTATATATTATATGTATAATATATACATTATATCTTAATAATGTAGCCTAAACACACATGCAAATTATAGGAATAGGCATAATCACAGGCTCGAATGCTCTTAGACTATGAGAAAAGTACACTGGTGATGACGCTAAGGATGAACACTCCAAGAAAGTTACTTTTACCATTCTAATGTTATGCAATATGATTGTATTTGGTTTGATTTGGTAGCAAAGTTGATGTCATGATATCTAGGATCGACATCTCAGACTACTCTCAAGATGCTCCTGACATTATTGTCAGCAGTATACAACCGTGCAGTGTGGCACAGATTGAGAGAAAGTGCAATTGCACATCAATTTTGCCAGTCCTGAAGTTCCTAATGTTAACTAACCGATTAATGTGGCAGCATAAAGCAGTGCACCAGAATAGAGGAAATCAGTGAGGAACTAACTGGTCAAAGTCAACTGATTGTCAACCCGGAGTGCTTTTGCAGGTCCCCAAGTAGTCGACCCACAATACATTAAATGTGAAACAAAAGCCTCCAATGAACTAGTCGCCTTCATAAGTTTTAAGCCCATCCCAAACACAAGGTAGTAATTGCTACCAATACCAGACATACTTTGACCTAAATGCCTTTTTGGTCAAATCTAGGGCAAGAAAAACAGGAGAAACATTTTTATTGCAGAAACAAATGTGGGTGCAAACATTCAATAGATGTTTAAAAAAAAGCAAATGAAAGACTGAGATTTCAGCATGTAGCTCACAGATGTAAGCTCTTTATTATGGAATTTCGTTTGCACCTGAATCCATATTAGGCAGTATTATACAAGGCTTAATATTTAACAATGTCCCAATCTGGTTTAGGATTATACATGGATCAAACTTTATTCTCCAGTTCTGAAATAAATGACTTAAAGCCTTTAGTTAATGTCGATCCTGACACAGTTTAGGCTGACTTCATGAATATCTACTTACCGCATTTGCTGTATAATTGATATAGAAATCTGATGCAAACAAAACAGAACTTTGTTTTCATGGAAATTATTAAAATACTCCCATAGCGATTCCAGCAAGCAGATCGCTTTCTTCGAACAGAAGGTAGCAATTTCAAAACAGTGTCATGTCAATTTTAGGATCAATAAAAACTCAGAAATCAAGCAACGAGTGGCATACCTACAAAATATAAGGTCACTACACTATACAGAATATCTTGTGAGAGATTTTGAGGCATCCTCCCAATCTGAAAATGCGATATCGAATGCAAGCTTTTTTTATTATGCTTATAAAATACTTAAAAATTGAGATGAATCAGTCATTAAAGAGATACTTGAGAAAAAGTATAAAACCTTAATACTAGCTGCAGTAAAATAGTTAAACTAAAAGGGTGCAATAACTTGGGATGAGTAAATATTTTGTGATATGATCGTTTACATTAGGACTTTCTTACAGTTACAATGACTTTCAGAATAACAACAACAAAATTACATTTGTAAGACGCCTTTCACATCTGGAGGATGTCCCAAGGCACCAGAGTCTTGATAACAGTACCCATCCCAATATACATTATTTTTTCACCATAAGAACTTCAAATAACTTTAAATAAGAAGACTGATTTTGTGATACAATAGAGATCAAAAGTGTCAGATGTAAGTGCATTACTACAGTTTTTTTGCAAACCGTATCCCTATCTAAATAGCAATAGAAGATTTTTTTATTCCATGGGAAAACTTTGAATACTTAAAATTTGAGTAAAAATAAACATTAAAGGTTAAAAGCTTGGCCACTCATAATGATCAAACAACAAGATAATAATAATAATAATCCTTGCATTTGATATAGCGCTTTTCACGTCGGGAGGATGTCCCAAAACGCTTCACAGAATGTACTGTAAAGTGAATTGACTGTATATTTGTGGGTGAACGCGGCAGCCAATTGCGCACAGCAGTGTCCCACAAACAGTAATGGATTGAAAATGACCAATTTTTATTATTGTTTTTGTTTTTTGGAGGGATTATTATTATTAGGCTCTGTGTGGAGTAAGGAAACTTGCCCAAGGTTTCGCCCTGACCTGCCTGGAATTGAACTCAGGTCTCTCACTTGCAAAGCGAGTGCTCTAACCACTGAGCTACAGGACTCCACCTTTGTATAGCGTCTTTCACGTCGGGAGGACGTCCCAAGGCGCTGAAAATGACCTGATTCTAGGAAATTTGTAGGTGCATTATAGGTCTATCCTGAAAATGAAGGAGCAAGCTAGACAGAAAATACACTGAGGCCTGCTCCTACTGTAGATAATAATCTAATAATAGCCATTTCTTATCGCCTGGTTCCTTGACATACTGCAGGCAGCATAGTGGAAAAATGAAACAACAGGTAAGTGGTAGTCTTTTCCTCAGGCTAGCGAGCCGACTAATTGTCCCTCTAGTATAGAGGTAGGAGGAGAATTCTCCCATTAGAGTGAGCTCTCAGGCTGTCTTGTGTTCATTTCCACAGTGCCACACGTGGTATAACTGAGAAGCGCAATGCATTCCTGCAGTACCTAGCATACAGCAGCAAACAAATTCATCAATGAAAGAAAAGTAATAAATGATAAGGCTCACTTTTACACACATCATAAAGCCAATAAGATTGTATTTCATTGGAGGGGGAGACAGGCATAAAAAAAATCAGAGGCAGAGAGATGTGGTGTAATGAAGTAGCAAAACAAAACAACCACTTAGCCTGAATCACAACTGAAGCACTTTTTTAATAAAACGTCCTTAAGCATGACTCATCTTTATGCGGACGAATGAATAGCAGGCCTCATAAAAACAGGATTTGAAAAAAAAGAGACATTTTCACCATATTGTAATATTTGCCCTGTATTGTTCATAAAGGTCAGTGTTTTCATTAGTCAGGTTAAGGCAGTGTACTTGTCCCTCCTGCAGGACATTGTCCCACAACTTAAACCATCACTATTTCACCAAGAGGAGAGCAAAATGTGTTCAGAGACGTTTTGCACCATTCCTCTGGAGCACAAACCAGGTGCAAGATAATCTCACAAACAACACCAGTTTGAAATCCGGTTATCGATCCGGTTACCTTGTTTGATGATCAAAAAAATCAAGATTTTATTTGCGTTTAGCAATTAATTAAATATGAATCTGATTGGGCGCAGAAGTTCCCAGCAATCAACTGAACATCATGAGTCAAACCTGGATTAATAACATCACAACTGTCAATCAACTTGCTAAGAACATCATGACACACATCAATCTGATTGAGCACCTGTGCAGTTTGCTTCCGTACAGATATTACCCGCGCAAAGATTGACCAGAAATAGAAGGAAAGATCCCCAAATCTAGTTCAAACAGCATACGTTATGAAGAACGATAGATAACAGGTAGAAATTTCAAGTTCATAAAGATGTAATTCATACTTCACATCTTTTTTCCATAAGATCACTCTTTTGCCTACTTTCTGCATCCCCACAAATTCATGCGGCAAAAAAAATTGAAATGATACCCTTTTTTACGCATCTTTTCTCCACAGATAGGGTGATGTTTATAAACTGCTCAAGCTTTGCTCTTTGTGGATTAAGCCGTCATCAAAACCCACTCAATTGAATTACTGCCTTCTAATCACTCCCAAGTATCCCTAATTCCCAACCCAATTCACGTAGGTGAGATGAGATACCTACCATCTTTATTACACACACACACACACAATCACAGTGAGTCATTTAAAAATTAAACCACCATACAGAATAGATTTTCTGAATTTATAAAAACTTTATTTTATACTTTTCATGGTGCCCATTAATGTAGCATGCCCCTATTTTATTTGCAGTTAATTTAAATTTCTGACCTCCAACTGCTCACACCTGGCACATATTTAAAACAGTGTCAATAAACAAAAAAATTACACTTACCGAGCCCTTTTCATATAGGGAAAACAACAACAAATTACATTGGTAAAGTGCCTTTCACGTCGGTGGGACGTCTCAAAACAACTGAAAGCACTGAGTGGCAGCTCGAGCTGGGAGCACATGGTGGTGGAGGAGGAGAGAGATGAAGTAGCTAAATGCAGTGAAAAAGGTCTATCTTCAAGAGAGATTTGAAAGCAGGGAGAGAGTAGGTAAGAAAGAAGGATTTCGGGTGTTCCAGAGGAAGGGAGCAAAATAACTGAGGGCGTCATTAAGTTTTCGATTCCACCTACACAAAATATTCCTTCTTTGAGTTACTGTGCAACCTATATGGGGGAAGAATTTTTTTATATATAGGAGACAGTCATTCTTACATGCTTGAGACAAATTGGTTCCCAAATTCAATTGTGGACGGAATTCTAAAAGCTAAAGGAAAAAAAAACAGCACCTTACTTACATACCTATATTAACAATCACCATAACATAATCAATCAAAGTCATCACAATTTTAGATGTGGAAAGTCTAAATTAGAATTTTGTGTACAAGCATGGATGGCGGATTCTGTACATATCTCAAAAAAAACATAGCGAGGTAGCCATTTTTTATTTTTTGTCACTGGGGATGGGGGTGCAGTTTTGTTAGTCAGAATGGAAAGGGTAATGATCTCTTTAACCTAACTGATCTAATTTTTATGCATGATTTCATTTGACAAAAAGTCAATTACGTTTTCCACTTGGATTTATCAAAATGAATAAAACCGGTAATGATACTCAGCAGCTCCTTATACTATATGCAGTAAACACTCGAGCGCAAGACTTCTCTTCAAGAGTGTTGACTGCACATGCCTTGTGAAGTCGCAGAGGACTGTCATAAACAAAATGGCAGAGTGTTACTTACAGACAGACTGACCCATCTCCACGTTTGGCCTAGAGCTATTTGAGGGCAATCAATTATCCATACAGTCAAAATAAAATCCTCTAAATTGCTCTGAATTAATTTAGTCTTCTTTTGCTGAACTACATGAATGGTACAATAATTGCAAGATTCTTTGTGCTGCATTCCACTGTGTCAATACCTGACACACTTGATGAACACTTAAAAGAAATATCTCTTACATAACCAAGCCAGGACAGCCCACGTGGGGTTTCTGTATGATGCAGTGTGGCCTTTTGAAATGTTAGACAAAGTGGGAGGAAATGTATATGTATGCATTCCAAATTGCCAATGTTCAGCAAAGTCAAAACTTCATAGATTATGGACCATTCTGTAGGATAGATATGTAATATTATTGATTACATATGTAAAATTAATTTGCTTTATAACATGCAATTGAAACAGAGGGTAAGTGTTAATTTAACTCTAGATAACAATACCCTTAATTTTAATACTGTAATATCAATACAATTTTAAAAATTGTGTGAGGAGAGAAACCAAGAGGCCATTAGTGAGAGAAACATAACTTATGAGACAACAAGCCTTGTTTTGTATTGTGTTCAAGAGCTTGAGTGATGTATTTGATGAACTTCACCAGATAGACTGTATGAACAGTAGTCAAGTTTTGGACAGACTTGGGCTTTATAGGAAGTTTAGAGTTGTTGAAGGGGGAAAAAAAAACTTCAGAACAAAGAGCTTCATGGAGGCTGGAATAGCAATAAAGATGTGAGGATTCCATTTGGTATCAGAAAAGATAGTAGTAATGCCAAGAATCTTGATAGAGATGAAGAGGGATTAAGAGTGGAACCATCAAGATAAGAGGTGATGGTTGTGGGCCAGTTTTGTGAGAGGCGTGAAGAAATGGTGCCTTGAAAGGCTTAAAAATGTTAACAAGATAAAAGGGAAAAGGCAAATTATTTCCATGCTCTAGTGCAGTTTTCCATCGCACAGCTGGCTTTATTCCAATCTTTGTTAAAAAAAACTCCAAACATTTCAAAAAGGTTTACGAAATACGCCATGCGTGAGCAATGCTAGCAAATGCATTTTTAAAAGTCTTCTTAACATGCAATTTGCTCATTTTATCCAGTTAGATAGAAATGCCACTTTGCTGGTAAATGCTCTAGAAATTCCCATCCATTGTATCATAAATAGGAGTAGTGATCGTGTGATTTTCGCTGCTATTGAGTTTGCTTTTTGCCACCCCCACCCTTTGCAGAGAAGGAAAAAAAGTTTAATAGACTGTAACATGGCTTCCCAAAGTGTCACACACTTTCCAAACCCATAGGAAGATTTGCAATTCAGTGAATATACTCTCGACTCTAATCTGAAATAATAGTGAACTTCAGAAACCCTAGAGACAACCAGGTTTGAAACTTGGTTTGAGAAAGGTATCCTCGAAATAGATCAGTTGCTGCATATGAGCCAGTGCACACTCTACCAAGAATCATCAATTTAACAGGACTTTTGTTTCCATGACCTCGAGAACGGATTCATCAATGCATTTGGGTTTCCAGTAACAAAGAGCAACCTGTCACCATACCATAAACCACTTCCTCCAAATAGGTCTACTTATTGATCATGATTTCCTCCATTTAACCAGAGAACACAGAAAACATACAGGAGATATAAATCCAGACACTCGAAAAGCACCACAAATGTACATCTTTGATGGGCAGAATAGCAGCCACACCAATTCCTGTTTGATGCCCAAGCTAAAAGTTGTTACAGCATCACTTTACACATGATAAGGCGCTATATCAAATACAGGGGTTATTATTATACAAATACAATATTCCAAAAGATCAAGAACCTATACTAAACAAATTAAAAAGGTACTTTAACACATCCTCGGACAGTTCAAATGTAACCTCATTTTAGCGCAGCTGCACATCCTCCAAAAGTGCTGTCGTGTGTTTCAAAAGTCCCCCTCCACCCCACCCCCACCCCAAAAAAAAATAGAAGCGAGTAATAAGTGTGTGTCTTTGCCAATTTACTGTCCAGTCGATCGATAGAACTCAATGGACAGCTGATCCCAACATTCAAGGGGGTGGGGGCAGCAGGTTGGGAAGTATAAAGTATTCGGGAAGATGGGAAGATGCTCACATTAAAAATGATTCTTATCGCCCAATGATAAAAGCGAGTTTAACGTTGTTGCTGCTCAACACCAGTGGGGTTTTTTTTCGGGGGGGGGGGGGGGGGGGCATTTAAAAAAAAGGGGGTTTAAATTATAATAAGAATATCGACCCCTGCAGCATCACACCTCTGATTTCACTCCAATCACTGGTGTCTGAGCTGATCCCTTTTTGGAGAACACCACAGACACACACACACAGAGACACACAGAGAGAGAGACACACACACAGAGACACACAGACACACAGAGAGAGACACACACACACACAGACACAGAGACACACAGACACAGAGAGAGAGACACACACACACATACAGAGAGACACAGACACACAGAGAGAGACACACACACACACAGAGACACAGACACACAGAGACACACAGACACACAGAGAGAGACACACACACAGACACAGACACACACAGACACAGAGAGAGACACACACACACACACACAGAGACACACAGACACACACAGAGAGACACACACTGTTTCTGGATGGGCTGAATGGAAAATAAACTGGAGACATGATCCAGAGATACAGTAACTATCTACATCCTGAAAACTAAAGGACAAACGCATATATATATATATATATATATACACACACACATATATATATATATATACACATACATTATATCTATATATTGCATTGCAGACAGGGCTGAAAGGACACCCAGTTCAAGGGGGGGAAAGGGGTTTACAGATCCGCAGCGACACGTGTGTCAAAATCTAACCATTCCCAGTTCATTGTTTCCATCCCAGATCGATAGAGGGCATTTAAACACAAATCTTCCCCCCCAAACACACACGGGTCATAGACAAGTGGTACCATCTCTGGGTAACGTTAACGATGTCCTGTGATTGGGGTACAACCTCCTCTGTTATTCATTCAGTTCCTTATTTTCTCTCTCTCTCTCTCTCTTTCCTTTCATTCCCTTTCCTGCGCATCTCTCTCTCTCTCTCTCTCTCCTCCAAAAATAATTCATTTCAAAACCAGGTTTGATCTGAAGGACTGTCTCTCTCTCTCTCTCTCTCTCTCTCTCTCCTCCCCCCCTCTTTCCACTCCACTTTCCAACCCCCTCTCCTCCCCTCCTCCCCTCCTCGGTTAATCGAGAAAGCCACCACGGTTTGGGAGCTGGTATTGTAACAGCAATCATCACCGGTATTAAATAGGTAACAAATATTAGAATGATTATGTCTGTGCATCATTCATTCCCTTTCACCTCACACGATTTTTTTTATTGCGTGTCTTGGCAAACAAACCACCATCTCCCTTGTCACACACAAACACACACACACACACACCTTTCTGAAGGTACTGAGTTAGAGAGCAATGAGTTAACTGGTGTACCCCCCCATCCCCATCCCATCCCCACTCCCCCACTCCCCCACTCCCACGCCTGTGTGATGGGCTGTGCAGAATATACCAGAAAAAGAGTGGCTGCATTTCTTTGCCTGCAATCATGATTCCCCTTTGCTCTTCACATTGCACGTAAAAAGGGGTGGGGTGGGGTGGAGTGGGGGGGGGTCTTAAAAGTAGTCGATTGCAATGGTAATTTATTTACCCCCTTCCTCTCCCTCCCTCCCTCCCTCCCTTCCCAACAACACATAACATGGAATCATCTGTCGATGGTGTCTGGAGCCGCACAGTCTAATCGGTCAATAAAAACCTGCAGAAGTGTTGGCGTTTGGAGTCCCAACACCGCCTTAACATCAGCCTCAGCTCTGGTACTGTGGTACTGCACACACACAGCGATGGGAATGAAAGAGCCATTTCAAAGTGCTGTGTTGTATTATTTTTTTTTTGGGGGGGGGTAATATCACCAGACCAGGCTCTGAAAAAAAAACAGGGCATTCCCCCCGAAAAATGACCAGCACCACACAACACAGCAAACAAACAGCAAAGCAGGTGGTAAAGGTGACGCCTATTCTAATCACAGACAACAGATGCTCGAGGTTTGCTCTGCACTGTACAATGCATCAATTTCTCCCAACAAAGCAACACCCAAAGCATATTCCACCCCTCTCCCTCCCCCCTCCCGCGCACAAAAAATAAACCTCAACTTGTTCTATGCATCGACACCCACCCAAACAACTCCCCCCCCCCACCACCACCCCCACCCCCCCACCCCCCCAAAAAAAAAGTGGAACGTATTTCTCTTAAATTGGGGTCTGATTTAAAAAGGGGATCTTCAGGCAATGATGTGCATTAACACAGACACGAAGTGGGAGCCACACTCCATCACCATTCTATTTGTGAAATCTCATCTTCGTTACACTTTGGATGGAAATAAAATCTCATGAAATGAGGGTGGTGCTGAGGAGGGGTGGGAGGGTGGGGTGGGGGTGGGGGTGGGGGGTGGGGGAGAGCGTTTTGGTTCCTGGATTCTTTTAATTCCTGCAAACTAGACAGTAAGTGTCACAGAGGGCAAGTGTGGCAAAAGGCAATAATATATTGCTGCCAACAGATTTTTTTTAACCGGTCTAATCTGCTGTATATGTGCTATATAACCGGTCTATATATGTATATATATATATACATACATACACAACACACACACACACACACAGAATATTTCCAACAACCTAAAACATTTATACAGGTTGGGACTTAAGACATCCACGAAACTATTCCCCCCACAAAAAAAAACACTTTAAATCAAAGCACAAAAGGATGATAACACCACATAATAATAATAATAATAATAATAATAATAATAATAATAACAATTCACCCCGATAGCGTGAATTATCGATAAGAACAAATGGGTTATTGATATTGACTACCCCCCCCCCCCACCCCCTCCCCACCAACTCCCACACACCTCCCCGAATGTCATTAAAATTTTACGCAAACCTGTCTGTCCCTTTCCGAGCGTTTTTTCCAGTCGATACGGTCCCACGTACTGTGCATGTTGGGCTCCCCCGATTTCTTTACCCGTTGACATTTTTCTGGCCAGTCTTTCAAACAAATCCTTTGCAATCCTTTCCACTAAATGGTACTTGTGCGGGTGGGTGTGCGTGTGCGTGTGGGTGCGTGGTGGTGGTGGTGGTGTTTTTTTTTAAAAAAATATATATATGTAGATAGATAGATAGATGGATATATATTTTTTTTTTAAAAATGCAAAATGCCAAATAAGAAAGGCTAGGATCCAAACACCATTGTGCTGACACACACACACACACACACACACACATGCACAGAGAGAGAGAGACAGACACACATACACACACACACGTCGGGCTTCTACACCATGGAACAGTAAGATAGGACGCCGAAGCCACAGAGCAGCCAGTGCTGGAGGAAGCGCCTCGACGCTCTCTGATTGACAACGCAACCAACCACACGCTGTGTGTGTGTGTGAGTGAGTGAGTGAGTGTGTGTGAGAGTGTGTGTGAGAGAGAGACAGAGAGAGAGTCACCAGAGCTACAGCATCAGTCGAGGCTCAGCAAGTGCAGGGACTCCACACACACACACACACACACAGAGAGCAAGAAATCTGGGCTCAAAAGTCAGCTTCTGTTTCTCAAGATATATATATTTATATATATATATATATATAGAGAGAGAGAGAGAGAGAAAATATTATTCAGTGATATCAAAAAATCATGATTTGGCCAATACTTTTTTGTGTGTGGGACACACACACACACACAATTGTTGCAATTGTTGCAAAACATAATCATCATCATCATCATTATTACTATTATTGTTATTTAATACAAATAATATTGATTCGTAAGTAATATGAATGATCTTTTTTTTTCTGGGAGGAGGGTGAATTGTGCCCCCCTCCCCCCCCCCCCCCAAAAAAAAAAAATAGTGTGATTATTGAATGATACGAAGTGAAGATAATATGAATGGACACTTTTTTTTTCCTGGGAGGAGGGGAGGGTCATTTTAGTGGCCAAAAAAAATAGTATGATTATTAAATGATATGAAGTAAAGATAAGATGAATGAACATTTTTGGGGGGAGAGGGAGAGTTGTTGCAAAAATAATATTTTAATACCTTTTTGGTGGTGATGGTGGGTGGGGGGGGGGTTGGCAGTTGTTGCAAACTTAATTTTTTTTATCCCAGCCAAATCCTTCCCTTTCTTTTTTTAAAAAAAGTACTTATAAAACTACATCCCCCGGCAAGCACTGTAGCTGCCAGCCAGGTACCTGTTCGAATTGGGTTTCTTTTGACTCAGTTATATATTAGATATATATGTATATTATATTATTGTTTTAAAAACAATTTACAGCCCCCCTTTCTCCCCTCGCCTTGCTCTGAACTGGGGTTGCTGTTCATTGCCAGCCTCACACTGTGCTGCAGGCTGTGGCTATGGGTGGGTGCTGCCAGCCAGCTCTCTCCAACCCACCCACCCCACTCCTAGGGGTGGTGGGGTGGGGTGGGGGGTGTGGTCTTAGGTGCCAGGCTTTCCAAAGCAAAGGTTTAAAGGTACAGGGAAAAGAGAGAAAAATAATATTGGACTGTATTTTGTGTTTCGCCCACGAAATATACGGTCCATTTTTCTTTACTGTGTGTTCTGTGAAGCGCTTTGAGACATCTCGACTTGATAAAGCGCTTTATCAAAATGCAAGGATTATTATTATAATAATATGGGAAGCATGGGGCACAGTAGAAACTCCCTTATTAAGGGCATCGATGGACTATCACTCCGATTAATGAAACAACAATCGTTCACTGTCATGATTATTCATATGACAATAATAATACCTATATTTGGTTTGGCGGCTTTCAAGTCAGGAGAACGTCTCCAAATGCTTCATAGGGGGAGTGTCGAGGGGAGTGGCTATGTTTTGTGGGAGAATGGGGTAGCCAACTTTTGGACAACAATGTCCCACAGACAGTCATGAAGTGATTGACCAAATAATCCTTCAACTGTCACAATTATTGATGAATTAACAATAATAATCTTTGACTGTAACCCCTATCAATTAAATAATTTAAGCGCTTTGAGGCGTCTCAACGACCTGATAAGGCGCTATATCAAGTTCAAGGATTATTATATTATAATAACAATCCTCAACTGTCACACCTATTAATGAAATAACAATAATAATATTCCTTGCATTTGATACAGCGCCTTATCATGTCTTCAAGATGTCTCAAACCACTTCAAAGTAAAGTGAATTGATGTTTTTTTGGGGCGAAATAGTTTATATTTACAATCCTTGCATTTGATATATAATACAACTTACCTTTATATAGTGTTTTCACATTGCTTCCCATAAAGATAAAAATAGGAGACTGGGCTATTGTAATAAAGTTATGGCCATGTTGGTTTGTTGCTCACATCAGTTTTGACATGAAACTGCAAAAGATAAGACAGAAACACCTGTTAAATTTACGTTAGGAATTAAAGAATTTGTACGGTGCATATATTAAATACGGTGCTTTATCTCTGTTGTTCAGTGGAAAACTAACATAATCCAATTTCATACCACATCATTCCCTTTGAATTGGATCCCTAAATCTAGGGATGTAAATAAGTCAATAGAGTATTTCAAAATTAAGTCACAGTTTTGTTGGAAGTAGCTTCTTAAAAGAAACCTTTACAAACTGAATCTGTAATTCTAAGATTCACGTTTCCTTCACAACTTGCAGTTTCATGTGCATATATAAATGCATAAATCCATATATAGGCTAAAAACATCATTACAGTGATTCAATGCCTTTAGCTGCTCCCTCAAATGGACATATATGGAATTACATATCTTAAACACTCACCTTTTGTTGGTCAAGCAACAGCCCCACTTGTTATCGTGGTGTGATACCTAACACTTTTGCAGTCCATTGTTTCACTTAGATGCTGGGTCACGATAGTTCACACTTATACTGATCTAAATTAAAATAATTTCTGCTCTTTGGCAAAGGCTATTTTACGAATAATTATGATCTACCATTTCAGGCACTTTTATCAAAAAAAAGGAATTGACTCGCAGTAAAATTGTTAATAAATACGACCGATATTTACAAACATAAATGGCATAGTTTGCTTTATTTACTAGATTTTGTTTACTTCATGGGTGAAATACTTCATTCAGATAAGTAGAAATTAAAATGTATATACTGTAGATAATTTCAGTTCATTAAGTATGGAAACTTTGGACTCAGTTCTTAAGATGAACTTTTACACTACACTTCCATAGTTTTGGAATTTTACATCTACAGATACAAAACTAAATGCATTCAATAACTAAATGTACCTGGGTTACGTTTGTAAAATTCGAGTAAAATTAAATTTAATATCCAGTTGATGATTATACAATGACAATTTATAGACAAAAACAAATTATATTATAGCACCAACAAATTATATTTGTAAAGCACCTTTCACGGAGTCTGGTGTGGGAGGGAACACGAGCTGCAGATTTCTGGGTGATCCATAGCTTGTGGAGGGAAGAGTTGGGATGGCCGATAAGCAGGGAGTTGGCGTAGTTGAGCCTGGATGGAATAAATGCACGGATGAGGGTTTCGGCCGTCTGAGGGAAGAGGTAGTGGCGGAACCAGGCGATATTGTGAAGAAGGGGGAAGGCAAATGGGTCATGGCAAGGATGTGGGGTAGAAAGGACAGTTGAGGGTCAAACAAAACTTAGATAATATCATGCATGAATGCAAGGAGATATAAACACAAATATTTCCTCAAAAATTTTGAGATTTGGGGGACTGATAAGAATTTTGAAGACTTCTTGATTGCAAGAATGGTTCTTGCAGAACTTTATTCATAATGGCAGGTGATGTCTATTAACAGGAAGGCTCTTAATTAATATTAAGAACTTCCAATAAGAAATTCTAGTCTTTTAATAATTGTCACGTTAGATCAAAGAATGAGCTTACATTTTTATTGCTCCTTATCACATTGAATCGTAAAGTGCTTTACACCTTATGACCGGCAATTAATGAGGTTTCTGAAGAGATTACACCTTCAAAGACTTTCTGTTTAATTAATTTTTTTGTGTTTCATCACCAAGTCATTATGTATCTTTGCCTAGGTAGTCTTTCCCTCCCCCAAAAAATATTCTATTGTTTCTTTATATTCAACCAGCGGAAGCTTTCAAAGACTAAATTGACCTAACTGATGATAAGTGTGTTCCAGTTTTGACCAACACAAATGTAAAAAGGTTACATTATTGTTTTGAATTCATAAGACTAAATTAACAAGTGCATTGCTGGAAATAAGTTATTGCGCTTTCAAATAAAAATAAGTGCATGGTTTGTCATACAGATGCTTGAACAATAAATCCAAGGCTCTCGTTTTCCTGTTAGTTATTTTGTATTTATCATGTTGAAGGATGACAGTGATGGAATAGAACACTTTTTCTTTACAACCAGTGACAGCATCAAGTGATCTTCCTATTCCTCTTTAACACTGTCTGTATCCTTAGCCTCGGAGGAATGCCATTTCACTGCACCAGAGTAACATTTACATTCCCCACGTCATCCATCCGCCAGCACTCTGAGTGAGGTTGACCAATTTGTGCTGAACTATCATCAGTAATGTCATGTGGATTCATCTGATGGAGACATGGTTGAGAGTCCTCAAACTTTTTTCATTTAGAAATTAACAACCAACAACAGAGGAGAGACATCTAGCCCGTCTCGATTTAAATCCAGATCTCAGTCTGAAAAAAACCTTTGTCCAACTTAGAATGTCAATCAGTCCCAGAGACTCAAATTAGGGGACAATCAAGTCATGTTAAAATAAAAACAAATCCTATTCAAGGAGTTATCATAATTGTACATTCTGAGTTAAATTTCCATTACTAATTTTTCTTTTCCTCCACTATTTTCCCTTATCTTTGTTTAAAAATAAACTTTGTTTCATTTTGAATCCCAAGTAAAGGGAATGAGGAGTAAATGGTAAAGCTGGATAAAATTAAACCAGGTCTTCAAACGGAAACCTGCTAACCAGAAGCATGAATGAAGCCTTTGGTTATATAATTCAGTTTAGTCTCCAGGTAGATTATCTGGTCTTGGGTATTAAACATTATTTTGTTAATCTTTAATTTGAATAATTTAATCTACCAGCAAAGCTTTGGGTGATGTGCTACTAACGTCACGATTCTGAGCAATAGTCAGCAGCCTATTGAACTGCTGCCCCATATGTTTGTGATTGATCATGCAAGTGGGCAGCAAGAAAGAACTGAACCAAAAAGGCTTTAAATTAAAAAAATGAAGCAAAGCCAATGAAGACCTGTGCCAAAGTAGATTTACCTGTTTCTATTCAAAGATTTCAATATTCATTATAATGTTCCCAGTTTTTCCAGACTTTTGTTGGGGCAAAATATGCATGATAAACTTTTGCACTAAAATCATTCAGGGCTTTACATATGAAATTGAAAATTCCCACAGGTTATTGAATTATGGAATGCATAATTTGGGGAAAAAGGAACAAGACTATACAAATCAATGGAAATTATGGAAATTGTGAATGCTGTGGATCACAGATTGAATTTTTGTGCATGTATTTGTTTTCTGATTGTCAATGCATCCATCCACTAACCAGAGTGTGGTCAAGCTGATTACCAAGAGGTTTGACCTCCAGACACAATGCCTGACCTAACTGGCGTCAACTGATATTGCATAGTGACCCCTATAGCAAAGGTTCTAAGTAGACCTTTAGTGCAACTGTCCACTGGACAGCAGCAATGAATATGATGGACCCTAAGTGAATAGCCTCGCACAGAAATATTGCTTTTACCCAAATGCTTGGCCTGAATAACTTTAAGCCAAGCTACTATCATGGTCATTGGCCTTAGTGGCAAAATATCTTCCCATTTCACAGATGTCACAAAGGCAGAGGATGCTGTAGACATCGATGCACCTGTGAAGAGACACACAATTTGTTTTATTACGCTCTTTTGCAGCAACAACAACCTGCATTTATATAGCGCCCTTCACACAGGGCAACGTCTTGGAGCGATTGACATCATATGTCAATCTATTTAGAGCAACATAATTTAATTGCTTCTAAGTAACTAACTAATCTAAGTAACAACCAGTACTTATCTGAACTGTACTTAGATACAGATTGAATCTACATAGTTTTAATTAAGTTATTTTCCTCTACACTCCGCTAGATCTTCAATTAGGCTGTTATTAATTGCATTACAAAATATACAATTGATTAATATGTGCATTAAATGAAGCATGTTTTTTTAACTATATATTTTGCCAACAAATGACTGCGGGCACATTAAAAGAATGTAAAAGTAATATGGGTACTGAGTCATGTTGTAGGCTTCCACTTCTGAGCTAAATTTAAGTACACAACACTCTTCAGTTTGGGCTGAGTCTCAACTCAATTTCCAGTGGACACAACATAAAATCTACAGCACAAATTTGACACTAATTGGCTGTCTCGCGAAGAGGCCACAGGGTTAGCTGTTGTGTGGGAAGTCTCATACTGGTGCATTTCAGTGTGCCCTTCTGATGTTGGGGATGAGTAGAACAGATTTTTGCTCTGCAATTGACACAAGGTGACAATCGTAAAGTGTTCCATTCTCCAACAGCGGATCATCACTTTGAGCACAAACTATAAATACAATTTTAATAGAGTCACATCACCGAGGTTCAGTTTCCCTGCTACTCACCATCATACTCTGCCATACCAGAAGTGAGCACAACAGGGAAGATATCTGATCACTCAATAGAAGATGCTGTTGTGCAGTAATGTTAAATTGATTGCCATTTGGTACTTTCCATTTCTTGCATGGTTCTTCATTTGTTAAAGATCATTTAATTCTGATACTCTTAGATAACATATCAAAAGCAACCACAGTACTTTATGACCCAACAGATAATATTATCTTAGGAGATAAGGTCCCTTGACAGGCTCACTCCATGTCAGGTGGAGCATGGTATTAATTCCAAACACTTCAATGTAAAAACGAATTTGTTGAGTAGTCAAATGTTTTGCTGCTTGTGAAGGCTGTACTTTATACTGTGCTTTGTCATTTTCTTGTAACCAAAGCCACAAGAGAAATTTACTTTGATGAGCAGGCAAAGGTGATCATCATTGTTGGCTATCGTTCTGTAAGGTTGAAACTGTTTTTTGAATAAGGAATGTAATTAAACTAAACTGGAGCAGTCTGTGTTGGATCCACAATGTAAAATAGTTTTTTTCCCCCCAAAAACAAATACGTTTGTAATGCAGCGGTAGCCTGCTGGGGCTCAAATAATGTAAATTTAAATCTAAAATTGTAAATCATTGATTTTGCAAATGAATTCACTGTTAATGTACAACAGTAAAACTACACAATAAATAGTTTATCCAATAAAATTATCAGAAAATAGAGAATTAGTGTCACTTTCAGATTGTTAGGGTAAACAAATTATTGATTACAAGTGCAGAGAATGGAGTTTTATGTAAACCATACTATTTTACAAAATGCAGCTAATCAAGTAGATATTAGTTTCTCAATTGATCGCAATTTCACAAATTGTCAATTAGGTGCATCAGACCGAGGATAATGATTAGGTGACAACTTAAGTGAAACTGTAATAGAAATTAGCCCATGAAAAGTACCATTATGTCATCTTAGAACAACTAGCAATTAGTCATGTCATTCTGGGATGTATATACATACACGCACACTTTTCTGGAGTGAGTAAAAAACACAAAAATCATTAAAAACAAAATAATCTTAATCGAGTCCATTTTAATTAAAATATCACTTTGAATATTACTTTGATATATTAAGCTCCATACGCTCTTAAAGTTGGGCAACAAGTAAACAGTAAAGTAAATAAACATTAACATAACAGTTACATAAAAAACTGAAGATGAAACCATTAGTTGTGGCTGATTGTAATAATAAATAATAATAATATAGAGCCTTTCATGTTAAGATAATGTCCCAAAGCACTTCACAGAATGTGTTTTGAGGGTGAATGAGGAAAAACTTCTTAAAACCGAACATCAAAGCGACTAAATTCATGAAAAGTGACTAGTGCCGGCAAGTTAAAAAGCATTGTGGCAAATTGTGAAAAGCTCCGATGGTGATTTTCTAAAGGACAAATTGGATGGCACTGACTTAAATATCAGGAATATTTAAGTCTATCAATATCTATTTGATAGACATCAAATAGAATGAAGCTAAAATATTTAAAATCTTTAGGTTGCAACACATTACTACTCAAGCCAAAAAGTTGGATATTGCAGGCTAGCGACAGGAAAATGATCATGGTTTTAGTTATGTGTTGCTATGTTTAGCTCCTCAAGATACCCAAGACAGGTGAATGTACCAGTGATTTGATTTTCCAGGCATTAAGTTTGTGGATAGAGTTGATTGTGGAGAATCAACAACAGCTTACATTTGTACAGCACCTTTCACATCGGGAGAAAGTCTCAAGGCGCTGGATCATGAAGGTAATGGTTGCTAATTGTGGCTATGTTATTCATGACAGTTGTAGATAGCTTGCATGAGCCATATTGGATGGTAAACTTAATGCATAGGAAAGGGAGGTGGCAGTGATAGTTTTACAACATGAAGCAGGATATTGACCTACAGACTTCAAGTTCACAATAGACAAGACTAACAAATTATTTTGGAATTCTCCAACAGCAGCTCAAAGCCTCCTTGATCGAGGGTGAATTAATAAATGAACAGAATTCTGGATACATACTTAAAATATTCCCCAGGTTATATTCTTAAAACGATCCTATGCAATTATCACATTATTTCTTTTTAAACGTGTCTAATTGAACATTTTAAATCTTAAAGGAACTCACTAATCTTTCCTAATCATTTTAAAATTCTATAGAATTTTGGACAAAGTAACAAAGTTTCGCAATCTGATAGATTTATTGTGACGCTTGACGACACGGTTACAAAAACCAACCATCTGAAACAGATTGTTTGAATTTATAATATGGCACTCAGATAACCAAAACCAACAACTTGCTCATTAGATAATTTACCTGAAACAGTTGTTCCCAAATTGTCAGGTTTAAACTGATGTGAAGCAATAAATTAACTACTGAAAGCTGATGCATTGCGTAAATATTAACAAATCTAGACTGTGAATTTTTGTTGGTTGGTATAAATGGTTGTTAGTGGGTACAATAAAAGTACCAACCTTTCAGATTCCCAAAGGACACAGTGGGAAGTTGCATATTGCAGTACTTTATTAAAATAGTCCCAAAAAGGTGATGAGAAGGAACTCTTGCTGAATGTAAAGGTGATGGTAGAGTTGTTGAAATTCCCATCAAAATACCTTGGTTCTTTCTAAACCGACAAACAAGTCCTAACAGCAAACGAGTAACTAAATCAGTGTGTGCTCCTGTAAAGAAAATTGCCGCAGAGGTGTAATCAAATGTGCGACATACATAAAAAATTAGATTCTTTATGAACATTGCCTTTGGCTAGAGTAGCAATCCTTTTTAAACGATTGGAGGTTGATTTATGTATAAATTTCTTGGTACGCATTGCCAATGGCCTGCTAATTGGGAAACAAGGAGATAAAAGAATGTGTACGACATCGAGGATGCAGCTTCACTTGGACCTGAAATGTTTCCAGCATCAACATGTAGTTATTGATTTACACGCATCCTCTAGCCAATTGCACCAGTATCAGGCAGGATTAGCTAAATTGCCAAAGAAAAAAATTGCTGCTCTGCTGAATGAAGCAAAACCACTACATGTAATGGATATAGGTGAGCAGAATAAAGATTGATTCATTTCCTGAAGAATGTGCTTTCCCCGTAAATGATAGGAAATGCTCATAAGCTAGTTTGCTATGAATGATATTTTGGTATTTGCAAACTTTGCTCATATCTTTTCACATTTTTGTTATTTATTTAGTGAATTAAATGTACATTTTAGATATGGTCGGAAAAGCATGTTATAAGCGGTTACTGAAAAGTCTTGCAGTTCATTTATGATAATTTCCCATGGTATTTAATTCATTCTATTCTGTTTGTTACAGGGTAACTCTTAAGAGATAAGTACCAGCTTAAACACTCAACCACAAGAAATATGTTGTACAACAAAAATATAAGAGGATAAGACTTTTCAAAACGATGTGGTGTGGTGGTAGAATCCACTGATACTCCAGTATGAATGTAATATCGTGGCTTCACATCTACTCTCCACACACTGTTTTTCTGATTTCCGCATGTGAGACAAGACACAGTGTGGTGGCTTGATGCTTCTCCATAGTTAAGTAGGAAAAACAAATCACTCATTCCAGCATTCAATTACACAATACCATTGGCAGAGGCCTTGGAAGCATGTTGTTGTCTGCCCTCTTGGTTGGAGATGGTGCATGGTGTCAAGAGAGACTTAAAGAGAAAAAAGGGGGAAAATGCCTTACAAAATAAGGGATGAGAATTTTTGCTAGTCAGTATATTGACCTGAGCAGCAATAATGGTTAAAAACTCCATAATAAGGACATGCTACCGAGAAAGATGCTTCTTCCAGCTAATAAGTGATGGTTGTGAATAGCATTCACCATAAATATACTATACTATCTTCAATTTGATTCCGGTGCATAAGAACTACAAATAAGATATTCAAAGTTAATATGTTTTTACTTATGGAATTTATAGTGGAGGTCGTGTTTTACTCAGCAAGATACCAATTTTCATTTTTCCTGTAATTCATTTTAGTTTTCATTCCAGCTGCATTTTTGTCTTAAAATTTTTTTTAATTCCTTGCTGTTTTATTTACATTCCTCCAATAGCCTCTCCTTGCCAAAACCCACCCAGCCAATTCCTTTGCTGAGCAAATACTGGACTGTTTCATGTTCTTCTACCCAATCCGCCCCACCATCAGTGAGCAAGTTCTCAACCATTTTGCCCCCATTCTCTGGAACTCCATTGCAGAGTCCCTCTGACTCACTACTTCCCTGCACATTTTTAATGCCCGCCTTAAGACTTACCTATTTAGCTGCACTTTCTGTCACCCCCCAACCCCCCTAACTCCCTTGCTCAGGTGCCCAGCCAGCTGTGTAAAGTGTTTTGAGATGTCCTTCCCACGTAAAAGGTACTAAATGAATGTAAATTGCATTTTACGAAGTTAAGAAAGATAACTGCTCCCAATTCTCTGTGGATACTTTTTTGTAAGAAAGAAAATGCCATAATGCCACGTGAATTAGCACACTCAGTCCAGCTCAGACATATTGAGATTTCAATGTCCACCTCATCAGACTAGTCTGGAAAAATAGCATTTTAAAAAAATGTAACGCTGCAACATTGTTAAGAGCAAATTAAATAGTCTTTCATACAATTAAAAGGAGCGTGCCGTTGCTTTGTTTCATGAGATTGAAAGCCACTTAAATTCTTGTGTTTCGTGCAGTGCTTTGGTAGTTTGTTGTAATTCCCTTTAGGGAATAATGTCAGATAAGATAGGTTGGCACCACTGGGGCTGTTGGATAGTCTTGTAACACAAACCATTACTAAGACTTTGAAAGAATAAATATAGAAAACTTTGGCAGCTTGTTAGTGCACAAAATTGACAGTATTATCTTCCCCAGTAATTACTACTTTTGCTCCTTATAGACACTTCATGTCATGGGAACAGTAGTGGATTGTTATATTGAGCACTGGAGAAGACAGCTAATTTTTTGTAAGAACAATTCAACACATTAAGGATTGCTCTTCAAAATGCTTCAGTTTGTGCTGATGCACACAGATAAGGAAAGGATGAGGTTTGATCCCTGTACAGTGCTGAGTTCGCTGACCACAGCTGAGGCAGCAGAGAAAGAAGGCACTCAAGAAGAGGAAACAAGGGGATAAAATTGACAGACAAAAAAAATCTTAATATTTTGTTGCTTATAGTGTGAGTACTTGTTAATCTCTTTAAAACTATGTTCACCACTAAACTAGAATAGGTAAAATTAAGAAATAAAGAATAGTAATTTGCGTACATGTGAATTTTGAATCAGTATTACAATACGGTTTCATATTGCTTTTGAAATTTAAATGGAACATCATGGTGTGAAACCACAGTAATCCATTTCCCATTTGGCTGGCTAAGCACCACCATACCATCCTTTGTATTTCATGTAAATAACTCAAACAAGGAAGTTGTACTTATTCAAGGTCATCAGGCAAATCTGAATTTTAATGAAAGATATGGGTCTCACAGGATTCCACTGATCTATTTTTATTTTAGTGCCTGTAGTTTGTAGTGCAGAACACTGGGCAATATTTTCACGGTATTGGGTTTAATGCTACTGGTATTGATGGAAAGCCAACTTGCAGCCAAAGTTGAACTTGTACTTCAACCTTCCATCTCCCCACAGGCAGAATTCGAAAATATAAACATCAAAAAATGTGCCAAGGCAACGTGAAACATGGGGGAAGGGGAGGAATTTTTTCATCCACTACCCATGGCTGATCATCTACAATTATGGAAAAAACAATGTTTGTATTTACATAATTATATTTTTACATATCTGGATGACAATTAGTTTCTTTATTGGCCAGTTTTTCCTTCATGACAAATGCTCTACGATACGCAGCCGAGGTTTTGTTCCTCTAAGAACAAGACTCCAGGATATGATTACGTTTCTGAAATAACTGCAGATTCTAGTGGGCTTTGTTTCAACCACTATCGTAACAACACAAGAAATCTAAAGCAGTTAAAACAGCAGATTTAGTGCAAGGGAACATAGGACACCGTTGGCAAAATAGCTGATGAGTAATTGATGTGAGTCAGCAGATGTACGGAGGCTGACAGCAGTTGTACTGAGCACTTAGCAACCCAAATGTTATTTGAATAGGTTCAGAATATTTGAATAGGGATGAAACAAACATTCAGTGACATCTCAAAACATTTGTACCTGGGTTTCAAAATCATTTTGTCTTAAAGTTTCAGATCATGCAGGTTTGTGAAAAATTCTTAAAAAGAAATGGTTTTGAAAAGGCTAAGAGAACGCAATGTAATTTTGTTGTTGTTGTAGTAAATAGCCAAATGATTTTCTGCTCGACTCAAAAGTCAGCAGCTGCAATTAAACTCCGCAACATTGCCAGACTTCTCCACTGCCTCACCCCTCAGGCTGCCGAAACCATCACCCATGCATTAGTCACCTCAAGGCTCGATTACGGGAACTCCCTCCTCATTGGCCTTCCCAACTCTTCCCTTCACAAGTTGCAAATCATCCAAAACTCTGCAGCTCATGTACTCTCCCGCACCAAGCTCTGTGATCCCATCACTCCCACCCTCGCCCGACTCCACTGGCTCCCCATTCCCCAGACGATCAAGTTCAAGATCCTCATCCTCACCTTTAAGGCCATCCATAGCCTTGCCCTGTCCTACCTCTCTGACCTGCTGACTCCCTACCAACCTGCCCGCGCTCTCCGTTCAGCAGACTCCGGCTCCATGTCTCCCACCTGACCCGCCCTACCATCAGTGGCAGGGCTTTCAGCCTCTCTGCCCCCACACTCTGGAACTCCATCGCACGGTTCCTTCACCTCACTTCCTCCCTTGCCTCCTTCAAGGCCAGTCTCAAGACCCTTCTCTTCGACTGTGCCTTTGGTCTCCCTCCTACCTCTCTGCCTTCCCTCACCCCTACACCACCCCTCTCCCATGCTCGGGCCCCGACACCTGACTGTTCAGCGCTTTGGGATGTCCTCCCGACATGTAAGGCGCTCTATAAATGTCATTTTGTTCTTGTTGTTGTCTATATCTGAAATAAAAGAGACCATTGGCTGCTGCGTTTCACCCCAAAATATACATTCAATTCACTTTACAGTATATTCTGTGAAGCACTTTGATGTCTCGAAGACGTGATAAGGCACTATATCAAAGGCAAGGTTTTTTTTTATTATTTACCATTCCAGTCAATCATACCGTCCAGAGAGCAAGACCCAGATATAAACTTTCCTGTTCAGCTAGTGAATAGAAACGGGTCAGGTACAGCTCTTAAGTTCCTAACACAAAGACAAAGGTCCTCCTTTTTCACGAGCAAGTCGGCCACGTGTGTCAGAGCTTTCTTTTGTCCATCGGTGTTTGGCACCATTTAAAAAAGCAAAATGATGGCAACAAAATGCAGCTTGAAAGTCAGTCGGAGCCATTCGCAGAAACACGGAGTCAGGGCATGGTGGGTTTTATCTGCAATTAAAGTTGTAATCATTACTTTGTGTTTCACTGTATCAGAAGCAGTGAACTGCATGAAGTGTGAGAGGAAAGTTTTGTGTGGCTTTTCATGTATATGCATTAGTGCTTGTTGGCTGATCAAAATGATAATTATAGGTACTTATCTGATAAAGAAAGTATGCTATAAATTGTAATTGCCAAAAAACAGCCATATTATCCGGTAATCACAGAACTACGCAGTTTTGCAAAATCTAAAGCATAGCACAGAATTATTGACCTGTGGCTTCCAGTTACTTCAAATTCTACAAAACCAATGCAAGACAACGAGGGAAACAGGATATAGTACATTAGTATACTGAGTTAATATTCAAAAATAGCATTCTAGTGTTGAAGAGGATCCCCCAGAGGATTGATTTCAAGATCCTCATCCTCACCTATAAGGCCATCCACAGCCTTGCTCCCTCCTACCTCTCTGACCTACTATCCCCCAACCTACCTGCCCGTACCCTCCGTTCCTCCGGTTCCGGTCTGCTCCACGTCCCCCGCCCCAACCGCCCTACCATCGGTGGTCGGGCCTTCAGCCTCTCAGCCCCAGGCTCTGAAACTCCATCCCCCAGTGCCTTCGCCTTGCTTCCTCCCTCTCCTCCTTCAAGGCCGGTCTCAAAACCTTTCTCTTTGACCGAGCCTTCAGCTCCCCTCTCGACTCTCTTCCCCCTCCTCACTCCCTCCCTTCCCTCCCCTCACCCTGACCATTTCCCCCCTCCTCGCTCCCTCCCTCCCTTCCCTCCCCTCACCCTGACCATTTTCCCCCTGCTCGGGTCCTGACCCAACTGTGCAGCGCCTTGGGACGTCCTCCTGACGTGAAAGGCGCTTTATAAATGGAATCTTGTTGTTGTTGTTGAAGAATATTGACTCATTCCCTCAGCCTCGTCCCCTCTCTTCCTATTTTCAGGTCTCGGCTGAAGACCTTTATTTTCGACCACGCCTTTGGTCACCTTCCTCCCCCTTCCCCTAGCTCAGCCCCGGGATCCATTACCGTGAAGCGCTCTGAGATACCGTCTGGCGAGGAGGGCACTATATAAATCCAAGTTGTTGTTGTTGAAGAAACAAAAATTACCAATATTATATGAAATGTTTACTCCCTACCTAGACTGATACATAAGCGCCTTAGGTCATCAAAATGTCTCAAAAGCACTTCACTGAATTTTGACTGTTTAAATGCAATGATTATATTTGCAGGTGAACACAGCAGCTAATTTGCAAAGAACAATGCACAACAAACTACTATGAAGTGAATGATCAATTCAATAACCAATATAACCAGTTGATTTAGAACAGGTCTGCATAACTTTAGTGGATGCTTTTTTCCCCTAACTACTTCTCCCTGTCCACCACAGTTCAGGGTGCGCCAGAAAGGCAGGGACTACGGACATATCCACTGCTACAGTCACTCCATGATTAGGTGAAAGATGACTTGATTGAAGGTCAGCAAAACCGTGCCCTACCTTTTCTTTCCGCTTGCTGCACAAATCCAAGCAATATTCTTTTATCTATTTTGGAAAATGTCATTTGTAGCTGCAATTTCAATCATTCAGTTGGCTGTATAATTGTTTATGTGATTATCTGACCTTTTATGAACATTGTAATATCATGCAATTTTCTTGCAGTACAACTCTCTGAAGAATTAGCGTCCTGGGTAGCCAAGCTTACAGCACTTTTCTTAACCACGAGCATAAAATATCTGGCAAGACACAAGGGATAAGCATTACTTTGGTATACAGGTAAGGGTTCAAACAGATAGTGATACAGAAAGGGAATGGATTTTATGTCACTTTACTATTTAACCCAAATGATTTGTTTTGAATCTCTTCTGCATACAAAGAGATTAAGATTTCTACAGTAAACAGAGGTTATTGAAGGGTATTATAATCAGGTATTTATGGATTATGACAGATAATGGAAAGAGGAATTAAACTGCTTGTTAAAAGATAATCATGAAGAATGTTAACGGATTCGACAAGAAAGATTGAAATTCATTTCACATATGAAAAAAGTCATGTTTGATTAATTCAAATACTTCATCTAAATGAAATGGAATAAGGCAGACTGGCCTAAATCAGGTAATTTCCGTACTCCTGTTCCAAAGTTAAAGTTAGCACAAATTTCGGGCTCTGACCTCCTCAACAAACCCGACCTCTCTCTTAACTCACTGAGCGAGTGCACAACTGAGGTGTCCAGTTCAATCTTCAGATCTCCTGACATTCTCACATTCGGTCCCTGACCAAGACTGCCTTTCTTCACCTCCACCGCATTGCCCACCCCAACTCTTATCAAATGCTACCAAAAAACATTACATTTGTAGTTGTAATACTGTACACTGTCCAGCACCTTGGGACATCCTCCCGATGTGAAAGGCGCTATACAAATGTAATCTTGTTGTGGTTGTAGTATCGCTTTGATTTCCCAATTCTCGCCCTCCACAAGATCCAGCTGATGCAAAACTTCAACACCCATATTATCACTTACACCAAACTTCAACTCCCATCATTGCAGTTGTCACCAGGCTCCAATTGTTCCCCAGCTACCAACAAATCAAATTGAACATCTTCACCATCACCTCTCCCTAAATGTCTTAATGCCCCAACATATCCCTATTTCTCTTATCTTCTCTTAATCCATTATAATATGGGGATCTAGTTACTTATGGACACAACACGTAGTATTATAATGACTGTAATCAGACCTTAAGGAGGAAAAAGAAAATGGAGACCTAAAGTTGGAATCAATGTCACGTTATGCAGAGTTTGATGTGTGTTTTGAGGATGGAGCAGCTCTACGAAAATTGTTAGCTGAAGAAGGATAAAAGGCCCAAAAGCTAAAGGTTTGTACAAGTATTTTTTGTCAGGAGATGGAGTATAAAATAAAGTGTTAACTGTCATGTTTACCAATAAAAAAAGGCTCAATATTACTTCATTATATGATGACAAATAACTTGAAGAAAAATATGAGGCTATCGTGCATTTTCCCCACAGAGAGCTAAAACAGATCTGTATATATTCTCAAAAAAAATCAATACTGAAAGAGATGGACGCAAATTGAGTCCCTTGTTTCTGCTGCAGTGCCATGCTTGCTTTCACCAGTGTATAGGATTTATCTAAATACCAAGTGTTATTTTTGTTTCAAAAGAGCAGCTTGTAAACTCTCTCCCTCTTTTGATGACATCATAGGATTAATGACCTTCCTAAAAAGAAAGTTGATAGTTTTTCAATTCAGCAATTGCTGGGTTTTTTTTAAAATAAGACCTCAGACAGAGTGGGTTCTAAAAATATCAAAAATAAATTTGCTGTACATAGCCATCAGCCAGAACATTTCAGATCAAAATCTTCTACATTGAAACATTTCCAACATAAAACAAACGGAAACCTCTGTACCAATGTAGATCAATGAACATAATGTGCACAGTCATATATTATTCCCATCCACACAGACACATTTCAACACTTCATGTAAAAGTAGAAAAGAACAGCTGACCCCAAATCTGTCCCTTCAATGTATTATGTTGTACAGATGTCAAAAATAATCAACATCAATGACATCTAAAGAGTCTCTGGCAATTTAGCGATTTATGATCAAATCCACCTGGCAAGCCGCCCATCTAATGTCTGACTAATCAGGTTCAACCCTTCCACCCACCTCTCCAACCAGGAATCTGCATTGGAATTCACTCTTTTCTGATTGACGGAATTTCTTTCCTTTCATGACAGGTGTACGGATCAAAGACTGGTGTCTCTGACACCCAGCTTTGTACAAGTGTACGGAGCTCAACCCACTCCCTTCTAGGTGCAAATCCATCAGCATAAATTGCGACTAAAATGCCAATGAAGACACAGCAGAGGGACCAACTTCACTTTGCATTCCGCTTCCGTATTCCACAACCAAGAAATGATTGCTCCAGTCACTGGATACTAAATGTCTTCCATTTTTCAGCAGTGACATTCCTCATGTTATAGATCACCAACGTTTATTTAACTTACCTAAAAACAAAGCTAAAACATGAAATCGTCAATGACAGAAATTACCACATGATATATGCAGTAGTATCATGGACCATTCTATTCCGACCAGTCTAGTCTGTATCCTGCCCAGTGTGGATGCGTTAGGTGCAACAGGCAAGGGTTAGAAGTTAATTAGTCTTCACAGAAATAAGTTTGTTTTGGAACAAATGACAGAGCTGTGCCTGATCTGAGCATAATGTTACAATGCAATAGACTGCTTTCCTTCCTTTCCAATTATGAAACATCACACCTGCTGGAGTGTGCTACAAGGTAGTGACACAATTGAGGGTTTGAATGATAATATAAATAATAAAGCTTGCATTTAATATAGCACCTTTCATGTTGGGAGGAAGTCTCAAAGCATTTCACAAGATTTACTGTACAGTATAAATGACTGGGTAATTGTAGGCAAACGTGCAGCGAATTCGTGCACATACGGACATGAAAGACCAACTCATTATCACCGGGATTGTTAGCCAATATACTGGGAAAAAGTCCCTTTCTGGTAGTGCCAAGGGATCTGTAACGTCGACCTAACACCCAACAGATGGTTGGTTTAATGTCTCATCCAGAGGAAAGCTTGAACCATTTTCTCAACGCCACTTAGACCACAAATGTTCAGCATCTTTAAAATGCATTACAACCTGTGCCATTTTACATTCCATCTTTGGAGTTTATCGGGGTGTTTTATCCCCGTTTTCTTGGTTTCCCTTCTCCCCCCAACAGCAATGATGTCATAACGAATAGCAATTCTGTAATTCAAAGCATGCAATTTGATTTGCAGTTACAATTTTGTTTATGTCATTGCACATTAGAGAAAACAGCAATAACCTAATAAACTATAGAGAATAACTTGAGAATCAGTAAAGTGTCGAGAAGGTGTCAGATTTCACCACGATTAAACTGTTCAATGAAAAACATTTTATTTCATTCAGGTGTCACTTCTGTATGTCTCAAAGTGCTTCAAAGGATTTACTGTGAAGTGTAGTGTCTGTATCTTACCATTGCTTGATACCAAGTGACTGGTTTAAATAACTCCAGATCAGTTTAATACAAATACTGCACTTGCATAAATAGCTCATCTGATAGATGATTCTATCAAGACCACTTAAATTAAGATGTGCCATTTCTTTAGCACAATGTAATTTTGCAAGCTTATAGGTTATTCTCCTGTTTTGACAGAAAAATTATTAGCAATCTATCAACTTGGTGGAAACAGCAGCAACACAACCCTCCCAGGAATAGACACTAATGAAAAGTAAATCCCAGGTAATACACAATATTGATTGTGTCCTCATCATTCCAAAAAAAAGGATAAATTGTTAGATTTTCTCCAATAGGTTTTATCATTATTGTACAAATTCTTTTTTGGGGAGAATAAAAAAATTGCATTTATCTTTTCTTAAAAAAGTCTATCACATGGTCTCTTAAACCGGTATTCTCAAAATCCAAAAGCTTTAGTTTTTTCCAAGAAAGAACGCACTTTAATTTACCCCAGTAACTTTAAAATACAGGCAACTCACCACACATACAAATTACATTTAGTAATGGGACAAAAGGTTATTGCTTTTTATAGAAAAATCTAAATCATCATCACTGCCTTTCAGACACAATATGACAGTAATTTCTTAAGATCGCCTGTTTTCCATGAATGGCCACTGTATGAGGTGCCAGAGTTAACAGGATGATGGTAACTGGGGATCCCTATTCAGCGCTGAGAGTTTCTGAAAATTCCTATTGACTAGTGCTAAAGGTCAATAAAGCAAACAGGTAGAATCTTGCTCAAAAAAGCTCCTTCCAAGCCCAAATTATTTAAATACAGTACAGCCACTCAGACTATCTGAAAGTTCTCAGCATCAAAAAGGATTTTATAATCAAATTACAATGCCTACAGACACCACCTCCTGAAAGTCTCAATAAATCTGACCTGATGCAGATGTATGACCTGTGGGAACATAGCCTCTTAGCAATTAGCCAGTAATTTACCAATATTTTACAATCAATGTGAAGCGGTGAAATATGGTAGTAACCATTCTATTAACTGCTTTATACTTTAGGAACAGCAAATATTAAAGCTTCAGACGTTTACCCTCACCTTTCAGATATCACAAAAACTAGCAATAACAATGGTTCTATTTTCTTTCTTAAACTCTTTAAATCCATAGAAACCCATTTTAACAGGGACTTTTCACATAATCTGAGGATTTAACACTCACTGAACATATCCTGGAGAAAGACGATGCTGAGGCTTTTAATCTTTTTTCTTTCAAAGACATTCTGTAATAGGATTTAATAAATCACAATTACAGGAAAAATGTGAGTCATAAATCTCAGAAAATTCTTTAAAATAACCTACAATTTTTTTGAAAAACGTACAATTTTCAAAAGAACAAAGAGCAAAAGTGGAGGGCGAAAACAATGATGGAAATAGTAGAAAAATAACATAAAACGGATCCAGTTTTGCCCACAAAATAACAGTCAGCACTATATCAAATGCAAGGATTATTATTATTATAGTATATCCTGTAGAGAGCTTTGAGACCTCTCAAAAAGGTGATAAGGCACTATATCAAATTGCACAGATTATTATTATGAACACTAGAATTGTTTGTCAGGATTCCCTTCTCTTTCCGAATAGTGCCTTGGGATCATTAACCTGAACAGGTAGACAGGACTTCAGTTAATCAACCCAACTAAAGGACAGTATCAGCTAAAAGTAGTGATCCAGAGGAAGCAGCATATATTTTGTCTCCTGCTCTGAACTGCTCCACTGTGGAAGCTGTGCCTCATTGTCTCTGTAAGATAAAGGGTTAAGTGGGGATCAATGAACCATTGCAAATAAGACATTTGATCAGCTAAATAGACCTCAGTTAGGTAAGTGCAGAGATAGAGACTAAGTCTACCTGACTCATCTAGTCATCAACATCAGCAATCCAAGACTGGCAGATCTGATCCAATAAGAAAAGATTCGACCAGGTCAGCACCAGCAACACTCCAGCAAGAGAGATGGAAGCTGGAGGAATTATTCCTGGTACAATCAGAATACAAATTAATATAACATGTTCAAACATTTTTTTCTTCCCCATAATAACTGTTCCATCTAATTGCTGCAATGAATAAGTGTGCTTCCAATTTCCTGATTGTTTGAGCCAATAACTTACCTGCTCTGTCTCTGTATTTCTGTTGCCCACAAATCATTACGCAGTCTGCCTGAACCAATAGTAGTCCATAAAACACACTTTCCCAGTTTCAGAGTTCTTACAGTAATTGTACCAATTTATTTTCAGTAGGGTTAACATCTAGAGTGCATTTTTTTTTGTCAGATGTTCATCTATTTCCCCATCATTTTCTTTTTAGCTGAGAAACAATAACGTTGCCTCTTATTACCGCTGCAAAATGTTCCCATAAAATTGATAGAGAACTGGCAGATCCCTTGTTAATCTTTAATACCTTAATATGAAAATCTAAATGATTTTCCCACCGCATTAGCAAATCAATGAAGTTCTACCTTTTTTCATGTTTGGAAACATTTGGGTTAAAAGACACAGGAAAAAGGGTGCGTGGATAACACAATTGATTTGATTGATAACTAAGTAGTCTCTAACGTAATAACCATAGTTATTAGAAAAGGAATCAATATGGGAATGTGCTGAATAAGCCTTCAAAACAAATGAATAGAGCTGTGTCGTTGGATTGATCATTTTCAGAAACAAACACCAGCTCTATTCCTCAAACCTCAATCCCACTAAGCCTTGTGATATTTTAACATGATCTACTTGTTTTCTACATCCAGAAAAATATCTGAAAGAGGATATTAAAATCCCCATCACCTTTTACTGGAGAATCCATAAACTGGGATGAGTTCAACCTCCTGCTCTTAAATACTAACTGAATCTCCATTAGAGGCCTGCAAAGATAAACAGGTAATAAAATCAGAATCCAAAGTTCCATTCACTCGCACAAATCCCTTCAGGGTTAGTTCCTGCTGATTAAGTTGAAATGAGAATGGTTTAAGAAACTCGATTTTCAAAAGTCTTGCTACACAGCAAGGACTATTGTGACTTCTAAGGTTTTTCCTCCCCCCCACCTCTTGCGGGTATCTTATGATTATAACATACTTATACTGAAGTCTTTCTGTAACTTTGCAAGGGGTGGGGGGGAGTGAACAGAGCAACTCACTGCACTTTATTGTTGAAGTCTCAGTTACAGGAGTTTAAATGGATAAAAATGACCATGACTTTGATCTGCACATAGAGGTTGAGTTGATAACTGCTAATTGTACTGGACCTGCTTTTCATCGGTGGCTTTTTTTTTACTTGAAAGACACAGACAACTCAAAGATAAATTGCCCTTTCTGAGCACAATTCAAGTACTTAGCAAATCAACCTGAACAGACTAAATTGCGCAGACATCAGTTTTGGAAATTGGTTCAGCAGTGATCCCTCATGCTGCCTTCATGAAAATGTGCTTGTCAGACCTCTATTGTTTTGTTCAGAAGGTAGAAGAGCCAGAGGAAGTTTGCACATTGATGTTTCTTCTAAATGACACTATAATGTGTTGGGGCCAAAGTCTGTGGCATGGGGTGACCAGCCCTTCAATCTGGTACATTCACCTTATGGAATGAAAAGGATCAGAAACTCAGATTGTGAGTATATAGTGCACATAAAAATAACATAATTTTCCTTTGTGGCAGGATTTGCAACACTGTTGGAAACCAGTGTTCTCACAGGCATTTATTTCAACTAATTTTGAATCAACTGATTTACTCAGGCAAAAAAAACTTATACAATACACTGGAGATCATCCTCAATTCATATAACCAACTGAACTAGTTATGGTTTTCAATTAATTTAGTGTATATCTAATTGCAAAATTTGTTCGAAATGAACTACCTGATGCTTTGTTGCTTTTATCACAACAACTAAAGAAGAGCTGTGCCTCACTGCTACCTGAAGCATGGTGAAGTAGGGGGAATGCTAAATAACCTTTCATAGTTTTTCAGCAGAAGACCATGTAATACATTACCAAACATATGCAAGAATGATACTCTGCAATTTTACGTTGCTAAATACCACAGCAGGAAATGAGGTGAAAAGAACGAGTCCCGTCGTTATTGGTATAAATCAAGCGAAAATTGTAAGATCTCATGCACTGTGAAATATAATGAGAAAATAACACTGTAATCCTCAAAGGATTAAAATACCTCCCATGTTCTATCATACAGACATGCTAGGTTATCATGATCAGAGGTCATTGTATGCCGAAAGGATTGCGGCTACACTGGGGAGTGATATGCCAGCCTGGGGTCAACTTGAAAAAGGACCAAAAATCAATACATGAAGTGATATACAGTCTCGGGTGGAGTTAGGTGCAGCATGGGCGAGATCAGACAAGATATAGATTGCTATCAAGATAAAGAAACTACTGCACTCCGCTATGGTTATCAAATGCAGTGAGCAAAACTGCATAACTTGGAGAAGTTCAAAACAGAAAAGATTAAAAATATACACTGGGTGTATATATACACACATATAAAAACCTGTCAAATTATAAGAGTGCAATATTACATGAATTCTGCTGTGCAGTAAAGGTCTCTTAAACATAACTCTCTGGTGGACAACGGGAACATTCCCTTTAGCTTATTCCTCATATTAAGTGAGCATTACTATAGTATTGTATAAGGAACTGGTGCCCAACGCACGTTCCCTCAAATCTGTTTGCAGGTGAAGCCGTGCAGTTTACTGATACAATCAATTCACTGAGCCAGAGTGTAGGATCTGGTTCAACATTCGCGATGGTTCACAATGGTGGATTCCTGATCTCAGCCATTAGGCTGAAGTATCAGACAGAGGCTGCACACATTTCCAATGAGAGAAATTCACAGACGTAGCATTGCAGAGGTCTGGGACTAAGTCAACTACATGTCCTCTTGGGTAGTAGCTACTATAGGCAGACAATCTCTGGTTATTTAGCCAGTTCCACACATGTAGTGGGGAGAAATTCCAACTGGGTTTGGACTCACTTTATTTAAGCAGCATTTTACAATGTCCAAAATGTAGCAAATTATTCAAAACAACCTTATTTTGAAGCCTGTTTTCTGTATGTTCTGTCAGAACCAGAGAATTAAGACGGAATTCAACAATTTACCGAATTCTGGATGTTTTAAAATACTGGATAAACAGAGTAAATCCAGAACCACCTGGAATTTACCTCTCCCCTTCTTCCCTCCCCCTGGTTTCCTTGTTAACTCTATTTGCATCGTAATTCTACAACATTTTAAAAATGAATAGAATTCTGGCACATTTGGTGCCGATGAATCAGATCATGCTGTTAAGCTGACCTGGTATTCATAGTTGGCAGTCAAAAGGAGTGTCCTGAATGGCAAAAACAGATTTTTGAATTTAGAAACTCAAGTCAAAGGGCCAAAACAACACTCCAAAGATTAAATAATGGGCAGATGATGCCAAGCTTAAAAGTCTCATAGTCTGTAGAAGACCCATAACCTAAGTAAAGGACTGAGGAAGGTAAGAAATTCTCGAGTCCTGTGAAAAAATGGATTAAGAAAAGGATGCCATCCCACTCCATTGCAAATTGGTACAGAATAAACACATTGCCATATGTCAGAGCCAACAGCAATATTTCAATCAAGCCTGTACCACAACACTGAAGAAAGAAGCAGACACAGAGAATGTGCTCAGTTAGTTTCTCATGCTGAAAATCACTTGTAAAGGGAGCTTGATCCCCGAAGAGGTGGACAATTTCAGCAGGAAAATTACTATAAAGAGTAGCTAATAACAGCACAGTGACCCAGCGACGATTCACTGACTACTTATAAATGCATTGTGTGCATCACAATATCCAAACAGCTCTGTATGCACAATGCTTTTAAGCAGAAATCTATTTATGCAGCATTCATGAGCATGTTTTTGCCTACAGATGTTATGTTGGTTTATGGATTATTCTTATTCTTAATGCTTATACATCATCTGTTGCATAACTCCATGTTCATCTAACATGACGAAGAAGGGTGAAGTCACTTTTCGTGCACAGTTCTTCTGCTGTGCATCTGGCATTCTAGTTACATTTGAAATGTAATCCCTTAACTGCAGGAGTAAAATAGGTATTAGCATGGCTCCGACTAGAATGGATTGTGCTAATCTACACTTTAATGCGTTTGGAGACTGTTACAGGGAGGCCCATGAGAAATTAATAATGCATTCTTTATGTTAGTGCACTGTCTCCTCCCAAAAAGCTGTTTGAGAGGCTGTTTAATTACGGTGGAAACAAAGAGCAAACCTCCACATGTAATGGCAGAGTTTTATTTATTTTTTTAAACTGATTATCAATAAGATTTGAATAGGTAATGACTGAAATTAGAGAAAGCACAGCTAAGCAATTTTCTAAGCATAGAACAGACTATTTCTAAGCATAGAATAGACTATTTATTTCCCTTTCTCTCCCTATCACACAAACACACACCCTGGTCAATGGAAAAGCTTGCGCAGCAAATAACTGAACCACAGCTGATCGAAGCTCCCAGGTTTTCACCACTGTTCTAGAGTTCCCACGCAGAAAAAGAATGCCATTTTTAAAGCTGAACATTGTAATGAAGAATTAGACAGGCCTGCCACCTTCCCCAACATGCTCCAGGGCTGAAGCTGAAAGCACTGCTGTAACTAATTCAATTAAAGTGGAGGAAATCAAATCAAGCAGGGTAGCTGGCAAATAGTTGGTAAGCTCACATTTAAATATTCAGAACTTCAATTCACTTTGCTGATATAACCCTGGAGAGAAAAAAANTCAAAATAGCATCTTTTAAAAAAATATGAAACCATTGGATGACATTCTCCATCATCAGTAAATTCTCCAGACTTTAGTGTGAAACAAATGACAACCGATCCTTTGGCGATCTTTATTTCTCACAGATTTCCTCTTAATCATCCCATCCAGGAATTTTACAAATTTAAAATTCGTTACAACAATCTGTTAACTTGTCCTTGAAAGTGAAACATCGAGTGTTGTTGGAGCAAATATTTCACCACTTTCACTACAAAAGGCGGGTGGGGGGAGAAGAGAAAGCATTGGATAATTCTACTTAATATTTATTTTAGGTAGCTGGTATTTTGTATATTATAAAGAATGTAAAGTAAACACAATGACAAATATGCAGTTTCTTACAGACTATCTTGCCTCATGATCCTAATGTTATAATGGAAGAATGTCTACAGTCAGTATATTGGTAATATTGGTGGATTCCGAATAATTGGTATTCTGCAGTGCTTTGAAGCATAAAAGTAATTTCCAGACTCAAAGTATCTACCTACGTAACTTAGAGTCTCAAGTTTCTTTGTACTAATTTGATTAACCTTAATCTATCAACAACAACAACAACAAGAAGATTCCATTTATAGAGCGCCTTTCACGTCGGGAGGACGTCCCAAGGCGCTGTACAGTTGGGTCAGGACCCGAGCAGGGGGGAAATGGTCAGGGTGAGGGGAGGGAAGGGAGGGAGCGAGGAGGGGGCAGAGAGTCGAGAAGGGAGCTGAAGGCTCGGTCAAAGAGAAAGGTTTTGAGACCAGCCTTGAAGGAGGAAAGGGAGGAGAGAAGGCGAAGGCACTGGGGGATAGAGTCCAGAGCCTAGGGGCTGAGAGGCTGAAGGCCCGGCCACCGATGGTAGGGCGGTTGGGGCGGGGGATGTGGAGCAGACCGGAGCCAGAGGAACGGAGGGTACGGGCAGGTAGGTAGGGGGATAGTAGGTCAGAGAGGTAGGAGGGAGCAAGGCCGTGAATGGCCTTGTAGATGAGGATGAGGATCTTGAATTCGAGCAGGTTATAGTTAAGAAATCCAAAATGACTAAGATCAATTGCGGTATTCAGTACTTACATTAGAAATATCTTGAAGCCAGTTCATCACTTAATATACAGTGATAACACACACAGACGAGAACAAATGAGTTAAGTTTGATTAAATTTGAAGAAAAATATTCTGTTCTGCTAGAAATACATTTCAGAAAATTCAAAGGAACCTCATGCTTAAAAAAATTATTTCTGTGGTCACATCGACTGTGATGAGAGGGATCCATCGCATTGCGCCATTCCTGATCCATCTTAAAGTTTATACACACTACAAACTTTGTATAATCAGCAAAGCACATGCATAATGAATGGAATATGTTAGTTTTACTAAATCCTTGTAGTGTAGCTCTACTGGGCTCAGCAAGCTTTGCATTGTTTTTAGTTAGAGTGAGACCAACTCAAATGTGAAGGGAAGGCCCCCAGAACCCTTAGAAGTTTGAGTTAGCACAGTTGGAGAGCACTTTGGATCACTAAAGCCAGCTTTTCACCTCCTCCACTGGCCTGCTCGAGTCCAGAGCTTCCAACCACCCAAACGTAAAAGATGCAAGCAAGTATTGTACCACAATAACAATAAAAAAGCACAGAAGCATTCAGCAAACAACTTAATTTGCAACAAAACTTTTGTGATCCATGTATATTTTATACATAATCTCCAATGAATTATTCCTGTTCAGAAATGTGTAGTTCTTAACATTTATCTCATCACCCTTTAGGTTTACATATTCTCTTGAAAGAAGGGAGAGAAGGGGAGCACCACCAAAATTATATGTTTCTACGATGCAGTATCATATCTTCAACACTTGCTGGATAAAAAAAAAGTGATTCTCTGCATTCACTAGTGTATCAACAACAAAAGCAACCACCACCTTCATTTACGAAGTGCCCTTCATGCAGGGTAATGTCTCAGAGGACTTAACAATGGTGTAGTTTGTCCCCGAGCCAGGGAGAAAGGCGAGGTGACCGTAGGCACGGTCAAAGAGCAAAGTCTTCAGGCATGATCTGAAGACGGGTAAAGAGGGGGCAAGAGGGATTGAGGCAGGATGTTGACCCAGAGGGTCAGGACATGATGGCTGAAAGCACGGCTGACGGTGGTGAAGTTGCAGGGTCGAGGGACATATGGGAGACCTGTGACTCATGTCACTGACTCCCTTTGTAAATAATCAGAATTCATCCCATTTGGATTTTGAAATTGACCCTCAAAGCTATTTGATGTTATTTTATTATAAATAATATTTTATTTTTGATTTTACTGTAATGATGGAAATAAGTTATTACTTTTACAGCATTTGGTGAGTCTGCTGAAGCTTCATCAACAGGTCTGAGTGGGACACTTTGACACTCACTCATGCGCAACTGATATCATCAGTGTGCACACTTTGTCAGTTGGGTGGGGGGGGGGGGGTGGAAAAGGTTTTCTTCCAGGCTTCCCATCCATAAAATGCAAGTTTAAAATCTGAAGTAATCCTACCTCTGATTTCCCTTGCACCATGTTAGGAATTGTCTGGCCTCTGCTCGGACATTTACACACGTCCTATCAGCCTGTCCATTCCTTCATCCAATGTATGTGCCAAATATCAGTTTATTCTAACAGATATTTTTGGTTTCAAAACTGTCCAATAATACTGTGTGTACATCATTCAACACCAATTATAGTTGGTGTTCTGCCTTGATCATAATATGCAACATTCTCTTTATTTCTAGATCTGTATGAAATAATATTCTGGGATTTTCACTGTGAAATTAGCATACGAGTCATCCTCCAGGAATACTGCGATGTAGCTGTTATGTGGCATTATTTCATGCAGCTCTGTCATTATACATCAGAGAGAAGGGTGAAAACATCAATGAAAATTGCTTTAAAAAAGGATCGGATTAGTAGATTAAAAATAAATCCAAAATTGTTGTGGTGAAGATATTACTCTTATATGAGCAATTTATATCCACAAGCCTTCTTCATTTAAAAGCTTGTTGAAAGCACTTTTATAGAATACAGATCCTGGATGAAAAGTGGCTTCACGCTTCTTTCCTCACGGAGATATTATTCATTGGTAAAATAATTGTGAAAGAATTTGCAAAATGTAGAAATATCTTGCTGAACATTGAATACACATTTTCCAGGGTCATTTTTTTTAACCAGTAGATTTAAACTACTTTATGAAAGGAGGCACTGCACTTTGTTATAGTGCTCTGGGAGACTATTGAGTTTGTAGCTCCTTAAACACATCATTTGAGTTATGGTAAAAATGAGCACTCCAAATCTCCAAAGGAATATGTGCAACTTGCATTTTGGCCCACTGAGGAGGTAATTCTTGGTTACTTGCTGCTGTGCAAGCAACGCCACTCCTTGGTGGATGATCCATTGAGCAATGCACAGATCAAGATGAGTTTGCATCATGCTCACCTGTTCTTCTGGTAGGAGTGAGGTGAACGACTGTGTTTAGGAAGGGAGAGGGGAATGCGCAGTAACAATGATCAGGTTAAATTATTTTGAAATAATCGAAAACACTATTCTAGAAACACTATAAAACCTTCACTTTTTTTTCCTCTTGCAGATAAATATCTCCAGTGGGTAAAATGTACCCAGTGCATAATTGTATTCTACCTGATAGTCTGGAGCAGTGTTGGTGAAACATCTATTGTCGGTGCCATCTTCCACAAGAGATGTGAAAACTGAAGTCCTATCTGCCTCTTCAGTGCCGTTAAAGAATCCGTGACACTATTCAAAAAAGAAAAGGGAATTTGTGCGCCATGTTCACCTACATATTCAGTCACTACACTTAACAGTAACTATTGTGCTTTGAGATGTTTCAAGATGTGGCAAAATAGCAAATGCAAGTTTTATTATAAATATGCTTAATATTTAATGCAGCAAGTAGCAATAGGACTCTCGATTTTGAAAGAAATGTTTTCCTCCAGATAACTGTGTCTTCCTTTCAACATTCGCAAGGGTGCAATCATTGTAGGAAAATAGCAGTTGTGTACATCTTTGACAGATCTCAATAAAGATGTCAAAAAAGATTCCTCTGCAGTGGAAGGAGGAGAATGCGAGCAATATTTTCATTGTGGTCACACCCAATAACTCATGAATGATGCAAAGAGATTTTTCCAGAGAATCTTGGTTGTAAACTAAATCTCTGTGGAAAGTTTTATTGCAGAGTTCCAGAAAGTAAGCAAACCACAGTGATGTCACGCTTCCCACATGCATCAGATGAAGGAAAATATGATTTCCCAGTGATGTACTCTCCATGTACAAACATAGACAGGGAGCATTAGCAATCTACTCAACTACGAATGCAGTACAGCCATGCCTGATTCTGTCTTCAACAACACATCGACTGCAAATGAGTGTTTTCCAGTAAAGGGGCTATTGGATAGCAGACAGCAGGACAAATGCAAGCCAATTTCCTCTCTGCAGTCTGGGAACACTATGGAGAAACAACTCTGTGATTACACTAATGTATATATATTGTTTTAAAGTATATAGGGCTCCCTTCTTTGTTTAAAAACATTTCCATTAAAAGGAATGATGAGCTTCATTTCTATTACATTTGTTATTTACGATTGAATAATGGAATAGAATGCCAATATTACCTTTGGCCATTCTTCCATCATGCAGCCCTCAAAGTGGCAGATTTGCCATCTGCATCAAAAGCCAAACAATAACATCAATTGCATAGCGTGCCTGAGTAATAGTGATGCTCAAAATAAACTGAATTATCACATTTTGGCAAAAGGGCAATATTGCCCTTTTGGCAATATTGGCATAGCAAACAGCAGAGGATTATACTGCTGCACAAGAAGATTAAGAGCTGAATTCTAGTTTTTAATCATATAGGTATCAATGCACTGTACCTCTAAGCCCTATGGAGTATTTATTCTGTTCCACAACATGGAGTCCTGATTCACGGCACCAAATAAATGAACATTTCCTTTGCATCGATTTTCATAGTGGTGCAATCAATTTCGACTCTGGCCTCAAATAATCTCCTAGAAGATATAAAGGACAGTTTACTTTTACCAATATTAAAAAAGAAATGCCCCCTATTGTGATGCACATGCTCAGTCTTTAAAAAATCAGGCATTAAGACATTCAGGGTTGCCCAGCCAATGTAAAGTGTGGAAAATATAAATGAGGCTTCCGGCTCCATATCGCTCTATTGCTTGAAGCGATGTGGTTTTGTTTCCAGCAGTATAAACAAGGCATTAGTGTCAATCAATGGAAAACTGTATGTTAGTTGCTCCAATTTATTTTAATAGCCTTCTATTGCTGCCGCTGGGGAGGTTTACAGTCAAGGTCTGGGCACAAAGCCACCTTTCTCCCTCGTTTAAGGACAAATCTAAATCTATGCACCTGCTGAGGCTAAAAGCTCCCTCCCACAAATCTGGAATCAAACGCAAGATACCTCAGTTTTGCCCTTTTTCGTGTACTTGACTTACTTCATCTCAGTCTCAAGTTGCCACAACACCATCTGGTATCATCTGAATGAAATAGGGCCAGGCCTGAGGGATCAGAGACTCTTTTGACATACACGTTTTATGGAGGAATTGCTCCCTTGCAATATCCTGTCAATTTTTACGGGCTGTCTGCATTTGTCAAAATGAGAGCAGGTTACATATATATACATCTGTTTATATTGTGAAAATACAATAGGATATTAACAAAAGGTCCAAAGGGCTGTACATATACCCTCTGTACAAAGTAAGAGCACTGCATTCTCCAATGATACTGTTCTAGTTGAAATGTTGCTTAGATAATATTAGTCTGCTAGTTGGAAATAATATTCAACCTTGCATTTGATATAGTGCCTTATCGCATCTTTGAGACGTCTCAAAGGGCTTCACAGAGTATACTGTAAAGTGAAATGGTCGTTTTAACCAAGCCATCAGGATAATCCACAAATGTCTCCAATACTCTGTGTGTGTGTGGGGGGGGGGGGGGGTGGGGGGGGGAGGAAGGTGTACAGATCATAATAATGATAATGAAATGATAGTAGCAATAAAAATAATAATAATGTAATAAAAAGCTGATGTTGGTTATAACATGGCCTCATACTGTAAGGATCAGATTGTTTGGAGAGGACAGAAGTCTATCTTTTGTTATGATTTAAAAATGTGTCATTTCTTGGGCTACAAACAGAACAGATATTTGGTTAACTCAAATTTATGGTCATTTCAGAGGCCTTAGTTCTGTATGAGATGAGCTAATATCCGCCCAGAGAAAAGCCTCAAGAGTATGATGATCTCAGCCTTAGTCTTGGTGGGTTCCATCTCCTGACATATTTGGGCGTTTTGCAAAAGTGCCCCTAAAAGAAACGAGATTAGAAAAGAGCTATTGTTAGGCTATAATTCCATACTCATCCGGTAGTTATAAACGATTGAAGACTGATGGTGCTTGCAGGATATGGGTGAATCGAATGCATGAGCCAATGGAGAAACTCTTGAAGAGTGTTCACCAGAGTGAATCATTGACAGAAAAGAGGATAAACATCAATACTAAAAGAGAAGTACAACATGTAGCTCATGTATTTACAACTGATAGAAATAGATCTCCAGCTCATACATATTGTGAAAGAGAGTATGGCCGGAGCTTCTGACAACAACACTGTATATAGAACCATAAGCTGAGCATCATAAATATGTTATATTCCTCATGAAATATTTAGATGAGTTGAGGAAGGTATTGAATGGCGACCAAAAGGACAAGATATTTCACTCCAGTATTCCTAAACACAGCAAAGCAAAGGAATGTGTCATCCAGCTCTGCCAACAGACACAAACAAGCACAAATTCAAACAATCAGAACCATAATACTCAACAAATACTTGCATTTATATAGCGCCCTTCATACGGGATCTCGAAGCACACAGCACTCAGTCTTTGGGAAACATTGGTGAATAAGAACATCCTACAATCATAGGCCAGCCGGAAAGACACTCACAGCTTGCCACCAACCAACGAAGGATTTCCAGACATCCCATTGAAGACTCATGGCTAAACCCTTTCCTACATTGGAATTCATGCCGGTGTATACTCTGCCTTTGCAGACGGAAGATTTGATTTGTATGCAAAAACTGCATTGCTGACACCAGCACAACTTTATTGGACACACTGCCCTGGGCAGCAAGCAGCAATAGCACTGAAACAAGAGAGAGAAAATTGCTTTGCTGCATCCTAAATAGCAATCAGCTTTCATTGCTGGAATTATCAACAGTAAATCATGTTCAATGCCACTTCTTCAGTTGATATTATTGTATCTGCCAGGTTACAGATTACCGGACATCAAGTAGCAATCAAACGACTTTGTCTTATTTAGTTACCCGAGGCAGCTTTTTGCTCTTTCAGCTTCTCCACTGAGGAAGCATTTCTTGTCCACCAGAGGGCAATACGTTTTGCTTAGCACACGATTAAGCAAACCAAATGCTGCTTTTGTAAATGAAGCCATCAATAAAATATTTTTATTATAGACAAACCAATTTAGGGATTTAAAACATAAATTGAATGTATATATGATGTGCAATATTGCTATTGAGTGGAAATCAACACGACAATGTTTTGCAATGCACGATAGAAGCCTAGGTTTGGTTTTCAATCAAATCAAAATTAAATTTAACTGAAAAGTTCATTCACATTCACTATCCTACAGCAATATTTTTCAAATAGGCTGATAACCGGGAATTGTGTAAATGTATCTTGCTGTTGTACCTCAACATAAACACAACAATGACCAACTTCTGCTTTCTTCCACTAGAGGGACTGAAACACACACTGATCTCGGTCAACCCAGAAATACGATGGGTACGTTCAGAAAAGTCGGAGGACAACCAAATGCAAGGGGAGGTTGAACAAAGGATATCTTTACGCAATTGGCTGCCGAGATTCGCCCACAAAATGTGCAGTCAATTCATTTTGCAGTGGACGCATGATAAGGGGCTATATCAAATGCAAGGACTATTATTATCTTTGGCGGGTACATTGTGAGCACAAACCCAGATGATTAAATCACGTTAAGTGAATTTTATAAAACACAGACAAGCGATTCTTTGCAACGCTATCTGCAGAACTGCAAGGTCGTCTACAGGTGTCGCTTTGGATTTTGTTTTAAATTGTTGGATTTTACATCGACGGTGCTGGAAGCTCTCAACTACCGAGTGACCTATTCATTCCAATCGCTGCCTGGGAATTTTGGAACAGATGTCAATTTACAATGTACATATTTTCCTTGGTGACAGCCACATTGGGTCATTCAGAAAGATTGTTACATTTACCTGCCGAAGACCCTCCGTAGCAGAAAAAGAGAAGTACAGTTCTATAAATTACCAGGATCTGCATCCATCATGCAAAAAAAACTGATGGCGCTCATGTGAAACGACTCAATGCAGCTTCAGTGAGTAAGATATTATCTCCAGTAGAAAATTATTTCACTCAATTCATACACAACCTGGATTACCAACCGGTATTTGTGAATGTAAAAACACACATCCTTTGCAAAATTTCAGATAAAAATCATGCAGAAGATGCAGTTGGGGTGTCTACAGACCTCTAGGTCTCAGATAATTGTCAAGGTATATGCATTGTACTGCATAATTATCAAAATATCTCACTAGATATTCCTGGACATAATAGTTTTGGCACAAGGCCACCGTGCATACAGGCTAGTAGGGCACTTGCCATCCTTGACACAAATTGCCACTACAACTCAATTAGCAATGCTCCTTTATAACCATATCATTGCATAATCTACATCAACCTCTCATTGGCTTGACATGACCTTTCTTGTAGCATATGCCAAGCAGCATATGCCAGTCAACATACCAATTAATATGTAATCATGTGCCTTAATGGTTTCAGCATTCTTTACTGAATCACACATGAATGGAGCAGAGTTCACTGCAGCTTTCCTACACCTTGGATTATGTAGATGGCGTAGTGTGTGTTAGATCATTATCTTTTCTCCTTTGGGAATTGGGTTAAAATCTAGCTCGGACAAAAGGACCAAAGTTGCTGCGCTGCTGGCTGTAATGACCCTATTTAAAATCGAGTTCACCAACCCACATTACAAAACTGTGGTAGTTTTTAAAACCAGCCAGCTCTCTGTGTTTAGGTATGGTAAAGGACTGTGCAAGCAGAGCTCCAAGTCACTGTGCCACATCAATGCTTATCCCTCTCCTCCTTCAAGGCCGGTCCCAAAACCTTTCTCTTTGACCGAGCCTTCAGCTCCACTCTCGACTCTCTTCCCTCTCCTCGCTCCCTCCCTTCCCTCCCCTCACCCTGACCATTTTCCCCCCTCCTCGCTCCCTCCCTTCCCTCCCCTCACCCTGACCATTTCCCCCCTGCTCGGGTCCTGACCCAACTGTGCAGCGCCTTGGGATGTCCTCCTGACGTGAAAGGCGCTTTATAAATGGAATCTTGTTGTTGTTGTTGTTGTTGTTATCATCAGTGCTAACGACAGACACCTTAAAAGAGCAGTTTATTGCTGCTCACTAAGAAACCATTCGCTGCAGCTGACGGAGAACCCGTTCACTGCTTTCCAGTGAAGATGTTAACAAGATGCTGCCAAATTGGACCAAATTATGGACAGTTTTGTGCTGTGGGTTGGTCAACTTCATTTGAAATAGGGTCCTTACAGCCAACAGAGCAGCAACTTTGATCCCTTTGGTCCAAGCTGGATTTTAACCCAACACCCAGAGGAGGAAGATCATGATCTATCACACCACACCATCTACATCCTCCAAGGTGTCTTCTGTCTACATCCACATGACATTAACGGACAGATCGATAGCCCAAGGATGGGCAGTAATGATTTTACTATTTATCGTTATAGTATGTACTGTTTACATAAGTGAAAATTGGTAAGTGCTCAGACACAATGATGATTACTAAAAATAACATTCTGCAAAATGGTGCAATGCACCCTTGAGTTCACTCACAGATTAATCTACTTCCATCTAAACATAGTGCTGAGAAAGGATAGCTACAAATACAAAGTCACTAGATTCTACAGAAGAATTCTGTGAAGCCCTTTGAAACATTGACGGGATAAGTCATTGTATCAAATACAAAGATTAATATTATTTTGTTTACTAAGTGTGTCAGCCTGGCTCAGTTGGTCACGCTCTTTCCTCTGATTCAGAAGGTTGTGGGCTCAAGCCCATATTGGGACTTTGAACTCACATGGTCCAACAACAACTTGCATTTACAAAGCACATCTCAGAGAGGCAACTTTACGAGGCATGTCGCAGGAGGGCGTCCCAAAGCACTGGACAGTGAATGGTTTGCACCCGAGCTGGGGGCTAGAGTAAAGATGGGTGAAGAGCAAGGGTGTTTTGGGGGGTGGGAATATGACCAAAAGGCACGATCGCAGAGGAAGTTACGGTCGAAGAAGGTCTTGAGACGGGCCCTTAAGGAGGCAAGGCAGGGGCCAGGCAAGGAAACTCCAGGGGGGATGATGATGGGCAGTGATGAGGGCAGGAAGGCTGAAGGAGAGGAGCGAGCGAGGGCGGGGTCGTGGAGCAAGCGAGTGCCCGCCGGGCGGAGGGTTGGTGAAGGTTTAGTGGGTCGCAGAGATGGGGAGGGGCAAGATAGACCCTGGGGGGCTTGAACGGTGAGGATCTTGAACTCGATCCCCTCCTGTGGGGACGGGAAGCCCTGCGAAGACGGGCGAGGGGGACGGGGGCGGCGGACGAGGGGAAAGAGGCGGCGGTAACGGCCGTGGAGGCGGCGAGCGGTGCTGTCGGCGGAATCCGGGGACAATCATCCTTTTTTTTTTCCCAAAAGAAAAACCCAATAACACCGATAACGACGACGACCATAATAACAACAACAACAACAACAACAACAACGCTAATAAAACTCGGGTCACTTCGCTCCGCGGCTGTTGGCGGAGCCGCGTCACTGCTGCCGCCTTTCGCCCACAGACTACGCAGTCGATTCGCTTTGCGGCCTATCCCGTGAAGCGCTTTGAGACGTCTCCACGACGCCGCCATTGTGGTGGTGGTGGTTGTTGTTGTTGTTAGCACAAGTGCGGGGGGAGGGGTGTCACCGCGTCTGTCGTCACCGCGCCGCGCCGACGTCATGACGGTCAGCCGTCACGCCGTCACTACGTCACGGCGCGCCCGGCCAATGAGCGTGCGACGGGGCGTGGCCGGGCTGCGGCGGCGGTTGGGCGGGTGGTGGGGGGGGGGAGAGGAAGACAGCGACATGGCGGCCACGACTATCGCCACCCAGAGAGGCCCGGTAAGAGAGACACTATCCCGGGGGCGGTGGGGGGAAGAGGCCCCACACACACACGGACACACACTCCCCCCACCCCCACCGTCAGAGCCACCGGCACATCCCCGCCAGTCAGGCCCGGGGACTCGCCCCTGTCTGTCAGTCTCTCGGTGCTCGGCCCATTTACGCAGCTGGTGTCACCTTCCCCCCCCACCCTCCCTCCCCCCCCCCAACCCCTCCTCCCCCCCAACCCCTCCCTCCCTCCCCCCCTCCAATCTGCCCTTATTTTTATTTCTGATTGTTTTTCTACATTACCTCTTTTAAACCCCTCCTCCTCCCCCCAAAAAAACACACCAAACCGCCTCTGCCTCACACCCACACACAGAGGACCTTGTCCCCTCGGGTCAAGTCCCCTTTGACAAGGCGTTTGGTGTTGGGCTCCTGTTTGTAAACACTTTGTGACAGAGAGAGAGTGAGTGAATGGGAGACTTTGCTGTCTCTCTCTCTCTCTCTCCTCCCCCCACACACACACAACCGTCACCCCACCCCCCCCCCCCCGACACGCCTGACCAGCCCGGTGTCGAAATCCATCGGAATCCTCCCCCACAGCCTTAAAGGATTTAAACCTTCCTGAGTCACTTCCTCGGACCGCAGCGGGGATTTTCCTCCTCCCTTTTCCACCTTGCAGCGAGCAATGTTGATGATGACGGCGACGACGACGACGATGATAGTAATAATCTTGCATTTGACGTAGCGCCTTATCACGGCGTTGAGACGTCTCAAGGCGCTTCACGGAATATACTGTAAAGTGAATTGATTGTCCGTTTTGAAGCTAAATCAATACGTGCCAACGTATAGGCAGCGTGAACAATAACACACCAATATATAGTTCTGTGCACTCACCGCATGCATCAAGATCTGGTTCAAAAGTGTTCAATTTTCCTTTTTTTAAAAAAAAATCTAATAGATGAACAGCACTATTTCCATACCCCTTTCTGGGGCGAAAACAGTTAGAAACATAGAAACAGGAGTTGGCCCTTCAGCCCATCGAGCCTGTTCCGCCATTCCATAAGATCGTGGCTGATCTGTACTTCCAAGGCCAATTACCCCACCCTTGCCCCATATCCCTTAATATGCTGACCTGAGAAATAGCCATCCAATAGTTGTTATATTCAGTTGGGCCAACTAAACACTTTTGTTTGGTCAGCCAGGTGTCTGGCACATTCGGAAACCCATCACCACACTTAACCAAACTGAGAATTCCACGCATCCCACCTACACATGGAAATTCCAGAGATAGATTGTTCCACTGGAATGCGCACTCTCTCCTTGGAGGGACACATCCTGCTCACGGAAAGGCAAAACTACACACCTTTCCTATTCTTCCAAGTTCTCCAACCAACTTATCATAAAGCAGAATCTCTTCACGTGCATTGAGACTGACATGCATTGCAAGTGAATAATTTTGCTAGACGTGTAAAGTGATACGCAAGATTGTGTGTGATGCTAATTCAGGTACTCTCTTTGCCTATTCTATTTTAAGTCTTTGAGACGTTGAAGCGCTTTGAGATGTCTCAAAGACATCAAATGCAAGGATTAGTGTTAAGTCAGTTTGCACTTTGAAATAAAGCTAGTTTAGCAACCTTTAGCTTTTATCTTTATAGTATCTTCAAGACCTGAATGTGCACAGCAATTCTTCCCTCCCTATCTAGGAATGCTGAGAGAAATTGTAATGACCTCAGTACTGCTATAGACCAGGGATCAAAACTGCTAGTTCTGTAATAACCGAGCTTTGCATCAGCTGTACCAAAATTGGGACAAAGAGGCTTGGACAATACGAGTGATACAAACCTGTAACCAGAGAATTGGCAATGCTTGAGGCGAGAAGCAAAGAACAACATTTTAATAACAACAACAATAATAATCCTTGAATTTGATAAAGCGCCTTATTACATCGTTGAAACATCTCAAAGCGCTTCACAAATCACATTGTAAAGATATATTTTAATGTTCTTTTTTTTCAAAAATGTAAGGTGTTTGTTGGGGAGTTGCCCCAAGACTTCCTTCGGATTGTGCCAACTCAACAACAGCATCAAGTTCAACTTGATGCCCAGGCAGCGCAAGAGTTACAATATGGACCAAGCATGGCCACCATGGGGAGGCTCAGCATCACAGTTGTGCAGGTACAGTTTTTTAAAAAATCTTTCTATACTGCAAACACAGTATAGATTTGCAGATCATCAAATCCTGATCATCAACAAAGTATGTCTAACCTGGTAGATTGCTTTAAAAGTCCATGTACGTGCTTCTCTTTGTTGCTGACACAAAAAGGCTTCAGGCGAATCATTGCGCTGAAAACAAGGAGATTGTGCTCCATCCACTAATGAACTCCCAGTCAGTCGTACATTTGTTTCTTGAATAATTTGGTTTTCTTATTAAAAGTCAAATTCGGCACCTGTTTAGCCCTTCCTCTGATGCTCTGTGGTATGAATAGCTCGATAAAAGGGCTAAATGATAATCAGCCAGGTTAAGCAGACAGGTATTACTGCAGTTGTATGGAATATTTTAAGCCATTCACTTTTGAACTAGGAGAATGAGTCAACATTTTAAAGTTAAATTTACTGCTTCAGTCTGAGCCTTTAGATGACAGTGAGATGACTCAAGAGTGATGCAATATAAATACACAAAACCTACTTCACTGTTGCTGACCAAGTCCATAGAGAAAATCTACCAACTGAATATAAGAAATAACTAATTTTCAAAGCTGTAGTTTTTAATCTGGTTACACATTTCAACTATTTACTTCTAATCTTCAAGATTACTTCTCGATGCCAGATTGTATAGTTTGGGTTTAACTCACTTTTAAGTGATCACTTTTGGACGCTGCCTGGAGCCCTTCCTATGCAACAATGGCGTTTTCAAAGATATTGCAAGGTTAATCAGCATTATTCATGCCATTTTGTTCGATTATGTGTTAGATGGGTGATGCTACAGTTCAGAAATTTAGCTGAAGGGCCCAATCTCAGTATGCAGGACTCCACCAAGGTTAAGAATGAGTGAGGGCAAGGTAAAGGCACAGGGGATCCTAAATTTGCATTTTAAAAGTCAGAAAATTATGGGAAAGAATGACTAAATAGGTAAGGATTTCCACAATCTTGAGGTCCTGAAACAAGTAACTTAAGATTTAGAAAGATGTCTTTGTTCTTAGACATGTCGTATCATTATTAATCCTTTCTTTAAAAACTAGTCAATTAATAGTTCAAGAACAGACATTTTGTGTGGTTCCATCACAAATTGTAACTCCCAGTTGCTTCTGGCAGACAAAGTATAAACAAGGCAACAATAAATCTGTAAAATTTATAATTCTGTAAAATCGAATAGAATCTTCAGTTCACTACCTCCCTCCCATAAAAACAGGTTTAGTTATTTTTATAATTGTTTCTCCAGATGGTGCATTATTTCCATCCACCAGATGCCCTCCAATATCTTTCCTACAACAGATTTCAGATTCACCAGCTTATAGCTACCCAGGTTTTCTTTTTTTTTGCCTCAATTCTTAGGTATCAGTCCCATTATCAATGAATCCCTAAAATATACCTGCCCGAACAATAAATAACAGACATATTTCACTAGCTACTTAAGAATCACTGTGTACATTTAATATGTGCCTGGCTGCCTTAACCCTTGTTTAATTTATTTAGCCTGACAGTCATCTCTAACTAAATGTTCTCAACACTGACCAAATGTTATACAAAGTTTATCTTTGCATGTTGTCAAGTCCTTTTTAAAACCCTAATGTATAATTGGTGTAATTGTGTTCGATACAGAAGAGATACCATCTGCATGCCTGTTCTACTGATGGTTGGTTGTATTTAGGGCATTCCATTATTCCCTGCAGCAATAAAGATTTTACTTTGAAACAGACTCCACCCAGAGTTTGATGCCTTTCACTATAACTTCTACAAAGGGAAATTATTTTCACTTACAAATTTGTAAAAACAATTCTTCTCTTCATTCCTGTATGTTTAAAGGGCCACTTATTTTAAGAAAACGCTCTGCACTGTGTTCACACTTCTTCCAAAACCAAGCAACAATGGCCCAACTCTTGCTGCTTAGTATGGCACGATGGAATTTATTGTCATTCTATTTCATTCATTGCTTTTCAGCAGCTGAATTTCATTGGGAAACAATTGAGGCAAACCAGTACCTAATTGTAACTCATTAGCCACCAAATCATTACGTTTTTCAACAGCTGACGTGACTTGATCTTCTTAAAATGTCCCAAGACAAACGGTTGAATAATCTCTTGCCTTGAGATGAGATTATGACAGGAAAATCTGTGGCGAAACTACTCTTATTTTTAAGGTTGCACTGAAATGGTTTGATTCTCTTTATAAATCCTCCAGGCAAAACTCGCAAAGAACTATGGGATGACGCGTATGGACCCATATTGCAGAATACGTCTTGGGTATGCGGTGTACGAGACACCTACAGCACATAATGGAGCAAAAAACCCAAGGTGGAACAAAGTTATTCAGTGCACTGTGCCTCCTGGTGTTGATTCATTTTACTTGGAGATATTTGATGAGGTGAGGTTATGATCTGGGTTTTGTTACCATTGTACATATTACTACTTCAAATACCTTATTTCCAAACATAATTGGGTGTTACAGGAATAACTTAGGGGTTCAAAGCAAGGAAATCACTGTAAGGTGAACATGCATTGACTTGTGGAGGAAACTTGGTTTGATGATCAAAATCATCCTTTATGAAGGTTTTCATGTTATGTTATACTTAATCATTATGAAAATTTACGAGGGAGTTTTTTTGCTAATAGTAATTAACACTGTTTTTTTNATATTTACAGCGTGCTTTTTCCATGGATGATAGAATTGCCTGGACCCACATAACTATTCCAGAGTCACTAAAAGAAGGGAAGGTAGTAGATGAATGGTACAGTCTCAGTGGAAGGCAAGGTGATGACAAAGAAGGAATGATCAACCTTGTTATGTCTTATTCTGTAAGTGGAACAAGTTGTGTTTTTTATGACTTTACGAAGCTTGTTTTAGTTTGCACTTGCTTGCCAACTAAGTTGACCTCACAAGATGGATCCACAGTCCTTGTGTAGCAGTTTAGTCTTGCTCATTCCCTCTCGGGAGCCTACATAGATTAACTCCGAAGAGGAACAGACTGTTCAGGGAAGATCATCTACCTTCAGTGGTTATCATAACCCATGGCATAGAGGGAATCTCTGAAAGCACATGATGTCAAGTGCAAGGTGGCACAGTTACTGTTCCAGAACAAACACTTTACAGCCATTTGTCAAGATATTTGACAGTTTTGCTTTGTTTGCAATTCTTAGTCTCAAGTCTGACCCACAAATTTGTTATCAGTTAGTGAACTATTTCCATCTCTTGAAGACGGAAACTCGATAAAGACCTATGCTCTGTGATGAAGTACATCAAAAGATATGGCAAGATCAAGCCGTTTGGTTGAGGCCTAACAACATCACGGATCAGTTTTGATTCTTTAAACTCTGTTCCTTTTAAGACCATAATCTCATTGCTGTTTTGTCCTGTTAATTTAGTAAAATCCAGGCTACCATAGAAATATTTTAAATATATTATGTTTTATTTTCATGTGAATTGGGCTGCTTGTGATACTGTTCAAGGTTCTCATCAGAGCTTATAATTGGGCACTTTTATATTTCCTGAAGATGTTTAGGCTGCGTTTGAGTTTATTTCAAAATTATCTTCCTCCAGAAATCTTTCCTTTAATCCAGAGGCAATATGTTAAATTCTGTACAGGCTGCACTTGTGGTTGAAGCAGTCAGTACACTTCATGTGACATTGTTGAAACTTGACATTGAAATTCTGATAGCCTCAGAGTGTCTTGGTTGTCCTCTCTTTTTGTGTAATTGAATTTTTATGTTCCAACAGACATTGCCGCCAAACATGTTAGTGCAGCCACAACCAGTAGTGCTCATGCCCACTGTCTACCAGCAAGGAGTAGGATATGTGCCTATTACAGGTAGGTTTAAACCTTCTCTTTATCTTCTTTGAAGGGGTCCTCTTAGAATAGAATACTTGTCACAATTTGCTTTTCCTTTCTTCCAAACACAAAAAACTATTCACTGCTGTGCTTTTTACAACGATTGGATTGGGAAGAGGGTAAAGAGACGCTTCAGCAGAGAGTGAAATGCTGTGGTCCAAATGTTTCTGTGTTTACATATCTCTACTGTGTGTGCGTCTTAGTTATTATACAAAATATATAATATAAATATACATAAAATATATAAGATGGCAAAGCAAAATAACTTTGTATTTGTGCTGATTGTCTTCTTTCTGCACTGTATTCAGATGAAAGGTACATGAAATATTGCGTAGGCTGCTATTTCAACATTCAAGTTCAGCTTTGCTTTTCATCCTAATTTTCCTTGAAATATTTTATTCATATGAGCTACTTGTAATGTTCATTGAATTGCTTAGCATGAAAGAGTTGCTCAACAAAAGAAATATAGAAATGCAGAAAGAGCAGCCCTGAGACTAATCTCAAAATTGTATAAATTATTTCAGGTTTATGATGCTGAATTTTTAACCATTTTGAAAGGGTTTAGTACAGATGAAAGCAGAAAGGGAAATGTGCCAAAGTAGAGAGCAATTGTATTTTGCAATAACATTATGAAAATCAATCACTATATTTAATGGATGGTAGAATCGGTTTGTTTTTCTTTTGCTGGTCAACAACCAGCAGTAAAAGGTGAAACTTTGTTTTACGTACTCACGCTATGCCCACCCAATGGCCTAGCTGCAACATGTTGTTCTGCAAGGCACCAATATGGAATAATCTTCAGGATTTTACAAAGGGTTAATGTCTTTTGATTTATTAGCTCAAATCAAGTACTTTGTTATTGCTATGCTCCAGACTGGCTATAACATGCTAATAGAAGATCCTACATGCTTTTGTGTTCTACTTGCATCTGGATGATCTGTATGTGAAAGTTGAACTATTGAAAAAGAATGTTATTTTATCAATTACAGGCAAGATCTTCATTCTTTGAATGGTTTAACCACGGCATTCAAAGCTCTTTCCTTTCCTCCTCTTGTGGCATCTCTCTGCTGATGCTTATTTTCAGCCGCTATGAAATTTCACTCAGATCTAACTTGTGTTTGCGGCAGAGTGAGAAAGAGAACATCACCTCTGTACCATATCAAACAATTAAAAGGATGGTATCTCAATATTTCCAAACCTAACCTCTTTGGAGGTTGGGCTGTTCAGTTGAGGTTGAACTACGTACAAAGAATGAGGAATTTAAACAGCATTTAACCTAACATTATCTTGATCTTATTGTAAGAAACTTGTCAGTATCTATAATGCATGGAATGAGGAATTTAAACAGCATTTAACCTAACATTATCGTGATCTTATTGTAAGAAACTTGTCAGTATCTATGATGCATGGACTAAGGTGGTTGTGGCTTGTAGGAAGTCCTTAAATTTAATACAGTTTGACTTGTCAAAACTACTAATTAAGTTCAAAATGTCCTGACGTGTTATTAATGTTGCTTCTCCTTGGTGTTTTGTTGCTTTAAATTTTCTCATTACCAACTTCAGGGCTTGAGTATTTTGCTTTGGGTAAGTTTTACGGTGACATTTACTGTCTTTCCTCGCAGGCTAAATCTGCATGAACACGCATTAAATATGCATTTGCTTGTGTACTTTACAATGGCTGTTGCTTACGCATATGTCTTAAGTGTTGCAAGATATCTGCAAATAAGTTTTTCACTAATTAGTATTGGTAATGCTATTTCTGCTTTGCACACTAAGAATGTACACCATCAGCAAATAACAGTAGTACAATCAACTGGCAATGGATACAGGCTAATTAATGAATTCAAGGTTATATATGCAACATTTGTCAGTGCTCTGAGCCTTACTCTTTGATGTAAGGTAAAAACTGCACTTCTAGTGTGATGATCTGCTTTCTTAACCGAAGCATAGCCATTATAAATTTTTCAGTTCCTCATTAAAAAATGATCCTGTTCGGAAGAACATCAAAAGGCGAGATAAGACTGCCTTTGGCTCTGCACATTCCTTCCGATTGCCCACCTGACAGGTGCTGCATCAGTTGTTCTTTGTTTTCGAGTTTACTATTGAAGATATCTTATTAATTGGAAGTGTGCAGCCTATGTTTATCTTATGACGGAATATTCATTTAAGTTATTTGGTGTTTTAAGCATTAAAGTAACTACATTTTGATAAATGTTCAGTGGTAACCTACCTATATGCTGATTTCCACGTTGCTGTTTTCAAAAGTCGACTTGAACTTTAATTGGCATTTATGCTTAGTGGGCAATTTAAGATTAAGTACTTTTGGACATAGAGCTATATTGATACAATATTAGATCCTCTCACTTCCTTGCTTTACATTTCAGATTGACAGAATGAAGGATCTTTCCTAACTTTGGTGCTGACATCTAATCGTATCTTTAGAAATTATTGAAGAATATTTTTAATACTTTTGGAATCTTATCAATTTCAATATTTAATTTTTTGAAAATCATATTGCCTTTTCAGTATAAAAGTGTACGGTAACGGTTACCAATAAACACCTCAGATACAAAATTTTGAAAACCCTAATATTTCTTCCTTATGGGTTTAAACACTATATGGATGTATTGTACTTGTCTGAACCGCCTGTAAGCTGCTACTGTTCACCTGCATCCAATATTTGATTCATAGTAATTTTACAAATAGTCTTTGCTAGTATTACTGCCCAAAATGTCAGTGCAAGAAATATTAAACAACAAAGATAGTTAAAAATACAAAATCTTATTTCTGTAAATCTGCTTATTTCGTATGTGGGGCAGGTTCAGACTCAAATGCGCTGCTGAATTCCAGTCTGCTTTGTTTTTCTAGCAAAAGAATCTTGGAAAACTAATATCCATGGTTAGTTTAAATTTGAGGGCACATAGTCCCACAAGAATACAGTGACAAAGTAACAGTGGATATTAACCAGCCCACAGCAAATATTGCACTTGTTTTTCTTGTAGTAGAAAACCTGATCCAGTTTGTTGTCTAATAAACTAACTATATTTTCCCCCCTCACTATTCAGCACATTGTAAGTACTTTATGAAAGATCATTGCTTATAGCTTGACAATTGCATGCTGAAACATTTCCCATATCATTGCTTTTTCATAACTAGGACATTGATTATGTTTACTCCTATGTCTTGATTGGCTTGTAAATGTCACTGTAATAAATATATCTTTTACATATCTGCATTTAACAGGAGTGCCAACAGTCTACACACAAGGAATGATACCGGTTGCAGCACCAAACCAAGTATCTGGTCTACAAACACTTTGCAGTGAGGAGGATCTTAAATCTATCCAGGATATGTTCCCTAACATGGACAGAGAGGTGATCCGCTCAGTGCTGGAAGCACAAAGAGGCAACAAGGATGCAGCAATTAATTCTTTGCTTCAGATAAATGAAGAATCCTAGGAGGATGTGCAACCACTGATGTACACATTGCCAAGGCCTCATAATAATCAACCTATTTCTGCATCAAAGACTTTGAGCTCTTGCTGCTGCAGCTGTTTCATGTTTAAGAATGCATGTGTCAGTTAAATAGTACATTGTATAAGGTTTGTAACTATTAAAAAGCATTCCATATCTGTGTGTGTGTTTGAGTTCAGCCTGTTAAAAGTATCTTCACTTGCATTGTGGATGGTAATAATATACCCAGAATTTTCCTGCTATGAGCTTAGTTAACCCAACTCTGTTTTGAAGTATGTTTGTCTTGCAATATTCAGTGAAGATTGTCCACCAGTCAAGTGCTTTATCCCATTGCCCTTTGTTAAAAAGATATATTATTAATTGGAGATATGCAGTTTGCTTCTATCTTACACATTGAGATTATTTGTATTGAAGCATTAAGCAGCTGTTATGTCCAATTTACAATTATAAAACCCAAATAATGTGGTATTCCAATAATGCACTATGAGGAATATTTAGTATTGCATTCTAAAAGTACTATTTAAGAATCGATGTTCTGAATGGGCACCTTTAATAAATTGTGCAACCTTTTGATGTGATTAATCACATGTCAGTTTGCTTTCCTGTGCATTCATCTTTTTGGTTGGGTTGTAAAAATGAATGTTTGTTAAGTCTTATTTATGTTAAACACTGAAGGGTGGGCTGAAAATGTGTTTTAGCCTTACATGTCCTGGATATATCTTCAGTTCTGAGTCCTGGAGCTGTATTGTATTCTATGTATGATGGCACCAAAGTGGTGCCTGCTTCAGTACCAAATTGGTGCATTCGTGTATTGCTTCTAGACTTTCCACTCATCCGTTAGTTTAGTTTCAGTGTTTTTAAATCCACAGATGTTCATTACAATTAATCACCACTGGATTCAAACTTCATTCCCAGAGGTGAAAGGACTTTTCCCACTTCCAGTAATTTTTATCCGAATTTCCTCCTTTTCCTGAAGGCATTGACTTTTAACTTTCATAGGCGTTGATAGCCTCATCCACGCAAGACAGAACCTGGTCTTTGAGTGGCAGGTGTTTATTCCACCATGGAGGGCATCACAACGCAGCCCGATTCTATTTGTACCCAATATCCACAAACGTGCACTTTCCACCAAAGATCCCTGCAGCAATCAGGAGCTAACAACTCTGCTTTTCCCCCTAAGCCAGGGCACTAAAACCAATCTCTAGGTCAGTAAACTCAAAATACTTTAACCCCCAATATGTTTACACATTCTGATTGAAGTATACCTTCAATATAAAAATGCAAGTTGTTGAACAATGTCAGATGTGAAAGACAGTTAACTCTTGAATGGAAGGTGTTCTCAAGCACTCTGCCACATTGGAAGTAAGCCCAAGTTACACCATTAACTTGCAACTTCACCCACAAAACACACAGCAACATCACTTCAGTGTATCCCGTGAAGTTCTTGGAGATGTCTCCTCGCTGTGGTAAGGCATGTCAAATGCAGATTATTATAGAATTTGACATGGCATTTTGTAATGATTGACTTATGGCATTAATGAATTGTTAAGCCAATCTTAAGAGCCTTATTTTTAACATTGAAACTCAATTAAGTTAGACTTACCTTGGTCAGACCTGCTAATGATAATGGTGGTTGGCACAAGCTTATCTTGGCAGTTCCTTTGAATGTCTTTCCAGTTCATCCTCTGGGCTCTGAGCAACATGTACGATGGCGACTGCATACAACTGTGTGCTGCTATTGTTGATAATCAGAAAAACCTCTTGGCAATTTAAGCAGAGACCATATTGATTATTGATGAAAAGGCAAATCAAATCTTAGCTATTTTGTGGTAAACAAAAGCTAATATTATTATCTGGCACACTCTCCCTCATTCCCTCTGCCTTCTCCCCTTTCAAGTCCCACCTGAAAACTTTCCTCTTCGACCATGCTTACAGTCACCTCCCCCTGGTTCAGAGTCAGGCTCTGCCACTGTTAAGCGCTCCCGAGATGCTACTCTTATGTGAAGAGCACTATATGAGTGCAAGTTGTTGTTGGATAGCCCAGAGATAAATACAGTTTCAACTATAAATAGTTTAATTGCATGAACGGCTGAGCCAATTAATTGCAGATAATGTGAAGGCATATGTGATAAATGTAAATATTTTATAAATTCAAAGTTTTTGAATGTTGCTGAATTATCCAGTTCTGAATTCCATTGCACAATAAATCATCCAAACTATTCTTAAAGCCTGTGTGAAAAAACTTATCAAATCCCCCAAATATTTGGATCACTGCAGGAAGACCTACAGAAAATCTCAATACCATCATTGATTCTCCATTGGGGTTGAGTATAATGTCATGCATCTGTATTTATAAAATCATGATCCCTTTAGCTATCAGTGGGAATTTGTATTTTCTGGTTTCAAAAATTAAATAGAATTGACCGACAAAAACATGCATTTATATAGCACTCTTCACACAGGGTCATGTCTCGGTGTTCCTGAGTTGGACTCTGAGCTAGAGAGGCAGGAGGTGATGATTGGCAAAGATAAAGTTACTCAGGTGTGATCTGAAGAAGGGCAAGTGGAGACCAGACAGGTATTGTGACAGAGTTCTAGAGTTGGCTGAAAGCTCGGCCACCAATGGTGAGCAGAGGGAACAAGGGACATGCAGAAGACTGGAGCCAGCTGAACGAAGAGGGCCGATCCAGTGGAGTGTAAGCACTTAAATGCTAGTAAAGATTCCATATATAATAATCCTTGCATTTGCATCTCAAAGTGCAGTTAATGGAAGGAACGGCAAAACTGACAAGATTTGTGAAAAAAAACAATCCTGTTATTAGTTTCATGTTACTTTCAGTGGCAATGCTGTAATCTAAGACTGTTATCAACACAGGTAGTTGCTTCCATCTACTGAGGTGGGTCACAGCAGGGAGACACCACCACTTGGGATACCAATAGTAGTAGTCACTCCGGTCACCGACAGCTATGGGTTTGTGGCTGCCCAGATACTGCACATTTCATTTCAACAAATAACTCTGGGATTTCCATTTATAGGTGGGATGCAAAGAACTCAAGTTAGGTTTTGACTCTCTTAAACGTTTCCTCATGTACCAGACATCCAAACAAAAAATTGTGAGCATCAACCTGGCTCGGTTGGTAGCGCTTTGACCTCCGCATCAAAGGGTTGTGGTTCTGAAGCCTTATATCAGGACTTTAAACTCACATAGTCTATGATGACTCCAATACAGGGCTGAGGATTATATTGTTAGACTTGCCATCGCTCAGATGAGACGTTGGGTCCTGTCTGCCTGTTCAGATAGACTTTTAAAGATCCCATTGTACAATTTGAAAAGCAAACAGTTTTTCCTGGTATTCTGGCCCACAACCCCCAAATCGAAATAGTTGATTACTTCTCGGCTGTACGTGAAACACTGCTGTGCACAAATCAGCTGCCGCGTTCATTTTCAAAAAAAGTCACTCTACTGTACATCTTGTGAAGTGCTTTGAGAAGTCCTCTTGGTGCTTTATCAAATGTAGGGATTATATTACTTTTAATAACTTGAATACAATTATCAAATTAATAGTAGGCTGTAGTTAATGACTTTTGACACCAGACTGTAAAACATGATGACATTCAAGATGCATCAGAATATTATCTGGATTAAACAGCTGAAGTCTCCTGCAACTTCAATGTCAATTACATCAAAAGTAATCTAACACTGCAAATACTAAAGTATTAATTCTAAATACATTAAATGAAAATGTAATAGAGATTAAAATAAGGACAAGTGTAAAAACAAATATTGAACAATGCAGTTTGACAGACGCATAGAACTTGGCTGCTTTTATTTACAATTTAAAACACTGAGAAACTGTCTGTTCATGAACACTTTCAAAATGTCACATCACTGCATTACACTGTAGTAAAGAATAATCTAGACTCAGATCTTTAAATACTGCAATCTAATAGAAGCAACCCTTTCAACTGCAATAAAAATTATTGAATACCTTTACATTTCTTCCAGAAACGTAGCAAATCTTATCCTAAAATTCTACTGTTGCAGCACCATTCCCAAATGAAAGGTGTAATAATTGATACAATTTTGTTTAAATAAAGGCAGTTTATGCAATTTGTCTTCTAGGAATGAAAAGCTAGACTGTCCAGGAAGAGTAACCATTTTCCCTCCCCAAATTGAAGAGCATCAGTGTAAATACAATAAGGTCTTAAGATACACCCCCTGGTCATTTTAAAAGGAATTCCCACAAATAAATTCTCTTCAGAAAATGTTTCAAGACAGGTGTTATTAACTCACTGCATACTCTGAGGACTGCACTACTGGGGATTCCCACGATCAATATAATTTCATATATTGATCTTATTCAAACATACGTTGGCAAGGACTCCAACATGCGGTTGATATGCATTGGCAAGAATGGAGGGGGAAGTGGGTATAGGTCCTAAGGACTACGCTTAATGTTGTTGAAGCATTTCAAAGAATAGAATGAAATGCACCCAAGAAAATTGCCAAACCTCAACACAGATGAAGTTGAAATTTCAGTTTACAAATACATTTGAGAATTTTTGTCCAAAAGGGATATTTTTCATAAATATTGGATCACCACCATGTTAATACAATTTAAGCAGTTTACTTTATTGCAAACTTTAACTAATGCCATATTAATTTCAACAAGGTATTTACATTGTATATTGGATGTACATTTGAAGATAGGACAAATGAGAAATATATCATACAACCAGAATAATTGGACAGTAAGAAGCCAATACTTACACATTTTGTACCTGCTTGTCTGAGTGGTTAGACCATCCGAATGCAATATAAAAAGTTTGTTGCAAAGTATTTATGCTATTAAACTTTAAATTGCAAATGAAGATTGTCAAGACAGCAAAACAGATCATTTTCTCCTATTTGGCAGCCTCAGCCAAGTAGCACCATCATTTCCAAAGTTTTAGTTTGGAAACTAATCTCCAAGCTCCTTCTCCACTCTCCCCCATTAGAAACAGGTCAAAAATAATTACTATAATCTTACCTCAGTTTTGAACGTTTGCTACATTTACAGAGATGTCACAAAATCCCAGCCTTCAAATACACAAATCTGTGCTAAAATATTTCAGACATTTAAACGGCAAATCAGATGTTTAACCAGTAAATTTCACTGCTGTCCAAAATTGCTAGAAAGATCATAGAAGATTGCATCTTTTATTGGTGCTGAATTCTAAACTCAGGACGTTAGATTTACCTGTGATAAAGTTCACAAAAAAAATCATGAATGTGCTAAGGTGCTTAAGAGGTTGTACTGTCAATTTAGTTGTAGATGATGCAAAGAATAGGCCACACAAATAGTGAGTGCATATCTTATTTTACTTTCCTGAAACAAACAATTTTCTAATGTGAAAACATTCTTCTAAAATTTCCACTTGCGTTACCATCAACTCTTTTCCTGACTAAAACTAGTACCATCGGCACTTGAAAAATCACTTTTTCAAAGCTGCCTTAACTTAACTTAACTAGCTGCCATTCCCATTAACAGTACATTAGGGTCACAATGAATAAGGATCAACTTGTTATAACACTTCAAATCCCTGAATTTAATAGCGGAGGCTAACCCCTTCATTGTTTTACTTTAGCACTGAAAGGGTTCCCATCCTTTCCCTAAAAGTTTTAGTCAACAGATCTACTTCAAGCCAACTATTACATTAAGTGCTCAGATATCAGTTCACCCTGATTAAGTTCTATCATCCTGGCATCTGAAATAAAAGGATCATGTTAAAAAAAAACATGGTTAGTTGGTTGAATACAGCAAAAAAAAGGAAAAGCGAGATCAAACAGTTTCAATCATTCAGGCAATGTATTGATGCAGACCTTTAGCAAAGAGAAACACCCACAAGCCACATGCAGCTCAAGGCCAATCTTCAGTGTTCTTCACCATTGATTTGAACAACTTCTAAGCATGAAAATGCAAAATCCAGAGGGATGAACCACCTCACGGTAGTTCAGTGACATACCAAATGGCCAACTAGTCTTTAGTAATAAATATGTTTAAATCCGTATCAAAGGACTTTCGATTCTACTCATTCTAGAATTCAAGAAATGTTTACGAATAAAACCTGAAACAAAAAGCCACTGTTGAACATTTACAATTAGTTTTTCTTCTAGCAATTGGTTTAATATAGGCAAATTGATCAAAATAACAGTTTTACATTTGCAGTTCACTTCTACAATTTACTCTGCCCACTTGGAAGAAACACTGAAAGTTAAAATTTTATACAAGATGAAAAAAAGTATGAAAACTTCTAAACACTTTGGTCACACTATGTGTTCCAATTGGTATATTTCAATTATATACGTCAGGTTTATGTATACACATTTTTATAAAATACTCTAACTCTTATAACCATTTAACTATGGCAACAATACTAATATCACGTGAGTGGCAAGATATTTAATGGACTGATCATCCTGTTTTATATCATGTATTTGATACAAATGCACGCAAGAGAGTTCTTTGTATCTGCCAACATGTAATACCCTCATTTATACATTTCTCTCAAACTCTTCTTTGTACATCCATCTTAAAAATCTGATAAGAATATTGCTGGTCCTGATCCCTTGTGAATTTAGTGCAGCAGTGACTGGCTTTGATAGGCCTAGGCCCCGTGCCTCCAGTGAACCCCACTGATACCCCTGGATAGCAGCTACTCAGACTGGAGCAGCCAACAGCAGAATTAATTAATCATGCAGGGCCATTCACTGAAGCTTCAGGCGATGGAACTCGTTGATCTGCCCTGCAAAAAAGAGAAAGGAAAATCTTAAGAAATTAGGTCTGATATTTCATACCCATGCAATAAAAAGCACTCAATTCACTTCAAAGGAAAAACAACAGTTTATAACAGTAAACAAGAACTCCATACTGCTAAGAACATATATACACACACACAATACATTTAAATACCCCTTAATACCCCTCCTCCCCCTTTCAAAACAGGATGCTTGGTTCAATTTTAACTAGTTTTATCAGTTACTGACAATGCTGTAAAAACAGTAACCAAACATTTTACATCACATCAAAATGTCTCAAGGCACTTCAGACAAGTGAAGTGACTGTTTTTAAGAAAAACATAGTAGCAAGTCCCCCACAGTCAGCCATGTTAAGTTGGAATGTCAGACCAACTGGAGTTTCTAGCAAATCTAGATGAAGTTCCAATTACTTTTGCATATCTAGAAATGACAATGTAAGCAACCAGCGTGGAAAATCTGCGATTATCAGTGATAACTGACTACAAATACATTAACTGTACTGTAAAACTGCCACATGTAGCATCAGCCTAAGCTGATTTCTTCCAATCCAAATCTCCTCCATGGAAATGCTGCATACCTGGAGACTGGCTGCAGGACTTCAAGCAGAAATGACACTGGCATAGAGATTTAAATGCCAAAGTTATCTTGGTATCAGGCTCAATGCAAGCTTGCAAGATCGATAATCTTAAATGTTGTCTAGGTCAAATGGGAAATCCACTGCTTCTGTTGTAGCAAGATATATGAAAGCAAAGCCTCCATGTTACTATGGTGTGGCTTCGACAGACAGGAGCCCAACTGCAATATCTGAGCAGTGCAGTTTTATTAAGGAAGCTATCATATTCTGATATATAAGAATCTTAATGTCCAGCATTTCTGACAAGAATGATATCTCCTGCAGTCCAGTTATTTCTTACTCCCACCCCACCCCCACCATCATATAGATTTTGTGGGGGTGGGAACAGTTTGACTTTTTTTTGCAATTATTCCTGTCAATGTTAAACTATTGCAAAGTCCCATCCTACAAAAGATTTTGCAGATTACCCACTTGTGCTTCATGGATGTTTTTAACTGAAAATGTAGTTGGATTATATACAATTACAGCTGGGTTTACACACGTATTTCAAATTCCTAGAAGACACGATTACGTGCAAGTTCCCAATGTTGCAATAATTCTGAAGTTAGACCCATGGAAACATAAATGCATCCTTCAGAGAGCCACCACACTTTTGTGAGAATTTGACTCCATTTTAATGAGAACTGAGCATTTACAATTACAGCAGAACTCCATAAACAAAGAAAAACACTGCTAAGGATCTCTTTCAGCTTACGTATTTAAGCAATTATTGTTAAAATAAATTTTAATCAACTCGGAATATTTTTAAATTATTATTTTTTCCCATAAGTTACAAATATTTACTACTAGACAAAGTACCATCTCCTACATTCCCTTTTGGCACAGTTTTCCCCACTGTCCTGAACTGCAGTACTATTGTATAAAGTATGTTTGATCATAGTAATGATATAATCATTATAATATGTTGATCATAACATAGTATAAAGTACAATTGGGAAAATGTTTTATATGCAACAAGGCAAACCCTCTCTTCACTGCACTACTGCAGGTACTTTGCAGACTGAGAAACACAGCAAAATGGAGGCAGACAGAACGAATGAGAATGTCATGAGATTTTAATGTGAACAATTAATTGTTAAGTGAAATGGAGCAGTAGCCAGTTTACACAATTATTCTTCATATAAAAATATAGCCTATCTATAATCTGGCTTCGCATAAATGTATGGAATTCAGTTGTCAAAGGGTCGTTTCACCTCTCCTTAGCTAAACTGCTATTGTCGTTGCAACTGAATTAACATTTATTAAGCACATTGAATGCTACAAATTTTATTATCTCTGTGTCCGTGAATCATTTATAAATTGAATATGCCAGTAATGGGTTGCCCCAATGCTTGGGTATAGCAACAATGAATCTAAAATTAGCCAGAATATTAGCCTGCACTCCAAGCACCATGGAACTGGAAATGCTTTTCTTGCCTGCAACTTAGAAAGGCAAGTCAAGTTTTCATTGAGAACGCTCATTTTATTCAGATGTTGGAATTAAACCTTATTTGAATTTTTGGGGGTTATCACACAGCTGATGCAATTCATGTATTATTGGGATAAAAAGGTAGTAACATGGAGCAGGTTGGGTTTATTTCTAAGATAATTTGTTTTGCAAGTTGGGGAAAGATTGCTGTATAATAAGAAAAATAGAAGCACTTCCTGACTTCGCAGCGACAGCTGAACAGCATGATCACCCTCATCAAGTAAGTGTGTCACACTTTTTAAAATATAACTGACAACAAAAAACAAACATCACAATTGTACTCACTTGCAGACTCTACAATACACACAATAGGCTTGGAATGTAGATCCTTAAAAAAATCATTATTTTGTTATGCTGCGTAGAAACATTTCCCCAATAAAAACAAAGTTTTGTTTCAAAATATGATTTTCTTGTGTTCCATATTAACATTGAGGCCAAAATGCAAACTAATCTTAAATAGTACATGGCCACAACATTATTGCTCACATCACCCATTCAACCTATTCAACCTAAACCTATTCAACCTAATGTAACAAGTAATAATCCAATTCTGGATTTACTCAATGCTCAGATTTGACATGCTAAACTTCATTTAAGAATCAATTACATTTTAGTTTAAATACACATTATAGTGCAATTGGACAAATCATCAGCCTTTACTCAAAGAAGCAATGTCATGCTTTTATATGATTCAAACTCAATTGCGGTTTTAATTCTAAGAGAACTGTAAATTCCAATCTGACATGCTCTTGAGGAATATTCAAGATGACACAAGGAAACTTCTACATTGTGCTTCATGAATACCTTCACATTGAGTATCTATCAAAAGCGCTCTGGGATGCTACCCTGCGCGAGGGGAGCTATAAATGCAAGTTGTTGTATTAGATTTCCTGCAAAAAGTGGTGGGGGAAACAATACAAAATGAACACTTGTTATTTTCTATATTTGTATAATGCACCAGCTGCAGTAGAAGCTTACTTGGCTTCTTCCATTGACGTCACTTCATCAACAGGTCCATTCAAAGTGTCTTTTGCCTGAGATTTTATACTCTCTTCAGAAGGCTTCAAGCTGTTGATAAAATGGTTTCTGTAAGTGTGGAGACTAAATAGCAGCATGAAAGTGACCCAACCTTCCTACAATAACATCCATTGTTTACAGATATCAAAAACTTCTACCCTAGAAACCAAAAGGTTTTTACACATAATAAACCCTATTAAACCTAATTGAGGCAAACTATCTTTGGTGTTCATGGATGGCATTCACTACTTTGATGAAATACACGAATCATGAAGGCATGTAGAAAAAGCAAAGTGAAACAGCCCAATTAACGGCTTTGGTTAACAGTACTGTCTGAAGCAATATAACTTGAGTTCTTTGTAAGTACAGTTGTGTTAATGATTTTGATCCTAAAGAAACACTATGGGGTTTCCTTTGCATTATTCACTTTTTTTTTATATGAGTCAGAAGAAAGTTTCCATTTGTACTAAGGAATCCTAAATCTGATTAGACACTTTGTTAGACAATTCAATTCAAATCCCATTAATCAGGTTCTGACAATGCAGGCAAACAAATCAATAGACTTACCCATCTTCTTGATAATCATTAGGCGATGGTGATGTTGGAGTCACCTTTGAAGCTTCTAGGCTTTCTGGCAGGACGTATTTTAAAGAAACATCTTCAGAGGTAGACAGGTTTACTTCCTCACTAAAGAGAAAATGGGAGCAATTGATTCTTTGAAAATGTTGATCAAACAGCTGCAAAAGTTTCAATGTGATGATATAATGTGAGTCCTACCACATAACCATTATGAAACTCACTCTCCACTCATGCAATATGTGCAGATCTTCACATGCAAATGGAAATATGGGTAATGATGGTTGAATAAACATGAAGCCTTGCAAGCAGGTATTACAATTCAAACCAATGCAGGTAATGAAACATTTGGTATTTTACCTTGGAATCATGCAATAAATGTGACAAGAAATTGATTACTTTTTGCAGATTGTGTAAATAGACAGGGTACATTTAATTCATCCTTAATTGTAGTACATACCGATAGGATTTCAACACTCTGAAGCCACAAGTACGAGAGAAAGAGAAAGGAAGCTTAAATTGTGAAAGAAAGACTCCAGCTCAATATGACCTTGCTTGATTTAAAAAAACAATGCACTTAATAAGTGCTGTGCATGAAAAACATCTGGTACATTTCCATTGCTGTGAAACTTGCCACTTCCTAAACCTTTAAGAAAAACAACTCAACCAAAGTTCAAGAAAACCATCAGCAATAGATTCAAATGTTTCATTACTTTTAAATCACAGAAATTAAAGTAATTACCCAAGAACACACTTTTATCTGCACTTGTGGTAGGCAGGTGGCAATATAACTGGATAAAAAGGCAAGATTTTTAGCATTCCTTGGGTTAATTAAGAAACTAACAGGAGGCAAAGAACCCCTTTCCAGTCACAAAAGCACCTTTTTAAAAAAAAATTCAACTTAACTTCTAGCCATAAGGACAACTTTTAAATGTTTTGTTTAACATTTGTCTTCAGAGCTCAATCAGCTATAAAGGCCTTATCCCACACTCTCCTAGTGTATCACATTTTCCATTAGAACTTATTTCTTGCATAAGCATAGCTGTGCTTAAGTGTTTTTCCTAGGCGAAGTTTGTAGTGTATTTCTACTTTAATCCAAGGCATAAATATTGAAAATTAAACCATATCCCAAAACTCAAGAATGTTCAATCCAAGTAACATTTTGACTTTCAGACACGATCTATGAACTTTGAATGTGAGGGTCTGGCATTCTGCGTCTGTGCAGAAACTTATTGATTGCAAATACTACAATATTTGGAAAATCTTCAACAACATTAAGTTTTACAGCCATAAAACCCAAACTACCAGATTGGCAATATACTTTAAGATTATGCACTTTGGGACATCTAGAAGACGTGAAAAGCGCTATATCAAATGCAAGGATTATTATTATTATTACTTGGAGTCCTTCCAAGCCCATTCATTTCTTGTCAACTTCAAAATCATATTCAATTTGATTCAGACATTTGCTGTTCTGTGAACTGACCTGCTTTACAGCGAAGCCTCTGGCAATTCAGAAAACTGAAGCAGAAGAGATTTCCTAACCTATCTCTGCTATAGCTGCAAAACCACATGTATCACTGTATAGCATGACACCTCTAAACGTCTGCAAATATCTGGTTCAGCTGTAAACTGTAAAATCTAGCCAAAAGTGAAAGGAGCAACAAGAAAATACAAGACAACGAATTGTAAAGATTCAAGTTCAGGAATAGAATAGCTGTCAATTTATTTGCCGATTCATCATATTTACCATTCTGTAAATGCCAGTAATCTTCATCCCCACAAAAATAACACATTTGCAAATCGTAATCCCCCCAACCCCACGCCGCATTAGATATCAATTGTCAAAGCACATTAGAATAGACTGTTACGTTAACACGAAGATTTGTGCATCAAACTACATTCCAAGAATCTGTTAAGTCGAATTTAATGCCGTAGCAGTGATAAGTGGATAATAAATGACTGAATAATGCAAATTGTTTAAAAATGTACAAAATAGATAAAAACCTTGCATTTGATATAGCGTTTTATCACGTCTTTGAGATGTCTCAAAGCGTTAGAATATACAACAACAAGATTACATTTGTATAGCGTCTTTCATGTTGGGAGGATGTCCCAAGGCGCTGGATAGTGTACAGCATTTCAGACCTGAGGTGGGGTCAGGGGGAAGGGAGGATGACCAATGGCATGGTCGAAGAGGAGGGTTTTGAGGCAGGACTTGAAGGAGGCTAAGGAGGGGGCAAGGCAGAGTGATTGGGGGACGGAGTTCCAGAGGTTGGGGGCAGTGACTGAAGACTCTCCGCCAATGGTGGGGCGGGGGACGTGGAGCAGGCCGGAGCCGGCTGAGCGGGCGGGTTGGAAGGGGGTTAGGAGGTCACGGAGATAGGGTGGGGCGCGACCACTGAGGGCTTTGTAGGTGAGGACCAGGATTTTGAACTGGATCCGCTGAAGGATAGGGAGCCAATGGAGTCCAATGTATGTATGTGTGTATATATTATATATATAGATTTTTGTTACTGATTCACAATAAACCAAAGAATGAAAATCCCTCAGTTATTAACATTCAGACCACAACTGCTCTGAAAAAAATTGAGATAAAGTCCTGTCTTTTCAGCCACACACACGAGACCGCAGTTCAATTCCAGGCAGGGCGAAACCTTGGGCAAGTTTCCTTACTCCACACGCCTAATAATAATAATCCCTCCAAAACCAAAAACAATAATAAATTGGTCATTTTCAATCTACGACTGTTTGTGGGACATTGCTGTGCGCAATTGGCTGACGCGTTCGCCCACAAATATAGTCAATTCACTTTACAGTTTGTTCTGTGAAGCGCTCTGGGACATCCTCCCGACATGAAAAGCGCTATATCAAATGCAAGTATTATTATTCACACACAGCAAAGTGAATTGATTGTATATTTTGTGGGAGAAACGCGGTAACAACACCACCCCACAAACATTTGTGAATTGAGTGACCAAATTATTAACTTTTTTGAAGGAATTATTAAACATTCAACATTCGGGATTATTTAAGTGCGTTCAACCTACCTTTTAAACACAGCAGTTTCAGTTTTGGCATCTACAGTAAGGCTGACTGTCTCTTTCATGGAACCATTGCTAACGGTCTCTGTTATTTGGTCTGTAGTCACTTCCTCCTCTTCTCCGTCAGATGAGTTGGCTTCTGTGTTTAACATGGCTGGCACTGCTTTCGGTTTTTTGCAGGCAAGCTGCGAGGTCGCAACAAAACCTGCATAGTTTGAAGGCAGAAAAGTTAAAGATTTGTTGAGCTCCCCAACTTGGAATTTAGAATAGGGATCACATCTCAAAATGTGCTTGTTTTCAGTCCATCACTACATACAATTTACAACGTATTGAAAATTATAAACCCTGTGGTTTATAATTTGTAGGTCTAGTTTGAAATGATCTGCTGTTTACAATTCCAGCTCACAGGACACACTTTATAAATGTATTATTAACACCTGATTTTACAATGGATCTTGACATTCACTGAAGAGACACACCAGGTTCAAAGCTTTGACATAACGGGAAAGGTGCTTTGAAAATACAAACCGGGATCAAGGTTAGGTTCAACAATACAATGTTGTATTCATCAAAATACTTTCTTCCAAATAACCTGAAGCTTATTTTGAGTTGTTAAGTTACAAAATTCTAAGATTCAACATACTCTGTCCATGTATTGACTTTCAATCATATGGTTCATATTTAAGCAGAGTAATGACTGATAGTTTTCACTATGTATATGTAACAGCAAAATGAGGAAAGGTATTGGGCACATAAATGTGACATTTTACGACAATATGCTGTACCAAACATGAACTGAAAAACCAATTAACATAAATTTACAACATCACAATCTATATGATCCATTATTGTACCCACTTCAAATAAGATCAAATGGAAAGCATCAAAAGGAATCAGGTCCATTTTACAAATATTCAACTATCTACTTTATTATTTTATAAAAATATCATTATTTCTATGATGAACAAGGATTCAATAGATTTAAGTTAACTTTACCTTCAGTGTGTGTTGCACTATTATTACTATGAAGATCCACTGGGTCAGAACACGTTTCCATAGCAATTGGAGAGCTACTTCTTAATGGGTCCTTTGTTGAACTGAAAAGAACACATTTTATTTAATGTTATTAATATTGTAGTATACTAATAAACTGCATACACTTTTAGACCTTTAAACTGAACAATTAGTTTTACAAGGTGAATCACATGTAGTGAGACAATGCATTATTGATGTTGTATTCATCATCTCTTGTCATTCATTATCACAAGAGATTCAGCCCATTCGATCTTTACAGAATGCTAATTCCAGTCTTTCCAATACAGCACCTAGCAGTAGCTAAGTGACAAATTAATAGTTTCATCTCCTAGGATCTTTATTCTGAAACTAATAGGCAGTAATCCTACTCCACTGTGTTAATCACTGGCTATGGGAACTCTCGTCTTGTCTGAAGCAACAGTTTTGATCCAACACCCAATCCAAAACATTAATACTTGTTTGAGGTGTTTAGCCAGCTGTCGATAATATCACTTTCTGGTTTTAGATACAGGAGAATGGGCAAGATCAGTTTTACTGAAATCACAGGTGCAAGGCCACAAACTTGTGAAAGCCACATGATTACAAGAATAAAGAAAGTCTGGATGTTACTCACCTTCATTCTGGATCGAGAATAACTAAATGGAATGTTTAATAAAATGGATAGCATTAGAAATGTTTTTGACATGTGAAACTTATTGCGATACCTTACAGGAGATGAAAAATCTGAAAACGTGGCCCATCCTGTTTCTTGGCATTCTGAATCTCCTGAGCTCCACACTGGAGTTTCAGTAGATTCCGCAGCAGTCACATTTGCAGTTTCCATAGGCACTTCGAAGTTTGCTGTCCATCCTGGGGCTGCAAGAACAATTAATCAAATGTTTTTTTTNAACAATTATTTATAGTAATCACAATGCTTTGCAGTAATCAGAAAAAAGCATGTCTGGCTCATCGTCTGGATTGCCAATTGCAGTGCAGTGAAATACCTTTTTTTTTCATCTATGCTGATGCCCAGCCAGAAGTGTCAAAACACTTTCATCCTCCCAATGTGAAAGATGCTATGTAAATGTGAATTGTATTATACAGTGCAGAAGTCACACCCATTTCTCTGCTTCCAATGTCCTCATGAACCTACTTAAAGGTTCTGTGAAAGTTAGTGTTAATACCTCCCTTTTATCTTGGCAAACTGCATCCGATTACACCCTAAACAAACTGGATGAATGTTACTTGATGATGACTGAGGCTTAAGTAAAATTATTTTAAGCAGCCGAAACCCAAATCTCAGGACGCACAGCATAAAAATACAGTGTATAAAGCTGTAAAAGGCACCATAACAGAAGATTCGATATGGAGAAAATAAAATTCTTCTTAAGTTGAGGTTAAAAGTGAAAATACGTCGGAGTCTTGTTAAAACACCATAATAATAATAATAATAATAATAATAATCCTTGCATTTGATATAGCGCTTTTCACGTCGGGAGGACGTCCCAAAGCGCTTCACAGAACACACTGTAAAGTGAATTGACTGTATATTTGTGGGCGAACGCGGCAGCCAATTGCGCACAGCAATGTCCCACAAACATTCGTGGATTGAAAAAGGATGTATTATCCAATGGTGGAGTGGAGGGGATGAGGGACAAACAGGAGGCTGGAGCCAGCAGAGTGGAGGCAGCGGGTGGTGAAGTGGGGGATAAGCAGATCTGATAGGTAAGGAGGTGCAAGGACATGAAGGAAGTTGAAAATGAGTATGTGGAACCCTAACATTATGTCAAGATGCTGTAACTGTTTTCAATATGCATGTGTGAATCTGACTAGTTCATGCTCTGCGCATCCCAGGCCAAAAATTGTCATTAGAATTTAATCACTTGCCATCATTTGTGTCCACCTCCATTCGGTCATCTGGATTGGCACTACTAGACTCAAATGCACCATCCCGTTTCTCCCCATCCTCCTCTTCAGAATCTGTGCTTTCTTCGCTGTCTGTACTGCCTGAACTTCTGTACAAAAAGTAAACAAGGGATTTGGTAACTTATCATTCAAGCACTGAAATCCATCATTTGCTATGGCTATTTCTGAAGATTGGACAAAGATAGATTTGAAACTTTTAACACCAGTGCAAGGGAAAGAGGCAGAGTATGGGACAGACAGAAGGAGATTGGGTGAAGAATGATAATATATATTATATATGCACACACATATATATTATTTATATACACATATATACACACACAAACAGATTGTGGGAACTGAGAAAAATGAACATCTTGAGGACAAGAGCACAAGTGGGAGATGAATGCAATATGCATAAAAGGGGAGAGATGGGTATCAAAAGATGAGGAGTAAAAGCACACAACAGGGGACAGGCTCATCACTCTCCATCAAATCCTAAATATCAATGATTTATCCTTTGAAACATGATTAAACAAATATTCAAGCTGAAGAAAACTGGTAAACAATACAAAATAATCACAAATTTTGAGGTCCCAATCAAATTACCTGTGTCGAATTTGTGCATCTGGTGCAAAAGTTACATCTTTTTCATCCCAAATGTCCTCTTCATCAGAACCACTGTCGTCAAATTGCTGAATTCTCTCTTTACAGCATGCCTCAAAAAGAGCCACACTGGCCTGTGACAAAATAGTAGGCTACATTAGCCTGAACCAAGATATTAATAGTTCCAAACAGTTGAAAATCAACTGGAAACATTTAAGACTGGGCTCCAACACAGCAGTAACTAAAAGTATACTTTTGGATAGTCCCTTATTTGTAAAATAAATAAATAAACAAACCTGAACTGATCACTTTACACAAATGGAAAAAAAAAAGCTGAAACCAGATGTGATTAAAAGTTGTTGCACACAGTTAATAACAACAGAGTTGGTCATAAATGTTTTTGCTTTAAGTGATGGACATGATTAATCTGTAGAGGTAACGAGCGAACTTTGCACATTCAGCTCTTCGATTTGGGCTATACTCCTAACAAGCAGTACAGCAAATACAATAACTACTGGTGTTCCCATTCCAGCCCAGAATGACCAAATAACTGGACTGTTGTTAAATCCATATCAGTGATCTTCTGAAATTTAGCACAATTTGAATTTTATTTAGGAATCTCATTCCGTGTTTGTACTGCTAAAGTGAAAGCCACTATACGTGTATTTGGGTAAAATTATATTAAATTTTGATGTTATGTCCATATACAACACTGAAATTAGATTTTTTTTTCTAAATTCCATAAAAGCCACAAATTGCCCGGCTCCCAAAATCACCTCCTGGCAGGGCTCCAGCATGATTCATGGGAGCTCAACGCACCCTTCACATTCCCCCATTTATACTGCATATTTCCTAGAGAAGCACTACAGACTGCCAAATAAGCCGAATGAATGTAGCATTGCACATGTTGGGAATGGAATTAAGTTTATAGTTGAAAAGCATAAATCTGTGATAATACTCCAAAATGTAATTTCAAAAATACTTACACTCTCGTTTGTATTCAATGAAAAGTTGATGTCAGCAATTCTATCAAAGGAAGCACTGAAAAACGATTCAAAATGTTTAAGGATTACAACACTGCAATCAAGACTAAATAGATTTTTAACAGGACATAAATTAAGTGAAGTTTAGTAAATTGTCTTTGCAATATACATCTCACATTGGTTTCAGCACTTAATTCTATGAAAGTATTGAGAAAATAAATTTCAGTCAAGTTTGCAAGCTTTGTAAAAATAAATGCACAAAAATCGTAATCGAGCCACGTTCAGATAATCGTTGCTAATCAACTATATATATTCAGTTTCACTTTACTCACAGTTTACAACAGTATTGCTCACAGTTTACAACAAAAAAGGTTCAGTACTGACAAAGAAAGAACAAGAGAATAGCATTCAAACGGCAATAGAACATGGAATAATCATTAACCCTTTAGTATTAAGACTTCTCATCATTGGATCTGGATTTAATAATTGGATTTTTGGGTGCCACAATTAAGACAGCCTTTTCCATAGTATCGCTGGGTTCTTAGTCACTGAAATGGTCAACAGATTTAAGAAATATCGGTTTTCAGAAGAATATAGATTCCAATTACCCACAGATTCTGAAAGCATGGGAATGAATATCTAAATGACAATTAAGTTATGAAATGTTGGGTCAGTGAGGGAATTGTTAAATCATTTTGCTGTAAAAATAACTCAGTAATTTTTCTCAATGAGGCAGGTTTTAAATTTCCTTTCTCAGTTATCTGAATTGTTTACTTCAGTGAAACAAATACTCCTACCACAGAGCATTCCCTTATCATAATGGATAAATGCAAAATATTGCGTTGGAAACACGATTGAAGTGTCAAGCACAAGATTTCAAATACTTTAACAATGCACCACATGCTACATAAGAGTTAAATTCCAATTCCCAAAGGAGAAAAACGCACAAGCACCAATGCAGTTTGAAAATAGTATTAGGATGTAGGGTTATTGTAGAAAGTGCAGGAGGGGAAAAATAAATTGAAGGATAGTAACAATATAACACCAATTGTATGTTGCATCAGAATAATTATTCCCAATTCCTCCACAATTTGATGCTTCTGCATACAGACCCATAGATCACCACCCAAGTCAAGCCATTTGACCGTGTCCAAGCCATACTTACTTCACGATATCCTCCTGATCAGCAAACTCCTCATCGTTGAAGCCGAACTGGTCAATAAAATTGGACGTCATTTGTTGCATCTGATAATCAGAAAAGGCCTGGCAAACCCAGGACCAATGACAGTGATATAATCTTGATACTCCAGTCATGTTGGGAAATTCACTTAAAAGGGGAACTCTAGATCCTTCAGAAACAGCATTGAATTCAAAGAGCATAGCTTTAAACACATTTCAACAGCTGTAAATTTGAAAATTTGCCAACTTGAAAACTGCAATGAAACAATCACTGAATAATTCAATATTTTTTATGTATTCTACCCTAGTGCCACACCTCAATTTAAAGGTCAAAGCAGTGATTAAAGGTCTGTTGCAAACATAAATTAACGTGCAACTGAACACTTTTCAAGCCTAATTCAATTTAAGAGCATCAGTGTTTAATTTTATGAACATTTCCATGAATGCACTCACATACATTTTAAGCGTGTATAAAATTTTTGAACAAATTAATATCAAAGTGAAACAAATAAGTAGTTAAAGTGTATTGCTAACTTTGGGAGCAAATCAGAAAACACCAATAAATTACTTCAAATACAAAATACTATATTTTATTAGTTTTGAGTTATTCTTCTCCAATTTGAAGGAATGGCAATTTTTAACCTACAGTAGCCATTCAAGTAAATGTTAAAATAAGCATCAGATATCCCAGTTCAGATGGTATACTCATGCAGCTATCAAGCCTGTTACCGGCTATTTTCTAACAAATCCGCACACTGCAGTTTTCTTTTTTTTTTGCAATGGTGTCAGATGCCAAGACCTGCGCCTCAGTTAAGAGTTGAAAATCTCAGATTCTTTCAAACTTTACAGCCACAGAAACTCATCTAAAACACAACTGTTCCATTTACTATGAAGGACGAGTTCCCTTTTAAGTTTTTTTTTCTAAACACACTTTTGTGCATGTTAATCTGAAATCAGAAATCAACAATGCTGTGTGCAAAATACCTAAAAAATAGCAGTGAAATTATCAATGCCATTATTATGACCTCCACAATTATACCACTGGCAACTGTGCCGAATACTGGATTGATCACCATTTTGGCCAACAGGTTTGGGTCTCAAGGTATTGCTAACTAATTTGAATTCCCATCATAGGGTTTTTTTGTTTAAAAATATAGGTACGATTTATTTGCCCACATTTTCATTTGAATACTAATGACAAAAAGGTTTTCAATTACCAAAGCATTATTTCTCCCTTCCTTCCCAACCAGTCATATCCTGCACCTGATCAATTTTCCCACTTCTGCCAAGAAAGACCAGCAGATTGCTAATTTGACTCTTTTCATGAATTTTAATCCTTCCAAAGAGACTATCATGGTTGGCCTTACCATCTCGTCACCATTTATCATAACATACTTGCATTTATATAGCGCCTTATCACATCTTCAAGATGTCTCAAAGCGCTTCACTGAATATACTGTAAAGTGAATTGACTATACTTTGTGGGTGAAAAGTGGTAGCCAATTGCACACAGCAGTGTCCCACAAGCAACGGTGGATTGAGTGACCAAATTTTTAATTACTTTTAAAAATGTATTTAGTGTTTTGAAGGGATTATTAACCCTGGAAATCGATCTGCATATCAACCCCGGTTCCTATTTACTGCTAGGTAAAGGGTGTGGAGTAAGGTAACTTGTTTAACATTTCGCCCTGGCCGGAAATTGAACCTAGGTCTTCCAGCTTGCGAGGCGACTGCTCTAACCACTAAGCTACAGGACTCCATGATTTCTGAGGCTAATGAGTTTAGTCCTCAGACTCAGCAACATTTCCCCCCAAAAACACTTAGTGTTTTTACAATGCAAGGTCAGAGATGGCAAATGGTAAGAAGCCCAACAAGACCACTTGAAAAGTTAGTTGAAAACCTCCACTGTGTTCATAGACCCCACCCTAAATTATTCTTTCAACGATGCTCATGTCCCAAAAACAAAAAGCATCAGTCATGTTTTAGTTCTACTTTCTGCATGTTAATAAAAAAGTGAGACAAGTCTCAACAAAATGTTGGGAGATGCAAATGATGCTTTATGGGCAAATAAAGTACCAGTTAATATTTTCAAACAAAAAATCTTATGCATCTATCTTTTATTATCTAAAATTGTAAAAAAAATACAGTTTTGATCATAGTACAAGTGAAACAACAGGAGTTTGCCATTTAGGAAAATAAATACTTACTTGCTGTAACCCTGAGTCCTGAGCAAATCCCTGCTCCTTAAAATCAACTTCATCATCGCTGGATGAATGTATGTTGTGTGTGCTAACCTAGAATATAATTTACAAGATGAAACCATTGAAAGCACTAGATTCACAGACAAATCAAAGAAGTTTAGGTTTCCTTTATTTTTAGCATCTTGAAGCAATTTACTCAACATGATCTATTAAATCTCTGGAAATATTTCTCTTAAAAAAATTGCAATTCCAAACCAATACGAAGTTTAATACAAAACTATATTCAAATTAATTAATTAATTGTACAGCACTTTAGATTTTTCCTCAACACCATCTCCCCTAAAAAGGTAGTTTCATCCTGGGTATGAAATAAATGATTGTACCCAGACCGATTGGTTCTCTGCATTTCAAACCATTAACTGCTGCCTTTTTACACTCATGTAAGACTGTAATACGATAATGTAAAACTATAGTACGTAGAAAATTAGACAAATGAACAGAAAACTTGGCAACCGGACCCAGGTCCGCAAAACTTTCCAGGACTGTTACGACTAATCAAAGGAGACAGACACTATTTAGATTCCAGTAAAGAATAGCAGACCCAATCTGACTTTCATATTTATGTCTGAATTGCATAAATTTCCACATTTAATATCCTGATTTCACTTATTCCCAAACGTACCAGATCTACAGTATTCTTCTTATTGATTTCTGCCAATGAATTGGCTGTGAATGTCTCCCACCTTTCCCTGCAGTCATCAGGAATATCTGAGAACACAAACAGTTGTAGAAACACTATAAGATGTTTAAAATTGATCAGGCACACACATTTATGAAGCATACAATATCAGGATAAAGCTCACAGATAAAAAACAATTCTTAACTCCTCTCTCACATTACAATCAAACGTTGCCATTAAACTTGCAAAAGTAGATGTGTTTAGCTTAATTAAATTAGACATTAGAAATTAGACACAAGAATTCCCTAACAAAAGGTACAGCAACAAAGACAATACTATGCAAGCAGTGATGAAAAAGCCCAGTTTAAAAAAAATCCTTCAATGAGCTGTGCCATGTTGTTCTGGGGCATGGACTCACTTTCATTTCCTTGATCAATTTAATCCATTTCAAAATAGAAAATACATTTTAACAAAAGTAGTATTCACAGAAAACATTTGTAGGGTATTGGTTTAGTGATTCGATGTTCTCTCATATCGAACTTAACTATGATACCAAGTCAATTGAGGGAAATGGGAAATTTAAGTTATGTCATTGAAGGATGCAGTTTAATGTATAAATAAATACATTTCAACAGAAATTGTAGACGTAGAAACTTATTAGTGTAAAGGTTAAATGATAATGTTACTGAAATATATTGCTGCAGCCAATCTCAAAAGCAACCAAAAAAACTGTACCTTTAAGCAGTTGATTCATAAGTGCACTGTTTGGCCCCTTCTCAGAATTGTGGACAATAGCATTCGCTATTCTCGTTAAGTGACCCATGTACCCTCTCCGTCTTCCACCTTCTGATCTGAAAAACAATCCCAATTCATTTGCCAGACAAAGGTCTTCATAAAAAGACTCAGCTACTCGAGGGGAGAAGTAGAAAGAAGTAGAAAGTATTCCATGAAAGTAAGTTGCCAATTTTAAGTAGGTGAAGGGGCAGACAGGTGGCACCTCTTCAAGAAATGTGTGCATCACTCCAGATACAATCTTCATGTACCATATGCATTGAGTTTTACCAAACAGAAAACTAAATGTGGAAAATGTGATGTAATAAAAAAGACCTGGGATGCCAACGGAACAAATAGCAACTGCTGCCTGTGGCTACAGGTTAATGATTCAGATTACAAGTTTCTTTTTGGATGACAAGCTCTATAACATTATGAAAACTTTTCTTTGAATAATTTGCCACAAACTCAAAGTGAAAAATAACCCACAATAAAAACGGTTGCTTTGACAACTGAAGAATGATACTTCATCTCTGTGACAGATTTCAGGTCCCAGAAGAAGTGAATAAAATAATCTTCTGTTATGGCAATAAGAAGTAAACAGAAGTCTAAAGAACAGTTTCCATTGTTCTTGAATAGACAGTTAAATATGGTTTGCTTGCCACTGATTAAATTGCGGCAACTAGCTTGGAAAATATGCTTAGATTTTAAAATTGAGTGATTATAGGCAATTTTAATGCATTTGGCATAGGCCTTTCACATCATGAGGACGTCCCAAAGCGCTTCACAAGATATATCATAAAATAGTGACTGTACGCGAAGGGAGCAGCCAATTTGCACACAGCAATGTTTGTGGAGTCCTGTAGCTCCGTGGTTAGAGCACTCGCTTTGCAAGCAAGAGACCTGAGTTCATTTCCAGGCAAAGGGCGAAACCTTGGGCAAGTTTCCTTACTCCACACAGAGCCTAATAATAATACCTCCAAAAAACCCAAAACAATAATAAATTGGTCATTTTCAATCTACAACTGTTTGTGGGACATTGCTGGGCGCAATTGGCTGCCGCGTTCGCCCACAAATATAGTCAATTCACTTTACAGTGTGTTCTGTGAAGCACTTTGGGACGTCCTCCCGACGTGAAAAGCGCTATATCAAATGCAAGGATTATTATTATTATTCCACAAACAAATTAGTGCCCTTCACAGAGGATAGTGCCTTGAAGTCTACACAGTGCCAGGGTTCAATCAAAGACTTCACTGCAACAATATATGCACTGCAATTCATTACACGCTACTCAAGTGTACGGTTTGACAGCCTGAACAGTACAATATATTTAAAAACAAATCATTTTAAGTATTGTACAATAGGTGAGGATTGGATTACCTTTTAGCACCTTGTCCTGGCCATTCTGATGACCTCAAGGTTATCATTTATGCTCTGGACTCAAAAACAAATAATCCTGGGAACTGAGATAAACCTTATCCAGGCTCAAATTCATTGGGTCTGAACAGCAGTAAAAGTCATTTATTCTTTTAAGTCTAAGCTAGATTCAACCCAGATATAAAATGCTATACCAATGTAAAAATCCCAAATTGTTTTCTCAGAAATTACTTTCTCTTAATTTAAAAGCAGCTATCATATTAATTTCAACTATTCAAATACATTTCAAACCTTTGAGGGCAGACAAACTAAACAGTATAAATCATAATAAGTTACTTACTGTTCTTTTTCATTACTTTCCCAAGCATCAAGTATTCTTTGAATTAATTGGCACTTTTGAAACAGCTACATAAATGAAAAAATGAGTTAATAATATATAAATTATATATTTTTCATATATATAGAGGAAGGCAGTTAAAGCAGACACTGTATGTTGCTTCTAAGTTTTGTCCGGCTTAAGACGTGTCGAAGGGTAACCAAAATACAATTCCCCTCCTCCATCAGAGGACCCTGCCAACGCCATATAAAAATATGTAATGATGTTGTTTCACTTGAAGTAATGTTAACTAACCAAACAGGACAACAAGTATTTTTAACCGAGTGAGTACCATCAGCGGTAACCAGCACTGCATTTTGCACAGATTCAACCGCCATATTTAAAACGGCTAAGAATTAAATGATTCGGGGCGGGCATTTTGTTCGATTTACCCAACTTTCAGGGTTACCCAACTTAACCAGCGTCTGACAAAAGCTGATCCTACTGGTGTGTGTGCATTATATTATATAATATATATATATAAAAAAATGTTCTAGCATGGGTTCACTGACAATGATGTCAATGAAATCTGTAAGACTACATAAAATTTAAGGCGCCACCATGATCACCTGAACAGAAGATGTAAAGTAACAATGTTGGTAACAGCTTTTAATAACCATTCAGCTGAGTAAAATGGTGATGAGCTTAAGTCTGTCACCGTGTTCACAGTAATATTTCTGAGTTTTTAAGATAAAAGCATGTATGAACATCAGAATTTTCAAACTAAATAGATTTACTGTTCAAGGCTTATATCAAACAACACTCCCCATTTATAATCTAGAATGCCTTCTAGTAGAAATAAAATCTCAACAGTTCGAAAACAAAACCACAAACGTAGATTATCCAGAAGGGAATTGCCTACAACTATACCGGCAAATAAATTTGGCCATTTAAACAGATTGTAAAGCATTGCAGCAGTAAATGTGTTTTTATGCATCAACTAAGGTTAACACAAATAAATACTTGTTTATTGATTCATGGTCTACTCAGTCACCTCCTTTTTATTAATCTGATCAAATGACCAAGACAAAAGTCGAAGGAAAGAATATCCAATTCAAGGTAGATACACTTACATGTTTTACTAATATGTTATCTCTGATAGTCTCTGGATTATCTTCGATGTTATTTTCTGTGCTGTCACCATGACATGGAGGGCTTCCTAGGATTGTTGCAATACAAATTTCTACTTGCACATGAAGGAAGTTATTCCAAATATATCGAAAGTACATGTCCTTTAAAAAAGAGAATGCAAATTAAACTTTTCACCAAGTACGTAATGACACTGTTTATTCTAGAACCAGATTACAAGGCCTTAAAAATACACAAATTCTAACACAGATTTCTAATAGTTAGCTGCACATCTCCATTAGTTATGTAGAAAAATGCAGCTTTCCAACTTTTTTTGCATCTTGTAAATCTAAAGAAAATATATATTAGCATCTTTTTTCAAAAGATCTCAGGTTAGCAGGTTAAACAATCCCTTCCAAATATTTTTGTTTACCTACATATAAATAATTTCAATGAATAGATCCTCACCAACAACACATTGATGGTGTCAAGTTCTATGAGCTCCACATTAATGCTGTGTGTATTTGTTTGCAGAAGGCTGGCTACAAGTCTGACGACATTTAAGCGAGTATTCCCCACTGGTGGATCTAAAACTCCCCACGTAGTTTTCATTGCAGTTTTCTATAAATGAAACAAAAATGGAATTAGTTAATTTGACATAAACTGCACACCCACAAATATGGAGGTTACTTAAAAGCAACATACAGGTCAGCCTCATTAGAACACACCCTGTTTAACCACTGGTCAATTATCTATTGTGTTATTACATACAGGGCAGCTCGCCCACACAAAGAAAATAAGTAGTCCGTCCACTTCACAGTATATCCTGTGAAGCGCTTTGAGATGTCTCAACAACATAAGATGCTATTATTATTATTAACGTGGTACCCCCAGCTTCTAATACTGATGAGCCAGCTTTCCATATTAAAAATGGTCAACTTCCAGGTCATTAAATCCGTCTGATGTTGCTTCTTGTGCATCACAACCATGTGCAAAAAGCGTCACCAATTCAATTTCCTACGCACTGATGTCCCTTGCTGCAAGGTACACATGGGTACTATGTGAGGAAATGCTGATAACATTGCATTTATGCCTGGGTTGAACCTGGTTCTAGATCTAAGGAACTAACATTAGTGGTGCTTCTTGTGCACAAATAAGTGACATCAGCAGAATTTCCTGCGGATAATGCACAACATGCAGGAGGTTGGAGTTGGTGGCAATCCGACAACCAAAAAGTCAGCCATTTCTCCAGCATCTGTGATATGGAAAACATTTCTCATCTCATATTAATAATATAATAATAATCCCTCCAAAAAACAAAACAATAATAAATTGGTCATTTTCAATCCATTAATTCACTTTACAGTGTGTTCTGTGAAGCGCTTTGGGACGTCCTCCCGACGTGAAAAGTGCTATATCAAATGCAAGGATTATTATTATTATTATTGTTTGTGGGACACTGCTGTGCGCAATTGGCTGCCACGTTTCGCCCACAGATATACGGTCAATTCACTTTACAGTCTATTCTGTGAAGCGCTTTGAGACGTCGAGAAGATGTGAAAAAGCACTATATCAAATGGATTATTATTATATTAATTTATGGCTATAACAAAAACATACCAAGTAGAGCCAGAACTGGCCACCGGTATAACATTATGAGGATTATAATAGGCAACTTCACATTACACAAACTCAATTGTATTGTTGTAGGCAATAAAATAGATTTAACTCATGATACTGGCACTTTTTGTCCAATTTTGGAAGTTAAACAATTTCCAATTGTTTTTACAAAGTGTTTTAATCTTCAATACAGAATGTGAAGAAAATCCTGTCTCAAGTAAAACCCTATCTTGAGCCAAGCAGGTCTGCATTACTTTGTGATTCTGATGCTAAATTGCCAGTATGCCTGACATTGAGCGATAGACTTGTCCCAATGCTTTCCACTTGACTCTTGATAATGCTGCAAAGCAGTGCCCTAATGGTAGAGCAAACGTAGCTGAACAAGCTTCATATTTAAGATGTTGAGAACACAAAAACACCTTTTAGGTTTTACTTATTATTATTTATAAGTATTAGCCAGCAGACCATCACATCTCCCACCAAATTAACTTGGTTACCTCCAACCTGCCTCCTGCTCTCTCTTAACCTTCAAGCATTTTATTGTTATCTACCTCACATGTGGGTTGACACGTGCAAGAGCTGAAGTGCAAAAACAGGATCCTGGCTAGTTTTATCTTTCACTTATTTAACTATAATGAAGCTTTTTAAAAAAAAACATAGCTATCCAAATAGCAGTCGTATACAAGACTGACCCCTTATACAAAATTAACACTTTAAAATTGTTGAAACGGCAACAGGAAAGGAGGAGGAGGAGATGGGAGGCAGGCTGTGGCCTTATTTTTCTTTTTGGCAGAAATCATAGCAGGTTCTCTAACTGGATTTACTAGTTCCAAATTCTGCAAACAAAATAAACGAGCTAAACAACTTAGTTAAGGCATCTGCCTCATCAGTTCACGTAACCTTTTGAAAAGAGGTAGTGCTGCTAAACTGACAAAGTAGCTGGTTATCCTCATCTGCTCTACCATACTTCATGAATTGAGGCATTCAGCTTCCCTATCCAATGGTACAGGATTGGCAAGACCTATGCTGAAACACAGTATGAGGAATGTCATAATGTGGAAATTTAATATTGAACAATGCTAAAAGTTACATGAAAAAGGAATAACAGCTTTCACATACGAATTAAAAACATTGCTTTAAAACAGTTTGGATTTAAAATACAAGCTCACCATTCAGAATCTTTGAATGTTTCTGAACAGAAGTCAGGCAAGAGCAGTATAAACACCTATGGTTCAAGAAGAGCCTGATGTTTAATCTTCATCTCTTCACAGGGCTTTCTAGAGTCAAATTGTTGCTGCAATAGCTTGGTTCTGAAACCAAATATTTTGTCCTATTGGTTGGCTTGTATTTTTCAGCTTTGAGTTGAAGTTTATTTTCAAAAGCGTACTTCCAGTGTATCTGGAGATAGTAAATCAAGGAAAGCTATTTGGTTTTCATACTGATCTTTATAGGTTTTCATTGTTTTTGGTCAGCTGGGTATGCTGACAAGCAGAAACCCATTACCATGCTTACAAGTGTCCAAGCCAGTCAGAATTCCACATATGGAACACACCCTGCTTACCCAATTCCACAAAGTTGTTTAGAAAGAACCAAGGTTTGGGACCTGTGAATGTTCATTGGAAGTTCAACCAGCTAAAAACAAAGTTTTCCACAGTTAACGCCGTCTGGAAAGGCTGCCCAGTTTTGATCACTCTACCCATTCCAGTTTGGGCTTGCAGGGTTAACTGGAGCAGAGTGGCAAGGAAGTCTGTTTAAATCTCTGCCACCATCTTCCTTGCCCACGTCTCCAACACACCTAGCCACTGAGCGGTGGTTAGAGAATCTCTGTACTTCAAACCCTGAATAACTGAGCATCAATTTCTCAGTGTGATATTCAAGAAAATAAAGAGGCAAGCTTTGCACTCTTCAAAATTGAATATGAATAGCAATGACTATGATCTGCTGGAAAAAATATACATAGTGCAGGCAAGGAATCAAAAAAAATCCATTTGAACAGAACACTTAAGAAACCACTCCAGTGCTAGTTGTACTAACATCAAAACTTTCGGTTTGCCTCAAGTAAAAGGTTTTAGGATTCTGAGAAAAATCAAAAGTGCTCCAACTTGTTTTTATAAAAATGTATTAGTTTTTAAAACAGGCCTGCAAGATCATATTCATTCATCTTTCAATAAGGTCTCATTCATTGTAAGGCATATCTTAAGCATTAGTTAAAATGTTTAATTCCATTTCCTTTTTTTTAAGCGAGTGAACACTTGATGTATCACTACAAATTGAAGTACAGGAAAACTCCAAGCATCCCTCACATACCTATGGAATTATAATTCTATATTTGATGGAGTTGATAATCTAATTTAATACACTGCATTGAGCAATGGAAACCTTTGAGCTTGATAAGAGCAGTCTCATCAGAGAGGTAGTCCGTAGCAAAACCATTTTAAAGTTGGAAGATTTTCCAGAAATAAAATAAACTTAGTTAATTATAAGAGTACTGAAAGCTAGTAAATCTAATTTACCTTAGGAGGTTCAAGCAGTAGATGATGGAAGTCTTTAAGTCTCTGTCTAATTGCTTGTAATGTGCTGTTGCTCACAGAAAAGGCTGTGTGGTTCATACCAGATGGACAAATTTCTAACTGGCCTTCAAAGCTGGAAAATACAAACAAAAATTGGTTTTGCATTATAACTATGCACAACAGCAATTTTGCACATCTCATGCCATGTAGTAAGTCAATTGCATATTTCTGACAAATATTAAGTGCCATGTTGCTTTAATATTAAATTTCAGATTTTGAAGAAAGCTCATTGAGATAATTTCTACTTACGCAGGTCTTCGAGTCTCTAGTAAAGTCAACAATATTTGGATACTGTTTACAATTGCCGATTCATTCTTCTCCTTATCAAAAACATTTGACAACAAGATTTCTAAAGTTTCTTCCCTAGAAAAAAAAAGGATAGTTTAATATATTAAACAGTTGATCACCTGTAAAATAACTAGTCTTATCTACTATATATTCAGCAGGCACAGAGTTAGCTATTCCCTCATCCACATTTCCAAACACCAGGATCCTCAAGTCCACATATCAACTTATATTAACTTCATTAAAGCTGAAACTTAAATCATTTCTTCAAAAGTGTATACTTCTCTATGGTTGACAGAAGTGGATCTGGTTCTGGACAACCCTGCATCTGAATCATCTGGTCTCTGCTAAGGCGGATGATTTCACACAATGACTGCGATGCATTTGAGTGCCTCTAAAGAAAACAAAAAATTGTTAAATATTCAGTCATTTAATTTCAGTATTTAAAAATGTAAAGGTATAAAAGCAGAACAGAGAAACATAAATGTTTGTCTTTTTACCTAAATATTAAGTTAATTATCAAAATTAAAATTAACAAATTGCATTTATACACCTCTCTTCACTCTTCATCTTGGATCGCTGAACAATGGCGGAGTTTGACACTGCGACAGGGAGAATTGTGAGGTGACTTTTAGGCACAATTGAAGAGGGAAGTCCTCAGGTACAATTTGAAGACAAGTAAACAACAAATTTCATTTATACTATGTCTTTCATGTTGAGAGGATGTCCTAAGGCGCTCGAGGGAGGGCAAGACAGAATGACTGAAACAGGCAGGTTTGGGGTTTAGTTGTTAAAGGCACGAGCCGATGGTGGGCTGGAAGGAACAGGGGCGGACAAAAGGCCCGACCTGGCCGAGGAAAGCTAACTGCGCTTGGGCCGGCAAGGGCAAAGGGGGCAGATAAAAGGAAGGTTGGAGCAGTTTGGAGAGGTCAGAGGTCTGAGAGCGTGATTTGTGGGGGAGTGTGAGTAACTTGAAATCCATCTGTCGTGTGACAGAAAGACAATGCAGCCTGGCAAGAAATGGGGTGATGGAATACAGTTTGGTGCAGGTGAGGATGTGGGCATCCGAGTTCAGAATCAGTTGGACTTTGTGAATGGTGGAACTGGGGAGAACTATTGGAGAAGCTGAGGCAGGAGGTGACAAAAAGTTATTTTTTAAAAAATTAAAATATTGTAGCACTGAGCTAGTATTGTACAGTGTTAGTATCCACACACATTCCACATGTGCTATTAGTTACCAGCAGTACAAGTATACATCTACTCACATCATCATCCTGAGATGGGTGTACCATTTCTATTAGTTTTTGAATAATTTTTTCTTCATTCAACCACTGCAAAGATTTTAAAAAAAGCAGTAAATCTCAAAGAAAACTGGAATGATGAAGATCACTGAATGATTTTCAATCCGAAGCTTACTTTATTGTAATTCATAATTTAACTTTCAAACTAGGAATATGCATTTCTTGGGTTTGTTTCCTAAAATCATTTTTAGAAACAGACTCCTATCACCACCACTACTTTAGTTTTACGATGACAGTAACTTAGCTGCCGATTCCACAAGCTTATTTTAAGTGAAAATAACATATCCTTACTCTACCTGGCCTATGTAGGTAGGGAGACAAAATTTCTCTACTTACGTTTAAAACATCCTGCCTCAGCTGTGGTGATTCAATACACGTCAACAGCCTAAGTAACAAATCCATGAGTGCTGAGGTCCCTATGTGTTTCAACATCAAACCTACAAATGCGTCTTTCTTCCGTAAAAACTCAATGATCTGCAAAATAAAAGATTATATTGAAAAAGAGCTGCAAAAACTTGTAATAATTCTAAAGAGAAATCTCATTAATCCTCTACAAATTAAGCACTTATTTGGGGAATTAGTCAGCATTGTCTCCATTACCATTTCAAAGAGTATTCGTTTTTTTCAAGCAATCATTAATGAGCAGATACACAGCACTTCCAATCAAATGCAACAATAAATATTTTCATTTATCATAGAAAAGTACCAACAAAGTACATTTCAGTTCATTACAAATTTTAAGTGTACATACAACAACCCAAAAGCAAAGTAGCAACACTCAAAGCAAAAAAAAAATATTCTGGTCAACAATTAAGATTTTTAGAAACACACAAAATAAACCTTGTCAATTGAATTTGGGCTATTTCTATTTTGACTAAATGCTAAAACACTAAAATATTAAGAAAATCTAGAATTGCGTGGGAGTGATGGGAGTGGAAGAAGAAGAAGTGACTTTACAAATATTTGCTTTCTCCTATACTTGTGAAAGCATTTCTCAAGCCATCAAAAAGCTTTTTCAGAATTTACAAAAAAATTAGTAAACTGCTCAGAGTGCACACATGAATTAGATGGTTGTGGGCGACTCCTCAACAGCTTGTACTTTTCCATAGGAAGAGTCTACTAAAATGAACTGGGAATGTGTGTGATTACTGCAGTTTCTCCAATATCATTTTTTATATAACTGTCCAAATCTTGGTAATGTCAGAACCAAAAGCTTGACTTCTGGTAGCTCTATCAGCCTGACACCAGGCTTAAAATATAATAATTCCAGAAGCTAGCTACTGATATTCAAACAGGATATTGATCTAGCAAATGTATTACAATGGGATCCATTTTAATCCCATTTCTTGACATTTTATCCAAATCAAATCTTCAATGGTAAAATGTATTGCAAGCAATTTCCTATAAAAAATCATAACCATCATTTTATAAAAACTTTTAACCCAGAAGATTATGTGCCAAAGCACTAAATTCTGCAATCTTGCTCACAAAGACTACTCTCCTCAATCATCATGAACTTACACTATTAGTTCAAGGCAAAATGGGAATAAGACTGCTCGAGAAAAATCCATTCCTACAACCACTTTCAATGTTCTACAGTGAACCTGGAGGGTTAATGTCTAGATATGAATTGTTATCTCTTTCCGTTATGTTTAACATACTACCCTTAATGGGGCATTGAGGTGCATCAAATAAACAATTGTCAAGAATCACTCTCCAAAAATAGCTTTTCTGGAGCATTAAGAGATAAGCTTCCCACACTGTACAGTTGTATCTAATAGAAAATCTACAGGCAAGATGCATTGCTGATGTCACTTACAATTTACATTTATATCGCGCCTTTCACGTCGGGAGGCCGTCCTGACATGAAAGCCATCGACAATGATGAAAGCGACACTTTAAGGAAAGTGCGTTGTATGCAGGAAGTAACACTGGTAAGAACCTTGACGACCAGAAGGCAGACCTGTTTTAGTCTATTCTATACCAGAAACTGGTGTACTGTGCTTCTAGTTAAGAGTGTATCCACAGTAGAATGGAGTTCCAAGCAAACCCATACTTAACTAGGAATTGGGGCACATTCTAACAGGAGTTTGCTGTATAATGTGTCCTAATGAATTCAGATTTTAAGTTTACTTCTAGTTTGTTGAAAAGTCAGCATTAACACAAAACACAAGTAACAGACAGATCAGTTGGATTTTCAGTAATTTGCATTCCATATTTCTCATGAATGCAATTCAGAAAAGTACACAACTATTTATGGTTTTAAGTCAGACTTTTCTTAGAAACTCCTACTGATTAGAAATCATGCATTCTAAAGCTACGTGCTCCTACCTGTCCTGGTTTCCTGCTGATAAGAATGCTTAACACTTTGCTGAAGAAACTGGCAAGTAAGGGGTTAAGAGGTGGCTCATTATGCAAAAAGGTATACAATCGAGACAACAAAGGCTCATCTTCTCCCAGTCGGTCGTTTATCTGGTCTACATCTGAAGTAAGGAGTTCACACGATATGTTGGGATACCTGAAATGAATAGCAGCATTTTACAAACAGTGCCAACTTCAGTTTATATAACCACAAGTGATTTACAATATTTTGCTGTTAATAACCAATTTGGGTTAGGGTTAATTTAATTTGCAAATTATGAAAAAATCCTCATTTCGTTCCACATTCATAAAAGCAAAAAGAAGACCCCTTGGCCCATTTTATCTCATCCTTCTAAAATACTGACTCTCCCATCTTTCCATTATTGCATCAAGTCAATGTGGTACATAAACATCATAACCTCTACCACCCTTTTTGGAAACCCTGTCAATTTTTGATTACCCTGCATGCAAAGAAATACTCTGTGGAGTCAGTGCTAAAATTGCTCTTTACAACATGAACCCATTGTCCACTTGTCAAACAATTCAACTTTATCCACAACTGGCATGTGATACAAAAACAAGAATTTAAACTACCTACCAGAATTCTCAGTTTCGGCCACTTTTACATGTAATGAAAATTTACCATCAGGAAAAAGCACTTTGTTTACAAAATGCTAATTTCCCTAACATACATGCATTATAAGATGGTCTCTTGCGACGGTTTAATTTTAACTGATAAAACAATCAGATTGAATGTTCATTTAAAAAATTTTTCCTTAAATTGATTCAACCAAAGCTCGAAAGCAACCACCTTTCAACTTGAATGTGGTCTGCAAGACTAATATTGGCATTTGCTCGCAAGAGTAATAGTACTAGATGATTTTTTTCTTTCAGTTGAACAGTTATACATAATTTTCCAACCAGCACGATAACAGCGTGCCAATCTCTGGTCAGTGCTTCCACATCCACTCCACAGTGTGCAGGAAGCAACATCAGCAATGACCAGATGATCCAGATTTTGGCTATTTTGGCCTCTTGGACATCCGCCGACAAATTGAAGGACAGAACACCCACATTTAGGATTTTTTGGGTAAGTAATTGTTAGCAAGCACTTTCAAAGAAGCAAACCAACATTATCATGAGCACTTCTCACACAGTTTTCCTGCATGTGGTGTATGTGATAGGGGCAAATACTTTTCAAAAGCAAAAAGTGGAACAGTATTCATGCTGTGCAAGGAAAGACAACATTTTCAGCCTTTACATTATTATTTAGCAAGCTACAGTTTTTAAAGACTAAAACTGTACAGATGGTTCACAGATGGCTGCTACCATTTGAAAGACATTTCCTGTAAATGGGTTAATAATTTCTCACTTGTATTTCATCTTTTCATCCATTTCTTCTGGTGGTTCCTGGGTGATGTATGTGACCAGATCCTCCATACTCTGTGATCTAACCAGAAAGTCCAACAGTTTACGGTTCTGAGCTTTACATTCCTGTAAAACATCTTCTTCATCCATTAACTCTGTGAGGGTCACATCTTCCTTCTCCAGAAGTGTGTCTATATGCGATGACGTGTGAAGATCGAACTTCCAAAACATGATGCACTGATTCAGAAGAAATTGAAAAGTAAGTGTCACTACGATTGTAGCTAATAAAGCTGAAAAATAATACAAGTGAGAACAAAGATTTTAAGCACATTAGAAAACACAATGTTACACCTATGGCTCCATTGTTAACTCCACAACCCAGAGCAATATTGAGCCAAGCATCAGGAAGATTAAATTTTCAATCCCTCGTGTATAAAGTTCACTGATTTCAGTCACATAGGAAATATCCTAGTCACTTTCAATTGCCTAAAGATGGGAATTGAGGGGGAAAAAATAGTCAGCCTTTTCACTATCATCAGCCAGTGACTTCCCTCTGCTGGAAGTTGTGTACATCTGTTGATAGCATTGGGTAAGCATGTGATTGGACTCAGCTGTAATGTAAAAAAAATGTTCTTGATGTTTGTCCTAGGTTTGTCCTTCACAAACAAACATGTGCCTCTTTTCTGCTGCATTGGCATATCTGAAAGTAACCAAAAGCTTTGTTTTGAATTTAGCTCCTCTATCACATCAAGTACAGTCCCTTATGTATCTCTATAAAAAAAACCTCCGAGAAATTCCTTTCAAGTCTTAAGTTTATAGAGTCCTTAAAGTGAGATAGAAATCTGTGTTACGTTAAAACAACTTTTTATAACTTTCATTTTTGAATATTAGACAGGATACGAAGATTCTCTGAGGTATTCAACAATAACTTGGATTTATATAGCGCCCTCCACTCCAGACGGCGTCTGAGAGTGCTTTATTACTGCAAAGGTTGCAATAGTTACCTTCTTAATGATAAAAACATAAATCAGCAGTCACTTCTAAAATATTCACATGTTTAGTTAAAAAAATTTAGTGTTTCTTCAAAAATGTCTTAAGAATCGTCATATTTGACATAGCAGCTTATCACATCATCTAGACATCTCAAAGCGCTTCGCAGAATATACTGTAAAGTGGTTTTACAGTGTATTTTGTGGGAGAAATGCAGTAAGATTCACCTTTAACTTCAGGCTTGATGTGAATTAGAAGGACAATTGTTTAAAAACTAATTTCAAAAATTATATATTCAAACGGTTATGGAAATTAAAGAAATCAAAGAAATTAAATGAGTTCCTTGACCCTGCTGTAAAATAAATCAGTAAATGGAATCATTTAAATTTTTTTTAAAAAAAGAGTGAACCAGGACAACGATATGCCGGCTACAAAAACTAGGTGAAAAACTCGAATGAGTTCAAGAATGAACCATCCATAGTAATATCATTCTCAATATATTCAATTGTCATAGAAAAATAAATATACCAAAGCATCTTTTGTACATTCTGAGCAAATTCATACTTAAAACTTCACTCTCATTTCTCATATGTTGCACTGACAGCGAGATGAAAGAACTGCAGATGTCCACATGAGCCTCAAAGGTTAGGAATGGAGATCATGTGGTTTCCAGATGACATTTCAAAGAGATGGGCAACGCTGAATAATTAGCCACTCATGACAGGTGAAGAATAAATTCAAAGTTCCTCTTCACTCTTCAATCTTAATATCTCACAATTGTATATTAACAGAATTCTGTATACTGTGTTCATGGATTAAAAAAATATTTTAATCTTTTCGCTGCAGATATGATTATGAAACAAAAGTTACACTATGCATCAGTGTGTTCATTTAAAATTGGATTGAATAATTAATTAAGTGTAAAAGATAATAAATCAAACAATCCCTGGACTGGATAAACAACATTCACGCACACATTCATGAAGCACATATTGACATATGGAAGAATAAAGCTGAAAAAGCAATCTAAAAATAGCATTACAAATTCCTGTACATTTCAATTTTGGTCTAAAGAATCACTAGAAGGTTCAGCTGTAGGATCTTCTAAATTAGAGGATCTATTCCACAAATGCTATTTTACTAAATCTGTGTTACCGTTCTATACTGAAGGAATCAGTAAAACTTTGGGGAATGGATACAACTTTCAAAAAATAGATTTTAGTACTACAGTTCAACTGATAACACTGTTTTCTTTCTGAGGAACATTTAAGAGAGCTAATAAATTATTTTAACCAACTAACAAGGCCCACATTTATGTGGCTTGAAAAGCGTGACCTTAAATGTTCTAACGATATAATAAAGCCACACAAAATATGTCATACGTTGCCACATAAAAATCTGGTCTATGCTATTCTAGTTAATCAAATTGAAACTCTTCCAAGCTGCACTACTTACTTTTTTTAAAAAAAAACTCAATATTTCACCTTACCTCAGAAATCAATACAAGTCACGGTTCCCAAAGCTTAAACCTCTTCATTACTTCAACAGAAAATCACAGATGCATTAAAAAAAATTAATACACCATCATCCCTTTCTTTAACTTTATTCAGGGTTTAGTCAACCTGATAATTTACTCCCATACAAAGTCCTTGGGTTTTACTCTAATAAAATTGGGTTGCAAGAATATAGTAATAAAATATAAAAAGCAAAATGTCAGCACTTACTGGTCAACTTTCACATCCAATTAAGTAATTTATCTTAGATAAAGTTAGTATTACATAACATAAGTGTTTTTAAAATCAACTTTCATTTTCTAATCTGAACCTTCAGTTTTAAAACTCAACAGTGTAGGGTGTCATGTTTCAGTGTGAAATTGGCTGAAATCATGGGCGGCCAACTCACTGATGGGGAATACAGAGATAGTATCCCCAAATTGGTGGATGTGGAATGTTACGGTAGAGCAGAAGCTTTGGGAGATTTAAGGGTGAGATGATCAGACAAGGAATCCACATGCACATAAACTCGCCCCTTCCCTTGTCTCCTTCAAGTTCCGCCTCAAGGCTTTCTTTGACTGACTGCACTTTGACATCTTTTAATTCAGTAACTCTGGTCCTTATAAAGGACTTTCAAAAACATGCTCAAGGTGTGCCTAAATTAATATGAAACCATTAAGTAGCAGGCCACTGGCTAGTATAAGTCAGATTCATTTCTGAAAAAAAAACTTCAGCTCGAATATGCTTAATATAAGTAACTCAATAGCATGCTAACATGTTGCATCACAAAAAAGCAAGACACTGTTTATGTATAATATTTCCCACAACAAGTTTCTACTTTTAGCCAGGACTTCAGTGGGAGGAGCCATTACTACATGGGGGGAGGGAGAGCAAACAAGAAACTAAACTCTACCACTCACACCACCTGGAAAATACCTATTTTATCAGTTATGGAAATATATTTATTTTTACGGGAAGGGAATGGAGAAAATAGTAAGTACATTTTGCAAAATAATGGTGCCGTATTCGTGTGCACACTGCACACACTGGAACATATAAAAGCAAATCCAAATCAGTTCTTAAACTCATTTTAGTTTCTAGGTTATGGAAACAGGAGTCAATGAGTTAACTTTAAAAGAGAAGTTAAATCTACTCTTCCTTAAGCTTCTCAGTTCACTTTGACACTCACTAGGCTTCCCACTTCCTTCTGTCACCATTATGGTGTACAAAATTCTCATCTCATTAACAGTCGGTGCTAATTCTATTGACGATACCTACCAATATATATTCTGACAATGAGCACTTCACACTTTTGACCAACAAAAATCAATGGAGTTCAGTAACCTTTACTCTTCCACTGCTTAAAAGGTAGAAATTACCAGCATATCAGTTTGGGAAATAAAAGTGGCTATTATCCAGACAACTACACATCACCGATCTGTTATGAATAAGAAATGCAAAGCACATGGGTCACGTAGGTAGCATTACAACTTTTTTTTAGTAATGGTGCCAAAAAGAGCAAGAAGAATGACATGATCCTCGATCCTGCAAGGTCGGATTAACCCAAATCTAGTTGTTTGTTTTAAATATAGTATTTCTTCTCTTCCTTCCCCTAAAATAATCCCATGACTCATACCTCCCTTGGCAAAGAGGCGAGGTTACTGATCTACTCCCACGTTTCTACATACATTGCCTATAATTAGCTGATAACTATTCTGAAAGATTGGCCCCAAATTCCTTCAGATTATCCCCTCAAGGTAAAACATCTGGCTTACACTTAACACTGCCCTGAATTAATAAGTGTAATGCAACAACCAAATCACATCTAAGCATTTCATGGGCAAGTCACCAACACTCCAGAATTACGCAGAATCTAATTAATCCATTATCTAATAAGATCCAGAGCATAAGTTACAATTTTACGACCCAAAAACCGAGGTACCAATTAATTTACTTTGGCTGCCATAAATTTTTTTTAAAATTAATTTTATGGTAGTTCTAGAAAATTTATACTAAACTCCACATTCTTCATTGATACATTCAAGCAATTTCATTGTTTAGCACCATCTGTTTCTACAGAGCATTTCGAATTTTGATAAACAGTTTAAGAATTGATGATATTCATACAACTGGTTGAAGTCTTGTGCAGCCAGTGAATAATCCATAGCAAATATTGTGAAACTGTTAAATCAGGTCTGTATAAAGTTGATCAACATTTATTACCGAAAAGTGAAAATTTCATAAGATAATCAGGATCAAGCATTATTGTCGGTGGTTTTGTTTTGCAATTAGCTTTGATAATATGTGAACAAAATCATGCACTATATCTCTGATGTGAACAGTTTTTAACAAAGTTGATGTAACGATCACAAATTATCACAATAAAATTTCTGCTGGGAGGATCTACTATTTCGTCCACAAAATATACAGTCAATTCACTTTACAATCTATTCTGTGAAGCGCTTTGAGACGTCTAGAAGATGTGAAAAGTGCTGTATCAAATGCAAGGATTATTATTATTAATAACCAGTTTAGAACATAACTTTGCATTAATGTCAAAGATATTCACATTTCATTTCCAACCAAATCCAGCAGTAACTAATATTCAACATGAATATTCATATTCCGTGCAATCTAGGAATTAAGCAACATTCAAATATCGAATGTGCAATGGTCTTGGATATGGCAGAAAGCTTGTTAATGTAAAGTGGTAATAATTTCACCTATAAATGAACACAAGGATGCACTAAAGGCTCACACTTTGCAAGATAGTTCTCATTTAAATATAGGATTAGCGATAGATATGATCAAATTATTAGTTAGGAATTAAGTCTGAAACTACAACAACTGTTCAAACCAGATATAACATGCATGTCATCTGCTGGCATTATTTACTATTAATAACAATAAGAAATCTTGCATTTAATATACTGCCTTATCACGTGATTGAGGCGTCTCAATGCACCTAACAGAATATATTCCCACAATTCTCTGAATGGGCATTGTGCATTTTTGCTACCAGAATGTAGGTATGTAGTACTCTCATCTTTAGGACTATAATGAAAACTCAGCAGAATTCAAACTGTAAAAGAGACATGGCAAAATGTATGGCATTAACCACAACATTCGCAATGAGTATTAGTTACGTTTCAATAGTTATATGCAAGTGTACAGCTTTGAAATACACACTAATTCTTAATTATAGCAAAAAATAAACAGATGTCTGCTAAGTTGACCACAATACTAATGTCCAAAATAGACAAAGAAATAATGAGGCTGCTCGTTAAAAGTCACCTTACCCTATAATTCAGTGAACGTTGTTAAAAAAATAAAAAAAACAAAAGCAAGACAATCATTCGATTTGCTAATGTCTATTGCATGAAGGCTCCCAGACTACCAAAACTTTCACAGAGGGTTGACAAGTACATCACTTTAGAACTAGCTCAAACCCAAGGCAGCCCTACTTATCTTCCTCACTCCTCCCACAGCAAACAGATGATGATGTTAGATGTCATCAATAAATAATAAAATAAATGGCAGAACCAATACTATCAAATACTTTTTTTAAAATTAAAACATGATTAAATTGGAAGGCACCATTATTTTCCATATTTGTTTCTCCTATAATGTAAAAAGAATGACTAGTAATGAGAGTTCAGGAATTAAAACACTACAAATTACATCTTACTCAAAGCAAAACTAGTCCAAATAATGAAACAACTTTAGAAGACCAGGAAATTAAATCATGGAAAACAGTTAAAAATGATACCTTACTAGTATTGTTTTATAACATTTTGAAGAATTTCCAAACAACTCAAAGGCAACTATTCTTGCGCTGAGATAAGAGGGCAATTTTAAACAATAATACTCAAGTCTAAAGGTCAGCAATTAAAAATGGCATTAATTTGCTTTCAAGTAGTTCATGGTTCCTATTATGAAGCCTTCAATTACAAATAATCAGGGAAAATAGAGTCTGGACAAAACAAGACAAGAAAAAGCTAGGAATAAAAAAACTGGGAACTGTTAACAGGCAGTGCTAACTTTGGAAACGATTTCCATTAAAAATACTCACAATTCACCGCTAACGGATGATACCCCTATATGCCTGATATAAATATGGAAAACAGCTAATAGAAAATGCAAAACTGTCAGTCACCAATAGTGACATTCTAAGTCACAAGTGTATAATCAATAGAACTCCAAGATGGAATTTAAACCATAAACTCATTGGCTGCCCCTTTACTGTAGATTTCTTAAAAATCTCCTTTTTCAACCATTATGTACAGTTGCAAGGCAACAGGATTTAGGACCAGAGGGTGAAAACACGCAAGTTCTGATGGTATATAACCCACACTCCAGCTTTCTAAAGTAAATATTGTACGATTAAATTAACTATATTGCCCTCATTATGCTTAACTCAGCAGTCCAAGTGAAATGTTGAAGATCACTTAACTCATAGCCACATTGGATTTACTCAATTCACTTTACAGCAGATTTGAAATGGAGTATCCCTGGTTAATGACATTACATCATTACGCAAAAATGGAACACAGTGGAACTCTAGGTTCTGCAAGAAGTTGGAGAACCCAAAATAATATTGATGAAATATGTAAGGTTCATACATGTCTCACAAATAGCCATGAAATAAGTGACCAATATTATTTGGGGGATTGTTGGCCAGGACACAGGAAGAAACTCCCTTCTCTTTTCGAATAGTGCTACGAGACTGCATCTGGACCTAAAGAAACAACCACATATAGTAGGCTCACATACTCACTTATGGATCTCATTACAAGTTAAGTATACCGTATACCCCAAACAGATGAGTTTTGAGCAGATTACCAGTACAGTTTAAGTGTTTATGGTAGTTTAAGACTCGAAGACTATATAATGCAACAATCCATTGAACTGGTAACATTGACGGTTGACTGGTAAATAATAAAGGAGATTGCCCTTTTCAAAATACATGTTCATATTATGCCATTTAGCAACGTCGTTGCCTGCAGAATCAGTACATTTACGAGATCAAAAAAAAGAGTATCCCAACAGTCTCAGTTCCAATCAGAATTTGAGAAGGAAAACTACAAACAGAAGAAACATGACACAGCAAATGCACGTTGATCTTCAACTTAATGCCTCACGGACCTACGTCCCCGTCCCCACTCTTCAAAAGTTAAGTCTGGGATCAAAGGTTTGTAAAGGAAGCCATGAGTTCCAATTATTTTTTTTTATATATATAAAAAAAAAAGAAATCACACACCTGACGCAAAGAGTAACCGGGAAAAAGACCACAACACGCAAAACAATTCGTGCCGAAGGCAGGAATTTCAAAGCAGTTCCAGATGTGTATTTGCCACAATTGGGAGGGCAGACAAGTGCGACACAAAATATGACCAGACACACACACACAAACAAAATTACAGAGAGAGAAATTGTACCAGCGAACGCTCTTGCTTCCTTGTCAACCGTGTACTGTCATAAACACAGGCAATATTGTGACAGGAGAGAGAGGGAGAGAGAGAGAGAGGAAAAAAACCTCAACCTTCCCTCGGAAAGCAACCGGAGAGAGAAAAAATAATAATAATAATAATAACAACAACAAGAGTCGGGAATTAAAAGCTATCCGCCGCTCGTGTCAGAAAACAGCAGCAGCCGGTCCGAAACTAGAGGAGAGAGAAATAAAAAAAAAAGGACTTGGGAGGAGGGGGTGGGGTGTGTTTTGTGAAAAAAAAACACCTCAAAACTCGACAGAGAAACGCTCTCGTGCGTCTGTCCGGGAATTCCCTGCCCATTAGGCTTTCCCCAACAACAGCGGCGGCGGCGGAGGGGGGCGGGATGAAGGGAGCATCAACAACCTCCACTGTGTTCGAGACGAGCTACAAACAACAGGAGCAGACGGGCAGGCCCCAGGCCACGGCGCACAGCACAGACCTTACCCCCCGTCCTCCTGTGACACTAAATAAATTGGGGGCAAACCCCCCCCACACACACACACAGACGGACAGACACCGACCGACCGACAGACACAGAGAAATCACATGAATACGTACCCAACGGTTTCATAAAATCTTATGACTCGCGGTTTCTTTTTCTTTTTTTGTTTAAAAAAAAAGCGAAGGGGAAGGGAATTATTGTCGAGAATAAATGTGTGAGAGAGAGCGAGAGCGAGAGAGAGAGAGAGCTGCTGTGGAGCGGGATGGTGCGCGGGGGGGGGGGGGGGAGGGGGAGGGGGGATGGTGGGTGTGGGGGGAAGGAGGAGAAGGAAGAGGAGGAGGAGGAGGAGGGGGGTAAAAGGGCAGGAGTATTGGTTCGGCCACGAAATATTTTTTTATATAACACAGAGGTCGGCGGGAAAAGCAGAGGCGACAAACCCCGCGAGTTTCCAAGATGGCGCCCGTCCGTGCCAGTGCGGCTCGAGCTCGGAGCGGGCGGATGCGGCTTGTTTTGACAATCCCAGCAGCCAATGCGCAGCGCCTCCCCCTCCAGTCCAATCTGTCAATCGATCGACGGTGGCGCCGCCCCCCCCCCCCGCCCCGCCCCCCCCCCTTTCCCTCCACCGAAGGAGAAGGGGGGCGGGAGATAAGGCGGCGGCCAACCAACCTGTCAATCAAGCAACCTGTCAATCAACCGACCTGTCAATCAGGCGGCGATGCCGGCCCGTCACCACTGCCGGCCCCACCCTCCCCTCGGCCCCGCCCTAACTCTCCTCAGTCATTCGCGGACACGTCCCGTCAATCAGAGCACCGATTAACCAATCGGAGAGGCGCTAGAGGGCGAACAGCCCGCCCCCCCCCCACCCTTTATTTTTGTGCCCTGGTCCCATTGGGCTGCTTTCTCCTGCCCATGAGCCGGTTGCCTTTGCAGTGTGTTTGGTGGATAATAATAATAATAATAATAATAATCCTTGCATTTGATATAGCGCTTTTCACGTCGGGAGGACGTCCCAAAGCGCTTCACAGAACACACTGCAAAGTGAATTGACTGTATATTTGTGGGCGAACGCGGCAGCCAATTGCGCACAGCAATGTCCCACAAACAGTCGTAGATTGAAAATGACCAATTTTTTTTTATTATTGTTTTTGGTTTTTGGAGGGATTATTATTAGGCTCTGTGTGGAGTAAGGAAACTTGCCCAAGGTTTCGCCCTCTGCCTGGAATTGAACTCAGGTCTCTCGCTTGCAAAGCGAGTGCTCTAACCACTGAGCTACAGGACTCCACATAATCCTAATAATCGCAATACACCATCATCATAACAATCCTCGCGCGCGCGGGACGCCTCGGAGCGCCTCACGGGACGCGCGGTGCGACGTCGGACGATCCGATCAAATTGCCACAGGCGGATTATTTGAAACGCCGGATGTTCTAAATGGTCTCCGTGTGCAGCCGTGCCATTTCAGAACAATAATACTAATGACGATAATAAATAATCCTCGCATTTGACGCAGCGCTTTTTCACGTCTTCTCGACGTCTCAAAGCGCGTCACGGAATAGACTGTCAAGTGAATTGACTGTATATATGTGTGGGCGAAACGCGGCAGCCAATCGCGCACAACAATGTCCCACAAACAGTCGTGGATTGAAAATGACCAATTTATTGTTGTTTTGGGTTTTGGAGGGATTATTATTAGACGTGTGGAGTAAGGAAACTTGCCCAAGGTTTCGCCCTCTGCCTGGAATTGAACTCAGATCTCTCGCTTGCAAAGCGAGTGCTCGAACCACTGAGCGACATTACTCCACTCGGAAAACCACCCCGGATGGCAATGCAATCTTTTTTTTTCTGAAAATAAATTGCAGTGTTATTCACAACAAAGTTAGAGACGATATTTGTTGGCAGTCACCCAAAAAACCACAATGGGTTCCAAATCATCTACATGTAGCAATTTGATCTGATTATCATACATTGTACCACGTGTCCTTTTTTCCTTTGATGCCAACGTTTATTGCACTTTAAACCATCTTTTTCTCCAGCATTTCGAAAACCTTTAACATAGAAGCATCTATATTAAACGCAACAATTATTGTTTTCCCCACTCCTTCCCCAGCTCTGGTCTGAAATCTGTACTCTGTCCAGCGCCTTGGGATGTCCTCCCGATGTGAAAGGCGCTATACAAATGTAATCTTGTTGTTGTTGTTCGATGGTACGATCTTTTGGTTGACTAATGTGCTGGTCTTCCTAATGTTACCTACGCATTAGATATTTTAAAATATCTAATTAAATTAGATGAACTAAATTCCACCTGGCATTCAGAGAAAGTCTGTTACATGAACAGCACTTTTTCAGAATAATTTGTGACAATATTCTCTGTGCTGCCTCAGATTTTAAGAACATTTTAATATTGGTTATAAAAAAAGCTAAGAGAATACAGTTGGTGGGGTATAGGTTCAGAGATGGGATTGTATTCCCTGACCATTTTCTTTTTAAGTGCATGAGTTTGTTGCTTTGGCTACACGCAAACAAAATTCTAGCTGGATTGACATCAACTAAAAGCTGGCTAACCCTTTTGTTCTAAGCTCTTTATGTAAATCTTCCATGTGTGGGGTGTACTAAACCCAATTTTAATTCTGCTTTCCAAGTACTTTTAAAAAACTAATGTCATTTTTGGAATTCCTCACCCACATTAGCATCGATTTGGAGCGACTAAGCTAACAGAATAATGTATTATTCGTTAAACCAACTGTACAGCAATGCATTTATTAAAGGATTATAAATGGGAGATAAAGTAAGACGTTTCCTGATCTACAGGGTAAATACATAATACATTCCTGTCAATAAATGGAAAGTCACTTAAAACCCTGCAGCTTGTGTTTGATTTGTCTAGATATGCCGTACAGTATGTGATTTTAGGTTTTTTAAAAATAAATTTGTTTAGTCATGAATATTAATTATTTATTTGATTTTTGATAATTACGATAGTCACATATCTTCAGGTCAGACAGTGGAGATCCTTTATGTAAATGCTGTAGAAAAAAAGGATTACAAATGAACAAAATGCATGTAACAAGTGGAGCAGTTTTAACTATGTGCAATTCAGGCTCCTGAAACGTTACCTTCCCTTTGACTTTCAGTTGCCAAATCACTAGCATATTCTGCATCTTTTTATTTGAAGCTCACTTACAGTTTTTCAAGTTTTTACATTAAAACACAATGGTTCAGTAATTGTAAAAATAAATCAGTAGTGTGTGTGTGTTGGGTGGGATGGGGGATGGGGTCTGTCTCTGGCACATTTGTAATTAATACATTATGAATCCTAAAATTGCATCTTTATTCCCATTGTCTTTATTAACACAAAGTTGGAACTTTCATTGGAAAGAAATTGAATCTTGAGATCAGGTTCTCTTACATGAATTGTAATGCCATGGTATTTTAAATTGTCATTTGGAAACCAAAATGCTTCCCATTTCCAACACAAGCTGGTATAAACCCTGTAGACTTCCTGAGTTTATGATGTGGATTCAAGCAGGTCACCCATATTTTCAGAATTCATTTTTGGAGCAATTGTACTAAAAGACAGCATAAACACGCCATCATTTTCTTGGTACATCGGACCAACAGTTAGTGGGTATCCATTCAGGAGACACAAATTCAGTGCTGCTGCAATATATATTGACAAATGCTAAAGCCAACCTTTATGAAAGCGTGAGTTTAGGATTGCCTGGAGCGCGTCTCAAATTCCTTTTGATGAAGATTCTTATTAATAATAACAATAATGCTAATATATTGTATGGTAAATGTACTGCGCCATAAACTGTAGGCTGACATTAAAACTTAATTTGTCAGAGTTTTAGGGAGTTTTATTGATTTTCCAGGCTATAGGTTTGAGGGAGTTTTCCACCCAGGTTCAGTTTAGAATTAAATTAGAACCTGGAATTTCCAGAACAGAAACAGGCCATGTGGTTCTTCATTTGTCTATGCTGGTACTATTTTCATTATTGGAGCTGTACAATCCCATCCTTCTGGTCTTTCCCCATAACGTCAAAATGATTTGTCATGTTGTGCATTCAACTTAAACAGGCCAGTAGTTGGCTGGGAAACTGCAGAATCCTAAATATAAATAATAATCCTTGCACTTGCCATACAGTCGCTCCTTTCACACAGAGAGCACATCATGGGATTCACTGGAAAGTGTGGTAACTGCATTTTGTAGGCTTTTTATAAAGCAAATAAATAAGGCAAATATAATTTTAAGATGCATAATGAGGAGCATCAAGCTGAAGGCGCTTGTGTTTGCTTAAAAGCACTTGCCAATCTTCATCTGTTTGCTTAAAAAAATGTTCATGTACTTCACAGCCGTTTATGGGACATTACTGTGTGCAAAAGTCGGCTGTTTCATTCACGTACAAAACAAAACGATACAGTCACTGGACTTCGCATTACATTCAGTGAAATGCTTTGGGAGATCCTCTGATAAGAAACGCACTATACCAAGTCTAAGAAATATAATTATTAATTTGTGCCTGTAGTGACATTGATATCCAGTGACCCTGTAGGAAAATGCCCATTTGTAGATGTCAGCTGAGGGTACAATAAGAACCAACTATAATATTTCATGGTCGAACATTCTGCTAACACTTGAAGAACGAGGTAACAGAGAGATGTGAATGCAAACTCAGCGTGAGTCAGCATTCACAGGAAAAAAAGGGGAAGGTGGAGGCGATGGTGAACAAAAAAAACCAGGAAGTTGAGATATTGTTTACATTTAGATATAGAACACAGAATGAGTAATTTGGAATATAAGAACCAAACGGGATATTCAGCAAACTTTACCTACAGAATACCACTATAGTTTGGCACCCAGCGTCGTAACGTGACTTTAAAGAAGAGACTTAATTAGTTTGGCACATTGCTGGTGCATGGTTGAAAAAGGGAGAGTGCGAGCACAAGTCAATGAGTACATTTGAAATGATGATAAGGCTGATACTGGGTAGTGTGAAAGACAGGATGGAATTACTTCCACATCTTTATTCTAAGGATTTACATTATAATGAACCACTCGGGGTAAACAAATAATGATTTTCTTCTCAATTTTAAATGTGAAAACACATTGAATTACAGTATTGCTGTTATTTTTTTTGAAAATCTAATGTTCGTTATGTGTGTTTGTGTTTGGCTTATTTCCCCCAAATATTATTAAACCTCATTTTAAGAGCATTTTTTTTTACTGGAATTCACAATGTATTTTGCTTGACTTCAAACAAAGCAATTACGGAGGTTTTAATTGGTTCAACTGAATTTCTGTGGTAAAGATGAAGATTGGCAAGTGCTTTTAATATGGGGTGGAGGGGGGGGAGGGGGGGAGTGAGTGGGGGGGAGGGTAGAGATACGACAAGATGAGTCAAACAAAGAACATCATTACCATCATCTCTGGAAATGTCTGTGGCCCCAACCATCTGTCATCGTGACCCAGGGGATATTATTGATTCCAGAAGGTGGTGAAGGCAGAGAATAAATGCTGAAAAGAAATTGTGAAAAATATTTTTCTTAATCGCTTACTTGAATGAACAAGATTATGAACAAGCTCGGTACCATCACAATATGTTTGTGTTGGAAATCAACGATAAAATGTTCACAGCTTTTGTGCTTGTATATTCAAATGTTGCACAGATACGTTAATTGAATCATTATGCTGTTGCTTGCATAATTGACAATTTCACTGGCCACTTGATGTTTCACAGTTGGGAAAGCCTCAAACAATAATTAACATTAAGTACTAAAGATGGCTTTTATGACATCCCCAAAGGACTCCGTCAGAAACTACAAGGTAAGAAATGCCACCTGGGACTAGACGTACTCTATTAACATAGCATTTTAAGAGCGTCAAGAATTTGACTAGTTCTTAAATGGAACCTTAATTTTGAAGACAGTTTTCTGCTATTTCTTGTAAAGAACTTACAAAAAAATCAACGTCAAAGTTAAGATCAATTTCAGCAATTTGCCAAATTGTGGATGCTGCATTTCAAGAAACAAAATTTTCCAACTTTCTGCACATTGTGCCATGTTGACTGGCCTCAATATAAATCACCCATCACGGGGAACTGCTATGGGGCAGGTTCAGTAGCATTTGAACTGCCACAAAACATACTCAAGGATGTCAATCATGATTTGATGGTGCGACAGTGGATTCAGACGGGAAATTACATCACAGTGAAAGACGTGCTGAGAGCCATTATCGCTGGGGAGATATGTTCCCAGGCCTCTCAATATGCTGCAGAACACACAAAACTGCTCAGAATTGATCGAAAATGAAACCACTCTTCCCAGAATTACGTCGAAGATTATGACATTTGTTAGATGAATTTTCACTATTACGGTGCCTACAGTCACCTCCCCCCTCCCCACGGCTTGGTGTCATGCTCCACCACTGTCTCGCGCTCTGGGATGCTACCCTGCATGAGGGGGCGCCATATAAATGCAAGTTGTTGTTGCTGTTTGTCAACAGTTGTTGTTGTTGCTGTTGCGTGTTGCTGTTGTGTGTTCCCAACAAACTGCACGGCTATGGGCATTCTATTTAGAAACATGGTGGTCTTTTTAAGCAAGGCCAAACGAATATGCAATGCATAATTTAAATTAGTTTCCAATGCATTTTTATCTCCTTATGCCGCAGCTATGCAATTGTTCGGGAGAATAAGTGGACTTAAATGGCAGGAAGGATGAACAGATCATTTGAAGAACAAATTCGCAGCCGTAAGCAATCCACAATAAAAAGAATGTGGAATGAATACCAGCGCTACTGAAACTGCTCAGAGATCTGCACATCTGTTTCTTTTTAAAGAGAGGGCAGTATTATGGGACTTTGAATTCATTGTGCATAAAGTCTTATTATATTTATATTCCTTGAAGTAAAAATGGAAGTGAAGAGGTTTTCCCCAATGCATCCTGTTTAATTATTGCACGCATGTGCTACAAGTCCTCTGCCTATGATTATACACGCTGCAGCTGCAAACAGACACAATTCCAGGATTTTCTGACAAAACGTAGAATTGGGTCAATGGCCCAGCAGTATATGCAGTAGCTCTTGCCTCCTAACTGGATGATCAAAGGTTTCAGAGCCATGGCAATCTGTCACTGGAGCTTGCCTACCATTGTTGCAGCAGCAAAATTTAATTAATTCTCTTCTCGGTCAGGCTTATAGATGATGCATCACTTGCGGGCGGAGAGTGGGTGGGGGGATGGAGGTCTGAGGGAACACGCAATGTAGTTTACTCAACGCACCATTGTACTGTATTCCTATTGCCAATCTTATATAAAGGCATTAAGAGCACCCTACATAATTTTGATTCCACTGGACAATACAGAGGTTGTAATTAAAATGATTATTTATTATTTAATAATAGCCAGAGTACTTGAAAGCACTGAAGATATCAAAGCTGGGAGGCCTTTGTTTTTTGGTTTCTATTGATTACCATTTGAAATGCTTGTTTCGTCGTGTTTTTACTATCTTTTCTCAGACTCAAATAATACTGCTCTGTGTCTGACATTTATATCTGAGTGGACCTTCTGTACAATATTTGACTTAATTCTCTGAACATGAGCATTAGCTCTGCTCACCTCCTTCCCACGACTCACTAACCTGTACCTTACCATGTCGAGAATGAATATAATGTATGAAAGGAACAAGTCTCTGTGGCTTTATCTTATTCTATGCTTCCTAGGCTGTTTAGTTTTGTTCCTATAATCTTTGTGTGCAGTAACACAGGCTGTAATCTGATTTGCAATGAAGCACATACTGATAATGCTCTTCCCCAGAGAAAACATTACAGAGAATAAACCAACGCCCTAACAATAAGCATTACACTTAATTTATTTTAGCTCAGACAAATTGCACGGTGCGAAAACCTGGATTGTCTAGAGTAAGTGCAGTTTTTAAATGTGCATAATTACACCAGAGATGCATAATATTTACACACTTGTAAAATTCTTGTGCTGAGAAGCATTAGAGATTGCATGATACCTTAACAGATACAGATACAGTTTTTCTGTGTATTCTGTTAACTGAATTCAACCACTGGATGGCACAACAGCAGTTTAGTATATTTCAACTCCCTCTGAATGCAGGAAACACTGGGTACATTATACAGTTTTAACTTTCCATCTTTTTTATTCTTGTCTTTCCAGTGGTGGCCAAAAAAAACAAAAGATAATCCATGGGCAAACATTAGTTACCCTCCTCAACATTCTTTGAATTCCCAGAACCTGATTCGAGTGCATATCAACCACATGACTTTACTCTAGTGCTTTTATCAGATATACATCACTGTAAACACAAGTATCTCACGTAGTTTTTTGTAAACAATGTTAGGATAAGACATTCATTGGGTAAATAATGATACAGGAATAGTATGTGTGGTAATGTGAGTCAGGTTACAGCCTGTATACATTAAACTAAAGAATGTAGGAAAACAATAAAACATGCAAGGAAACACAGAATCAGGAAAGGTCACTTGGCAAAGCAAGCTTTTTCCTAAGCACACGCCATGCACAACTAATCAGTTCACAGACTCTACCCAGTTTATTTTAGTTCAGGAAAACTTCTCCTGATTTCACCCCACCCCTCCAGCTCCATGATAATTAAGAAAAACTTCACATAATTTTTATTCCCCACCCACTTGTCTCTCCTCAACTTTCCTAATCTGAAGGTAGTAACTCATGTTGGCCTACATTCCCGATAAAATTGGTCATTCACTTCATGGCTGTTTGAGAGACATTGCTGGCTGCCACATTTATACATTATGTACAACACTTCATGGTAAATCCTGTTATAGAGCAATCTGCCCATAACTAGGAATTTAGGAATGTTACTAAACACTCCCTTTATTTCAGGACAACAAATGCATCATCATTGATCTCTGACAGAACCAGTTTTTCTCTGCAGTTCTTAAATTGTCGAACCATGGGTGTAAACCATAACCCACTTATACACAACTCCCTCCCTGTGAATAAGTCAGGGACTTCTGAAATCCTAAGGATCAAATAGGCTTGTGTAGCCGGGTTATTTATCTGTATGATGTCTCCCATGATTTATACGTTCATGGATATGTTTTGATCTATAGTTTCAAATGCATGGATTTTCATTATTCGCTGTGGGTCCTGTGTTTTATTTGTTTGTTGCATGTTAATAAGCACACACCTGCTCTTTTGAGAACTGTACAGAAATAGTGTTGAACTTTGGAATTATGAAAGATTACTTGGCCAGTTTTATGAGTTAATAAATTGAAGTGAATCAAACCAGGAATTGCTTGGCATCCAAAAGAAAAAGATCGGTCAATGTTCAGGGTGAGGCCCAAAAAGTCTGGTGAAGAAACATGCCCAAAATGCAAACCAGTCTTAGTCATTCACACCTACGGCACTTCTCCCACATGTTCCTTTCTTTCCGATTCAGATTTGCAGCACTTTTTTCCATTGATCGTTTAAACATGTTAAAGTGTGTGACGCATTCAGAATAATGATTATTTTCTAGGTTCCTCTGCTAATTAGAGGAGCAACAAACACAGTAGATTACACATGAGGGCGTGTGCACTGAAAATGTTAGTGACGGTTGCAATCTGCCAACCCTAAATCTACAAAACCTCCTGCTCAATGGAACCTCATTGCTTTAAAGGGCAAAGAGGAAATTGAAACGTCTAGTGCTTAGCAAATTGTGATGAACGGAACATCTTTTTGTTTTTATTCTTGTCAGTTGTCTGATTTTCTTAACGAAAACTGAGTTCTCATGATACTATTGAGGGTAACTGGCAGGAGGTAATAATGGAGGTGATTAGAGGACTGAATCATCATTCATAGAAATAATAGTCATAAACCTGGGTATGATTTAGCATCACTGTGCGTGCTAATTCATTAACAAATAAAATTGGCCAGGTAACCTTTATACATCTCTTTCCCCAATGATGTCACGAACAATTTTTAACGTTAGCATTTTTGGATTGTTGTAATGAAAAAAAACATGGTTTTATGATCATTCTTTTTAGCCATTCAAAAAAGGGATACCTTAGTGGTGGGATTTCCTTTTCTACGGAGCTGGATAAAAATGAGACACTGATCTATGCTGGGATCTGATCTGTATTGTGCTGGGAATATATGAATGGGATTTTTTTAAATTACTTGGTATTACCTAATGTGCAGAAAGGTGTGGTTTAATATTGAAAAGAATGATGTGTGAAATGTTCCTTACTTGCATGTGTTAATGAGGTTGTTGATTCCAAAATAAAATTCCCCGGTCAGGAGCTGGAGAGCAATAATAATAAATAATAACCCTTGCATTAGATATAGCGTTTTTCAAGTCGTCAAGATGTCTCAAAGCGCTTCACAGGATTCACTGTGAAGTGGAGTGACTGTGTATTTGTTGACAAACAAGGCACCCAATTGGAGAATGCCTGGTAGCCCTGGAAAACTCTACGGTCTCTGGAGAGATGGCTTCGTGTTGCCTCATCTGATAACTTTTGCACAAGTGAACCTTTGCACTGTACCTGCAAATCAATCGGAGCTGTTGTACAGTACATAAAGGTCCACGAGAGGGTGCTCTAAGCACAGGAGAAAACATTGCAAACTTACAATACTGTATATTCAGTGACACCGTTCAAATGACAGTGACTTAATATAATATAATACAGTACCAAAAAACACTGTTCAGGAAGATAAATCAGGATGTACTGTGCTGGGGATAGACAATAAGGAATATATTTTACTTTTCGATTTAATACACATGATTTACCTCCGCAACTGTTTTCGGCTTAGTGGCAAACCTCAGTTCATTGTTCACAGTCAGTGGCAACCTTATGACCTGGAAATGGACAATTTTTACAGGCAGAAAGCTTGCTAAATATTGAAAAAAATACCTGCCAAGATTGTTTTACTCGAAAACAGGCAACCCTGAATATACACAACTGGCAATTGTCTTTTTTTGTTACAGCAGCAACTAACAATCGTGTAATAATATGTGAGGAAGCAGCTATATTGCCATGTAAGGAATAGTTTAAACTAGAAATTGGGGAGGTAAGAACGGCAAACACGTTTCAAAATACTGTAACCCCCCCCCTCAAATCAGATTATTAATTCACGATGTAAGATGTGCAGAAAGTCATTCAGATGCAAATCTCATTTGGCCTCCACAAAGAATGGAGACTGAATGAGATTTCATGAAAATTCCTTCCTCTTTGTGGCATTTTGCTGCTAGTCTGTTTTACTTGGTGGCAATATGAAGATACGTTAACCGTTTCAAGCTTAAACATTTCTTGGCAATTAGGCAGACTAGCCCTGGAATCATTTGTCCTGGAATTGGACGCTGATTTAATTGGTTCGGGAACTTTTGTCTCTACATTGGCCAATCCCTGTGGTCTGTAAATTACAACTGTACTGTCCTATTCTTAGCTGTTTTTTGCTCCAGAATAGCACAGAAGAGCTTTTAGTCCAACCCAGACAAACCACAGCTTTTTTTTTGGCTGTTGTTCATTCAGCTTCCAAACAGAGTTTTCCCTGAGCTGGAAATATTTTATTGTACAGTCCATCAATTTTGTTTGAACAACAGACAAGTTCTGAAAACAAATGATGTGTTAGAATTCTGCATCATGCATAGGGTTCCTTATTTCCAAGTTATAATAATCAGATAATAATAATCCTTGCATTTGATATAGCGCCTTAACACGTCTTCGAGATGTCTTAAAGAGCTTCATTGAATATACTGTAAAGTAATTTGATTGTATATTTTGTGGGCGAAATGAGGCGGTCAATAGAACGACCAAATTATAATTTTTTTTATTTAAAAAATATATATTGTTAAGGGATTAACCCCAGAAAAGCAATCCGCCAATCGACTCACAACCGGGTTCCTACTTACTGCTAGGTAAACAGAGGCTTGTGGTGTGAGGAAACTTGCCCAACGTTTTGCCCTGCCAGTGAATCAAACCCAGGTCCTCTCACTTGTGAGGCGAGTGCTCCAACCATTGCTACAGGACTCCAAGTTCAGTTCGAAGATGCGAACATTACAGAAATTTTAAAGGAAACACGGGGTTAATGGAATGAATGGCGGTGTTCACTAATTTAGCAGATTTGAAATGGAGCTCATATATATCATCAAAGGAGGGCACAGTCCTTTTAATGTGGTGTGAGATTGCAGCCCTAACAATGGATTGGTGTGGATGCTTCGAACGCAAAATTACACCATTAAAGGGAATCTCACAGTTGCTAAGGAAAGATTAAAGTCCAGATGCCTCATCTGATTACCAAATCTAGTCTTCACCAGATCACTGCAAACTCTTCTTCCATGATATTGGTTATCGTTTTAAGAGCATTTCTGGCAGTTATTTTAAAATTGCTTAAGTGCACATATTAAATCTCATCTTTCCTCACAACATTTTTGATATTAACTTATTTGATCTAAATTGCTTTTCTCATTCTTTGAAGTTGCATTCATTCTGTTCCCTGCCTTCCTCCTCCAGTCAAGCAACTCAAGGTATAAATCATGATCACATCATAAGATCACACAAGAAAGAAATGAAGGAAGTCCTTCGGTTCATTTGATCTCATCCTTCAAGAATACCCACCCTCCCATCTTCCCATTACAGCATCAAGATGCAGACCTCTGCTTTCAAACTACAAAGTCACTACACTTTACAGTAAATCCTGTGAAGCATTTTGAGACGTCGTCCTGGCACGAAAGGCATTATATCAAAAGGAAGGATTTATTATTGTTTATAAGCTGTTTCTTAAAAACATCCAGTGTTAGGACATCGACCATATTTCCTGGTAACCTGTTCCAGCTGTTCATTACCCTCTGTGAAAAGAAGTGTTTTCTGATATCGGTCTTAAACTTGTCCTTCGCAGCTCCCAGTCTGTTCCCTCTCATCCCACTTGGCAAAGCTGCAATGATTGCTCGAGATTTATTCGATCAATCTCATTTAGCTTTTTGCAAACCCTCTTTTTCGGGCCTGAACCCCCTTACATATTGCAGCTGCTGCATATTTTCCCAAAAGAGTAACAATTCCTATGGCATTCTGCTAGGGCAGAGTTGCGTAAACTCTGCAACCTGCGGAGCTGCAAAACGTCCATCTTAGTATGCAGAGTGCTTAAACGTATTTGTTTTATTCAAAAGATGAATTCAGGGGAGAAGTGTGGGGTGACAGTATGGCAGAGATCAGGAGCTCGATGTGGAGAGAATCTCTTTGCTTCTTTCTCTCTCCCTCCCAGTGTCTTCGTGCTCGTGTTTCACAGCTTGGTGTTTGCAGATTTTGCGAGCATTTCCATGCATTATGCAACACTGCACTTGGGGGCATTGTACAGTATATGGAAACGAGCCAAATCCATCATTTTCACCAGGGTAATGCATGCTGCTTTGCTCTGTGCATGTGTACTGAAGGAGATCTCTGGCTACACTATTCATGCCACGTTTCTTAAAGGGGTATTATCTTCATATTTTAAAAAAAAGTTTGATCAATCTTTTTCTATTAAACTAAAAAAAATATTTAGACATAAATTGTAAATCAATATCCAGTAACTTACAAGTGATGTAATTGGGGCGAAAATGGTGCATTGTTCATCCCACTTTCTCACGGCAAAGAAAATCGATGTGCCTTCTGAAAGAGAGAAGATGAATGTAAAATAGGGGGTAAACTGATTAAAATAACATTAAAATACTTATGGCAACAAATTTCCACACAGTAGTGTCCCACAAACAGTCATGGATTTAAGAACCAAATTATTTGTTTTGTGTGATTATGACCCCCAGAAAAGTGATCCACCAATCGACTAACAACCAGGTTCCAAGTTACTAGTAGGTAAACAGAGGCGTGAGGAGTAAGAAAATTTGTCTAAGATTTAGCTCCACCCAGGAATTGAACCCGGGTCCTCTCGTCAGCAAAGTAAGCACGCTAACCACTACACTATGGGCCTCCACACCTATGAAGCAAGAAAAAGGTTAGAAGAAAATCAACTGAATAAAACTTCAGCTTCGTTTAGTTACTCACCAGAAGGAGCGCTGGAAAATACCCAAAACGAGTGCACGACTCAGTGAATCGTATAGCCTAAGAGGGATCATGATCGCTGCCCTTATTCAAGCCTCAATTCCTCTAATGTGGCACAGCTAAATGGCTGAAAAAAGCGGTCCATTTGATGGCGGGCAGAGGGGATTTACCAAGAAACACTGTGATGTGGACCCTAACCTTGGTGCTACATCAATTTTCAGAAACAAACAAAACCTGGAGCTCGGCCACTCATCCTGGTAAAACACATTAGCATTGTTATTGCCAGCACTTCCTCCACTGTGTACAGTATTTGCATACTGCCTGATCACCTGAAAAGTGGAGTCAAATAACCTGAACATTCAGTTTTTAAGTGGCAAAACCCATCGCAAACCTTTTTTTCATACCCATTATGAACTTGCTCTTATTTAGAATAGAAGCACATTCGCGGGTCAAGTAAGAAAAGGGCAAAGTTTAAATATTAACCAAGGCTGGGTGAAACCTCACTCAGTCTATTTGTTACTATTCTCAACTGAAAATATCAGGCAGAGTTTGCAACTTTCTTTCTTCGAGTAAACGCTTACAGGTAAAGTGGATGGACTTTTTATATTCCCAAATGTACATTTTGATTGTAAATGCTTTTATTGCTTGTATATACAGCCAAACTAATCTTTGAAAGAGCTGCTGCAAGCCTGAAACAAGACTGCATCATATTTCTATGTGGCACTTAGTTTGTTTTTCACAACAGGTAAACTATTATGCGAGCTACACAAAATAAGGTGTGGAAAACAATTCATCTATTTTTCTTTGAAAGAAATCACTGAAGCAAACTGCTGATCTGCACTTCATGGGCTTATAGCATATAATTGAACGCCTTAGCAAAGCTTGTGTATGTCCACGTGTTCAATCACTACTTTAATCTGATGCTGCAGATTTCTCTTCATTTCGCTCCTGGTATCAGCAACACTGGAACTTGAGAACTCGTATAACCCAATGTACTACTGTACACAAATTATTGTATTGTCATTGTATTCATTGCTATAAACACCTGTTGAATGTGTATTAGTCAACAACAACAACAAGATTGCATTTATAGAGCGCCTTTCACGTCAGGAGGACGTCCCAAGGCACTGGACAGTTGGGTCGGGACCCGAGCAGTGGGGGGAAATGGTCAGGGCGAGGGGAGGGAAGGGAGGGAGCGAGGAGGGGGTAGAGAGTTGAGAGGGGAGCTGAAGGCACGGTTGAAGAGAAAAGTCACCGGCACAATGGAATATTTCTGAATTACTGGTGTTAAAGCGCTCTGAGATGCTACCCTGCGTACTGTATAAGGGCACTGTATAAGTGCAAGTTGTTGTTGTTGCTGGTGGTGTATTTGAAGGGAAATAAGGGAGCCACATTACGCATTAATTACCCTTAATGTGTAATGTAGCTCCATTCTGGGAGTCACCACAACATCTACTGCATATACAATGTATGTTGCATCACCATGTTGGGTAAGCCATTTTGAAACGTGGTTTGTTGCTTCTCTGCCAAATATATGTCAAAATTAGCTGTGTACAGTAATGAGCAATGACCAGTGTAGACCTGTATAACCTAAGTAGTGCATTAGATTACACAAGGCCTAAACTTCTAGTGCCTGCATGCCACAAGTATAATAAAGACTACATTTTAAAGACAAAATTTGATTTAGATTGTTAGATTTCAATGGAAACAAACCTTCAGGGATAACAGTGCAAAACTTTTAGTCTTTTCTCTTTCCATGAATCGAGGTTTCAGTCAATAAACCAAGCCTTACAGATCATACAGGCAACAAAAAGAACTTCATTTATGCAGTGCCTTTCACATAGGAGAATGTCAAAGTATTTCCAAAAATGCATTGAGAGCTCGAGTTGAGGGTAGGGAGGAGGTGGGCAAATAGAGAAGGTTTTACAACAACAACAACAAGATTACATTTGTATAGCGCCTTTCACTTTGGGAGGATGTCCCAAGGTGCTGGACAGTGTACAGCATTTCAGACCCGAGCTGGGGTCAGGGGGAAGAGGGGTTGACCGATGGCATGGTCAAAGAGGAGGGTTTTGAGGCGGGACTTGAAGGAGGCTAAGGAGGGGGCGAGGCGGAGTGATTGGGGGATGGAATTCCAGAGGTTGGGGGCAGAGTGGCTGAGTGGTGGGGCGGGTGGATCGGGGGACGTGGAGCAGGCCGGAGCCGGCTGAGCAGAGGGAACGGGCGGATTGGTAGGGGATTAGGAGGTCGCAGAGGTAGGGTGTGGCGAGGCCATGGAGGGTTTTGTAGGTGAGGACCAGGATCTTGAACTGGATCCTCTGAAGGACAGGGAGCCAATGGAGTTGAGCGAGAATGGGGGAGTTGGGGTCACGGAGTTTGGTGCGGGAGAGGACAAAGGCTGCAGAGTTCTGGATAATCTGCAGCCTGTGGAGGGAGGTTTTGGGAAGGTTGACAAGCAGGGCGATGGCATAGTCGAGCCTGGAGGTGATGAATGCATGAACAAGAGTTTCAGGGCCTGAGGGGTGAGGTAATGGCGGAGTCGGGCGATGTTGCGGAGGTGAGGGAAGACAGAGCGGGTCATGGCTTAGATGTGGGGAAGAAAAGACAGTTGAGGGTTGAACAAGACCCCTAGGTTCCTGACTGGCTGGTGAGTTGCAATGTGCAACCATGGAGGTTGATGTTGCCAGAGCCGGAGGTGCAGAGGCGCTGGTGTGAACCAATCAGGAGGGCCTCAGTCTTGTTCACATTCAACTGTAGGAAGTTTGCCCTCATCCAGGACTTGATGTCCGACAGGCGGTCTGTCAGGACAGCAGTGGTCCTGGAGTTGAGGATGGAGGCAGAAAGATAGAGTTGGGTGTCATCCGCATACATATGGAAGTTGATCCCATGTCTGCGGATGATGTCACTAAGGGGGAGCATATAGATATTAAAGAGGAGAGGGCCAAGGACAGAGCCCTGGGGGACGCCAGACGTGATAGTGCGGGGGCTGGAGGAGAAACCGTTAGAGGCAGAGGTTTAACCAGAGGTTTTTAGATGGGTTTTGAAAGCAGAAGAGGAGGGAGTGAGGCAAAGTGATTTCAGAAGAGAGTTCCAGAGAATGGGGACAAAGTGCTGAAAGCTCTCCTGCCCTCTTTTCACTCTCCTCCACCCCCAATTTTGGGATCCATCAAAGTTGATGACTGAAAATTTTTATAGTTATACAGCGCCTTTCACGGCGGGAGGATGTCTCGAGGTGCCTCACAGGATTTACTGTAAAGTGCAGTTGTGTTTGTATATTTTGTAGGCAAACATTGACAATATCCCTTTAAGGGTTAAATAATGTTGAATACCAACTTTCTAAAACATCTTTGTGTTGAAGTTTAACCAGACAAACCTGCAAGCAACGTATGGATACATAACAACCGGATCTTTGCCAAACATGACCAGAGCTTCAATAAAGAAAGGAATCCTTTGTTGCTGTTAAAATGATCACATAAAGGCACTAATCTTGTTTTGGACTGTTGTTTGTTTGTTGACATATTCTAACAAGGAACCTATTTGTTGGGATATACAATCTTTGTTTTCTTCAAACAGTGTTATTTTAAGAAATACAATTGGTCATTCACTTCATGGCTGTTTGTGGGACATTGCTGTGTCCAAATTGGTTGCCACATTTGCCTGCAAAGCACACAGTCATCACACCTCACAGTAAATCCTGTGAAGGGTTTTGACCGCTTATCCCAAAGTGAAAGGTGCTAAATCGAATGCAATGATCATTATAATATTACCCAATCCTCAAACAATTCCTATTTTTATCTTTTTAAATATTTATTGATCCCTATAGTCCAAGTTGTTCATTATTATAGAATTCAGTTATCAGACATGTGTTGGGGTGAGAAAGTGGTAGGAGAACAGTTTTTCTGTATTTCACTGTTATTTGATAGATCTTTGTGTAACCACTGTTTAAATTGCTGTAGGCATGAAAGCACAGCTTTGTTCTGAGTTACACATAGCTACAATAGTTGTGTAATATTCCCTTTGTAGTGACTTACTAAAGTATATGTGAAAGGACATTTTGTGAGAAGGATCAATTTTGTAAATCAGAAAGCTTAACTGTAAATTAATCTTATTTGATTATTTTTACTATTTTAAATAATTAGGAATTACTTTTTAATTGGACACTATCCATACCATCTTCCCACTAATAATAACAGTCCTTACATTTGATATTGCGCCTTTCACATCGGGAGGACATCTCAAAGTGCTTTACTGCATTTGCTATAATGTATAGTGACTGTGTATTTTGTAGGCAAACACAGCAATCAATATGAGCACAGCAATATCCAAGAAACAGCTTTGAAGTGAACAATCAATTTCATTTGGGGGATTGTTGGCCAGGGCACGGGAGAAGCTTCCTTCACCTTTCGAACAGTGCCATGGGATCCTTAACAGGCTAACGGGTTTAACGTGTTATCCGAAGGACTGCACCTCCAACAATGCAGCACACCCCGAACACTGTGTTAGAGTGTCAGCCTAGACTATGAGTTCAAAGTCCGGAAGGGGTAAAATACTATACATTATGTGAGAATACCGTACAAGTCTTCCCTGCATGAAAAAGACATTACAAAAAGCTAATGTTTGGCACGGTGACAGTTCTTACCAGGTGCAAGAGGAACAGTACTTGTAATTGATCGAACAGAAAGCCATTTCATAACTCCAGTGTATCACATCTGTCTGAAAACCCTGTCTGTGCCACATTGTGGCACACACTACATTGTGCATTCAGTATTTGAGCTGAGCTGATGTACTTGAGAGTGCAGGTGCTTTATCACTGGTTTGATATGTAGCAGCTGCAGAGAAACTAGTACACAGGATCTAAAGCTGCTGGAGAATCCAGATCAGTGCAATATTCTGAACAGCCTTAATAAACTGGATCGTAAGCAATGCAAATAAACTAGAAAGGAGGTCAATGTGGCCTGCAAAAATGAAAGTCTGCATTAGCTCCCTTCTAGGAAATTAGTGCCTGGAACCGAAATGACCAAATACTGATACATCTGTTTCCAGGAAAACCATCAATAAGTTCTTTCATGCAATAAGGTCTTGTATGTATCTCAGCAAAACTCAAAGGTTTTAGAAATGATTCAGCTAAATATTGAATTCTAAGTGGAAGCTCTTACAGCACCAGAGATGACGGAAATTTCAGGCCTTCAGTGTTAGGGAAACACCTGGTGTCACGAAACATCTGACACCTCTTCTTCCCCAGTCAGCACACACTTTCCCCTCCCGCACCGCACTACACCACATTGAGTGTCACTCTACCTGGTGATCTGAAGCATTTATTGGCCCTTTTGCTCAAATTTCGTTTCATGGCTGCTGTGCGGGGGAATAAAATGCGCAGAGTAAGCAATAGTTGTACATCTAGTCATAAACTGAAGAGGTGACATAGTTTTCGTCAGGAAATTCTGACGGATTAAGAACATTGCAGGATAAAGAGGTCAGTTTTCAATAGAAAATTACACAAACATTATTTGTTGCTGGATTAACCCCGACTGGATTAATATTTAATGCTTCAGCTTCATCGGTAACACAGATGCTTTTGTGCATATGAATAAACTTCAATCCCCTCCCGCACGCACTGCAGCTGAAGATTTATAATTACATTGCTTTGCAGTTGACATCCATTGAAATTTCCAAGAGATGTTTAAAAGAGAGGTAGACGAACACTTGGGCAGTCAGGGTATATAAAGGGTTGGGCATTTGAATTGACAGATCTACCAAGATCTAATAAATAGCAGGAGTCATTTCAATGGGATTCTCCATTTCCTGGGTTCCCTAAACATGTTATATGGAGGGATTAAGGGATATGGGGATAGGGCGGGTAAATGGAATTAGGTTAGAAGATCAGCTGTGACCTTATGAAATGGCGGGGCTGGCTCGAGGGGCCGAATGGCCTAACTCCTGCTTCTACGTCTTATGGTCTTATGATGCACTTTGAATGGAAAAGCCGAATCACAACAACAACATATATAGCACCTTTTGCTTCACAAACAAAAACACGTAGAAACACAATTCAAAGGGTATAAAACGTTACTCCTAGAAGAGTGAGTAGACAGTTATCTCATGCTCAGAGTTTCCCATCCTCTCCACATGAAAGGCTGTTGAAAATAAATGCAATTTGTTGTTGTTCTCATCACAAGTAGGCCATTAGGCAGATTTACATACAGTAATACCAAAACACAAATCTGCTTCAGTGTCGATCACACTGCAAGACAAACATTGATCAGGAGCAAGGACTCATCATTTACAATGTGCACCCTCAATGTCACTTTGGCCCATCAAACTTGCTCTTTCCATTTGTCATCTATAAACTACTAGATTCTACTCCTGATATAATTCTGCTTTATCTTTCAGAAGTAGGAGGGAAATGGCCAATACATTCAGAAGCCAATTTATGAACATCCATCTGAATAATCCAGTGAAGTATGGCCTCCTTGCTGCAGCAGCCAGTTTGTTTATAATTTCCATGGTAATTCTAGGCTGGCAGATCTGCATTTACTGCAAGCGCAAGACTGGAAAAGGAACGAAAGGTAGGTCCCAACTGCAAGTTTTCTTGCAATTCACTATATACACCTTGAGGAAGATACGGGTGTATATTGAATGCGTAAGTGGTTTCCATCAAGGGTAACTTATCTGAAGATATCTACAATGGCCACTCAACGGTGGAGACAATATATCTAGGTTTTCTCCTTTAACATTCCCCCATGGTGCCTCTTGCCATTGCTTATCCTTCCGCAGCCTGGTTACAATCGCTGGGAAAGGCCCCATTGAACAGCAAAGTTGAAACAACATTGTTGGCCAATTGGTCTGATACCTCAGCCCATCCTAGCAAGACATAAAACAGAGTCCACAGTATAAGCCGTTCACCTTGCGGCAAAGGATGATTTTGCCTCCAGAGGTGGGATTTAGATCTAGCTCAGGCAGCGGTAGGAATCAGCTACAGTGCTAACCCTGCTAGCTCACATTGCTCATTGCCTTAGAGTCAGCTTTGCAAGCTAAATAGGACACAGGGAGGTTCCCAATATTGATCCCTGTTAATATGACAAGTATGTGAGGTTTTTATTTTACAGTGCAACTGAAAGTCAGCAGTCAGGCAACAATCACTCATGTCTTAAATTTGACATGTATTATTCGTTTCACCCCTTGAATCTCACATTACTCTCATCTTGCTTGAATTTATTTGCTTCCACATGAACAATTTACACTTATACAGTACAGCGCCCTTCATAAAAAATGATTTGTGTGCAACACAAAATGGATAATTAGAAATGAAGTGAACGTTATGCAGACAAACACAGCAGCTGATTTGCATCAGTTAAATACCTAACTTAAATAACAATAAGATTAGTTAAAATTAACGTAAAATTCATGAGGTAGATTTGGAAGGAGGAGGATTATGATTCCAGGACAAATATGAGACTTTTTTTTAAAAAAAACATTGTTGATTTAGATATTGCTGCTATGGAAAAAAATATGCTTTAATAATCACTGATAACAACTATTTACAGCAAAAAAGGACGATGGTGAGACTGGTCCGAAGAAACAATATACAGAAAAAAGCAGCTTATCAACAAGCAGCAACTCCATAGATTTCTTAAGCATATCTGATGAAGAGGAATATTTATGTATAGGAAAACACGATTACAAGGCAAGCACATTGCAAGATTCCTTACCATTTATTCTTCCACTCGATAGTTTTAAATAACTTATGGGTATGAATGATTGTCTTATTGCAATACTTCGCACATTTTTGTTTTCACAGACACAGAAGCTGCAAGAAGGTATGGAAAAGCTAAATTATTATCTTCAAAGCAATGCCACCGATAAACTGAGATGGATTCAGAAGAGGGGGAATCTGGTTACCGACTCGATGGTTTATGTTGCGGGAAAGATTACATTTTCTCTTTCATACGACAATAAACAGGCACAGTTACACCTGACGGTAGCCGGAGCATCCGACCTTCCTGGTCGAATCGTTAGTCAGAGTGTTGACCCTTTCGTTCGAATAAAGCTCATGTCCAGTGTGCAGTCGGAAGAGTCAACACACCAGTTCATACTTCACCAGTGGAACACAAAGGTTGTGAAGAACACGAGAAACCCTTCATTTGGAGAGCAGTTCACCTGTTCTATTGAAACGCACGTCCTCAGGAAAACAACTTTAAAACTAGAGGTGTTGTTCTGATTGCCTTAAGCGCTCTGAGACGCTATCCTATGTTGAGGGCGCTACACAAGTGCAGGTTGTTGTTGTTGCTTTTGTTCGGGTGGCTTTAAATCTCTTTGTTACCATCCAGACTCACGTTACAAGACGAGATTAGATGACGTCATTACCCTTTTCTCCATTTTCTCTGTCGAGTCGTGACAAGAAACAAATAATACTATGTCAATTAATAGCTTTAAAAATAAGCCAGTCTCGGGATAGATGAGGGTTGAGATGATCAGGTACTCACGGAAGGCAACGGTAGCCCATGGCACTTGATCTGCTCAGCTCTCCAATGCTGAAGGTATTGAATTACAAACCTGTACATTTCCCATGTTCAATGTTGCAGACGAGGGCCAACACCAATCAGTGTTTTGCTGCTTTCTTAAAAACAGTTTAAAACTACTTGATCAACAGAGAACAAAGATACCTTGAGGCCACTAAAAATATATCTAATGCAGCACCAGACAGAAAGTCTGGCATCACTGTGCTCAGCTCTTGTTGACGTTTAATGATCTTTTTTTCTCTCTGAACTTTTGCAACAAATATAACTATGGGTAAATGTTTTTTTTAAACAAAAAACAGGTCTGGAATGTTGACAAATATTCACGGCGAGACATTCTAGGGGAAGTGAGGACATCGTTCAGTGCCTTGAATTTATCAGACACGCTGAAATTCTGTGAGGAATTACAAAAGCCACAAAAGGTAGAAAAAGCGATGCTGTTCTTTGAGCATCTTTTATTTATTTGTTCTCTTGACCAATTTCTCTTCCAAATTTCTTACCTGCCAGACATCTCTCTCCTGAAAATAGCTCAGTTGTATTTTTATTTTAAAATCCATGACTGCTTGTGGGACACTGCTGTGCGCAACTGGCTGCCACGTTTTGCCCACAAAATATCCAGTCAATTCACTTTACAGTATACTCTGTGAAGCGCTTTGAGACGTCTCAACGATGTGATATATCAAACGCAAGGATTATTACATTATTATTATTCATTTTCCTTCTGCTAAAATACATTTCCATGGATGCTGGTCGTTTTTCGTGACCATTCATAACCCGTAAGAAAGTTGGGACATCCTCCCGACGTGAAAGGCGCTATACAAATGTAATTTGTTGTTGTGTAAGCCTGGAAGGTTAGAGTCCATGGAGTGGGTGGGGGGAGGATAGGAGGAAAGGGGAAAGGAACACAGCAGGAGCAGATCCTATTCTCATTGAATGTCCACACACAAGTTGACCTGATTGAGATCAGCTAGCACAACTCAAACCTGCAGCTGTCTGACCTGTACTGCGGTGCCTTTGCATACCCTAAACCACGGTGCACTGTTCATGGTGAGATTGTTCGCGCAAATGCACAACCACACAACCAATCCCTTTGATTTCATGGTAAATAAACTCAACAGAGAGGTAAACAACCAACACCAAAATTAGGTGAATATTCAAATCTAATATTTTAAAAGTTTCACATATTTCCTGATATAGACCACAAACCGCAAAGAAATGATTTGTTGTTGAGCTTGATTCTGTTGTTATTATTTGCACTGAACTCCCGTGCGTAATATTTCTCTCCTCAGGACACCGTTGGAGAAATTCTTGTGTCTCTGAGATATCTTCCAACAGCCCAGAGACTTGAAGCTGGGCTGCTGAAGGTGAAAAGTGCCTGCTTGATCAGCAATCTGAACATAGGTATGCAAAGCGCTGGTTGTTGCATTGAACTCAGACCGTTACCATTACTACAGGGTTCAGGTCAGTGAAAGAGATGGAGAAAAACATAGAGAGAAAGCGAGAGGAAAGAGAGATTCATCTTAAGATAGAAATTATAGCACAGTACTAGATAATAGTGGGAGCATGATAAGCAGTGTGCTATTCAGAAATGAAAACATGGCATTGACTGATGATTGACTTTAACAAAGGCTTTTTGACAGGTACTGGACTGTAAATCACAGTGTATTTATCAAATTATAAACAAAAATAGGAGTAATATACACACAGTATGGGTGCCATTGATTTGCCCAATGCCTGGTTATGTTACTGAATTCAATGGTTGCAGAGCTCAGTCAGTGTTCAATAGCAATTCATCCCAAATCAGTGCAAAATAAAACATTCATTGACCATCTGCACAGCACCAAAATCATTCTGATGGGTACTGTACACTGTAATCAAAACCTACAGTCAAGGAACATCTATCTCCAAGAAGAAGGCCATTGACAGAACAAAAGGGTTTCAAGTACAGTACTGGGACATGAAGACACCAGAGGGCACTGTGACTCCATGACTGAGAAAGTCCAGGAACTAAAGCACACAAAAAGGTTTCACGAAAATGAGGGAGAAAAAAATTGGACAGGGTGGATGTGGGAGGCAGACAGGAACAGAGTCAGAGTGACTATTGATAGGAAATGGGATTTACAAGGATCAAAAGATCTCAGTGGATGACAGAGTTGTTCATATGTAAGACCACAAATTTCATCTAATCCTAGCCTGTGCAGTCAGAGTCAGGTTGTCTTAAAATATGGCAATCCCCTGCTTTCCACTAGTTAAACATAAGAAAGCAAGTAACAAGATAAAAGCCTGTGGACTCATTAACCCCACAAGACCACACAAAGCCTACTCCATCACAGGCGTCACTCACTCACTGCTTGTCCTGGAGGGGAATTGTAGTAAATTTTGTAATAGATACAATACTTGCTGAACTATGGGAATCAGGTACAAACGTTGTATTCCCCCATTCCCCCCCCCCCCCCACCAACATCCTCACCAAAATGCAATCTTTTGAGTTTGACCCGCCGTGTTCCTTTTCCCTCAGGTATCTACACAAGAATAGATTTCTACGTCAATCAGCGCAAACAGAAGCACCAGAAAACATCCACAAAGACAAAGTCTGCAATGACTGTGTTTAATGAAGTGATTTCTTTTACTGTGGGAGACTCGGCCATCAACCATTCCATGATTATAATCTCGGTGTATGAAACCTCTTTCTCCAAGGACGGTGAGAGACATCTTGTCGGGCGAGCGTATGTGGGGAGGAAGAAATCGAGAGAAGATGATCATTGGCTCTCCATGCTGCAGTGCTTGAGACGGCCTGTGGCAAAGTGGCATCCACTGTTAATCTAAGTTCACCCACTGGGATCTGTCCTACCATCACCACTCATTAGCACTTTAAGACAGCAACGATGGGAAGGGGATGCTTCAGGGCACAGAGTATCTTCTCTCATTTGAAACAAACTTGATTTAGAATTTGTGTGACGTGCAATGCTGCAACCTGAAAAAAAAACAGCCGGCTCCTTTCAAGTGTTCACAAAACCCTGAAAACACATTTAGAGCAGAATACAATTGATTCTGAATTATTTAGTACCTGTGGAGCCAATGGTTACCCCAGGATTGCACATCTGTTGATTCTGGAGTACAGCACAGAGACTGCTTACCAATAGTTAGTGTGTTTAATGTATAATGGATGGGAAATACAGGCAAATACCATCATTACTGCTGTTTAACTTGTAGTTTTAGCCACTGTTGCACCTCATACTACCTGAGCTCAAAAGGTGCAGAGCTGGGCAGCAGTGGACTCCTCGAAATCGTCAGTGATAAAGGACTTTCATCTGATGTAGCAACTTATCATGTTGAGAGGTCTAATTGCTTCATAAGTAATTACTGTCATGTGTAGTGATGTGTAGTGTTTTTATAGACAAATGCAAAAGGTCCTGTGAACAACCCTGGAATAAGTGATCAATAAATTTGGAGGATTGTTGACCAGAACACAACTGGAAAACTCTTTTGGATCTTAAAAATCCAGTACAATAGGCAAATGGGACCTCAGTTTTAATGTCCTAATGTTGTGCTTAGATATATAGTAATGTATACTTTTGTCAAAAAAGGTTATACGTTGATAATTATTATTACAAGGTTGTCATCTGATGTTGATATAAAACAGCACAAATACCTTCCTATTTCAAAGTATCTTGCACAGTCGCCTCATTCCAGTTCAGGGTTTAATTTGGCAGCTTTGTTAATTGTTGGTCACAAAAGTTTTACAATCCAATTTGCATTCTGCTCCTGATCGACGCAGTGGCTATATACTGTCAACAGCACATCAGTGAAGACCCTCAACAGAAGGAACGATTCACCCCTAAGACGATCTCGGGTCTTGCTTGTAAACTGTCCGGGCAGAGCAATCCCTGGTTTAATACCACAGGGGTACAGTAACCACTCATAATGCAACACGGGATTGGCAACATGTTTGAGTTCACGAACAATGTGGGAAATGGAATCAATCACACGGCTGTTTGCTCCCGGGGATTTGGGGGGTTGCCAATGTGGTTGTGAAAGTGAGGGCTGAGTTTTCCTCTGTACTTGACCATGAAACAGGAAACAGAGTCAATTGCCCCACCATAATGAACCTACCATTCAACAACAACAATGACAACAACAAGTTGGATTTGTATAGCGCCTCTTATGCAGGGTAGTGTCCCAGAGTGCTTGACAGTGGCAGAGAATGACTCCGAGCCGGGCGGAGGTGGAGGGGGAGGTGACTGTAGGTATGGTTGAAGAGGACCTGAGGTGCGACCTGAAAATGGGGAAGGAAGGGGCAAGACGAAGGGATAGGGGAAGAGTGTTCCAGAGTTTCGGGGCGTAGTGGCTGAAAGTGCAGCCATTTAGCCCCTCTTCCCCTCCCCCTGCTCCCCCCCATTATACAATCACTAAAGCTGGAGTATATGCCTTGGGATCTCAGGAGCAAAACAATATAAGTGTGGCAAAGAAGCAACTGCTGAGGATTTCCTTCAATCGACACAAAACCATCTAGTGTGAAAGTAAGGACGAACCAGGTCAGACTTATCAGCCCATCATGGGCATTTATTCAGCTTTAAGACAATCACAATGTTGGGCTACATTACTAGCATTCCTCCGGAGAAAGACGAACGGATACACTAAATGGATGGCTGTCCTCTGTAGTGAAAGGGAATAAACCTCGGGATGTTAACCTCAGGAAATAACAGAGACTGGAACTGCAGCAAATATGACGTAAAACGAGTCATTTCCTGGAATACGCAGGGGTGTGTGGTGTGTTGTAACTCCACGTCAACAGGGTAAAGGTGGTCCTGGTGGCCAAGTAACAGGAAGCTAATCAGTGCCTTTTGTTGCGAGAAAGCTGCAATGTTTTAATTGATTTAATTAGTCCAGTGCATAAGTTGGGGTTTTTAATATCTTGTTTCTGCCATCATGCATTTGTGTTTTCCAGGCAGAGAAAAGCAGGGTGTATCCCCTTGTGGGGTGGGGTGGGGGGGTTGGGGGTGGAGAGAGAGACGAAGCTCTGGAAATAGCAAACAGAAACTTTGCATCTGTGAGGACTCGCGCAGCTGAAACACGAGACTCAAGACCTGTCTCCTGGCTGAGCAAAAGCAAGATACAAACCTGGAGCTTTAGGCCAACCGTGACCTTTCAAGGTTAAACAGTAATGACGTGTGATTTCCACGTGTGTCTCTGCCTCGGTTTTAGGAATATAGCGACTGGAATGTATTCATTTAAAATACTGTCGCTGCAAATCATTCAATAAAATCACCGTGGCACACAAGGGAACACCACGCCCTGCAGATGCCCGAAATCTATACAGTTCTAGTCCTGTTTTTGGCCAGTTGCACACAGCTAGTCATCTTCACACATATTCATTGGTATATTCAAAACAAGCAGTGTGCGCGCGTGTGTGTGTGTGTGCAAATCACAATGAATCACAGAAATTTACAGTACAGAAGGAGGCAATTCGGTCCATCGAGTCTGCACTAGGTCTCAGAGAAAGGTGTTATAATGACGATCGGACACTTCTTCTCTCCATCCCCCCCTTCTTAAGCTCCCCACTCCCAGCTCGGGCTCCCAAAGAATTCTGGGAGCACTTTGAGACACTCCTCCCAACGTGAAAGGTTCAAATTAAATGTAAAATTGTTATTGTGAATGCATATGCAGCTCCTTTAAAGCCAGTGTCCCATTTGCCCAACGAACTGACTCAAAACAGAGCACTCCTCAGATTACCAAATCTCATAGGTACTGAATTGGTTTTAACGAGGAGCAAATTCCCCTCCTGCTTTTCCACCGCAAGCTCTTGGTAATGTAGTGATTCTCTTTATCCTGCAGAGGACTCTGTTTTGCACATTAAGAAGTTGGAGGCCTGTACAGTCAGTTGCAAAATGGTGTTGTAACCTCAGATTAGTCCCTGTAATTACCTCGATTGATGTGCAAGGAGCAGCGAGATTCATTTCAAAGAAATTGTGGCTGGGATATGTTGCCCACATGTCGCAGATCAGAAACATCTCGCTTCAATTGACAAGATAAATACATTCCACCATCTCCTCTCCGAACCAGATCGTTTACACGAAACTCCAAAGATGAGGACTAAACTCAGTTTATGTAATTGAGCAATGGAACTCCAGATCTCAGAGGCTCCCCTTGTTGAATAAATGCCCGGTTTCTCTGGTCAGGTTATTGTATTTCATACTCCTGCGAGATTTGTCATTTCTATCAATACCTCCCGGGATTGTTGTTTGTTGACGTGATTTGGCAGTGAGACTAGGAGCATGCGATGTTGCAACACAGTTGTCACTGATCCAGCATATGTCTCAAGGACAGCTTCAAGGGGGTCACTCGAATGGTGTACAAGAGTCTGACAAATTAAATAGAGCAACACCCGCACAAACCCAGGCTGATCTGTGTTTAACATTATGGTTGGTCTGGTTGGTGTGTGAAATCCCAATGGTACACATATTACACGAAGATCTGTCACACTGCCACTGTAAATACCAAAGACAAAGAGAAACCGACTCTCCACCTCCCTCCCTCCCTCCCTCCCACCAGTTTGAAATACATTTTTGTAATTTAAAAACTAAAATTGTTAACATTCGCCAGTCAATACTTTGCATCATTGTAATATATAAGACCCTCCTTTGCGACAGTGCCTTTGGACACCCTCCCTGTTCTCCACTGTCCCTTACCCCAACCCACCTCCCCTGCTCGGGTCCAAATCTGTGGATGTCCTCCCGATGTGAAAGGTACTATACAAATGTCATTTTGTATTGTATTACAATGCTCCGAGATGTTATCCTAATTGAAGGACGCGAATCAAGCGCAGTTTGTTGTTATATTAGGGGAAAACCACACATCTGTGTGAAAACCAATATACATGATTTTTATAAAGTGCCCAGAGATCTCCGTGCTCACTTGTGGATAGTGGTGAGGTCCGGATTGTGCTCCCTGTAGTATAATCGTTGCAAACCCTCACAGTCAAGGTTTACAAACCAATAAAGGCCCTTCGGCCCATCTGATCCCATCCATTGAGAACACCCAATCTACCACCTTCCCATCACAACAACAACATTACATTTGTATTTGTAATGCTGTAAACTGTCCAGCGCCTTGGGGCGTCCTCCCAATGTGAAAGGTGCTATACAAATGTAACCTTGTTGTTGTTGTTGTATAGCACCTTTCACGTCGGGAGGACGTCCCAAGGCGCTGGACAGAGTACAGCATTTCAGATCCAAGCTGGGGTTTGGGGGGGTAAGGGAGAGGAGGGGAAGGGGGAGTGGCCGATGGCATGGTCGAAGAGGAGGGTTTTGAGGTGGGACTTGAAGGAGGCTAAGGAGGGGGCGAGGCGGAGTGACTGGGGGCTGGAATTCCAGAGATTGGGGGCAGAGTGGTTGAAGGCGATGTTAAGGAGGTGAGCGAGTCATGGCTTGAATGTGGGGGGGAAAGGGCAGTTGAGAGTCGAACAAGACCCCTAGGTTCCTGACTGGCTTAGTGAGTTGCAGTGTGCAACCATGGAGGTTGATGTTGCCAGAGCCGGAGGTGCAGAGGCGCTGGTGTGAACCAATCAGGAGGGCCTCAGTCTTGTTCACATTCAACTGTAGGAAGTTTGCCCTCATCCAGTACTTGATGTCCGACAGGCGGTCTGTCAGGACAGCAGTGGTTCTGGAGTTGAGGGTGGAGGCAGAAAGATAGAGTTGGGTGTCATCCGCATACATATGGAAGTTGATCCCATGTCTGCGGATGATGTCACTAAGGGGGAGCATATAGATATTAAAGAGGAGAGGGCCTAGACGTGATAGTGTGGGGGCTGGAGGAGAAACCATCAGAGGAAACAAAGTGGAGACGGTGAGAGAGATAGGAATCGAACCAGACAAGGGCAGGTCCGTGAAGACTGAGTGAAGCGGAGAGGCGGTGTATGAGAATGGAGTGGTCGACAGTGTTGAAGGCGGCATCACAGCCGCCTTAACCACATCGAGTTGCTTTTTAAATGAAATCTTCAGCCCAGTCGAAGGAAAGAGGAGCCAGGATACCTTCAGGAGAGAGGAGGGGAGAAAAACTGGCAAGAGGGACTTAAACAAAATTGTTTTTCTGAATGCCTAGTCTACAAACATGATTTTTCGAGCAGTTTAGTTTCTAGGCCAATCGTTTTGCAGTCATGCAGCACAGTTTGCATTCTCGGACCGGGTGAGAACCGTAGGAAATTCTTGAACTCGTGACAAACTGCTGGTCATGTGACTGTTTCATCCTCAGTTGCAATTGGGTTATTATTACATCATCTAAATGTAAACCAAAAATATGGCACCCATAAATTCTGGGAAATCTGCACTCCTGCAAATAACTGAGCTCTGCTTCACAAGCTCCAGAGAGGAATTTTATCATCTTCCCTTTTTCCCTTTATTTTCACTCTCGCTATCCCCCTCCCACCCTCTTCCATGTGCTACTCTTTTTTAATTAGGAGAACAAGCCGGATCATATCGTCATTGAAACGTTTCACTGAAACGTGTGGCCCCTTCTCCAGCCAATTGTTTCATCGGTCCACAAAAAGATCTGGTGAAGCCAGAAGCTGAATCCAAAGTGGCTGGTTGCTTCAGTCCTTTAGGGTGAGGAGGCCAATTCTGAAACCAGCTGCAGCTCTTAATACTCCTGTCCTAGCTATGGTGTGAATCCTATGAAGTGTCTTGAGACGTTATGATGACATGATAAGGCCCCGTATAAAATGCAAGGATTTATCTGATTTCAATTGCTCTTCAGATAAATTTGCGTCTTCTGCTTTTGTTAATGATAATCCTTGCATTTGATACAGTGCCTTATTAGGTCTTTGAGACGTCTCAAAATGCTTCACAGAATATTTTGTAAAGTGTATTTTGACTGTGTTTAGTAGGGTGGAACACGGCAACCAGTTGCGCACAGCATGTTGCACAAACAGCAGTAGATTGAATGACCAAATTATTATTATTAGTTTTTGTTGTTGTTATTCAATATTGCCTCTGTAGGTCACACTTGCTTAACTGGGATGCCCATGGAGGAAGGGATCATGTACAGTATTTGGTCTTTTTTTATATATATCTAGCGCATATTTATATAAGAGTGTATCTCACCTTTCCTTTTACATTGCCATGTACCTTTAAGGTTACCTTCCACCGCTCTGCCATTGCTATTCTTGGCAGGTTGCCTGGAGGCATGAACAAGGGTAGCTCAGAGGCAACCGGATCTCGATAAGATCCCTGTTCGTTCAGATACTTTGCCCCAGCTCCACAGATGTGATAAACTCTTGAGGATTAAGGGGTTGAACCGCCAACATACCACTTGGTGGCGCTGCCTTCCCAGCCAGAACCACAAGGGACATTTTCTCTTCCCCAAAACTGGTGAAATGTTGGGATTAATAGCCACCCATTTTCTATACCATGTAAATCCTCGCTTTGGTGGAGCCTTTACGTCCTTCTTGCCTCAACAGACACAAACACCCACCAGAACCTCTTCTGCCTCACACACCCAAATGCCTCTCCCCGTCCATACATCAGTCCCCCTCTCTCTCTCTCTCTCTCTTTCTCCACACCCCCCAGGCAACCATCAACCAACATACATCATCAGCTGTCATAAATAATCCTACCTCCCTGTACGTTTCAAGACAGATCATTTTCTGCTCCACTACTTTCTTAATTTATCAATCTGCATCCCAATTACAGCAATACAAATCAGGAGCACACAATTCACTGAACAATCAAGCAGCTATCCAGAACACATCAGAGACAGGAGCTTGAAAACGCTTTTCCCTACGACTGCAATGAATCCATCCAATCCTTCAGGAGATTCTGCTGATTTTGCAGATTGAATGAAGAATTTGAAAATTCATCACAGTAAACGATAGAAGGCTGACAGTATTAACCTGGGGAACAGCACAGTAAAACGTCTTTAATCTGCAAACCCAATTAACTGCATTCCCATTTAACAACACAGGCCTCCCTGGCAGAAGTTGAATGTGGGTTGACAAGATACCACCAAAGATACGGTTGTTTCTGTACATGCACAAGGATGTTAGCTTGATTTCCAAGCACCTGCTGAGCCTTAGATATCGTCCAAGAGTCCTGTTGTGCACATGTATGAGACTGCTGGTTATCTAACAAATTTGTGCATAACAACTTGCACTTTATACAGTGACTCATCACATCGTGATGTCTCAAAGAGAATCATAAAACTTTTCCGTCAAATGTAGGCAAACATGTCGGCAATTTTGTTTGGAGAACTGTTGGCCAGGACACCTTGTCTTTTCAAACAGCATCATGGGATTTTTAACATACACCTAAACAAGCAGACAGACCTCAGTCTAACGGCGCTGATAATGTAGCACTCCCACAGCATTGTTTTGGAATTAGTCCATAATGAGCTCAAAGCCCCAATGTGGGAATTGAATCCATAATGTTCTGACTCAGAGGCGAGAGTATTACCAACTGAGACAAGCTGACACCATCAACAGTCTTTCTGTGTCAGTGAGGAAGGCAAGGCTTTAGAATTTTTACAGTAGACAGTCTAGGGTTAGAGATAGATATATTATAGAGAAACCCTGAACCAGACAGAAACAGTTACATTTGTGAACAGAACATTACATGAGAACATTACATGAGGCAAGCAGGATTTAAAGCAACATGAAATTCTGATCTTGTAGAGATTTTCTTATGGCAACGAGCAACTGTTTTCTGGTTGCTGTTCTTGCACATAGCATCTTCCTTTCTGTAGAGATTATGCCTGAATTATTTTTGAAATAAATGTGGTGAGGGTTGGTCGTAGCAATCTCATTCTTTAATTGTGACGGGTTTACTGTATCTCACAAATCACTGTAACTGTACCCAGCGTTTCAGACTATGTGCAATTCCTAACTGGAATGTGCAATCTGTTGATATCAAAATCAAATATTATATACTAACTAACTAACAAATACAATTTATTCAATCCTCATGGAACTGCTTAGTCTCAAACATTGGATTGCAATGTGGTTTGTGCAAGGAACGAAAATACAAATAAGTCAACAGTGCCACTTTATAATGTGCTGGATAAAATGTTGGTTCAATAAAACTTATTTCCACTTTTTTTTGGCTAATAAAGAATCTATCCTCATCCTCACCTACAAGGCCATTCACGGCCTTGCTCCCTCCTACCTCTCCAACCTACTATCCCCCTACCTACCTGCCCGTAACCTCCGTTCCTCTGGCTCCGGTCTGCTCCACGTCCCCCGCCCCAACCGCCCTACTATCGGTGGTCGGGCCTTCAGCCTCTCAGCCCCGAGGCTCTGGAACTCCATCCCCCAGTGCCTTCGCCTTGCTTCCTCCCTTTCCTCCTTCAAGGCCGGTCTCAAAACCTTTCTCTTTGACCGTGCCTTCAGCTCCCCTCTCGACTCTCTTCCTCCTCCTCGCTCCCTCCCTTCCCTCCCCTCACCCTGACCATTTCCCCCTCCTCTCTCCCTCCCTTCCCTCCCCTCACCCTGACCATTTCCCCCCTGCTCGGGTCATGACCCAACTGTGCAGCGCCTTGGGACGTCCTCCTGACGTGAAAGGCGCTCTATAAATGGAATCTTGTTGTTGTTGTTGTTGTATAATGCTGTGGTAAATATCAGTGAGAATGTGAGCTATAAAATGAACCAAATGCAAAATAAATAATAAAAATAATAATAATACTTGCATTTGATATAGCACCTTATCATGTCATTGACACCGCTCAAAGCACTTCACAAACTATATTGTAAAGTGAGTGACTGTATATTTTGTGGATGAAAGTGGCAGCCGGTTTTACTTTTGATGAAAGCAACAAGTGTAATATTGGCGGCCCTTTAGTTTCCTGGTTATATTCGTGACTCAGTCTAAGTACAGCCAAGACTCAGTGAGGCAAATATCAGTGCAAGTAAAGGCAATTTCAAGAGCATCTGGATGTTTGAAGTTTTACCCTTACAAACTAATATCTGGTCATTTATGAACAGCTGAAATGTACAAATTGTAACCTTTCCGCAGTTTTTTCCTGGACTGCATGGAAAGAGGTCATTTAGACAGTTGTGTCTATGTCACCGTTTCCTGCTCCTTTTCTGTCATTCTTTGTTACAGAATTAATCTCACTTTTCAGCTCTTTCCTCACATCCTTGTGTATGTGCACATCTCCATTAAGATGAATAACTGCTGAATGAAATCACCCAAATGGAAGAGGTATCGTGGAATGTTTGGAGCAGGACAGGATGAGATGCTGTTATTTTTCAACCACTGTTGATTTTGAAAGCATAAACATAAATAGTTTTCCCATTGACCTATAGCGCTTAGTGTGCCTGCAGCTGAGCAAATGGATTGTTTGTGCCCATTATGAAACTACCTGTCAAATCGAAATTGAACAAACTGAATAAAGTAGATAGGATAGAGGCAGAGATGGTGATGGGGGAGCGGATTCATGGGTTGAGAAGAATGGAATATATCTTTTAAATTAACAATAAGTAAAAATACATCACACATGACCAAGACAATTACTCCCGACAATTTCCCGATCAAGGCAATTAGACCAAGACAAAACCATAATAAAATACTGGAGGGCGGATGAAGATGAATAAAATAATTGGTTTTGGTCACACGCTGCCTAACCTTAATATAGAACTGAAACAAGAACAAAAGGCATCTTCACATTGCTACCTTATGCCAGTCAAACACTGGTAAGCAGGTTAGAGGAGTTACTTCCTCTACACAATATTTATTACACAATAAAGGGAAGTAGCAGTCAGCTACATGGTTTTGTGGGAGCAAATTCTACGGGTATGCGTAATTTCATGCAGAATTGCGCATGTGTTAGCTTGTCACTGCAACCGGTAAGTGTGTGCGCGATGACGGGTTAAGATTAAATTTCCCGCAATTCAATGTGTCTTGACCTGTCAACGCATGTGCACTTACTGGCAAGCGTTGGAATCGCATTGAATCGCAGGATAAGAAGATCTTCTGCGCATGCGTTAACAGATCAAGACTACATTTCCCGCGATTCAATTGCAATAAAATAATTGGTTTTGGTCACACACTGTCTAACCTCAATATAGAGCTGAAACAAGAACAAAAGGTACCTTCACATTGCTACCTTACCGATTGCAGCCAGTAAGTGCGGGAGTCATGGTGTTATGAGTTAGGAGGCGATTACTGCGAGTAGTGCAAAGAAATCTAAGTGGTTTTGATAAGAAATGTGCACAAGAAGCAATAATAAGAGGGGCAATTAGAAAAAGGGAGATGAAATCAATTATTTCTTTAGCCATGACAGAGGGAGAATCAAAAGAATATGTTGGGTAGGAATTTGGGGTTAAAGCAGATGCGTTAATTTTTTTACATCAGTCTCCAGCAGTGAAGCAGGAAGAGCAGATGGCAATTTCAGGTTGTCAATAATACTGTAACCGGTTGCTAAGAGATGTAGCATTGGCCTGAATAACTCCTCCCAATATTCTCTTCCTTACTGTAGTAGGGAAAGTGCTTACCATTGTTCAGTGACTCCTCTCAACAGGTCAGGTTACAGAGAACATGCTGCATGGAAAAATATTCAAATCAGATTATGTGTTTGAGGTTCCTTCTTCACTTTCGGGGTGTTCAGAATAATATCAATTGACGTCCGTTTAATTTGCTTTCGTCTTTTATTTGATTCATTTCCTTCAGCTGATTTTAGGCTTTAAAACAAACAAAAACTATTTGGCCTGAAGGTTACAGCTGCAGCTTTTAACTCAGGAGAACGAAAAAGTGTCAGGGGCTGACCACTAGACATTGAGGTGGAGAGTTTCACACCCAGCAGAGGAGATGAGTTTGTCCAAACTTCCATACCTCCCATGCCTGACGCATGAACTGGCTTCATAATGATAGAAGTGGGCAAAGCTGCTTGGATTCACTGAGGTTAAAGGTAGAAATGATCAGACTCCCCTCAAAGGGAAAAGGTTAAAAGAAAAAAAAAAGAGTATCAACTGTCCAGCATTTTGTGAACGAATGAATCCCAAATCACTACAAGAAGTTAACAAAGTGAAAGAATAATTTTCAGTCATTGAGGCACAATAGCATGTACAGATAATATTTTTCCTAGTTTTATTGTGTATATAAACTATATACAGCATTTAGTTTTGCCAACAAAATATACTCTGCTGTGAAGCGCTTTGAGACGTTTCAATAAGGCATGATATCAAATGCAAGGATTATTATTATTATTATCAATATTACATTTACTTTAATCGGAACTCACATTGTAGACATACATCCCCGATTCAATGCCACGGATCAGCACAAGCACAGCTTGATAGATATTAAACAGTTTTGGAGCAATGTGTTTGTCAAAGATGATAAATAGCAGATTCTTACAAATGTCGCCTCGAGTCAAGACATGCCACTAATATGTCTTCAACTTCCAGACATTAAAAATAATGCAACGGAATTCATAAGTCTTTGACTCTTGCTTCTGGTGCTGAATTCGAGACATTATCAAGTGGTCTCTTCATTTCACTTTGATCTCTCAGTTGATCTTGTTCAAAATATATTGTTGCGCTGTATTTCAGTTGGATTTCACTGACATTGTTTTGTTCTCAGGAGCAAACCATATTCAAACATAACCGCATTTATGACACAAAAATAGAAAGATAAATTAATAAAAGAAAAATCTGTATGTATAATATTAAGTAGGTTATCCCATTGATAGCTTCAAACAGGTGCCTTAAGATTTCTTTTTTTTAAAAGAATGGCCACATTTAGGTCTTTTGCTACCCTGTAGAGAAGAGGTTCAGTGACCAGCCTTTTACTGTCCAGTTAGATTGCAAGCTTGGCATCAATATATCTCGCTTTGGTATGAATGTCTTTCCTCTATCAGTTCTTTCCTTCAACCCCTGCCCCCACATGACGAAAGCAAACCAAACTAGCACAAATGATTTTCCACAATTTATGTTAATCAAAAATTGATTTAGTTCGATCCTACTGCATTAATCGGTGAGCTTTCATTTTGAACATTCCAGGATTATTGATGCTTAACAGCAAACCACAATACAATACTGAAGAGATACTACAATGGAAGTATCACTAAAGACTGGTCTTTTCAGCATTGTCAATTACACATTTGTAAAATGGATGTTTTCTCTGGATTTTTTTTAAACTGGGGAGTTATACTGCAGCTGGATACAGACCATAATGAATTGCAACGCCTTAAATCCATCATAAATCCAAGACCTTGCTAATCCACAGTCAAGGTTAGTGATACCTGAGGGAAGTACTGCAGGGCAATTTGAGGCTTGTGGACCTGTACACCTGTAGGGGCCGGAGGAAAGGGGGAAGGGAAAAAACTTTGGTGGAAGACAATAATAACAAATTAAATGTGTATAGCGCCTTTCGCATCGGGAGGACATCCCAAGGTATTGATTCTCATCCAAGAGTGAACAGATGAATAAAATCTTTTGAAGCATACCACAACAATTTTATAATTTGCAATTGACAAAGTCTTCAGGGGAAATGCTTCAGATTCCCGTAGAATATAGATAATTAAAAATAATTCTAAAAATTAATTGCAATGATATTTCAATTTAATAAGGAATCTTATTATACCAGAAAAGTCACATCATACAAAGGGTTCGTTTTTAAATGGTCGTGACTTTTGGAAGCAAATGCAATAGCTAAGCTGCATCAAGAATGGTGAATGACCAATTAATGTATTATTTGGTGATTTTAAGGAAAGACACCAGGAAAACTTTCTGTTCTTCAAAGTCAAGCCAAACTTAATGTCCGTTCGATCCATTAGACTGGAAGATAGGAACTTAGTGTGAAAAGAATTGCTTCTATTAGGTGTGGACTAGGTTTGAAAACCTATCCCGTTATGTAAAATATCCTGTTTACATAAAATACTTGCTCGAGCCTTCAAAACAGATTCATGTTATTTTCTGAGAATTAAACTCTTGTTCTTATGGATGAAAGGACGAGTGAATGACTTGAACATCACATTATAACAGGGTTTTCTCATTCCCATTAAACAAAAAAATTAAATCACACGTGGGGGAAGAACAAAGAGAAAATCTAATATTCAATGGGAGTGAGATGTTTCCTTGTGATTTTTCCTGTATCATTTCCAAATGGGCAAAATAAAATGGAGACTGAAGTACTCATGAAATAGCCACGAGCAGTCTTCAAAATTATCTTGCCGAATCTTAGCAACCGTTAATGCTATCATCCTGAAGGAGCAGAGTAATTGGTTTTGTTGGACACTGACAGAAATAGAGCTTCAGAGGACTAAGGTTAGCTCATTGGAAATAAATCAATCCTACATACGACAGGGTTCTCCCTAAGTCAAACTGAACAATTCCAAAGAGACAGAATGCACTGATGATTTGGGTGTTTGGATCACAAAGCGTGATTATTGATCCTAAAGGGCTTTGCCCATGGATTGATTACATCCACATTTTCTAAGTATTATGTTGACATTCCAAAAGAGTTGTTGATAAATGGTGTCCTTGTATTTCTGTTATCGGCTCGTTCCTAAGATCAACAGGATGCTTAGTCAGAATGAGGGACCATGGCAGCAATTTATTTTGCTTGTGAAAAACAAGACAGTAACTGCACAATTCACGGTTAATCTCATCATAATAATCTATGATGAAAATGTTCAGCAAATGCAGAAGTCATAAATTCTGAATGATATTCTTTAATCTGTGCTAAAGGATGTTTGTAAAATAGGAAGAGAAACACAGAGCCTTAGTGGAAAAAAGAAATAGGGAGGACAAAGCCAAAAAAGGGGCATTGGAAAAAATATCAGAAAAGGGAGAACGGGGTCAATGGGGTAATCTAATGTCCTTTGTAGATGATGTTTCATGTGATATGTGGAAAACGCAGACATGATGGGCTTCCCATTATACAGAGGATACAATTCAAGATCCTGGTCCTCATTTTCAAAGCCCTCCATGGCCTGGCTCCCCGCCTTCCTCTGAGACCTCCTAACCCCCTACCAACCTGCGCCATTCCCTCTGCTCAGCAGGTTCTGGCCTGCTTCATATCCCCCGACTTGCCCGCCTCACCATTGGTGGGCGGGACTTCAGCCACTCTGCCCCCACCCTTTTGAACTCCAACCCTCCGCCTCACCCTTTCCTTTGGCTACTTCAAGACCCGTCTCAAGATGCTCCTCTTCGACCATTCCTTTGATCACCTTCCTTCCCCCACCTGCCCTCCATCCTCCCCAATCCCGAGTGACTGCACTTGTAGGTAAATATGTGTGTACATATTGTGTGGAGGGGTCTAGATTAAACCTATCAATTCATGTTGTAATTCCTGCATTATGATTTCAATCAATGTAAGTACTCCCTGATATATAGCTTTTACTGTGTTGTCTACCAAGAACAAATTGATCAATTAGATTTCTGAGTCCTTGGCTGTAAGAAGTTGTTAATATTTAATTAATAATAATGTTGTATTTATCTCTTGAAATAATGCATATTCCTATCTTAAGGAAAAGGTCTCTTTCTTACCTTTGGGATATCCTCGCAAGTTTACCTATAAAATATAGTAAATCCTGTGAAAGTGCTTTGCGATGTCCTCCCGATTTGAAAGGCTCTGTATCAAATGCAAGGATTATTATTTTATTCAGTATAATATATTAAGACCAGATCTTTCAGGGATAAATAGCCACTTATTTGCAGTTACTGCACAGATGACTCAAGCTCGATGCCCATGGAAATGGATTCCAGAATCTACGCCCTTCTCACACTTGGTCATGTCAGGTTTAGTTGTGCAACTTAAGATACTGTTTTGACAGGGACTCATTTTCAAAATTGCCCACATTCTTTTTAACTCCCTCTCTTCTGCTTGTTGGATTTTGCAATTCCTGTAAATGTATATTTTTCTAATACAATTTATGTATTCATGACAAGAACAATTGTTTTTCCCAAGAACGATGTGTAATATTCAAACAGTCGGTAAGTTCAGCATTTGGTGTCATCCATCAAGATCTGTCTGCTTTCCTTGTAAAATCATTGGGCACCTTTGCAAATGTTATCAGTGCCTAACATTGTATTGCATCACAGATTTTATTACAGTAGTTACTTTTCAAGATCTAAATTACTGGCCTGTTAATTCCTTTATAAATATGAAAAAGTGTTTTTTTTCTTAAGGGTGACAATAGTAATTTAAATCAATGTAATTTAGCATGAAAAAGCCATCACATCAAAACTAGAATACATTGTATAGTTACAGGTTAAGGCACAGGTGACCCGCTTGACTTATAAAGTCATCAGAGTGATTACCTGTTAGTCAGTCCCAAACATCCATTAACTATATTAATAAGGAGATAAATTGAGACCAAGCCAATGAAAACAAAATGTTGTATGACATTTTCATTCCACTTAGCATAATAAAAAATAATCACCATTTGTTTGAAAGGTTAACTACAGATAAGAATGAAACAGCTGACAAAGTGAAAGGTGTTTAAACCAGACAACGTGCAGTTGTAAAGCTCAGCAATACAAGCACAGCATTCCCAATGGATATGAGCAAATGGATATCTTCTCAACAAAGATCAATTCTCTTTTGTATAGCATACGATGAGTGTCGTGTGCAGTTTCTTTGGCAAAGCACATTTAAAACTGGGAAATCCCTTCAGCAGGGAATGTAGCCAAAAACACTCCACATAACCCCATTTGATATTTCAGGCCAGTTTCACGACAGCTTTTGGTATTTGTGGGTTTCAGAATGATCGAACCCATTTACTTCAAACCTTATTAAATTCCAATGTCTATCCTATTTCTTATCACGTTGTTGAGTCGTCTGAAAGCGCTTCACAGAATATATGGCAAAGTGGATTGACTGTGTTTTGTGTGCAAAACATGGCATGATGCCACTTAAATTCAGATGTTTTGAAGAATGGATGTTAAGAAGAAGCAGTGCACAGAAATGTATTGTAGGAGAGAAACGAAAATTACACGACTAATTCATTTCCCACAATAACCTGGTTAGATCCTTATAAGAAGGCTGCTTCACTCTTGTATCTTGAACCTGACAGATCCCAGTGCTCCATCACTCACAAGCGGTTTGAAATGAGAGGCATGGTATTGTCACAATGTCTGTTCAAGCAAATGAAAGAACAGGGAATGAAGCAAAGGTTTCAAATGTTGTGCTGTAACAGTGGACTGCTGATAGGAAAGCAACCTTTCCAACAGCAATGAGTATGTTTCATATTCTTAAACTTGCTGGAAAGTATGTCCAAGAGAATGCAAGAGTTTAAAAACCTGAAACGATTAAGCTTGTAACATAATAAAGGAACAATATATAAAGGAATGAGAGAAATTAGCTTTCTGCAACACATCAGGTAAGTGCTGTTCAGTGTAAGTGGAGACACTTGTGTGCAGTGATATTATTATTAAAGTCCCAGATGTCTAGCAATGGGTTTACAATATATGTGCTTCATGAATTTGTTATGGCTCCACATTAACTCTTAATGGAAAACATAATGCATGGAATAGAATTTCAATGGCCTTAAAATGATGCTCGATCTGAATGCAAATAATTAATAAGCCACTAACAATTCAAGTGCTTCATTTCAGCTTCACTTTTAAAATCACTGTATGTTTATTCTCTTTACACGTCTTTGAAAAATATTGTTCTTGTACAATAAAATTGTACTTCATTTGCATTCCTTTTTTTCCCCAACTTTATACCCACACATAGGCATCATTGTTGCACCCATTCCCCTCCCCCTGCCCAAAAAATGGTTTCACCTTCACAACTCTCCCAAAATGGGACCTTGCAATCTCAGTCATTTGAAGAGACTTTGGAGAGAGACAAAGGGGCTCATTTTGCTCCCTCCCCCAATGAAACAGATAGATTGGCAGGTGCTATCTTAAAGGTAAATATTTGCTTGCGTCCTCACTGCTGAGAATCAATGTATATTGAAGCATTGACTGACTGACTGACTGACTGACTGTCCGGTCACACCTTGTCTGTGTGAGCAGTAGCCATTTTAAGTTTACAGTTCTGAATCAGAGGATTGGAGCAGTTCTTGATTCCAAAAGCGTCTGAATGTTCATCCATTGCAGTTCAAACAGGAACTGACAAAGCTCATTTCTGTGGTTCCAAGGATAAAGTGAGCGGCAGCCCGGGGCTTCTACCAATGATCATCTGATGAGGCCACTGACTTGAAAAAAACAGGAAAGACAGAGCACCAGTGAGGCGCGCAATTTCTCAGACAAGCTGCTGCCGTTACACTTTTATACAACAATTCCGTATCAATCCAATCTGCTTTGGAAGAACAATCACAGTGCTTCCCACACTGCTTCCAGTTCAAGTCATCTCCTGGAAACGCTACATGCTGAAGTTCAAACAGAGTTAACCATCACTTGTTGAGCCAAGTTTATTGGAATGTACAATAGATCCTGTACAATAGGAAAGCCCTTCCCTGGCCCATGGTACTCAGTGAAAATTCTTCAAGCAGTAACAAAAAGCCTGATTAGTTGTGCCATTACTTTCAGATGCAATGTATTGTGTTATTCCACTCTTGTTATTCCACCCTTAAGTTAGTTTGGGTAGGCAAAAGTGCTCCAAGTCAGGGCATTGACGTTTATAACAGAGGAGATAATTGATTTTAGATTAAACTGTTCCTGTTGACTTTTTAAAAATCGTATCTTTTTCTCATTGAGTTCCTCATTGAGTGAAACTCTTCCGCTCACCCTCTGAGACTAACTTCTATAAGCTATCTGCATTGCACCATTGTACATCCAAGTATTATATTGGTGAAGAGGGCCAAGGACACAAAAGGTTATATTTAAATAGGGGGCCGGCTGAATACGTTCCCTGCAACCTAAAATAGTTAAGCATTCTGTTCTGAAATTTGATATCCCTTTTGAAAGGAATTAGGTTAAGGACGTATCCTGTCAAATCCAATCTTACACAATACAATTTTATATGGCGCCTTTCATGTCAGGATGTCCCAAACCATTATGTTGTAAATTGAACATGTTGCAATGTGAACAATTAATTCTTCCCCTTTACTCCTGCAGATATTGTCTGTGGCATCAATAGGTGTGACTGCCATCCTAGACACAAATGTTGCAGAATCTGTGGAGAATCAGGAAATGTTGATAGAGCAGATAAGAGGCAGATAATTCTGCAATATGCACTGTTTAAGTATACTTGTGAAGAAAACGTCTGGCAATATCGCAAAATCAGCCTGATAGACCAGAGCTATTTATCAACGGTGGTAGAAAGATAAGACAGCAGCTTTTCATAGGAAACAATAACAACTTGCATTTATATAGCACCCTTCATATGAATAGCAGAAGGAAAGCAGGTGGGAAGATTTGGAAGGTTTTTGTTGTAGACAAAGGCCTGTTACCCCCATGTGTTTTTTCTACAGTGCGCCGATCAACACTGAAACATGTAGAAGAATGATGGTAATTGTACTTTGAAGCACTTAATTGTTATTCAGTACAAGGGTTTAACTGTAGTTAGACGTCTGGAGGATCGGTGGGTGTGAGCGCCATCATTTTCATGGCAGATAATGATCCGTCGCCATGTTCGGTGCCACATCTTCTGTAACATGGATTTGAGTGACGAGGAGACAGCTTGTTTCAGCTCCTCCGCAGTCTCATATTGCTGTTTTGTAATAGGGGCTGAGAGGACTTTGTGGACACCCTGTACATTGTGCAGCAGTAGCACATTCCCTTTTTAAAATCCTTAGGGGTGGCTGTCAACAACGGTCTGTGGCAATAAATTCTACCTTCCAGACCACCCTCTGTGTAAAGAGTTTTCTCTCTCTCGTTAATTCCTTGAATGGTTATTTTAAATTTGTGTTCTCCAACGCTGCGAGAGGAATTGTTGTGAGTTCAATTTGTTTTATAAACCTGTCCCCGAATGTGGTCACCCTACCATCAGCCCGTCCAAACTTTTCCTTCCAGAACACCCACCGTATTATTTTGCCATTACAGCATCAAGCTGCTTTTTAAATGAGTCAAGTGTCCCAGCCTCAACCACCCTCAATCCACTGATTGTGTTTTGCAAGAATATCAGGTGCAGTGTATTTCCACCAGAAGCATTGAGAGAACACACATTTAAAGTAATCATTCACAGAATTGAAGAGGTTAGAGAGAGAAATAAACTCTTTACGCACAGGGTGGTCCGGAATGCGGAATTCACTGCCACAAACCTTTGTTGAGAGCTACTCCGTAAGGATTTAAAAAAGGAAAATAGATTCCTGAAGAGGAGGAATACTAAAGGAGAAGAGACCACAAAGCAGCACAAAAACTCTTGTGTAATTGTGAGGTATGGATTAGAAGTTAATTATTACAATTGAGGAACGAGCAAAAAAGTGGGATTAGATGAGACGGAGAGAAACACTGGCACAGACGTGGACTGAATGGCCTGTTTCTGTGATGTGGCTAGTCTTATCACTTGCACGATAACTGGGCTCAATTGCTTTAAAGTAACAATACGCCTAGCGCAGAACTGCGTAGCATTGATACTTGCAGATGTGATAAAGTTACTTTTTTGGTGGTTTACAAATAACGAGAAATGTTGTTCTGCCAGGGTGGCCTCTCCTCTTACACTGGGGGCGAACAGAAGCAGCAACAAGTCTTCACCCTCCTGCAGTCTCGATCTCCGATGATGGGAACGATTTCCTCATGAGCAGAGAAATTGTCTTTAAGCAGAGTTAAGTGCACATTGAGATTAGCAATCTGTATGACTCAGTGTTCTCCCTGGGCCCATCATCAGTTACGAGGCCATCAGAGGAGCCATTACTGCATAGAGGCACTACTGCAATGGCAAATTGGACTGAATCAATTGCTGTTTCCAAGAGCCAACACGGGCACAATGGACTGACTGAATGGCTTTTTTTTCTGTGCTGTAAATTTCTATGGTTCTATTCCTGTTAGCACAGAGAAGACAAACAGAGTTAAAATGCACATTGAGATGAGATAACTCAGCATTCACTGGGGATTCATTGAAACTTCCCAATCTGTAGGACTCAGTGTTCTGCACATGCCGTCATTGGTTATTAGGCCATCAGAGGAGCTGTTTATTTATTTTAAATAACTTGGCTTGACACAGATAATTATAAAGCTGCCTTCTTCCAAAGATGCTGCCCCATGTCAGTGACCAGGAAACCTTTGAAGCTGCCTGAGGTTTAAGACACAAAAAAAACATACAGATTCAACGAATAGGTTTTCCACATTTTTGCCTTTCTCTTATCAACATAAGGGATTCATGATGCTTTCTACTTTGTCATTGTAAACTTGTAGCCCACAGTTAAATGGTTAATATTCAAAGCTAGTGACTAATGTGTGTTTGGAATTGAATTTAAAAGCTATTATTTTTATTTCTGTGCCGCTCTCACTCAAGTCTGTCAATCATGAACTGCATCTTAAAAACAAAGTTCACTGCACAATCTCTAACAGTAACTCATGATCTCAAGACTGTGGGATTCTGCACAGTCTTTCATTCCTCCTACAAGCTGCAGACTTTTGAATCCTAAGCTTGGCTTTACCCCACCTCATGCTCTGTTATTCTTTCCATTATTGGCAATGTCCTGCACCTCAGTGAAAGGAATTGCAGGAATAACTGTGACAGATGCTTTCTGTTAGTCAGTTCTCTTTCTCCTGAGTGCACTGACTGACCTGTGTGCAGTGCCCAGCTCACCAAGGAGTCTCACCCAACCAAGGCAATCAAATCGGAGTGACCAGAAACACAGCACTCAAGCAAGAACCGACGGGCTGTGTGAGAAATTGGGAAATTTCCTGATAGCGCCATCAATGGTTCCTGAGCTCCCCTTAAACGACTCCGGATGCAAACTATTCCATCCAACCTACTTCAGAAGTTTCGTTTAAGCCCGATAAGGTTTTAAATGCACAGATGTCTTGTGCTTTTTTGGCACCTTCCCTCCCACATGAATTGGTGCCATCATTTTACATTTCAATCCCAAGCCCTTTTCGGGAGCCAGTCGGCCACTGCACCCAAGCTTCTGACCTTCTGGCAGTGAGTCAAATGCCCCTAACCTTTGAGCTGCTGGGCAATGTTATCCTACCCTTTTCAGTGCATTTCAATGGCATATCTTCGTTAATAATAAGATCTTTAATTTAGTGCCAGAGGGAATATAAATAGAATCAAATGTCTAATTTTCACATGTTAATAAACCTGTGCTTGCACGAAACACTAGTAATGAGAGGTTTCACGGGAAGCAATTAGCAGATACACTTGAAGTGCAGTGAAACATCTCCCAGCAAAGGCGCAGTTTTATTACGAGAGGTTTTCAGTGCAGTACTCGTCTCAATTAATTACTTGGAACAGATGCACCACACGACTGAAACATCCATTTCTCCCAACGAGTCAGTTAATTGCTGTGCGCAATTGGCTGCCGCGTTCGCCCACAACTATACAGTCAATTCACTTTACAGTGTGTTCTGTGAAGCGCTTTGGGACGTCCTCCCGACGTGAAAAGCGCTAAATCAAAAAAATCAAATGCAAGGATTAATGACATATTCCAGCTGCAGGTGTCCAAATTAGTCAGCAATGCACTGAAAAGTATATGCTGTAATCGAAGTACAGTTACATATTGGATAAGGATGCAGGCTGATGATGAGAGTGCTCAGCTTGCAATGTATATTTTTTTCAACCGAGGCTTTTTCAAGATGGCTACTACTGTGATCTTGCAAATGCTACAAGAAGACTTCCTCCACCTTCACAGTCATTCAGAAGCTTGATGGCATCTTTCGTGACCACATGATGGCAGCAGCAAGCCTGACAAACGATACCATTCAATTCACCGCATTTTCAGTTTCTCACAGTCACATTGCGAGGCATCAAGGGAGCAGTTTTATAATGCAAATGAGAGAACAGAGAACACGCTGCAAACACAAAGAAAATACCAGCTGCGCATGTAAGATTTTAATAAAATTATGATAAAAAACTACTTGTTCCCCTTCGTTTCTTGCACTTGCCATGGTGGGGGGTGGGGATGAAATCATGATAAATTAGCCCCGCTTCTTCCTGATATTGGCAGGAACTGGAAGCTCTATCTGCTTCAACGTGACAGGATCCCAGTCTCCCCTGATTAAGCAAGCCACGCTCTTGTCTCTCATTCTTAACGGAATGACCAAATTTGGAGTCTTTAAGTCACACAAATTTTCGGCAAACTTATTTACTCTACACGCCTCGGTTTACCTAGCAGTAAGTAGCAAGCCAGTTGTTAGTCAATTGGCGGATCACTTTCCTGGGGTTAATAAACCCCACAAAAAAGAACTTGGTCACTCAGTCCATGACTGTTTGTGGGACACTGCTGGCACAATTGGCTGCTGCGTTTCGCCAAATAGTCAATTAACTTTCCAGTCCATTTTGTGAAGCGCTTTGAGGCGTCTCAAAGATGTGATAAGGAGCTAAATCAAATGCAAGGATTATTATTATTAATAAGAGTGCCGATTTATGCATTCTCCTCACCTTCCTTTTTCCTGCCTGTCCCCATCTGAAGAAGGTGGATCAATGGATGACGTTCGCTGGTGTCAATATTACTCCAGATGCTGAATTGTTAATCATTTTGTTTCTCGCCCCCCCCCCACTCCCCATAGTTAAAAATAGGACACTGCTCTCTACGCTTCATAAATCAACAATACACTTGCCATCCATGGGGTGGGGGTAGGGAAAAGAAACTTTATTAAAAGATTTGATGTACAAATGCATTTAATCTCAGTACATAAACTGTACATACAATGAATTTACAAAAATACAACTGATTTTGCCAAAACATAAGCATAATGCACATCACCGCATTGAAATAAAAACCGCAAGCATGGATCAGGTTTTCTTCACAGTAATTTGTGTGAAAAAACGACACATTAATTACCCCAATATGCGAGTCAATTCCACCTACTTAACTGGGATTCCACTAAAGTGCTATAATTCTCTCTCTCTCTCATCAATAAGGCCAACATTAATTAGTGTTGATATTCCCAGCGTCCTTCCTTCCTTGCTCCCTGCCTACCTCTAGCATCTGACCACTGAAAGGAAGAACTGCGTAACAAACAGCAACATCTTTGGCTGCTGCCAAAACAGTGCAGTGGTTATTCAGTGTGAGATACTGAAATACTGTGCTAAACAAGTTCTGGATTGATCAACGGGAGTTGACTTGTACATGAGTATTCTGAAAACTGATTCAAAGTTTCGCAGACTATTTTTTTTGACTTGTCCTTTTTAAAATTCGGATTTAAAAAAAATTCGCGGGATGCAGCTTTACATTACACCTGCATCTTGAAAATAAATTCATGAGCTGAAGCCTAAAGAATTACAGCACTGTGCGACACCAAGCAAGTTCTAACTGTACATACATACCGACCTGTGGATGTCAGAGCAGATTGCTCAGTAATAACTATGCTAGACCTACTGTTGTAACTGTAGTACTGTACAGACTAAAATAGAAGTGTAAAATGTGAGACCAAAGTCCTTCTAGGATTACATTTCTGGCGACGCAATCATTATCTGAAGGCTATTTAGCATTCACTCTCGTAACGCTGTTTCCACGCAATAGTCACTTGCAATTCTAAGAAGATTCAACATTTTACAAAGAACATTGAACTCTTTGTCTGTGCAGAGCAAAAATGTTACAGGTCCACAATTCACAAAGCCGTTACCAACCACTGGAAGTGCAACGGAACTCATCTTATTTAATAACACGAAGGAATGAGTAAAATCTCTGCAGTTTATTTTTTTTAAAAAACACCCCCTTACCTATACAGTGAAAATAATAATTAACAAAAGACACCATAAGGCAACACTAAAACTCTCATGAGATTTTGAGGTATGGATTAGCAGCGAATTATTGTAACAGCAAACACGGCAATAATTTTTACTGTTCCACCATTTTATACTGCAAAGATTATTCTGCTGTGTGTGTGCAGAATGTGGATGAACCAAAATCTTCCTCATTATCAGCGACAATTCGGGAAGCTCAGCAGGTTTGGCTCTTTGTCACTGCAGTGAACTGTATTTTATTTTGCAGTTAGCAAATAGCATTAAGTGAATGAAGGGTAGCAGCAATCCAAAAACTGGAACAATCCAAGGGGGTGATATGACAGTCCACCCTGGGCAAATCCAGCTGTGTGCTGTCAACAGTGATCTGATAATACAGCAGACACCAGTTGGGAAGGTGGCTATTGTGACGGAAACACTTGAAATGCTGACGAAATAGGTTGTGGAGAGCGAGGACTGACACTTACAGATTGGAGGACATTCACCCCATCACTGCAATGTGGCAGAGAATGAGAGATGAGGTTATTTACAAGAGTCAACGGGATCTCACAGATCGTGAGGACCTGGCGAGAGATCTGGAGAAAACTGCAGAGTTTAGAAGTAACGTACGACAGAACGAACACCTGTCACATCAGCTGTTCAGGAGTCGTACTGGACACAGCTGGAGCGGGCGTTTCTGTGCTGTAACGTTCTAGGATTCTAAATATTGCAAGTGCTCGGAGACGCTGTCTGGCGTGAAAGGCGCTATATAAATGCTAGTCGTTGCTGTTATTGTTGGGACTGTTTGTTTTTTGAAAAGCATAAATGAGGCAATAGCAAATGTGTAGTTCACAACTCTGCAAAATAAGCCAGTAAAAGTCTACCGTTGAAAATTGTAACTGGTTTGAGGGAGGCTGATTTAGGCCCCGTCCCAACTCACAACTAAATGATAGAGAACACAGAGAGTTACCAAACTGGAATTGCACAGTGAATGCTTTAAAAACAATGGCTAAGTTACAAAACATGTAGCTCATGTTATCCAATTCTAACCAGGCTGTTTCGAGTTATAATAAGCTCTTTTCCTTCACATGACAGGGAGTGGGAGGGAGAGGACTGCCCACAATCACAGCACAAGTTGAAGAATAAATTGTCTTGAAAGGGCCACACAAGGGTTATAATTTGTGGAAGGATGGAGACTTGTAAAGGTAGAGAGTGGATGGGGCCAGCCTTTAAAAGGAGAGACATCATACCTAAGGAACGCGGGAAGATGGCACTTGTTACTCTATCTTTTAAATCCCTTCCTCTCTGGAGGTTGGTCTGTGCTGGCAGCACAAGCCCTTCTCATTCCCAGCCTGTTCCCTTTGTGGTTAAGAAGCAAATGTGCAGAGAAATACAAGCAGACAGAGACCAAGGCAAATAGAAAGGTGATCCTAAAAGAAATTCAATACTGTAGGAGAGTTCTTGGCATGGAATGCAAGCACTTTACCACAACTACATTGTGTGCATTCATAGCAAAAGTTCACAAGTTAGATCTCTCTGGTTCCAATGGTTGTTCTGTTACAGAGGTCCCCCTGGACAAACCTTCGCTGGTCCCTTTCATCTGCATCAAAGCCAAGGTTTCTTTGCGTGGGAATGTTATTCAGGACCCCATAATAATTTCTGCTGCATATTTGAGACATGTTCATAGACCTGCCCAGGCAGTGGAACTAGATCTTGGTGTGAGTTGTCAAGGACTATCTCCATGGAATAGCTGTAATACAAAAGTTATCTTAGGTATGTGCGAGCTGAACTTTACTCTGGAGAACTGAGCTTAACGTTCAGCATTTGTGTGCAGGTGTCAGATTCTACCATTAATTGAACAGTATATAATTCATTACTGCTCAAGGCCACGGAGTATTCAATCAATCACACCTTGGACTTGTGGGAATTCAGCAAAGCATTACTACGAAGCATTAAAAAGTCACATCCTGACATATGCATCTGGATCTCCGCCTGAATGGGGTAGTCGCAACTTGTGTGCATCATAGCTAAAAGTTACCAGTCACATAAAAAAAATGAAAGACTGCAGTAAACTTTACTGTCATCAACAAAGTCCTTATGGTGGGATGCATCTTCAGGTCCTCTTGCAGCAGGATATAGAGTTCCATTAAAACCTCTCGGCTATATTTCTCCTGACCCATTCCAAGGCAGGTAACCGACTGTGCAAGTATACTTTCTCATACAAGCGCTCTTGGGGAAAATGCATCTACAGTTCTCTTGGGCCTCTCTGGTATTCTCTCTGCTCCTACTTCTCCTGTAAGTATTATTGCATCAGCGACAATGTGAGCATCCCCTCAAGACAATAATTCACCTCTTTCTCTGCCAAGTCTTTCTGCTATGTTCCCTCTAAGAGGTGTGAACAAACAACATTGTAGTCTGATAAACTCATTGGAACGACAAACCTTGTTGAGCAGGATCTCTTATAAACATCTTTCAATAATTGCCTGGGGTGACTCTGCCATGCGGTATACACGACTATGCATAAATTGATATATTACATGCAGCTTTTCTGATACCACCACTACTTGTTCACTTATGGCATTGACTTTGCCATCCATCCCTCTTTGCAAATCACAGTCATTAAAAAGAAAAGATTGGGAAGGACTAACAAATGACAGGAATGTATCATTGCAGCATCACTTCCCCTCCAACAGCACCTTCCGCTCTGTTAAGAACAAGAGTACTGTACACATACAGATTCTGCACAATCTGACAAATGCAACAACAAATAAGTGCCATTTCTCTGTCACAGCAATGACAGGAGACCCTGAAAGAACCCACCGATTAGAAAAACCTATCTGTGTTTCAGCAACCCTCTCAGCAAGCTCTATTGATTTGTTCTGTAGCAGTTGCTGCAGCTGAGCAGAAATGGGTCAGGGCCTTTCACATTAATGACCGCTAATCTAATCTGCGATTACATTTACTTAATTCGCTGACAACAGCAAATAAAGCAATAGAGGTGACTTGAAATTAATTTTTTCTTCCTTCTCACTTATTACATTATTACTGTATCTAAAAAATGGGTTTTGCCAAAAGAAAAGTAAAAGCATTTAAAAAAAAATGAAATTTTCCAGTTGGAAAATATCCCAATATACAGTACCTAATACCACATTCATTGATCCTCTACCTAACAAATAATGCGCCTCCTGTCAGAGAATTCACTAGCAACCTTTCTCTGTACTGGATTACAATGAGTCTTCCAACTCCTATGCATAAAGCCATTCTACAAAAGTTAGAACGCGTCACTGATGACTTCGTTTCATAAACTTTGCAATTGATAAATTTATATAATTTGTTTTAGCTGCACAAATCATTACTATTTTTTAAATTCCCATCACGTAAAACAAATCAATACACAGTCAAATCTTTGCTGGAGACTGCTGTGGTTTGCAATTGTTTAGTTGTTCTCTCAGCTTCAAGCCTTTGCTCCGCTCCACTGCCTGCCTGCTTCCAGTCAAACACCCAACTGTTTCTTCTGTTCAAAGTAGGATTCAAATCTGGCCAGAGCATAATCCTGAAGAAGAAATGTGTTAAAGAGTTATTTGGTTTAACAAGCAAAAGAATATACACAGCAAAATAAAATTCATACATATCCTATCTCGTATTATGTAAAAAAAAGTTTCCAAAGCGAACACTTCAACTGGATTCGCGTGTAGTTTGTCAGAAACAAATGGTAAATAAAACACCCATGCATCCTATTTTGTCACGCATTCATATTTTACTCACCATATATCCAAATTCAATTGCTGAAATTCTGGCCTGAATGATCGACCATAAGCCCCAAAAGAAATGTGAAGCCAGTGCATATCTGGGAATTTAAAAAATATTCAATGTTAATATTAAGACAATTAAGAGTTGAACTAACAGGTCACTGAGCAATATCTTTGCCCAATGTAACAAAATGGATGAAAAGGCTCCTTTGGCTAATTTGCTCTCATCCATTCAGAATACCATTGGAGCATCTAGGTCTTTCCTAAATTAATTTCCTCTCCTTGCCTCAACCGCACTACTTGATAACTTGTTCCAGATGTTGATCACTTTAGTGTGTGGCAATATTACCTGGTCTGTCCAAAACATTCTCTTCACAACCCCAAATCTGCAACCTCCTGTCCAACTGTATTGAAATCTTTGTGAGCATTGCTGAGACTACTTTCTACAAAGCACATCAAAGGAGACTTTCTATAGTAAGGGGCTTATTCAACTATAGAAAGTCCCCTTTGATCTGTGCTTTTCAAAGCTGAAGAGCACAAGCTCAGCTAGTTGTTTTTTTTATATAATTCATGTTTCTAACACTACAAACTTTCCTCTTCTTTTCCCTGTACAACCTCTAGGGATTCTCTTTGTTCACGGTGACCAGAATTGTATGCAGCCGAACCGTAAAGAGTTACGTCCGGGTAACTGAACCCAACTCCAGCCGCAGACAATTGTTCTTTGCCTGCTGAGTGAGAAATCCCATTATAAGCATGAAGCAAAATATTTCCTACATATAGATTCCACCTTATATGCACAATAACTCCCTTATAACCCGAATTTTGTTGCTTAGAGCAAACAAAAGTAAAATCATATTTTCAAAATAAGAAAGGTTTCGATCATTTTGGATATTTAATAATTAATTGTTGTGACTGCACAAGGCATTCCATTCAGTTACACAATAAGTAAATACGCTCATTGGAAGAGCTTTACCACACATGTTCAAGAATGCAGGTAGTGCTGTATTACCACATATTCATTGTATTCAAAACACACAAGATTTTAAAGCTACGAAGTATACAACGTATTCTAGCTTCACCAAACAAAATAATTACCTATTTATTTCTTGCAACATTTGCTCTTCCATTTTCACTCTCTCAGTGTCATCCAAATTGTCAAATCCATTCTGGTACTCGGCTTTGTAATTTCTGATGAAATGGAGCTGTCATAGAATTCATCATCACTTAAGAGTTAATGATAAGTACAGGAAATTTGCTATTGTTATATTTCAGTCCAGTGCACATTGGCAACAAGTTCCAGAAAGATTTAATAACCTTTCCTCCAAACTGCACTGGAATGAGGTTTTACAATATTCCTCAATGTTAAGAATACAAGAAAAGGTGAACTTTACATAGACTGCAGACCACAATTATAAGGCTGTACAATTATTAGGCTGTAATCTGATAACGACCTTGAATTCTGTCATAAAAGCACAATAGTTAAACTGGAAGAGTTGTGCGTGAACCTCAGGATGAGTTTAAAACTTTCAAAAGCACCTTTTTAATTGTACAGAGTGTGAATTTTATTTGGAGGCTTCCTTCACTGCCAACAATAGGTGTCAAATTCACTCTGGTGCTCAGCTGTCCTGCTATTCCACTTCACTGAGAAACCAGGCCATAAGGTTTACGACTGTGATGCCATTACTGCACGGTTACTGTTGAGATATAATTGATTCTCAATTTCTAGGATTCACAGAGGGTCGTGGATATTTGAGATTAATGTATGTTGTGAGGACGAACACTTCTATATGTTACACTCTCGTGCCATCATCCTCAATTCCAGATTAGTTTGTCGATTAAGGGGGAAAAAAGAGAATCTGCAGTTGCTCACGTAAAAGTATTTCACATTAGAGACAGGTAAACTAATCAATCTGTGCTGGTTCATTTGGTACTGAGGAGTTCTGTGGCATTGTTGCTATGACATACACTTTTTAAGAGTTTTAAAAGCCAACCATGCTATTAAAGTGCTTTCATGCCACACACACTATTCATTGCGTGTTCCGAGAAATTTCAATACCCTTCAAAAGCCAATACCTGCTGGGTTTGGGTTGGGTAGTTCTCTATCGAAGCTAAGAAAAATGGATACTTTTCATAAGTATAATCGTAGATCCATTCACAGAAGTGGTTCCCAATATCAAACCCTCTGTAATAAAAAGAAAAAACATTCATTATTGACACCTTACCATATACACTTTTGGTTTCCTTTACTTATACTTTTTTTTAAAAATACACTATTATAAAGACATCCAACCAAATAGGTTTGCAGAGTGTAATGTACAGTAACATTTAAGGCTAACATCATCTTCCGGCCCCCTCTGCCCCACCCCCACCTCAACTTTTTCACTTATGAAGTCAATTGACAATTGTTGGGTTACAATTCCACAATCGCCAGCAGTTACTCACTGAGACATTGGGGAAGGTTTCTTCAAGTTCAGTTAAAAAGTTATAGTTTAGTCTATTCCCCAATTACACCTTATTCAGAGATGCAAGTTACCCGAGATCAGCAGGCTCCTCTCCCAGCTGTACAACCATTATACAGTTCCCTACATAAGGTCGGACTTCCAGGTTACTAGGTGTGGGGAATCCTCTTATTAATAATCAAGTTGTACTTGTGCCTGGTGGAACTTAGCGCAGTAACTGAAAGATTCAGTTCTTCGGTAAAGGCTATTTATTATAATTTGCCAAAACCACATCAGAATTTCGACCTAGCCATGTGTTTAAAATATCAAAATATCCAGAATCTAATGTTTTTCTAATGAAGATTTTAATTAACAAAGAATCAGGAAGAACGCCTAAAGAAAGGCTATAGAAAGGATCCAAGGAACAGATTGTGATTTCATTCAGAGCAAAGCTATATGTTCACAACTGTGCGAATTACCTGAAGTTATAGCTGCTGTATTCAAAGTCAATCAGCATTAGCTTCTGCTCACTGGATTCGCCAGTGTTGTCCAACAGCAGAAGATTTCCTGTGATGAAAACATTCAGATTACGCACATATGTAAAAAATATATAATGCATGTACAACATGTAAAAATAGACTTCCATTTTAACTTGTTCAGCCACATTGATTGCAGTGGGTCCCTTTCTGAAGCACAGTCTAGGATTTAAAATCTGCATTTTTGGAACTCACTCCTTGCAGTTTGGTAGAGTGATGGGCATAAGATAATATTTGTTCTAATTAATTCTAATTCTAACCTGTTTTAACTTTAGTTGCAGTGCTACTCTTTAATTTAAGCAGCATCAGCTTTAATTAAATTGGGGTAAACTATTTTGCCTTCTGTACAGCTCTCCCTTCCTCCACTTTATTGCCACTTGCACAATACATTTCACTGTATACATTGTACTAAAATTCACACCAAAATACCCGAATTTGCTATACTTAAATCTCCCGCCTAGATTTCTGTTTGTGCAATATTTGCAGTTTGCTCAGACCAATGGTATTTGGATGGATGACGAATTTGGCTGATAAATGGCGCTACAATTATTTTTGATGTCATTCCAAATAAATAAACAGATGTTGCCATCTGATAAAATAGTGATGAAAAAAAACGTTTAATATGAACAGAACAAGCAGTGAAGGTTTTGACATGACTTCTATTTGAAGAGCCTCAGTCGGAAGATCAGAGGTGACAACAAAATTGTGAGGCTTTTTTTACACTTTGGATTTGACCTTGAATCAAGGGCAACTGTTTGTCGTAGGTAAAATACAATATAATAACGCTTGCATTTGATATAAAGCTTTCCAGCCAATCTGCCCCCAACCTCTGGAATTCCATTCCTCAATCACTCCGCCTCCCCCCCTCCTTAGCCTCCTTCAAGTCCCACCTCAAAACCCTCCTCTTCGACCGTGCCATCGGCCACCCCCCCTTCCTCTCCCCTCTCCCCCCACCCCCCACAGCTCAGGTCTGAAATGCTGTACACTGTCCAGCGCCTTGGGACGTCCTCCCGACGTGAAAGGCACTAAACAAATGTAATCTTGTTGTTGTTGTTATCACGTTGCTGAGAGGTCTCAAAGCGCTTCAGAGTGTACTGTAAAGTGAAATTGACTGTATATTTTTTGGGCAAAACACAGCAGCCAAGTGCATACAGCAGTGTCCCACGAACAGTCGTAGATTGAGTGATCAAATTATTGTTTATTTATTCATTTATTTTGAAGGAATAAATTCTATCTATCTGCATTTTAAAACTTTGCCCAATACTTATGATTAAATATCAAAATCAATTACAAAAGGAGACCGATTCCTCCGTTTTCTCATTTCATCCTCGCTTGTTTTTCAGTATTTTGAAAAAAGAGAGATTTCATGGAATTTCATGTTTTTGACTGTTGTCTTGCCCACACTTGCCTTTTCTACTCGTTCATTGACAGTATTTTACAACATTTTCATAATATTAGATGATTCTTTTGTACAGTTACTTTTAGAGAAAAAAGTCTACTTAATGTCAAGCACTTTGAGACATGAAAGATGCTACAAGAATGTAAATTGGATTGTTCAGGTGCAACCTTCACTCATGTATCCTATAAAAATACATAACTCTCATCTGCGGTTTCAGCTCTGATGAAAGATCACAGCTCAAAGCACTCATTCATCATAAGGAGTTGACTGAGTTCTCCGTGGATTTGCAACATATTTTGGCTTAATTTCAAATTCACAAGTTTAGACTAGATCGCTTTAGTTCAGTGAAACATTTTTTTCCTTACCAATTCTAAGCAAAAGCCACATTTACACTATCCAGCAGAGCAAATCTGCAACAATCGATAGTGTGCTGGGAAAACAGGGAAAGGGCAGTGTCTGACCCCATTTCAGGATTACCCTCATTCCAAACTTATTTCAAGCAAAATCGGGAAAAATTCAAAAGGCTGTGAACAAAACCTCTCTCTCCCATGACTGGACCATTGCCTCACTCACTTGGGAAAATCAGGAAATTAGCCATTGATGAATAAAGAGCTATGGTTCTGGAAAAGGGTATCGAAACCATGAGCTGCTCACATTTCACACAAATTTCTCAGTGGAAGAGAAATATTCAACAAGAATAAAAACAGGCTGCAAACTAATGGCTTTCAGCTGTACAGCACTCCCAGAAATTCTGCTGATACAGAGCTTCCAGTTCATCTTTCTTCCCCCCCCGCCCCCCTCCCAGCAGATTCCCAACACTATAATTTTTCTTGGGGGTGGGAAGGACATGTAGATTGCTTTAATACAGAGGGTAATAATAGATAGTGAGAAGTTAACTGCATGTTGCATTATAACCTGAGACTTAATCACTTAATCTCTTTCATAGTCCGTGTTCCAGCATTGTTCTTACACACCGACTATGGGTGCACAGAATGGGATTTCCCATCAGGTATGTTGCAACCAAATCTGCTTTTGTGGTCTGATTAATGAATCCATTTTCAACTATCAGCTTTTTGCTGGCTGCAGCGTACATGAGACTTGTAATATAGATGCAAAGCCCTTGCTTGCTGAAATTGAGTTTTGTGTATATAGTTTAGTCTAAAGTTCCTGTCTGAAGGTGCGTGGGGGGCAGAATGGAGCCAGTTCAAACCAGGCTACTTGGATTCATTGCAGCACGACCGTGAAATTATGTTGGCAACACAACTTTTTAAAAATATAATTGGGAGATTCAATATGAGCTCTGCCTACATTGAAAAGCACTGATCCAAAGTCTTGCTAAAGTGCACTCCCATTTTCTTGTAATAGGAAGGAGGAAAGAGGGATAATCTGGCAGGATGTGATCTTATTTTTATTATCTTAATGAGCCAGAGAGCTTTCTTCATTTATACCTCTCTTATGACCTCGTGAAACTGCTAAGGCAAATCTGCTCACAGCAAACACCACTCCCTCCTCCTCTGAACAGGTGTTGCCATTACAGAAAGACCAGAGCCCCACACATTCCAAGAGAGAAATATCTTATACAGGTGAAGCCATAGGAATTATTGTACATTCCTTCACTAATTTACTGTGAGAGTCATTTGCTGGATATGAACTTTGTACGGCGCTGTCCTTGATTGACTCAGATCATACCTCTCACACCGCCTGCACTTCATCTCCTCAAATGGCTTCTCCTCTAGCCCCTGGATGGTCTTGTGCGGTGTTCCTCAGGGCTCTGTCCCTGGTCCCCTCCTCTTCAACATCTATATGCTCCCGCTTGGTGACATCATCCGCAGACATGGGGCAACTTCCACATGTATGCAGATGCACCCAACCTCTCTGCCTCCACCCTCGACTCCAGGACCCCTGCTTTGCTGGCAGACATCAAGTCCTGGATGAGAGCTAACTTTCTTCAGTTGAACGTCAACAAGACCGAGGCCCTCCTGACTGGTTCCCGTCAGCGCCTCCTCACCTCAGGAGCTGACAGCATCACCATCCATGGTTGACTCCTTGCTAAGACAGTCCGGAACCTTGGGGTCTTCTTTGACCCTCAACTATCCTTTCTGCAACATGACCCGCTTTGCCTTCCCCCACCTCCTCAACCTCACCCAGCTTCGCCACCATCTCACACCGCGGGCCGTCGATACACTCATACACGCTTTCATTACATTGAGGCTCGACTATGCAAACTCACTGCTTGTCAGCATCCCCAATTCCTCCCTCCACAGGCTGCAGATCATCCAGAATTCTGCAGCCCGTGTCCTCTCCCATACTAGGCTCCGCGACTCTATCACCCCCATCCTTGACCAACTCCACTGGCTTCCCATCACACAGAGGATACAGGCCAAGATCCTGGTCCTCACCTTCAAAGCCCTCCACTGTCTTGCTCCCCCCTACCTGTGCGACCTCTGAACTTCCTGCCTTCCTGCTCACTCTCTCCGCTCAGTGGGCTCCAGTCTGCTTCACGGCCCCAGCCTCGCTCGCCCCACTATTGGCAGGCGGGCCTTTCCCCACTATGCCCCCACCCTCTGGAACTCCATCCCACAGTCCCTCTGCCTCGCCCTCTCCCTTGCCACCTTCGAGACCCATCTCAAAACCCTCCTCTTCGACCATGCTTTCCCTGCTTCCCCCCCTACCCTCCACCCTCCCCGACCCCCAGCTCGGCACCATAACTCCGTCTGTCCAGCGCCTTGGGACGTCCTCCCAACATGAAAAGCGCTTTACAAATGTAATTTTGTTGTTGTTTGTAAAATGATATGAAATTAAGTAATCCAGTAATTTCTATGCATCGTCGCTGCCCTAACAACTCCACAAAGATGGGTTTTACAGCATTCTCTTCTGTTGTCGCCACAATTTTCTAACCTTTCAGTTATGCAAGAAATAAGTAACTCTTATATTTTCTCGTCCACTATTATATATGAGATTGATTATTTAGTATAGCTAAAGGTGCCATCCCCTTATCTTAATTAGTAAATTTCAAATATCCCCAGATCGATGAGGCTTCCAATAACAACATAGAGTAAACACAGTATATGCAGCAATAAAGTGGTTTTACTGAGAAAAATGACTGATCCAAAAATAAACCGTCTTACCTTCCTGGCAATCGTTGTGACAAAAAACAACTGGTGAATGAGTAGCATGGAGCAAGGACCTGAGGAGTAAGACAGACAAAATAAAACGAGGTGTTTTCCACAGGAATTGTGAGAAAAGTCTCAACAAACAGCAACAGTAAAGAATGGGGGTGGTTGTGCTGTTTCCAGTGCTGGATTCTGAAGGAAGCTTCAAATCCTTCATATTCCACGAAAAACAGTGCTAGACTTGGGTCAACAAAGAATGTAATGAAACCAGTACACAAAGAACATCATGTTGTTTCATGTACATCTTAATTCTTAATGGCAAAAGCATTTCATCACAAGCAATATGACTTACTCTGGACCCCAGACGTATCATTTATTGTGTCAAGTACTTTGACGAGGGGATGGATACAAACTTTACGTTGGTCACGAGGGCCATTCTACTTCCTTGAGTGGTGGCAGATCAACAAAACGCTTTCACTTTCATATTTATTTTGTGGCTTTTAGTGTTAAAGCCCTTCAACGTTCCCCCTCCAACCAATGTGTGCGAGTAATTGTTACAAGTAATATTCAAAATATGTAGTCAATCCACTTTAGAATATATTCTGTGAACTGGTATGAGACTTCTCAACGATGTAATAAGATACTATATCTATATGCAAGGCTTATTATTTATTAATATTGTTACACAAAATGATTATTGCAAATTCTACACCTTCCCAACCAAAACTATAAAAGTAGAACAATGTACACAAGCACTGGATCACACTGCTTCTGTGATCAGTGGTAATTGGATATGGATATAAAAATAATAATCCTTGCATTTGCATTTGTATGCATATCGTAACCAGAGCTCTTTCTGGGCAATTTCCTGTGAGACATAAATGAAAGTGCAATGTTTCCAAAATGGCCCAGTTAAAAATGCAGAAAAAATTTGGAGGCTATGTGGTAAGAGTGGGACTATTTGGATAGTTCTTTCAAAGAGCACCACAGGCACAATGGGCCGAATGGCATCCTTCTGTGCTGTAAGATTCTATAATTATATGAAACCATGTGCTTGAAAATGTATTGGTTAAAAACAAAAAATTGTTTTGTGAATCTTTAGAACTTTTCCTCCATTCAGAATTCAATTTTATTTTACACACATACACAGCTTTTTAAGACTGAAAATCCTACATCTGGTTTCTGCAGCTTTTCCAATGTGTTTTTAAGAGTTTAGAATTCCCACTCCAAGCCAGGCCGAAGATTAATGCAGCATAGTTTGGATTGGGCTCATCGAGTCTCAAAGATAGAATTACAAAACTTCTGAAATCGATCTAAACAGGAGAGGGGGGAAAAAGCAGCCAGCGCAAGTTTTTACTGGGCTATTTTGGAAAGATTGCAAACTAACAACCAAAGCAAATACTCATCTTAGGATAAAACTAACCGTATGTAATTCAGCGTCAATTAAAGACACAAGCCTACAGGCTCAGCAGTTTCAATTCCCATGAGATGAAGTCTCGAGACACCCGCCCAAAGCAAGCTAACGTGATGGCCTTCAGATTTGATTTTAGTGCTTAAGGTTCGGGTTAAAGTTTACTTCGGTACAGTGCCAATGGAAACTGTTACTTTTGTTTTCAAAATAATAATCCTTGCATTTAATACAGAGCCTTATTACGTCGTAGAGATGGTGTTTCAAGGCGCTTCACAGGACATACTGTAAAGTATTTGTGGGCAAAAATGTGGCAGACAGTATGCGAATACCAATATCCCACAAACAGTTTGGTAAACCCACTGCCCAGTATGAAACTCAGCCCCAGATACAATCACAGATCTGTATCTATTTCATGTCAGCTGTGGTCATTCTCCTGATTGATATCCAATGGCTCGCGTCGGAACGTTTTTCGTGGGTGTGTATTTTTTACTACTGGGGAACAAATAAGCCTCGATATCCACCAAAATTAAATAGCACGTCCAAAGTCACATGGTAGAAAGGCCACTTGAAAGAGACAACGAAGAACAATAACTGCCCGCAGAACCACATTACAGCCTGAGAAACGAGGGGAGAGAATCGAAGGGAAACACCTCTAAAATCCAAATGCAACCAACATTTTAATTAAGCAGCTGCTACCGGAGTCAGTAGTGATGAGGAAAAGGGAGAAATGCTAGTCCCCACTTTGACATGCTGTGCCAGCACAACTGTGGGTTGACCTCTGCTATTTGTGGAATGGTCTGGCTTCAACTGCTATTTGTGGAATGGTTCAATATCCTCCGCAACAAGTTTCAAACCATACCCAGATTGGGAGAAGGAAAGCACCAATGGTGTCTTAACTTTTACGCTGCTCACCAATCACAATGACTTTAAAATGAGATTTCCCATTCCCAAACTGAAGCAACATGATTGTTGTTTCTTGTGTAGAAAACAACATGCACCATGTAGCACCATTCACATGAGTAGCGTCTTGGAGCACTTAATGGGGGGGTGGTTGGCTGCTGAACTGGAAAGGGAGGGAAGATGACCGAAGGCATGGTCGAAGAGGAAAGTCTTCAGGTGGGAATTGGTGACTAGGAGGTTTCAATGATCCAATCTGATACAACTGGTCTGAACAATTTCTGAATAGATTGACTTGATAGCATATAAAAAATAATTAATGTACATACGGCAAGTGTTAGTTGCATTGAATATTAAAGTTCATAATTTTAGACTTAACGAGAAAGCTACGGACGTGGAACATTTCTGCCTGGTTAAAGCCCTACCTCAGTTTCTCCAGCTCTTGTGGCAGGTTGTAGCTGAGAAGTTTATGGAACTTCCTAATGTAAGACTCTCTTGTGAAACTGATTCGCATCACTTGCTTTAAGTACCTGCATCAACAAGAATCAACACATGACAAAAACATTGGGATAAAAGCAGACAGTTTTATTTTTGTATAGAAGTGTTTATTTGTTATCATAAATAACATGAGAAGCATCAAGTCTAAATCTTTAAATGCAAGTCTAGAAGCTGCATTAAAATAAAACGTGAAATCTACCGCCAGCAAAAGCAAAGTGCCTAAGTAAGATTTAAAATGTGGATAGTTTAAAATATGGTCTTTTGGTTTTAAAATGGACTGATGGCACAATCAGCCCTTGACTGGGATTGCTTAACTGAAGTAGCTAATGTTAAAAAAAAAACCTGTCTAAGCTCTCACACAGAATGGCCATTTGGAATAAGTATTGGAAGACCAGAGTCCTTTATGGAACCAGACTGTGGTATCATTCATCATCTTCAGAGGCGGTGAGGAGAAAAGGGAAATAAAAAAGAAAAATTGGAGGCAAGGGAAATCAACTGACTGCAGATATATCTGGCACAGTGGAACACCTTAAAGCTTTTCCTGTGACTGAGGCGCCTAGGTTACAATTTATGCACCCATCATTTTACTGCTATCAAACCTCAAATGCTTATTTCTTCTTAAATTCACTATTTGCATTGTCTAACGTGGTTCTGCTGAATACTTTTAAATGATAAATTTATTCCCTTAACCCAGTTGAAGCAATCCAATACAAGACACCAAATACTTTTGAGTAGGATATACAGAAGTTAGCCACGCCAATTAAGTACTCACTTTTCCATGGTACAAAACAACCACTTTGGTTCTTTGTTAAATGGCATTTTCATGCCATGGAATGTAGCCATTTTCCTTGCAATTTCTGCTGAAATATTTGGAATACTCAGCTCCTGGGTCTCCAGTTTGCGGCTCTGAAGCAGAATGATACAACATCAAAGAAATAAGGCAATTATGTAAAAAAAACACTTGCTGTTCGGCTTGCAGACCCGATACATGTTCTGTTCAATACCAGACAAATACATTTATTGTATTGTGTAATATTTATAAACAAAAAAGACACATTGCTTCTTACTAACCTTGCAGAAGACACGACAGAAAACAGCTATGAGCAATATGTTGACGTTAAATCAAAAATAAACCACTTTCTCTTACACAGTCCAATTATTTTCTCCACAAATCAAACCATTATTCCGCTCATCATTCTGGTAGAAACTTATGCTGAATAATATTGTGCCTGAAGGATTCATTTGATGACAATGTTTGCTACCTATTTATTTCTTGGTATAGTAGTTCCAAGCAGAACTGAATGGTTTGTCTCAAACTTGCAACAAGAAGCATATTAATTATAAATTTAGAAACAAAGCAACCAAGAAAATAACTGGGAAAAAAATCTGGTCATGCTGTATACTGAAGGACAAATTTGTGGAGCGCTGTGACTAACTCAGCCTAGATTGTTTGCTAAATGTAAAAGGTACAGTAGATCAAATTGAAGCAGATTTCCTGACGTAAATGATGCAAGTCACATGAAACATAACTCAATCAATGATGCCATAATGGCTTGTTGACCAGACTTTTCCAATTAAAAGTGTTTATTGTCTCGCAACTACATATGCATTACTGTCGCTGTAGTTCTGCATAAAGTACTGATTTACTGCAGCAGTTTGAAATCAATTTCAAGGCCAGGAAAAGAGAGCGCTGAGCAGTGGTGGGGAAAAAGAGTTTGCGTTCTTTTTGCAAAGCATCCTCAATAAATAATAAATCCAGCAACTCTGGTTTAAACTCCTACTCTCAAAAATGCAATTACTGTACACTAAATTGATATTATACTTCGGAAAAGTTGCAGCAGAATATTTAATGCAAAACATTTAATTATACAAACAATCACTTGCAAAAAAAAAATTGGCAAGGATTTTGTTCCCACGTCTTTCATTTGCCACAAATGTGAAGTCCAGAGTTAAGTACAGACCATGGCCCAACGCCGGGTAGAATCAGACTTACCGGAATGAACTGTTCCAAGCGACCCTGAGGGAAGATTCCATATAACTTTGGACCAAGACATCGTTCTGCCAAGATAGCAAACATAACACTCTCCAACACCAAGGCTTCAGTCCCCTATATTTTAAAAACAAGACAAAACAATAACACCTTGTACTTTAAACTGTGGGGGGAAAACATCCCACAATACAACCGGATCATAGATACTGTGAAAAGAATGAACCTTTCATTCCCCATTAATATTTGGAGAATGTCACACCCATCAAGGACACATGTAACGTGAGACAGATGAAGGGCAGATCAGCCTCTGCTGTCCCATTTGGATACTTTCAATCGTTATCAGAATAATGTGACATTTTCATTGATCTTCGGAGCTTCAGTCGCCAATCTGGATTGTGATGTGGGTAGTTTTGTGCAGTTTTCACATCCATGGGGTACGTACATGGAAACTTGCCTCAGACTCATTCCACTTGCAAGGTTCAAGGCGACTTTCATCCCATCAGTTTAGGGTGAATTTGGTTGTTATCCACTTTTCATTCTTTTTTCCACTCATGAGCCAATTTTACGTTGCCTTAAAGGTATCACACTGTATTAAATAAAATGTCAGCTGTTTTCTAGTGCGTGCAAATACAGTTTAATTTCTTCTTCCTACAGTTGATTTCCCAGCCCAGGGTTTAGTTCTGAAGTGTAGTCACACCTGAAACATGTTCTGTCTTTAACTTTCAAAGGCTGTTTGTCTTCCTGTGTCTTCTCAGCGTTGTCTACTTTTATTTCAGATTTCAGTTTTTCTTTTACAGAACTTCTACAAAATCCTCTTTCACCGGATGAATAATCTACAATTGCAGAGTTCCTGAGAGAGTCTCATCATTGCTATTCCATTAGTGTTTCCCCTTAAGGGTTGAGTATTGCTGATAATGGAGGAAGGGGTTAAGATGTTCAAAATTCAGAGTTGCTTAGACCATAGGAAGGATTAAATTATGCTCAATTAATGAAAGTTTCTGTTTCTGACTGCTATAAATGACTTTTCATAGAAACATGTACATATGGAAAGGGTTAGATTCCTCAGTGATAACCTCAGCATCAACCAGCCTACCCATACTTACCGTCAAGGTCTATGTAAGGCTGGTAGCCACCTGATGAGTGACTTGTGCCCAGAAACCTTTACTCCCAGAAGCAAGGAAAATGAGTCAATGAATTCAGGAAATGTGGTGAAGGGGAGAAATAAGGATTTCTAAAACAGATTACTTTGCAAAAGTTGATATCTCTTAACTTTGATAGAACAGGGATGGATGGGGGTAGAGGAGGAAAGAGAAGACTTTCATATTAAAATACTATTTATAACTTTCTAAATGCACAAGGATTATTTAACATCAATATTTCATCACATCATCTGGAAAACAGTCAGTTGGATTTCAAATGCAGAAGTGAACTGCTTTTAAAAAAGCTGGAATTCAAGATATTAAAACTGTACTATCATAATTCTCAGTTTGATTCACAACAGTTAACTAAATCAAAGAATTCTCAGAAAGACTTTTAAATACAATGTTCTTTTTACCACAATAGGAAGGAAACATAAAAATATATAAACATTTTAATTCCTTTTCATAAATCTGGATGAATAAAACTATGAATTGGCATTTTAATTATTAGACATCTGAATTTCAAGTGACAAATTAAAACCATATTCTCGTATAATTTGAGAATGGAAGGGACAAAATGTAGGGTTCCCCACTATCCCCAGCCTGTTTTCGTTTAGTTTACTCCTTAGATCCCAACCCTAATCCACTTCATCATTCTCCCATGGAAAAGGAAAGGCTAGTTAAGTATTGCATACAAGTAGTAGGTGTTGCAACCTCAACTGTTTTTTGACACAAAGACATATATTTTCTCTTGTGATCAATTGAGCTTAAGTTGACGTGCTTCACTAATTTTTTTAATATGGCTATTGCTTCATGCAAGGATGGCTGTTACTGCGAATAACTTTACTTCTGCTTGACTGCACTCCATTGTTCCATTGCTTTTGAACACCTGTATTTTTACATTGCCTGCTCAAAGTCCCCAAACTGGGGAGTATACGGACGGCGGAGTTTTGAATTAGTTGGATTATGTGGATAGTGGAGGTGGGGAGACCAGCAAAATGGGCATTGGAATAGTCGAGGTGATAAAAGTATGGATTTGGGTTTCGGCTGCATTAGTTGTGAGGTACGATCACAACGTGACGGAGACAACGTGACGGAGGTGGAGAAAAACAGTCCTGGTCAGGGACTGGGTGTTGGGTAGGAATGCTGGGGATCAAACCTGACGCCAAGATTTCTCACAGTGTCTTAGGGATAGGCCAGGGAGGTTGAGGAGATCCAAGATGCAGGAGAGATGTTGACGGGAGCCAAGTAGAAAGGAACGCTCATAACTGATCAACTGATTAACTTTTAAACTGAACTAATTCTTCAACAAATCAGTAATGCTTTAAAAGTTGCACCTTTTGTAGTATAGAGTGAATCCAAAATTGGGGTTTAAATGAATTGGGCGGAAGTCCTGCTCTTGACACTATCAGAATGATAGTGAGACGATTTCAGAAGTTCAAGTTGCACCCAATGCAATATAAACCCAATGCTTGTGAATTGATTTTGCCTTCACATCACATTTCCTTTGAAAACTGGTGGATGGTCCAATGGATGTTCAAGAGATTCCAGAGGAAGACAAGAACGTGACATTAAAACTTTTGACATTTTGTCAGGGAATTGGATTACTTTTCGCTGCACATGCTCATGTTTCAGAAAAACAAAATGGTCTTGGAACAGAAAGTGACACACAACAAGAGGCTAGAGGAAGTGGGATTGATTTAGATAGCTCTTTTGAAAGAGCCAGCACAGACACGATGGGCCGAATGGTTTCCTTCTGTGTTGTATAATAAAAGAACATGTAGGATGGACAATTGAAACCAAAGGGTGTTTGTTCAAATTGGCCGCAGTTCAATTGACCCAGTCCCACAAGGTCAATCTTCATGTCTTTTTGCTATTCACATTACTACTTAACAGCTTGTAGGAGATGCAGAATGCCTACACTTCCGGCGAAATGGTGTGGGAAGGGTAGATCATGAAAAGAGTTGGATTCATTCAATTAGTTTGGCAGGAACTAATTGCTGAGACAGACAGCAAACGGCATTGAAATTATGCAAATGTGAGTTGCACAAATGCAAGCTTTTAAAAAAGTATTTCTTGTTGGATGCGGAGCAATAAAAACAACTTAACCAATGGCTAGACTATTTCCCTGGTGCAGTTGTATATAAAATGTTGGAAATGTCCAAAGATTAGTCTGTACTCCTAGTACTTATTGAAGCCACATGTGGTAAAAATATTGAATTATTTTATGGCAACCAGATCTCCAAATTAGTCACCATAAAGGATAGAAAGATCCAAAAAATGTGCTTCACTCAATTACTAGCCTCAGATCATTTTAATGAGATTCTGGGCCAAAGATGTGAAAATGAAAATGCTCCAGGAGTTTTTGAAAATTTTCACTTTTCACTTGTTTATGACGAATGAGGGGCATGCTTTCAAGACACGAGTTAAGGTAATTCACGAGCATGACTGCTGTAGAAGGCGTGCTTAACAACAACAACTTGCATTTAGAGACTGCCCTTCATGTAAGTAAGCAATTAGGTTACTAGTGAGGAAAGACAGAGAGGGCAAGATGGAGGGATTGTATAAAACAATACACATTTACGTACAGAGCGGCTTTCACCTTGGTAGGACATTTCAAGGCGCTTAATGGTACATTGTTTAGCAGGACTATCTTAATGCTGTTTAAGTATTAGGTCTCCCTCTCCCACCCCTGCTCAATTCCTAAAATTTGATTCCCTTCAGGCTTTTTTGTGACGGTAACATTTTTGTGTCCAGAGTGTGTGGATGGTACGAGGAAATTGCTTCATAGAGCACAAACTGAAGCACTCAGATTAAGAGATGGTATTGACTTGATGTTATTTCAGCTGTTACACTGTTATAAATCAGTGAATCCTCCAAGCAAGCAGCCCCAATGTGGTCACTACACTAACCATGAAATAATGTTGTGCACAATGGGTTGTGTGCAATTGACTGCTGTGTTTTCCCCACAAAATATATAGTCAATTCAATTCACAGTATATTCTGTGAAGCGCTTTGAGACGTCTAGAAGACGTGATAAGGAGCTATATCAAATGATTAAGGATTTTATAAGGATTATTATTTTAAAACTATAAATAAAGCAAAACCATAGGTTTATTATATTTCTTTGTTACACTTTTTTTTAAAAAAACAGGGGGGTGATGTTGACAAGACTCCACCCTTGGGACCATTTGGTGGAATGCTAAGCATACAAGAAGCATGACTTTTACTGAGTGGGAGCAAAGCAACACTTTCCCACTCAGAATCACTCCACCACAGCCATCCTTATCAAATGCCTACAGGAATGACTGATTGATCAGACACACCCAGAAAGACACTGCTCCTTACCAACAATATCAACGTCAAACCAAAGAGCAGTAACATTTCCTGTGTGTCATTCCTCCCCTTCAGCCTACTTTTTTCTGACCTCAAATTTGCTTTTCCTCAAAGCTAGTTCTTCCTTTTAGTTTCTTTCTTGCTATTTTATGCCACTGTACAATTTCAAACATCTCCCTTAGAATATCACACAATTCAATTTCCAATTGCATTCCCACTTCATTTATGATCAGGTCTGAGTCAGTCTGTGCTTTGCTCTTGATATTGCCCACAACTTGAGGACCATCTATTTCCTTGGCATCACTTCTAAATTGGCAACTCAGATAAATTCATCTACAGCAAAGCCTCAACATGGATTTTGCTGACTAGAAATTAAATCTAAGTACGGATTGTCTCACAAAAATAATTGTATAAATAGCTCTTTATTGGTTATAGGCTCATTTCTGCACCATATGACCCAATAACATCATGTTTTTTTATTTTGTTAGTTGCATTCATTGGAAGAATGTGTCATTTTATTACACTTTAAGGCAGAATGGCTTCAGTCTTCATTTATCTACCATTTTTAGATTTTATGTCTGGTTTCCTACACACATTTAGACACAGTGATCCATGCAATTCAAAGGATAAAGGATCCTTTTGTTGTGGATCTGCCAAATATTTGACATTGGTTTCAAACAAGTGGAGTGATCTATGATGGGCCCAGCACCTCAGGGGATTGAATTCATAGAAAATAATCGTGTCCTTTTATAAGCAAGGCAATCTGGAACTGGTCCAGCATAGAATGTCGGACTCAATCTTTTTGTCAACTTGAAACTGAAATGAATACACCATAACTCGCAGCTATAAACAAGTTTCAGTTTCTGCAACCTTATACGTCATAATTAAAACCTCGGTGGCAGGGGAAACGCCACGAATAACATACTCGCAGGCCATACTGGTTATTCTATCCTCATATGCTGATTTGACCTGTATATCAGAATGGCTGGACTAAAGGCACTAAACATACCAGGTTACAGAAGGATGTACCAATACAATAGTACGCACAATACCATCACTTCAACACTGGATTGCAAAATACTTACCAACTAGCCTCTGCTAATATCACTGGCATTGCGTAAAATAGATCAAATAGTATTTAGCCACAAATAACTGCTGGGTGATTTATGTATTGCTGCAAAAAAAATCCATTCTTTTAAAACAACTTGTAACGTCTCATCTGCTGCCAATTGTTCCCCCTCAATAGGTTTCATTGCGCTGATTTATTTTCACATGATTTGTTCACGTGTTGTGTTTTTCCACTGGGATTCATTCAAGTAAACTAAATGAAATCCTGTGAAAACATCATTCACTCTCCGTAGTTTTACAGGCTCCAGTGGTAAATACAACTTCACAGAACACTACTGGCCAGTGAAACTGCTCAATTCCTAATTAAAATGACTCAAGGTTTAATTCCAGCCATAACACAAACATGAACAAACTCTCACGTTGAGGGCATTGATTCTGGACTCTTTCCAGAGATGTGACTGAATTCCAACATCTGCTGCCAAGCTTTGAATATGTCCTTGTTGAAAAATACAATCAAAACATCGTTAACAAATTGAGTTCAAACTATAGAAATGCTAGGAATACTTTGGTGCATGAGACAGCTCTGGGACAGTTGGTTTGCTGGCATGTGTCAGTCAGAATTAGCCAGGGTAATTCAGAAATCTTTCAAGAATTATTAACGCATAGGAAATGAACACGTTCTGAATACATAACACTGGAAACATCTAGAGAAAACATAAGATCGGGGATTTTACTGACTGAACATCTCAGTTACACATTGTTACCACAGGGAGAATAGCACATGTTCTCAGGTGAATACAACATATTTTAGTTTTTATTTAAAAAAGTCACAGAAAATGTTCTGCGCGAGTCTGCTGCATAGAAAGGAGAGATAAAAATCATCAAATACTGATGCACGAACAAAGAGTGAGCTTCAAATAGTTAGGCTGCCATTGTTTACTGCAGTCACTGACTTGCAGTCAGTTTGCAGGCAGAGGAGTAGTTTTAAAATGGAGCCCAGTGGAGTTCAATGCAGCACAGTAGAAAATGGTCTCCTGGCTTGGAAAATACAGAAAAAAAAATCTATCGACTGATAACTTAACTTAAGCATCATAGAATGGCTCAGATTAAAGACACACCATTAATATCCACACACTAATAAAACATTAGTACAAGAGAACAGAGGTGTTAATTTTTTATTATTATTGGTTAGCATTTAAGATATGTAAGAAAATTAAGGCAGTATGAAAGCCTAGCTGTAGACCTACAGCAAACTGTAAATGCAAGCTTGCCCATGAGCTGCTGGACAGTAAAACCGCAATTCTCTTAACACAGAAAAAATATTCAATCAAAATTGGTAACACTCATCACATTGAACAGTCTTTCAAAGTATATTCTGATTTCGATGTTGCTGGAGTTAGATTAACTTTGGGGTTTTTGGAAGTTTTTCACATACGCCCTACCTAATTTAATACCTAAATTAATACTGCTGCTAAATTATGTATAGTTTAATCGAAATTTGTAATAAATGAAACAAGATCTTGAAAGAAACTTTGTGCATGAGAACCTTATTTCTTATTTGTAAACTGTACTTTGCACAGTTCCGTAACAGGATGTGGTTACGGGTAATTATTCTTACGCTTTCCCCCCCTCCCCCTGCCTGTTTTAAAATAATCCTGTGCAGCTTTCATACAGGTTGGATTCATCACAAAAATGTGCCCCGATAATCAAGTATGGATAAAGATTAAAACAAATACAGACCCCTGCTGAGACTCAGAATATCCCTGGACTCTAGAAGTACGTTTTAAATTCTTTTTATGCAATAAAAAGTCTCCCAAGCACGACCGCAACTCTAAAATAAACATTAGCTATAGATTAAAGGTACCTAACAGACCCCCAATTAATAGGTATATGGTCAAGATAATGTGCACAAATTAGATGCGATTGCACAAGCAAAATGCAGATGGGGACGTGGGGGTGGTCTGGTGGCATTTGTAAAGGAAACAACTCATAGCTCACTCACAAAATCTTAGCACAAGTCAACCCATCGAGAAATACTGGGCACAAGTAGTAGCCAGCAAAGTATTGCAAAAGGAATGTGAGTGTTGTTAGCGGTGCATAATCCTTCTCTCGGGATTTCAGAAATTTGCTGATTCACTAAACTGAATAATTTGACAACAAAAGGGAACCCAGCAGTGTTTAATAACATTGTGCAAATAGCCTACGCGAGAAATCCTAACCAGAAATCTGGATGAGGTTCAATTTAACCCTTGGGAATATTTATTCAGATTGCAGACCGCAGCCACTAACAACTGTGGATTCTCAGCGATGCAGCAAGTGCTACAATCTCTTAAGGTATAACATTCCTGGTTTGAAACTCTCTCTGTGTTTTTGAAGTGGGTTTTGTATTGGTCCATTGGACAACAGGCGACAGATAAAGATAGTACATTGCTTGCACATTTAACAAAGGGCACATGTGATTTGTGCGATGTGAGTTCCTCTGGTTTACACAGTCCTTTTGTTCTCACTTTTTATCTGCAAGGTCATTATTATACTGCATTTCTGCTGCTTAGTCATTTCAGAAGTCCGATTACACATAAAAAAAACCCTAGTTGCCTACCAGTTCACATATACAAATTGTACTGAGTATTGTTCTGGTGTGAGGGATCTGGGTGTGCCCCCGTAATCTCCCCAAATCACTTTGTTCCTAATTTTCAGAGATCGTCTCCCACAGAGGGAAATACTGGAGAGAAAGCAATGAACCTAATTATCATGGCACGATTCTCACCCACACCACAATCTCCTGTTAAAACTAGTACCGGGGAGAGCCAGGGTGTGGGGCATTAAACAATGCAGACTATATCGGTACGGAAAGCTGACTTACACATCAGAAATAAAGGAAGCAAAAAAGGCTCCATCCAATTTCAATCATATTATGCATTCTATCAAATTTATTTAATCTCTTGCAGTTCATGAACAATCACTTCTCCGTTCCCCCTCAGATAAATGCTGTGAATTTTCCCCAAAGCTCCCAAACCAATCCAATGAAACTTCAAGACATCGACATAATCTTACAACCTGCTCGGACCAATTCAGTAGCTGTTTTCTACCAGTGTAATAGATAATATTCCAGAAATACAGAACAAATGTGGTGTTATACGATTCACATTTCATCTCCTTGCTCTTCGGCAAAACAAGGAGAAAGGAATAGGAAACAAGTCTGTGTCAGCTTTCGCAGGGCAAGTGAAAGGGTTCCATTGAAATAAAACTATTTGTCCTAAGGTTCTTTTTCTCCATTCTTCCTCTGGATAAGTGCTCACAGTGACAATCTAAACAAGGACATACAATGTGAATACACACTGTGGTTTTATGCATTTTTGGGAGTAGCTCTCAAGCAAGATATTAATACGGCTGCAGCCCTTAAAATAAAAAGTAGTGAGGAACACTGTTTTATAAATAGAGCATTTAATAAAGTTAGTAATCTATTTTGCAACAGCCAGCAGCAAAACGTTCATTCTTTAACACAGATAAACTTTAATGGAATCAGCTACACACAGCAGGACCTGATAACAATCAGAAGGAAACAAAACACAAAATACTGCGGATGCTGGAAATCTGAAAACCATCTGAAAACAGTCAGAAGGAGCCTCACTTACACGTTGATAAAGAGGAGATATATTCTGAAGATGATGGAGATTAAAGTGTACTTACGCGAAAAGCATCTTTCTCCTGGTTATTCTGTTTAGAATCCCCTTTATTACAGGAAATCTATCAACAAGACAGAAAGCAAACAAATTTTCTTAACAAGTGAAAAAAAATTACATCTGGAAAACAAATCAAACAGCTCGATATATTACTTTCCCTTCTAGGATTTATTTTATTAAAAGGTATCCGAGATCTACGACCTAGCATTCTAGCATTATTGCAAACCGCATAGTGTCACTAGGGGTCAGTTACTGTAAAAACTGTAAAAAGTAGTGCCATCTGGGCTTGAGCTGCATGATTTGCAGAAAAACTCTACCCATCTTTAACTTGTGGTAGTATTATAGAAAAGCAATCCTTAGTTGGTAAGAATAGTGTTTGTGCCGAGCATTATTGCAAAAGGAAAGAAGCAGGGAAAGACAGACGCACAGTATTGTATTTTTACTAGCAAAGGAATTTGGGGAGTTGTGCTGTGGTTAATGTGTCTTCAAAGGAAGCCATTTTAATAAAGTTCCATTTGTGAGGCCATGGGAAAAACAATTTGCATTTAATTTCAAATTGCAATTTTAATATTTTATCCTTTCAATTGAAATCAGAAAAAGAGAAAAAAAAAGGATTTTTGTCAGAAATCTTTGAATTGACTTCATGCCACTAAAAAGAGATTTGTTGCTTCAGGACCGTAGCTTTTGTGAAAACAAAGAATTGTTTGAATGAGTTCAACCTTTGAGGTCCACACTCAAATGCAAGTAATTGGAATGGCACAAAAAAACACTAAGTTTTAAAATGTTCTCCCTCAAGTGGTTATGCCATCCGTGTGTGATGTAGAAAGCAAAGCGCACAATGAAAGATGAAACATTAGTCACGATGAGAAGGGTTAGATGAGATTCAGTAACAGACGAGGTGAATAAAGGCACCATTAATCAGTACAAGCTATCTTAACACCCACTACCTTATATTGAAAACCTTTGACTTCACCAGAAAATAGGTTCCTTTAAAGGGAGAAGTGTTTTAGTAATGAAACTCAAACTGAGCAAATTGTTAAGAAGAACCCTAGATTATTTTGTTGAAATATTCTATTCTTTACTTGTTTTTGTAGAGCAGCGTACAAATCATGAAAATATACTGTATTTAGCTTAACCGAGGCTTAATAAGCCATTGATGGAGAGCTTTCATATAATCAGCTTTTTCCCAGGTGGCACATAGCTCTTTACAAAATTGGTGTGTATATATATATATTTTTAAAAAAATAAGAATAATTTTCTCCCACCATCTGTGCTCCCGCGCTATGTTCTATTCTCTGACTGAGGGCAGTCAGGCACCCTGCTCCCAGGGCTCTACCAATGCCACTCGACCCACTGCTGGGAAGCGCACAAGAGTGGTCCAAATTGATTCACTCTCCAAATTTATACCTCGAAGGGAAACACTTCTTTCTGCTTGGCAACTCTCCCGACTCGCTCGGCTGAGACTAGGTACTCAACTGAGTGGAGAAATCGGAGGTACGGGCTTCTGGCCTGCCACTCAGTTGGCATATCACTTTAACGCGCTGAAGTAGTATACCACAGGGCCACTTATTAAGTTTCAAAGCACTTTGTACCAAACGCACATTGTATTGTCTGCTGGGAAGCCAACTTCAAAGCTGCTTGGTGAGCCATACAGGTATGAATAAGCCCCATTTAAAAAAATCACTTCCAAAATAAAAAATAATTCATTACAGAAGAGTGAAACATTTATATAATGAACCGAAGGACCAACTTTGTGGTTTTTTTTTTTACAAAGTAACATTAATAGAAATTAGGATTTGTTTAAAATGGTAGAAGATGCTCCAACGTCAGAGATCAGATACTGTACCGTGAATCGTGTCTGTCACCTGGAAACCAGAGTGCTCAAGGCACGATCGCAAAGGCACGATCGCACGGGCAAGCCTGCAGCAGAGAACATATGCAAGTACAGCCAAGGTGGTACAGAACCCCCCATAACATACTCAACTCCACACAACAGACACTATTGGAAAGACCCCTCACAGAGTGAGATCTGAGATGCGGTCCCCTCCAGAACGATTTATTATTTTTTTCTCTCTTAAATGATTACGCCACATTTACAATAAGTTTCCAAACAAACGTCACCAATAAATTAACTAGCTTTCTGTGACTCGTTTAGAATTAACTCAGTCATATTTTATTTCTTAAGGGATGGGCTACCATGTTAGATTTGTGCTACCTCACAGTCTTGCGTATCATGTTTTTTCCCTAGGCAAGTTAATTTGATCCACAACTAGTATTAAAAAAGCATCACCATTATGACCATCATGCTAGATGGAGCCATCCAAGTAGAATTTGGGCATCGTGAATGGTTATTAGAAAACTAAATCAAGCATTCACTCTCATATTTCACAGGCTGTTTTTCAACTGACCAGCAACGAAGATTTTGTTAGAATGCATGTACTTTTTCTAAGTGTTTCAATAAGCTTAGTATTTTCACTTGGCGAAACAGGTCTGAGAACAACAGCTGGCTTGGACAGTGATACAAGCCTTTAAATGACAGAAGATGCTGTGACATTGAAAAGTTTGTGAGCACTGTTTGTCATCCAAATTCTACATTTTTTGTCACGGAATGAGTGATTATCAAAACCAGAAATTTATCACATATACACACTCCACCACCAGGTTTGATTTGGGGTTGAATATTATTTTCGGCACTGCAACCCTCACAATGCAACATCTCATTCAATGTGGGACATTATTTACTCGACAGCAAGAGTAAATGATTCAGTTGTTAAAGTACATTTAAAAGTATTTGTCCCTGCTCACTCCACCTCCCCTAATCACAAAGCATATTGTACTGTTGAAACTCTCATTGTATAGCATGAGTTAAAAATATACTGAAATTAACAGTTAAGATTATTTTTAAACTTCCAGTTTTGCTGACCATTGCCCAACTTTACACCTCAATGCAATTGGATGTCTGTCTCCAATGATGATTACATTTCTAGAATGCAAGACTTTCACAGCTCTATAATTAGGTGATAAACCATGCTACATTCTCAAATTCCTTCACGTGGTCAGAGATTTGCTGAGTTATTTGCTATAATTTGTAACTCAAAATTACGCTCACATGAACACAAGTCATTTCTATAGCACACTTATTGTATGTTATAGTGCAGAACAATTAAAAACTATTTTCCAACCCTGAAGTCGTGTTTTACAGTATTGTATAATTATTCAGCTGCTATGCCACAAACAATATAATACACTCACCCTTTGGGGGTTCAGGGTTGGGGTTTTCCCAACAGCTGTGAGAATTATTTCTGTATCCTCTCTCTGTCCCATTTGCAAGTCTGCACCAGTGTTCTAGCAGGTGTTATTCAACCAGTGTTGAACAAATGAATGACATCTGCACATTGAACAAACACCGAATGTCACAGCGGCTCGCTATGTGTGCAGGAGCCATTCCTGACAAGAGACTTTTATAGCACTCATACATTTACTTCTAGCTTCAATTACAAAACAATGTGGAGATTTCCGAACAAATACAAAAGTAATGTCTGGCAACCACTGCACTGCAGTTTATTAACTGTTTGTGAGAGGGGAAGTTCATTGGACTGAATGGACCAATATTCCTTCAGGTTTCATAACTCAGTGTATTCTCATCACTTGTTGTTGCACATTTTATGCCCTTTTATGTTCTTTGGGGGCAGCTTGGAATTTTTGTGTGTGTCTCTTTTGGAGACAACATGTAAGACTTAGTGGAATGCTGGCCACTGGATGTCACAGGAGGGGACCTTCTATACAAAGAAAGGAATCTTCTTCCATTCATTTCCAAGTAGAATATGCTTTCTACTACTCCAAGTAGCAACAGGAGGTGACAACTGTATAAAGGGCAATCTGGTGGAAATTCACTTACCTTTTAATTCTCAAGTATTGGAAATATTGTTCAATGAAACTGACCAAATGTTTCATTGCGGTATAATGTATTTTTACATCAACTGACTACGATGGTTATGCTTCTATTAGTCAATTAATTATTGATGTTCCATGAAATCACCAACATACATTAATTACTAACTTTTCGTAAATTGATTGGGCTTGTCTGTTGCTTGTAATTAGTTAATTGCATCAATTAATACAATGTGGTGCTTATTTAATGACAGCATTGTCTTTTAGACCCAGTGCGTCTACTATTCTTGCAGGGGTTGGGATCTAGCAGGTGTTACTGAAACGTACACAGCTGAGCAACAGTTTGACTTGGAAAGTCTGGGTTTGCATCATACGGCTCAACCCTTCGACCTCAAGGTCAATACAATGGCTGCCATGTATAAAAGTACGCTCAAAGGGAGGCAAAGGAAGGAAACAGAGAGGAGAGGCTGAACGTTAAACAGAATCTGCCGGTGATGAAGCATTGTGAAAGATAAATAAATGATTCTCCAAATTAGTAAAGGCAAGAAGCAACCTGAACTTCAGGCTTGACTGCATATCAATTATCATATAAACACTTAACCAGGGGCAGATTATTTTACTTTGGGAGGGGAAAAAAGTATTCCTACCAGGTACACAAAACTTGTTGCCACACTTGCTTCCTTTCATGCAAGAATGAAAAATTTACCCCAGTGACAATAACCAGCATATAGTTTGAAACAATTATATTTTCTAAGTGCAATTTCATACAAATCAAAACGTATGGTATACACAGTGCAACAGGCTGAAGTGAAGCATTATGTTTAGTTAAGCTCAGGAAATCAAGTTCTGAAAGAAAGCAGGATTTGCATAAAAATATAAATAAAAGCACACATACTGTGGAATACTCACTGTACCATTCTGTAAAAATCACAGTCAAAACACAAAATAGATTCATCTTGAGTTCCAATTGCAAAGTTATGGTTATATAAGACAATCTTGTTATGATCAAAGTTTTTCTTCATTCAGATTGGATAAATGTGAATGATAACTAAAACTAGATAGGCCCACAAAGTACTCAAAAATATACTTTGGATTTGAATTAATTGAAAAGTAAACCTGAGGTTTAAAAGATAATTCACTCCAGGACAGATAGGTTCAATAATATTTGGTTGCATAGAATTGATTAAGAATGTGCTACTTACAACTTGGAACAATTCTCAATTTACCTGTCAACTAAAAGGATTCAAAGTTATTAAGAAATTTTGCAGTAAATCGGATTATAGGTAAACTGGATGGTTGCCTGGAAATGTTACTAAGACTATTTTGTCGCTCCCAACAACAAACATAAAAACATTACCTTTGATCTTTGTCATGTGGGTACATGATCATTCATTTACAAATACGGTGATTCAAATAGTAAACTTGATGCACATGACCATTAGTCATAAACAGTTCATCATCTTGACCACTTCCATCCTGACAAAAGGACAGCACATTCAGGGCTATGTGATCCTTCTTTACTATCTGAAAGCCAGGAGGATGCAGAATTCAAGTGGTGAAAGCCAGATTCAAAAAAAAGTTTTCCATTCCTTACTCCCTGCCTTCAGTACAGGAATGGAGTTTGATTGAAGTGTCCTAATGACGAACAGAAAAGGTCTCAACCACTCAAGGTCATCTGAGCAGCAGACAGTAATGACACTTCAAGTAACAACCCTCAATTTGCGAGTTGGTCATCCAAACATTTGAGTTACTGATCTGTCATGGAGGAGAATCTTTAATAACCATAAAATTATTTGTAACAAGACATTGGTAGATTTTTGGATGAAATTCTAGATCATCACATTCCAGGCAATTACAGATACCACGAAAGATCATTTTTTGACATATACCAAATATTTACTGTGAGTACTTTCTATCACGAGGTCAACTGTTGAGATACAGTTCTATTTGTTCACACAACATAATATGAAATATAGATCATCAGAGTTATATTGCAAGTTCTCCTGGCCCTGTTCACCTCCCTAAATTATCTAATTGCCCAGGATTAATTCTAAATGGCATTTAGGAGTTTTGTTCAAAGCTCAAACGTATTAATTGCTGGAGAGAGTGGTATTAATATACCGACAAATTCATCCAGCGCTGGGGAGGGGGGTGGAGGGGGATGCAATTTTAAGGAGAGAAGTATCACTATCCAATTTATACATAAGCGTATAATAAAAAAATTATTGGACCACACATAATAGGCACTCATATGTAGTATCTGGAAACAATATACTTTAATGAGTAAAATTGTGACATAATAGAAACTGATAATTCTATTACTACTTTCCCACAGCTGTCGCCCAAGCCTCAGAGTTTCCTCATCAGCTATCCAGCAGACTTCTGCCTTAAACGTGGTGGGAGGACCTTTAGAGGACAGCTTGCGACATGCTGACCATCTTGATGTTCTCGAGGTCTCAGTCAAATGCCGTGTACCAGGTTTACTCAGCACCAGCTGCTTAATCCAGGTCCTCACGTGAGGGACCTTGGGAAAAGACATGCCCGCTGTGAAGCTGACTGTGCCTCCAGGTCAGTGTAGGCGGGAGCCCTCCTTCCCTGCAGCTGCTTCCCATGTTTGCCACAGATCCACCTCACTACTTGAGCCTGGACTTTGCAAATGGGCTGCAGGAAGCCTCTCCTTGCATCCCCAGGAGCTCAGATCCATAAAGGAGAACTGTTTCGCACACAGGTCTTTATATGAATTCCATTATGTAAGAGTATTAAAATCTGAAATAATTAGAAACAGACCACCATGTTTTACACTGCTAAAGCATAGCCAACTGTCTTGAATGATCTAGAGATTTCTCTAACTACACAGGGAAGAACTGTCAAACTATCCCATGACCTAGTGAGAATGAAGTACAGCATTTAAATGAGTGAATTCCATGGGCATTCCTCCCGAGCTAATTATTAAAATTGTTGCATTCCCATGTTTAGAATTGACAAGGAAATCACAAGACATAATTGTTTGACTTTCAAATGGTCATTTCCAACAAGCACATCTAGGTACTTTGCCTTTGTAGTTGTTGGTTTATTTAAGTCTCAACAGGCTTATAAAGCTGAATAAAGCTAAGTTAAGCAGTAACTAGAAACAATTGGAGAAGGAAGCTGTACAGAAACAAATGCTTGATAAAAAGCATAACCCTTAGTACAATCATCAATAAAGCACAATAACCCATTGCAACTGTTTGTTTAACTAAACTCTTTTAAAATACTCTCTAAAAAAAAGCATGCACATCTATCATTAATGTAACCATCTTGCACAAAAGCAAACTTTTTGAAAACAAATAATTGGTTCAACTTACTTCAGAAATTTGCAAACTACTTTCCATGGATGCACCAATGTAAAAGTTCATATTGCTTCAGACTAGAAATACAGGGTTTTGCCTCTCCAGAAAAAAATAGCCTGTCATTTATCTAATGGCACCTCAAGCTTAGTGACAAGAATCGCTAACCAGTTAGCAAACTCCCAGTTACTTTTGTCCGGCAGTATTCGACACATCTGCTGTGACACTGCAGTCTTTGAAGTCTGCAATCTGAAATTGAAAATGAAGCTGAGAACATGGAATTGAACGAGATTCATGAAGCTAACATAAGGTCAGCCCCAAACGTCATAGCCTGCAAAACAGAGGGTTAACCTAACTCAGTAAAAATAAGTTTTATCCGAATATGGTAAACTAACGGTCTCACCAAGATCTTACTGGATTGCCAGAAAAGCAAAAATGATGTAGTTCTTGACCAGAGATTATAAGCAATCAGTGATAAATAACGGAATTTCTCACATTTTATTCCATCTTCAAACAATAGTTATGTGTTGGGACATATTATGAGACAATTTTCTTGAGCAATAACTACAGATAAAAGGAGAAAATAGCCATTGGAAAATATTGCCATTTCAGAACCAAACAGTAAATGTGGCCTGCGAGTCAATTTATTTGACAAAATTCCATTTTGGTTTTGCCCAATGCCTCAATTGTGCCTTGAGGTTACACCAACAAAAATCGAGTGAAAATATTTTTTTTAAAAACTGACACAGGTATTACTTAGCATTATTTAGTAACCATTTGTACAAATGAACTCTATGTAGTAGAAACAAAAACAAGATGTTTCCAGTGTAAATTATATATAAATAATAATAATAATTTGGTCACTCAATCCATGACTGTTTGGGGCTTTGCTGTGCACAAACTGGCTGCCGCGTTTTGCCCACAAAATACAGTCAATTCACTTTACAGTATATTCTGTGAAGCGCTTTGAGACGTCTCGACGACGTGATAGGGCGCTATATAAAATGCAAAGGTTATTATTATAGGTACTTGAAACTGCTACTCTGAGTAAACATTTATTAATCAGAGTTGTTTCGCATATTGATAAGCAAAACTAATATTGAACATACCCACATTAAATCTTATTGCCTTACTAATAACAAAGAGCAGTATCAAAACTCTTCATTACTGTTGAGAAAACCATACGCATGTTAATCTATTTCATTACCCCAAGGATACATTTGAAATAAATTGTGTGTGTGTGTGCGGTAGGGGGCGGGGAAACAGCCTGCTGTGAACTTGAAAACATATCACAATGTTAATACATCAGGCACCATTTCTGAATCAATAAGGCAAAATGAAAATCCTGATAGTTTACCTTTTCTGCTTGTGTCTTACTTATCATTTTAACAATTTGTTTCAATTGAAACTCATTACTAACAATCCAAAGGTCTGAAGAACATTGTTGGCGTGCTTGTAATTATACTTATTTGCAATAGCACAAGAAAAAATGCAAGCTTGAATACTGAATTTACCTGAAGTAAAATTCATTGCAGATGCTTGGCGTACCACCTAAAAACAGAGGTTTTCTCTCACTCTCCTGTAAATTGATTACCAATATAAAATTCTTACCTCAATTCAGCTGCCATAAACATTGTGATATTCCAAATGTTTTCAAGGACAACATGCGTTTATTAAAGCATAGAAGTGTAGCCTGAACTCCATACCCTGCAAACATGCTCCAGCCTTCTTAAAGTATGAAACAGTCAGATTCTCCCCCATCTTCCCCTCCAACGTTACTTATTTCTGCAAAGTTTTGATGGATTTAAGTCTTTGTAAGATTTCTTTATAGGGAATGGCAACAGCAGTCGAATCTTTCAACAAACTATGCTCTTTGTGTGTTCGGGTACATGAATCTAATTGTTATATACTGATCACAGTCTATTAACTTGCAAACAGAAAAGGCTAAATTATCATAGTGAGAACCTCATACACTTTAGTATGTCAGTTTATTTTCACTTTTTTGGTGCAAATTATACTGATTTCTCACAAACCTTTGTATTAGGATTTCACAAATAGGTGGGTTGATGAAGGCACAACTGTCCTTCAATTGGATTACAGTTTAATTCTTTGCTGCGTGACTTAACTATCTTGTTCTGAAGAGTTGTATCCATTGGTTTCATCCCTAGCTTTTATGGCACCATGAATTGAATCTAAGGATATGGTGAGCAAACTGCAAGCTGAGGAAAATACACACCAAAATGTAGCCTTTTAATTGAAAATTGTTTGCATCAGCAGATGGATGAAATTGCCTTATTACTGCACTTTTCCCAGTGAACCCTGATATGTTGCATATCTTTAAGTAAGGGCGTACAAGAATATCCTGAAAGATACCAATGGTTTGGGAAGCAAATCAAGAATAGTCCCTTACCACAGGTATAACTGAATTCGTAGATAGGTATTGTGTTTTGTACTGATTGTTAGTTTAACAATGATGCTAAATGAAGCACTCCATTTAATTTCTCAATAAAGAGCTGTTCTATAACATGCATTAAAGCACAACCTTCCATGTTAACAATCAGCCAAGACATTGAAGCTTGTGGACATCAAACAAAAGTCTCTTGAATGCATTGAACCTATTCACCGCTAAAATAATTGAATGTTACTGTTCTATAATAGCTTGGTTTTGAACAATATGTAAAATGAAAAGCAGCAATCTTATGGATTAAAAAAAAAGGACAATTCCTGTTGACAACAAACCAAATGCATTTGAAGTTAATGTGCTGGAAAAATAAAACCAAAGTTGAATGATAGCTACCCAACAACTCAGTCAGTAATGGCTTTGTGCACCACTGAGGTGAACACTAGCAGGATTTGATCTCCAGTGTGTTAGACAAATGCATGTAAGGGTGACATTTGGCCCAAGTGTCCCTGGGTTTAGAGAGGGAAAAGAATACATAAACAAGACTGGGTTCCTGTTCCTGTCTGTTATAAGTGGGGTGGACATCAATCAGCACTGATAGCACCCATGGTTGAATAACCTGTCCACCCTTTCATCTGAACCATTTCCACATGGACAAGATACCTATGTCAATGATTTCTGGGAAAATAAGAGAAATTTAGAGAGAAATAAAAATGGAATGATATGTTAAAAGCTGATCGCCTCCGTGAAACTCTTTATTAAGGCTATCCAACCAAATACTGAAGATTTGTTCCTCTTTACTCAATAAAAAGGTAAACAGCCCAGTTACAAACAAGGGTTCTGGTCATTTAATGACATTTCAGTAAAAGATCAGTTTAACCGCTACAAATTGTGCAATGCATCACATTTACATAGAAACAGCAATGGCTTTATTCTCATTGCATCTCACCAAGAATATAGGATTTGTAATCCAATAACAGTACATCCACACAGTATGTGTTGCTAGGATTTTGTTGCTAATCTGCAGCCCAACAGTAACGATCAGAACTTGTTGCAAATTCTGTCTGTTCTTGTGAGGTGGAAGTTTTATAAAGTAATCATGCAAGTCAAAAACCAGCCCAAACACCTTTAGTAATGATTAACTACCACAGCAATATCCAAAGGTTATCAAAGTGGAAGGGACATAAACTGAATGAGCAACTATCGTTGTTTTCATCCTGCCATTCAGCCAGCGATAAGGGCAAGACGTAGAACAATAATTTCAGAACAATTTAAACACAACATGTGACGCATGAAGGAGGCATTCTACCTCTTGACTGACAGTAACAAGAGACTCTTTCTGTATGTGTTTACTGATCTTGTCTCCCAAATACCAGTCAGTTTTCCCAGAATGTGTGATGCCATAGAATTGAGAAGATTGACATTTTATTAATTGCAGCATTCAAAGAGCAAGCACAGAAACAAATAAATGTTCTCTGCGTGCGTTTCCATGACCAATCTTTCAGTGCTCAAATTGGAAAGTATCATTTTCAGATGAAATTTTCTGAAAAGAAAGCATTTTTGTTCTCCTCAATTTTCTCCCCTTCTTCTCTCCTGAAGGTTCCACCTCTTGCTGGGGGACACAGTTCCACAGGAGCCAACTGCCCTCCGACAGCTGGCCCAACTAGTCACTATTCATGTCTAAGAATACACATCAAGTGATGGCAGATGATTCACCCAGTGGTGGTGTATCATAATCCTGCTCCCACTCGAAAGCCATGCATGCATTTCCCAGAAGAGTCACTGGATTGCAACCAGCCATAGGAACCCATGACTAGTTCCCCCCTTCCCTTGCCCATCAAGGCCAATTGTTATAATGCTGCATCAGCATGGATCAGGCAGTGAATGGAACAATTCTTATTCACCGCTAACTTTTGCAATTTTTGTCCACTGTTTAATGTTCCATGATGTCTCCCAAGGGCAGTACTTTATTCTGTAGCCTCACCAGATACAGAATTCTAACATGTCCAATGCCATAACAAATCTAACTTACATGATGTTTCCAGCTACTTGTCTACAAATAGGAAAATACATACCCAGAAATTAAATAACACGTTTAAACAATATCTTTGAATATGTTTGAACAACATCAGTTGGGTCATATGAGCAGTCCTTGGCTTTTGCTCACTGCAGATTATTGTAACCATTGCCCAGAATATAGTGCTGTTCAAAATGAACATTGTGAATAATGTCCCCAAAAAGGTGGACAAAAACTCAATTGCTATTGAATCTAGATGTGGTTAACAGTCCAACATTTTAAAACTCTTATATGTTTACATAAAACAAATATTACGAAGACATGCGTACACATATATAAAAAAAATAATTTAAAAACTGTTAAGATGAACTCATAGATTATGACTGTAATTTTCCCACTAGTTCCCGATATTCTCCAAAACATCTTAAGAATTCTTGATAACACACATTGAAGGCACTTCCTACCTCAGGAAGCCCGGTCTCACCTGCAGGATTGCACCATACAATCGAAGGAGAACATTGCGAGGTTCATCTGCCACACAGCTCTTAGTATCAGGCAGGGAGCACAGAAAAAGCAGATTACTGAGGCCACCCCTGTAAAATAGAGAAGGATAAAAATAATGCTAACCATCACGAGTTTAGTTGCTAAAACTGAAGTGAATTTCCGCCACATTAGTTACAAAACAAGAGAGGGAACCGCTGTACTGAATGCTTTGAAATCAGCATCACATGAATCTGTTGCTAAACACAACATATATTTTCAAAGCAAGAAAGAAAACAAGATAAGCCAAGGATCACTAGCCAGGTGATTTCAAGCTTGGATTTTAAAAGGCCACAACAGTAATAGGAAGGGCAAAATAACAGACTTGAGGTCATAAAAAAGAATGATTTAGATGGGGAGATAGTTGAAATCGGTCTTGATTGCAACACAGTGAGGATGCAAAGAGAAAAAATAAAGAAAAATTCCGCTCAATATCCCCCTTTACTCCCCCCCCCCCCCCCCCCCATACACCCATTTCAAGAATTTGAGCTCACAGTCAAGGCTTACACTACAATACAGTCCTGGGGGAGCACTGCATTTCTGGATATGCTGTCCTTCGGATGAGATGTTAAACCAAGATGTCCCATCTGCCTATTCAGGGTAAAGATCTCACGGCACAACTCAAAAAGGGAAGGGAGTTTCTCCCAATATCCTGACCAACAATCCTCCAGATAAAATTGGTCGTTCGTTGTTCATAGCTGTTTGTGGGGCACAGCTGTGCGCAAATTGACTGCTGTGCTCACCAACAAAATATACAGTGATTACAAACTACACTTTATAGGAAATCCTGGGAAGCACTTTGAGACATCCTCCCGATGTAAAAAACGTTGTATGAAATGCAAGTTTTTTTTAAAAAAACAGCTGTAGCATTTCAACCGTATTACTAACTTCGGTTAAATTAAAATTACAACTTACCTACAACGTTCACAAGTATTGTCGCTCTATAAACCAGCTACAGTAGTTGGAAACACTCCAATAGTCTATGTACAATCCCATCACAAGTAACGGTAACTCAATTGGTCTTAACTGGAATTGTCAGCAGGGCTCTCCTTTCCAGGTAGACAATGCAAACTAGATCCTGCAACAAGTTAACCCAAGAGTAAAGGAACAAAGGGGGCGATATACTCCCCCAGCGATTTGAGCTGCATTTCTGATGAAACTATACTGACCCTATATATTTTTTAATCAAATGAATAGCTATAAACCCACCCAACCTCTGTAAATTGATCCAATTGCAGAAACGTTTTTTAAAAATAGGATTTTTAGATCCACCCACGATATTGCACATTTTGTTTTCAAGTCTAACATGTTATTGCAGAACTTGTGTAATTAATTGGGCATAAAGATTGCTACCATCCCTGCCCCATAATGCAAGTACAGCCAAAACATGGATTCTGAACTTCGCTCAAGAGAAACTCCATTTGTTTATGGTGCGCGCGGGGGAGAAGGGAAACTATGCCATATAATCTGTAAATGCTTGCACTGTGGCAATTAAGCTTTTAAAACAGAATAGAAACACAGAAATTTCAGGATGGCACTACAGTTCAGTGCTCCCAAACTTTTTGTCATGTGCTCTGCTCTCAATGTGCTCCAGCCTGCAAGCAGTGCATTGATTACAAATGTATTCTCCACCGCAAGGGAAAACACTGCATCTCACTGCACCAATGCATTCTGTGTGCAGCCTGCCATTACTGCAGCTGGGTGGGATAGTTTTCCACTCAGTATTTTTTCAACTGTGCGCTGAGAATACTTTGTGGCAGGTGACAGCAAATAACCAGACTGGCAAATGTGTCAACTAAACCACAAAACAATAAGACAAGTCTTACGTTATTGTGCTTTATTCTATCTCACCCGCATCTTCACAGAATCCACATGCCCCACCCAAATGCAGCAACTTTTCATTCCAAATTATGATCAAACGAACCCTGCATCATTTGTTCTTGAGGGGATGCGTGATTAAAAGAAGTTACGCATTATCGTCAAGTGAGAATATGTCAAGTCCAGCGCAAATGGGTGGTGAAGGGACACAGTCAGCTAACCACGCTTAACGATTCGAGTGCACGAAATGTGGAGGACGATTACGTTCAGTTCGAATCAAAATAGGACAGAGTGGTGATTGACTATCTTGGGAGCCCAATTAACCAGTCCTCAGCCCTGGCTTCCCCTTGTAACATACCGACCATTTGAGAGTTTAAACTAAACTCCATTTGGGCATGGAAATCTCAAGCTTGGTTTGGATACTCCCAAAGCATGTCGATGGGTTTCCCCCATGTGTCAGACAGCCGGTTGACCACAGAAAATGGGTTTAAGCGAAACTACGGGTTGTTCTCGAAATACAATGCTCTCTCCTCTTCACCTCTTCCCTACCCTCCCAGCCTTAAGGTTTGCAAAGAGGTTCAAGAGGATCAGGTTGCTATGGTGTCCTCCGAAGCCTTTCAACCCCTGGAGATAAGGGAACCTTTCCTTTGTATCACAGGATTTCCCATCTACAATAATTCCAGTTAAAAAAAACACGACCAATCGCGCCTTATGAAACTGCTGCTGCATTTCTGATGAAACTACAATAACCCAAAGAGCGCTATAATACACATACACATTTTTTTAAATTCAAATGCATAACTATAACCCTCCCCCCTCCACCCCAACCCTCTGCAAAACTGATCCAATTGCAGAAAAGTTCCTCAAAAGACCTGAACAGGATTTTCAGATCAACCCATGATATTGCCCATTTTTTTTTTGGGGTGTGTGTGTGTTGTGTGTCTGCAGTTCAATGAATGAAAAAGTCAGCGTTACTTACCTACGCGTTTAAAATTCTCCATTTTAGACAGTTTTTTTAAAAAAAAAATGTTTTTTTTTTAAAAAAAAGAGGGGGGGGGAATCTTTTTAAAAAAAGGCTCCATTTTAAATCATGCGTTTGATTTCTCTTCCCTTTTTTGGGGGAGGGGGGAGGGAGGGGGAGTGGGGAGCAACACGAGTCAACTTAAAATCCATACATATAGACACACACACACACATACATATATATAATAATAATAATAAAAATAACAGTTACACACACACAACTGGATACCCCAACGCAACAAATCGACCCCCCAACAGAACACAAGGCCAACAACTTGGCCTTAAAACTGCGCCCTTTGTTTTTGTTGTGAAAAACGAAAATTTGGAAACGAAAATTTCAAAAAAAAAAATTTTAAAAAAAATTTTATATATAAAAAAATAATTTAAAAAAAAAATTATTTTTTCTTAAAAATATAGAGAGAGAGAGAGAGAGATGGAAAATATGTGTGTGGAGGCACGAACCTGATGATACTGATTTGAAACTCCTCCTCGGGTAAGCTCTTCCAGGCCCCGCGCAGGAAGTCCCTGCACCAGCGGAAGGCTCGGTGTCTGGTCTGCGGGTCGGGACTGTCCTGTCGGGCGGCTTTGCAGTCGGTCCGCACCTCGGGCTCCACTCGCAGACCGTTCGCTCCGATCAACACTCCGATCACCGGAGCGGCCACTGCGCTCGAGAATTTGGTTTTCATGGCAATGATGATAATAATTTTTTTTTCTCTTTCTTTTTCTTTTTCTTTTTCTTTTCCACCCGCCGTTGGGTTTGGGTTTTGGAAAATAAAAAAGATTTCTTTTTTTTTTTGTTGTTGCTGCTGTTGTTGCTGTTGTTGTTTTTTTTTTCCTCCTCTTCTTCTTCTTCTTCTTCCTCCTTCCCTCCCTCCTTCCTTTTCTCTCTCTCCCCTTTCCTTTCCTCCCTTCCCCTATATATATATATATATATATCTGTATTAATTCCTAAGAGAGAGAGAGAGAGATAAGGGACCCCCCCACCACCCCCTGAATACCAAGTTATCTCTCTTTTCTCCCCTTCTCTCTCTCTTTCCTCCCCCCCCCAACACCTCGTTATCTCTTTCTCCAACGGGTGTCAGGTGCGTAAAACACGATGACAAGAGAGAGAGAGAGAGATGGGAAGGGGGAGGGAGGAGAGAAAAGAGGGAGAGAAAGAAAGAAAGAAAGAGAGAAAGAGAAAAAGAGAAAAAGAGAAAGAAAAAGGGAAACAAATTGAACCAGAAACACAAGAGAAAATAATCGTTTGGAGAGGATAACGGGGGAAGAGGAGAGGGTGGGGGAGAGAGAGAGAGAGGGAGAGAGGGGGTGAGGGGGGGGGGGAAGAGATTAAAGGAAAAATAACACTTTAAAGAGATTATTTTTCAACCCCTTTTAAAACCAGAAAGACCAGGACCAGGACCAGGAGAGGACCAGGACAGGAGAGGGAGTCCTTTTGTTTTGGTTGGTGGTCGGAAAGGAAAAGAAGTAAAGTCCTCGAAAGGCGTTTTTGGATGAGAAACCGTAAGACTCGGAAAAAAAAATAAAAATAATAGATATATATATAGAGAGAGAGAGAGAGAGAGAGAGATCACAGCCCGAGCGGAGATGAGGTGCAGTCAGTGCAGTGCAGTGTGTGGCTGCGGCTCTGTAGTAAATACACTGTCGCTGTGACGCCTCTCGTTTGTATCAATAAAAGCTTTAGTGATGCGATTGGAAACAAAATGTCCCACAAACACGCCCCCACCCCTCATTCACTCACTCACTCACTCTCTCTCCTCCTCCCACTCACTCACTCACTCACCCCATCCCTATTGGACTCTCAGTTTAGGTGACGCCCTCATTGATGGTCACCCATCCTCTACCACCACCACCACCCACACCCCCCCCTCAACACACCCACCACCCACACACACACACCCCTCAACACACACACCACCCACACACACCCCCCCCTCAACACACACACCACCCAAACACACCCCCCCCTCAACATACACACCACCCACACACACACACCACCCACACACACACACACCACCCACACACACACACACCACCCAAACACACACACACACCCACACCCCCCCCCACCACCCACCCACCCCCTCCTCTTTCCCACTCACCCACTTCACCACCCAGTTTAAGTCAATGCAACTCTTTCACTGCACTTTTGTGTACGATTTCACTCTCCCCCCCCCCCCCCCCCAACTCCACTCCCTCCCACACCCCCCACCCACTCCCACCCACACCCCCACCCACTCCCTCCCACTCCCCCACCCACCCAACGTGCTCCTTGTGTTCCATTCATCAACTGGAGCAACGATTGCATTCTTTATGCCTGGAGTCTTTTTTTATTTTAATTTATAAATCAAAAAAATAAAACATAACTAAATATATATATATAATATATATTTTAAAAAATCTGTTCGTGACAATGATGCATTTTTGTGGGTGGGTGGGGGGTGTCGGGGAACTGACTCAGGAGTGTTATAACTCAATGGAAGATGGTGGTATTTCAGTGACTCGATTCTAAAATGGCAGTAGTTAAAAAAAAGCAAACGTGTGTGTGTGTGTGTGTAAAGAGAAATCACCACCAAATCAACTATATCCCACCAGAAACAAATGCAGAATGTTAGAGGAGGGGAGAAAAAAATTGCACATCAAAATGCCCTATTTTTTTTCTTTCCACCGTCCCAAGAGTTTAAATCAGCTTTTACTGTTGTTCGTATGGTTTGTGCTGATTCTACTCCATTTTAAACAGAGGAGGAGGAGGAGGAGTAGATGACAAACATCCAGCACTAATATTCTGATGAGATTTCATCTCTAGATTAAGAAGTGGAGAGATCTCCCTCCCCAACTCCCAGTAATAGCAGGAGGCAGTCAAGCAGACACTCCTGTTTGTGGGGTGTTTGTCTGTTGAGTGTAATAACTTTGTTTTGGAGGAGGGGTAAAAAAAATTGAGGGGGGGGGGAAAAATAGTATATAATTGCAGTGTGATGGGGATTAACACACGATTCTTTGGGTAAGAAAGATGTGAAAGAAATATGAGCGCCAGGTTGAATTCAATTCAATTCCAAATCTTGCAAACCTAAAAAAAAAAGTCAAGTCACATTGCTGGACGGTCGAATGTTTCAACCCACGAGGAATTCTGGACCTGTCTGGCTCATCCAGGGGTCAAATTTACAGCAGGAGTGTTTTAAAGTGCAACCCAAGTTGTTACCTGATCTGGTTGTGGCTGCTGTATTTCCAGAATCATTGACATTGGTGTGTAGATCCTCAGACTGGTTAACTTACCTACAGCGATAGCCGCAGAAAGTAACAGCACAAAAGGTCACTGGGCTTTTACCACATCTTATTCCATTCATCTGCTCCTTCCCCCCCCCCATATAATTCCAATAGGAAACTTAACTATTAGATTTCCAAGACCTTATCCAGCCCAAGTAAATAATACTCCCCACCAAAACGAAAAACAATAATAAATTGGTCGTTTTCAACGCTCGGACTGTTTGTGGGACACTGCTGTGCGCAATTGGCTGCCGAGTTTCGCCCACAAATTTCCGATCAATTCACTTTACAGTATATTCTGTGAAGCGCTTTGAGACGTCGAGAAGACGTGAAAAGCGCTATATCAAGCGCAAGGATTACTTATTATTATTATTAACACAAAATGTTAAGAAATCTGAAATATCTGCTGCCAAATTATAACTTAAGATTCAATATGTAAAGAAGAATGAGTACAAGAACTTGCTAATTAAGACAGCCTTAGAATAAAATAAGGTAATTAAACCATTCACAATTAGCCCTGCGTTGTGAACGTCTTCAACCGTCAACAATATGAAAAATCATGGACAATCAGCATCCACGTGGTAGTTTTGCTGCTAGCACAGAAATAGACCCAAAACTGAACCAAATCATCCCAATAAATCCACAACCCAAAATATCAGGTGCATGAGCAAAACCAGAAAGTACCAGAGAACCAGGAGACATCTACTGGCTGCATTCAAGATGTGGTAAATCATAATAATAAAAATAATCCTTGCGTTGTCACGTCATTGAGATATCTCAAAGTGTTTCACAGGATATACTATAAAGTAAATGGATGGACTGTATACTTTATGGGTGAAACGGAACAGTCAATTACACACAGCAGCGAGAGATCAATTTTATTTCAGTGATTTGTTGGCTAGGACACCAGGAGAACTTTGAATAGTGCCATGGGATCTTTATCACTCGCCTCGACAGGAAGACGTGATCTTGATTTAACATCTCATCCAAAGGACAGCACCTCTGACAAAGCAACACTGCCCCAGCACTGCATTAGAGTGCCAGCTTCTAACTCCTGACATGGGGCTTGAACCCGCAACCTTGTGACTCAGTGGCGAGGGGGCTACTACCATTGCATCAGACTGACACACCCTGAAAGGTCATAATTTAAGAATGATTGAAAAGATGTACAGGAGTTCACCTCTGTAAATATTTCAGTAGATCCTTTGAGACATCTTGAAGATGTGACAAGGCATTATATGAAATGCAAAGATTATTATCATTAATCACCTATAAATACAGACACTTTACAGTCAATCCTGTGATGTTCTTTGAGATGTTGCAGTGATATCATAAAGTACTATAGCAAATCAAAGATGATTATTAATAATTATTATTATAGGTTCCTCGTAGTCCTGTGGGGGAAAAGGCATACCTAAAGGCTCTTCTTCAACAAAGAACGATGCTTACTGAGGAATTCGAGGAATCCTATACAAAAGAAGACTGAACAGACTCTCAAGATCATTATACCAGACTGCAGTAAACACAATACAATTATAACACCTAAAAATAATCTAAAAAATAAAAATAAATTGAAAAAAAGAAAAGGAGACTAGAGTTGTGGACATCACCCTTCCATGTGGATTTGCACAATTGGGTAGAAGAAGCCTTTTTATAGAATTAACAAGAAAACAAGCTCGGTCTTAGATGGTCCACTGGGACCTTTTCCTTGTTCCGTGAAAAATGGTTGGCATATTACCAGTAAAAAGTCCATTTGTATCTATTTGGGTATTGCACTTTACTGCTATGTGTCCGTATAATGCACTTCTGTGCAGTGTGCAGGTGTATTGTTGCACTATATAGTGCCATTCACTTAGTATATCTTAGAAGTGCTTTGCTCCTTGAAAGTTCCCCTCCTGAACATGTACAGTGTTTAAGGGATGAATATGTGCCACTGTTGTTCTCTGCAGCCATTGATTGTATGCTAAATTTTACATTGAATGCAAGATTGAGATGAAATTGTTCGGCCTATTCAACATCCAAATTAATATATTCAGTTTTCGTCATGGTCATTATTAAGCAATAATAATTTGGACTTACTTTTTTCCTACATTATTACTAAAATTTCTGCGTAGGTCCAATATTTTAATATACATTTCACAATTTCTATTTTTGCTAGTATGCGGAAGATGTCCCAACCTGCTGGACAGTCAAAGGTTTGCACCCAAGCTGTGGTTGGAATCAAGAGGGGTGGAGGGCAAGGGGGTGGGGGGGTGAGATGGGAGGATGACCGAAGGCATGGTTAAAGAGGAAAGACTTGATGCAGGCCTTGAAGGAGGCAAGGGAAGGGGCAAGTCAAAGGGCCGACAGGGTGGAGATCCAGAGATGGGGACATAAGGTCTGACCACCGGTGGTGGGGCTGGCTGGGTGGGGTACCTGAAGCAAAGTCCAATTATCCTTACGTATGCCTTAATCGTTTACTTTGCTGCTTTTCGAAAGTTTCTCTTGCTTGCAGTTCATTATCTGTAGCATCTAAATCTATGCAAATAACCAAATATTTCTAAAAGAAGTCTTCGCCATTGAGTCAAGTTCATGAGCCGAGCAAAATTTCTACTATTTGTTGTTACTTTTTCTTTTTAATGGACAACATGAATGCAATACTTACACTAAACAATTTTTTGGACTTTTGTTTTACTAAATCACATAGGGAAAAAGCAAGTGTCAGAAATCAGTGCTTTTCTTGGCAAGTTCCTAGAAACCACTGTGAACCTCAAAGACATATAGTCACCAACCTATTTCAGATGGTAAGTAGGAGAAATGTTTTTTGGTACACACAGCATTCTTGTGTCCAAACCAGAGACATAAAATAAATAAGAGACCATTGCAAGGTAGCATACCGCAGCTGCCAGAAATAGGCAGTAAGGTTTTATAAAGGTGTATGTTGTTCTAAACAACAGTCTAAACATTTCACCAAATGAAAGATTTTTTAAAAATATGTTACTCAAGATATGGCCACAGAACAAGTCAAGTGATCCTTCTGTTTGCCAAGTGGAGTTATACCTGCTAATTTGTAAAGAATTCTGGAAACGATCCACCGATCATTTTGTCAATCATTAGTTACAGGTTTGTGTTTCACTTTGTTACACAGCTATAGCATTTGAGCAGTGTTGTTTTTTAACAAATAGATTTCATTTACAGAATACAAATATTCCAAGAATGATGAATGTACCTGGTGAGGTGGTCGAGGCAGATAATTACGGGCATTCCAGAATAAACTGGACACTATATGGGTAAGAGAGGATAGTAATAGTTGAACCTTGGTGGTTGAACAACCTTTACGATGTGGCATTTTTAAATACTTATTTACCTTGATTCGCTGTGAGAATGTGAACTTTAAAATTCTTAACAGCTGCACACAAATTATTACATTCTCATATTCTGGGAGTGTTAGATAAGTGACCAAAGCTGTATACTGCGAAAAGGAAAAAAGTTAGATACACAATTTATAAACTGGATTTTGCGTCTCTGATATCAGGTTGATCTATCCTTTCCCATTTGGGTCCTCTTACCACTTTTTGAGAATGTTTACAAATAAGACACTTTGTGCTCAGCCACATGTATACATTTTTATTCCCAGGACTAAAATGGACAGAATTTACAAACATGTTATGCTCAATTTCAAAAATAGAAATCCACATCACAATATACAAAGTATTCTATTTATAACAATTCAATTACAGTATCTTCAGGCTGATGGGTTGTTGACAGGCTGATAGATTTATTTCTTGCAGAGTTATTTGTAGGAAATAACTCTTGCATTTCATATAGCACCTTTCATGTCAGGATATCTCAAAGTGCTTTGAAAGATATATTGTGAAGTAGTTATCATGTATTTTAAAGGCATATGTGGCAACTAATTTGCATAAAATGTCCCATGCGTTGTGACTGTTGCTAGATAAATTGATGGGAGTCTGATGACTTCTTCACAATTTCCAGGACTGTTACTTAATCTACATTCATCGCAGTAAACTATTGACCCTTTGCTGAGTTCAGCTGCAACATAAGCAGTCACTACTGGAGCTTTGAGATGCTCTCCCAACAGAAAAGATGCAATATCAAATGCAAGGGTTATCATTAATAAACACAATAGATGTACCTTCATCCAGACTTGGGAGAAAACCTCAAAGTTCAAACAGAAAAATAATTGAACTGTATAGTCTGCCACATTGGTTAGTTCTCTTCCTCAAATTTGTTTGGGTTACATTTAATAAATGTAGACTAAATAAACCTGCAAAAAATTGTTATGAGAAATGGTTTGTTTTGGCTTCCATTTGGGTAAACAGAATCTCTGTACACGGCATGGCATATCAAAGAATGAAGCATTACATTAACAATATTGCATTTGTGTTTCTGTAGTAGGTTTTAATCAGCTGCCTGCCATATTGACCATTCCTGCGAAACTAACTCCCCCATAGAAGTATTTTACACATTTACACAGACAGCTAAGGTTCAGACATGTTCCAGCTGCAAATCAACATTGTTTTCCCCTCTATCTAACTCAACAGTAATCCCACAAGACAAAGCAATGTTGGGTAAAATACAAATCCGCTAAATAATTGGCCAATGTTTGTACCTTGGTTGCAAAATAGCTTTCGAAAACAATCCTAATAGCTCTGAGAATCTACCCCGTCTTCAAAGAGGGTCCACGATGATAAGATACATGCAAGACTGAATGAAAATCAAGCACCCATTTTTAATTAACAGTAGTCAGGTCTCCTGTTTGGAAATATTCCCTAACCTGTATTTGACTCGATAGAAATAATTGGGCATTCATAATGTAGACAGACCTGCAATTACAATGTGAAAGTTTAAAGGGTGACTGGTCTGGTGGATTTCATTCTACCCTCCAGCAACTGGCAATGGAAAGAGAGCGGAGGAGACACGATGGCTGAATGGCTTCCTTCTGTGCTGTAATTTTCTATGACTTTATAATAATGCACATTTCTTGAATCCTGATGTAATGTAATCCCCATTATTCCTCCTAATGCAGTTTTGGTTCTTCAAGCGACAATTTAAAAAAAATAACATTGTTCCATTGAATCAAGATGCAAAATAAGTTGAATACTTTTTTAAGTACTTTTTTTTATTTTTCCAGGGGCAAATTCTTTTGTAGATTAATTTGCAAGTGTATTATTTTGGGTTTCAACTGTTTTATATTACTTACTCCTGGTTAGGACCACTGGAGACAACCAAGCCCACTAATTCTTTTACAGTGTATTAAATGTTAATTGAGTTGAAAGAATGTGACTGGTGAAAGTGAAGTCATTGGTAAACTGTTAATTCTTCAACATATTTGGAAGAGCATTTTCCAGTACAAAAATACTTATTTTATACACAAATGGAATAGCAAGACCTGAGCGTAGGATTACCAAAATATATGTTAACGTTGACTGAGTTTATTATTTTAAAAAAAATCAGGACTTGCATTTTACAGGCAAAGATTCTTTGTCTCATTCTATATTTTCCTTGTGGCATTCCAACTTCTCCCTTTTCGTTTCGTCTTCCACTTCTCCAATGCACTTCAGTCAGCAGGTCCAAATGGATGAGGGAACAAATCACTGAGTCCAGAAAGAAGAGAAGCTCTAACCAAAGAGAATACATCAAGTGGTCCTTCCCACCACAGAGAAGAGTGTCTGCATGCTGCTGATATCACAAGAATAAGGGTCATGCTATCCAAGTCAAATAAAATATCCACCAGTGTATAAAATAATTTGCATTTATAAGGAACTAAAGCAAATTTGTAGGTGCAATTAACATTTGATTTTATAGTATAGGCAGCAGAAACCCAAGTTTGTATTGTAACTTTTCTTTCAAAAGGGAATCAAGAGTTAGATTAATGTTTTTCTTGTTGTAAGCAGCTTGAACAGAAGAAAAATTGGTTGGAATTTGGTTTCAAAATTGAAATAGCTTTGCCTGATGGTGTACGAGGTAAAGATACTGCCCAGTTTCGCTGAGGTTATACTGCCCATTGTAACCAAGTTTCCACTGCCCACTGAAGCTGATTCTAGCCAAGTTAAACATCACACCTTTAATCAAGGGAAAGATATTTGGGCATTATTTGATATTTAAATAACTATATTTTCCCGTGGTTGCGTGATTGGTCCAAAGCATGCAACTCAATTGCACTAACTCCAACTGTTCTGCAATATGCCAAGCTCCCTTGCAACAAAAATCACTGGAGTGGTCAAGCAGCTGAGGATATATCTGGCTAAATCATATGTGCAGACCTTTATTTGCAGGTAAAAGTTATGTTCATAAATACAATACATCCGAGTTTCCCATCCAGTCCTGCACTTAAGTTTTAGAAGTAACACAGGTCAACTGTAAGACACTTAAGTCAGAGTAATGGGCAGAGTGGAGGCCTGTGGCTGTTGACACACAAACATAATAAAAGTATTTGCAGTTAGCTGCGAGAAATTACATTGAAGCAATTCAAATCAAGATTTGGTGTATTTGCAGATAAGCTGCTTTATGTTGTTTCTATCCATAGGACACAAGCTATGGGATACCACAGGTTTAACGACTGTATCCAAATATTTAAGCTGCAAGTGATACTTTTTCAACAATGTTCTATGCTAAATTAACATTGTTTTAATCTAGAAGGTCATACACATGGCTTTATTGCAACTATGAAACTGTTGTGAGCTAAACAAATGAATATTTTCCCAAAGACTATTTATGAGAATGCTTTGTATAAAGATACATTTTACTGACTGTCTTCCATTTATGTTTATCCTCAAATTCTAGTGTCTTGATGAGAGAGCATTTGCTTTTTTAACTTAAATTGTATCTAAGGTTTATTACACTGTCCCTGATAAACTCAATTGGTTAACACTTTGTAAACCCATTAAGCTGACAGTCAAGATATAAATTATTTTATGCAAACCACCACCACTGCCTGGGTATTTATTTTAACCATACAACCCTTAGTTCTAATATCTTTCATTTAAATTAGTTTAATTTCATTAACTTCAGATAAGCTTTATGGCAGATTCGGAGAGTATGCAGAATAATGTGCAATAAGATACTAAAAGCGATAGATACCAGGAACAGGTGATATAAATTTTGATGAGATCTTCATGAAATTCCAACACTCAAAAAGTGCCCACTTAGTTTCAACTTTTCACAATGCTACTGAAGCAATAATATTTAATTGCTGCAGGAATCTTGATATTGGAATTCATATGACATAACCCAAACATCTGAAAATACTGTGATTAGATATGTAGAATTTGAGAAGGGAAAAATGCATGTCAACCATTAGAAAACACATATATAATGCCTGTTCATATAATGTTTCATATTTAAATTAAGGTTTTATGATATCAATTACAATTTGTTTTTTTTAATGAAACACATGACCACATAAGTATTTTTCAGGAAATTTCTACAAACAGGTCTTTATCTTTTTCGTAGTTTAACAGTCAAGAGTACAAGGGGTTCATTAATTTACATAAATGGGTGTCATTTAGACTATATTCAAGCTTTTATGCTGCAAAGTGCCAAACCTTGCATACATAATTCTCTATTACAAGGTCAGCAAACGGTTCACACTTATTTTTATTTAAACGACTCCATTTATTTAAACTTCCAACCAATAGCTGGCTACTGACAAAGGCCACAAACAGTACATCTGGGACAGCATACAGTGTAAAACTGACAAAACCCGGGGAAACACCTAGCGAACAAACCTAAAAGCTGCAGTTTCTTGCTGGTGATAAGAACAGCTTATAGAAAATGTTGTTGGTTTAACTTGCTGCCACTATCGATTCTCTTTAACCTTCATTCACACAGAGAAGCACGTTAATGCTCCATTTAAAAAAAAATTAGGGAATCCCCCATAATTGTGATTCAAAATATTTAGGCTCAGAAGGGAAAAATGAAAAAAAATGGTCTTGCTATACAACAATTCTGTTTTATGCCTTAATTCTAACAGAGAATCAGCTCCCTCCAAAATTCAGAATTGCACATAGTAAGGCTGTTAAAAGTACAATAAAAATCTGCACAAAAATCAAACTTGAGTCAATATACTGTACACTTTCTACAATATTTATGTTGATAATGAATACAGAAGTGCCGTCAATAAAATTTACAGTAAGATCATTCAAATGTGGAATAACTGATTGGAAAGTACTGTACATTATGGTTAGTACAAGACCCAAAGCTTATGCATTAAGCCTTAAAGACTGATCTTCTCTTCTCCTTGATGAAATGTCTATATCTATGGAGTCTTTACCAACTATCAGTCTTAGTCTTTTAGCCTGAGGAAGTGGAATAAATTCATCTTCAAATTCATCATCGTAATCATCATCCTCCTCCTCAGAGGATGATGATGACGATGATGATGAAGGGGGGGGGGGGGGTTTAAAGAAAAATACGAATGACAACGATAAAGTCTCTTTCGCAGGCCGTCAACGAAGCCTTCGCAAAATCTCTCCCCCCCCACCACATCCCTAATGACACTCGCTCACTGCTTCTCTCCTCCCTTCCTCCCCCTCTCCCCCACCCACACACACACACACACACAACAACAACATTTCTCACCTGCCCCCCACACCAAAAAAAAGTAATTTATAAATACACGTATATATATAATAAAAAATCCAATCGGTTTTCTCTCTCTCTCTCTCTCTTTCTCTCTCACTCGGGGAAAAAATAAAAGCCGGCCGGTCTCACTCTCTCTCTCTCACACACACATATATATATATTATATATACACACACATAAGACGTACCTACTTTACTCTCCTCTCTCCTCAAGGGCCGAAGTTAAAGAAATGTTTTAAAAAAATGTGTGTGTAAAAAAAAACACCTCGTCGTCGTCGTCGTCGCTTGGTTTTGCTCGTTTTTTTTAAAAAAATTCTCCCTCTCTCCCCCTCTCTCTGTACATGTGTATAAGATTATAAAACACACACGTCGCTACACACACACACACACACGCACATATATATATATAAAAAAATTAAAAAAAAACACCTCCCTCCCTCCCCCTCAGGATGAGCCGGGGATCTTCTTCCACATTTGTGGAACGGTTTCTAGAAAATTATCATAATCCAACATGGCGGCGGGTCGGCGGGGGAAAGGCTCACAACAAGTCCCGCACCGGCGGCGCGGACAGGACAGGGCAGGACGGCCCAGCCCGCAAATAGTGCGGCGGCGGCGGCTACTACTACGACGACGACGACTGCAGCCACTGAGGCCGACCTTCCCTTCCCCCCTCCTCCTCACTCACTCACTCACTCCAGCCCCAGCACAGCCCCACAGCGCCGCTTCACCCGGCCTCCCTCTTTGCCTCTGCCGCGGGGCGAGGCGCAGTCACTCGCTCCCTCCATCACACCGTCACTCACTCACTCACTCACTCAGTCAGTCAGTCACTCACTGTCTGTCTGTCTTCTTCCTCCTCTTCGATTCACTCTCGCTGCTCCGCCGATTGTTTTTCTTCTCAGTGTTTGCAGGGAGTTAAATGTCCGTCCCGCCTCCTCCTCCTCCTCCCTCTTCTTCTTCTTCTCCTCCTCCCCCCCCCACTCTCTTTCTCTCCCCTCCCCCCTCCTCCTCCCTTTATCCTCCTCTCCTCCTCGTTCTCTCTTCCTCCCTCTCTCTCTCTCTCTCTCTCGCTCCAGAAGCCGCGGCGGACGCTCACAGAAAGTAGTTCCACCCCTCCTCCTCCTCCTCACTCACTCACTCACTCACTCGTCGAAACAATCCATTTTCCCTTTAAACCTCGCAGTGTGGGGTTGGTCATGGCGGTGGGAGCTGGTGGTCAGATCTGGAGGCAACGTTGACCATCCGAGCCTCCCCCCCCCCCCCCCCCCTTTCCTTCTCCCTCCCCCCCCCTCTCCCCCACCCCTCCACACTCCCCCCCCCTTTCCTTCTCCCTCTCCCCCCCTACCCCCCACCCCCCCCACTTCCTCTCCCTCCCTCCTCTCCCTCCCCCCCCCCCTCCACACTCCCCCCCCTTTCCTCTCCCTCTCCCTCTCCCCCACCCCTCCACACTCCCCCCCCCTTTCCTTCTCCCTCTCCCCCCCACTCCCTCCACACTCCCCCCACCAACCCTCCACCCACACCAAAAAAAAATATCAATTTTATTCCTTTTTTTAAAAAAATATTATTATTTGTTATTCATCGAGACATCTCCAAATTCTTCTCTCCCCCCCCCCCCCACGCCCACACTTTTTTTTCGTGACAAAATGTCCTGCCTGGTTTGTGTGTGTGTATGGGGTGGGGGGGGGTGTTGCTGACTTGTCTTGTTTTCCTTTCTGATTTGCACCTTTCTCTTGGTGTAGTATTTGTAGGAAATTTCCCCCCCCCCCCCCTCTCTTTCTCTCTCTCTCTCTCTCCTTCTCTCCCTCCCACCCACCAAAAAAAAAGAAAGCCATTGTCTCTACTCTTCCGAATCAATGCAATCCCAGTGAAGCAAGTTTCATTGGGAAGCAGTTCATATTCCGCCCCCCCCCAAAAAAAAAAAATTGTTAAACAATTTGCGATATGTTCCGGTTATTTGCTATATCTTATGAAGCGGTCGGTCACTGGTGTTGGATTTTTTTAAAAAAAACACTGATGGATTTTAAGGGAGAAAGGCGGGTGATAAATTTGCACCGCGACTGGAGGGAGGGGCGGGTGTTAAAGAGTATACATTAAGAGCGTACATGGAGCGTACATGTGTTTGGTGTTACAAAAAACATCCTCATATCTTCCGCATGCCATTTGGTGACTAAAATGGCCTTTGAGAAAAGTCCTTTTGTTTGTGTTGGCTTCTACAGGGAAGCTCGGAAAAGTAATCAGTACAGAGGTTGCTTAAAATGCATAAAACCTTACAACAGAACAATATTAACAAGTAGGAGGGACACTGTAAAATAGTCATCTCGATTTGCCACTCCTGATTTTTAAAGATCTGTTCTTTTGTGTACCATTACTACCCAGGAACACTGAAGTTGAGCAAGTGTAACTGTTCAGTACATCCAAGCTGTCACCAGGAAACTTGGCATTTGCTCAAAATGATTACTCAAAGTGTTAGCCTGGCTCAGGTGGTAGCCTCTGGAGTCAGAAGGTTGTAGGTTCAAGCCCCAAATCATGACTTTGATCTCATAAATTCTAGGCTGTCACTGTAATACAGGTCTGGGGGTATACTGCATTGTTGCAGGTGCTGTCCTTCCAATGACATCTTAAACTGAGGTCCCATCTTTCTGTTTGGGTGGACATTAAAAATCCTATGGCACTATTCAAAAAGAGAAGGGAGTTTCTCTGGCATAGTGGCTAAGAATTCTGCAGGTAAAATTGGTCATTCATTTCATGACTATTTGTAGGACCTTGTGTGCATTTTGTTTGCTACATTTGCCAACATTATACAGTCATTTTACGTAAAATTCTGTGAAGCATATTGTGATGTCTTCCTGACATGAAAGTCACTATATCAAATGCAAGGATAACAAGATGGGGTGTAGTGACAATTGAAGATAGTCCATTGCAGTAAATGAACATTAACCATGACAATTGCCTCATAGGGAAGAAACTTGCAAGAGATTGGAAGAGATTGCAACATTTTTTCTTGTGGGATTAGATGATTTTAAAATTATCAACAGCTGGAAGTCAACAAATAGAATGCTCCTTTGCAGCCTACATAATGGAGCAGATTTTCTGGAATTGGCTTTATATGACTGTTCCAGAACTATGCCTTTAGTAATAATAATAATCCTTGCTTTTGATATAGCACCTTATCACGTCGTTGAGACGTCTCAAAGCGCTTCGCAGAATATAGTGTAAAGTGAATTGACAGTATATTTTGTGGGTGAAAAATGGTTGCCCTTCATATCCGAAGATGGCTGTTCACACAATTTGAACACCTGGGTGCGTAAATTTGTTTATAATGTAGAAGCTGCTGCCCGCACAGCAACCACATTCTTAGGTAGTGAGCAGTGTAACATGGTGTCAAGGAATATCCAAGAAGAACAGACCACTTGCTAACCGCACTGACATATTTCCCATGACAATATTGTGACATTTCTCCCTCAACTGTTTCACTACTTTTGCAAGTTGGTTTCTATGTAAAAAATGGAATAGCAGTAGTTAAAATTCTGAGCAATACCAACAGCAAGAAATTGCGTTTATAATAGTTTATCTCATGTATTGATGTTGGATTGTGCATTCCCTCTTGAACATTTCAGAACTGAAATTGGTAAGGCCTGGCTGGTTTCAAATGGAAATTGAGCGGCTGAATTGTAAACATGAAAAAGACTGATTAAAATTTTAAAGATCCAATCCTTTGTTCAACATTACCACGGAGGAATGCTGAAGTTGAGCAATTATAGAACAGTTTTGTACATCTAGATCTATACTATTACCAACAGCTGAAACACAACTCAAAATGATGCTGGAATATGAGTGAAAGTTCTTTACAACTGTTCTTCACAAACACAAGAACTCATCATGGTTAAGAATCTCAAGTCCAGCTACTGAGATTTTTTTTTGGTCAGCCGGGTATCTGATACATGCAGAAACCCATAACCATGCTTAAGAGTATCTAAAGCAAACTGAGATTTCCACGTATTCCACCTACACATGGAAATCCCAGAGATAAATTGTTGGAATGGAATGCGCTCTCTTTTCCTGGAGGGACTCATCCTGCTTACCTAACTCTGGAAAGAATTAGGTGCAGGTTGGCAAGAGCAAAGGCTTGGGACCCCAGAGTATGCATTGGGGTACTACTGGAGTTTAACCAGCTAAAACTGCATAGCTTACCATTAATATTGCTGTCCGACAAGCTTTCCAGCTGCTTGTCCGGCTAGAATCACCCTACCTGTGAGGGCTTTGGCTTGCAGGGTTAATAGGAGCTGAGTGGGATGACTGCCTGCCCCCAGTGTCTGGTCTGCCCTTCAAGGTCCTGCAGATGAGCCAGGAGCAGAGTTTCTGTTTTCTAGTTCTGGAGCGCATCATCTCCATAAGGAGAGGGGGCCTCATACTCATCTTACCTATAGCTAGAAAACACAAGACAAGAAATAGCGATCCTCAAGTGTACACTGGGATTGCTGAGATTGAACCAGTTGAAACTGTGAGTTTACCAATTTCCAACTGCTTGTACAGCAATGTCTACCCTATACTTCAAAGCACTCTCTTGCAGGGTTACTAGAAGTTAAATGCCCTTCATAACAAACGTACCCTACAAAACCCATTGATGAAGCAGAGAGGCAAGTTAATTAGCAACACTGGAGTCCTGTGGACATGCCTAGAATATGTGTTGGATAACTGATTCCATCACTGAGCATTCACTCATCTACATATTAGACTTGGAGCCCACTTAATCCAAGAGAAAGACTCTATTTAGCCGCCCCCAGTTGTGCAGTTTCCGTACCTTTTCCCATATAAAATATAAAGAAAGGAAGAGTGCATGCTGAGTAAGCAACCAATGTTATAAGAACCTGGTTTGCCCTGCCTTGATGAAGTGTATTAACAACACTTGTTTAACTTTCCTTGTGTTAATGCCAAAATTGCTTGAGCAATTACTCAGATTTGGGCTCAGGGCTCGGCATAAATCTTTGAAAGAAAAGCTTTTCTCATATTAATTTTTTAAGAATAGACTTTAAAATATGATTGTAGATTCAGGGCTTTTTGCTCTTCATCACTAGTTTACTGAAGTACTGAATATTGTTTATATCACACTGGAAAAAAAACAATTGAAAATTATAAAAGGGATTCAAAATAAGTGTGACTTTTTGACTATATTGAAATATATAAATTTAGCAGCAAATAATAGAGTTAAGGTTGTGGTCACAAAAAAAACTTTAAACAAAGGTATTTTCGTATTTGTTGCCTTTAAACAACAAATACAAAAATACGTAAACACTGAAAGTAACAGGTCAGCACGTGAAGTAAGCATTATTACAGGAAACACGAGAGTGCATCTTAGCTGCTCTTTGTGAGTGTTCTCAGCGATTACCTCAGCCTGAATTTGAATCTTGGGGTCTCTACCACTGTTAGTATTTATAGTTCTGTTTATTAATTTATATTAATCCAAGAAAACAAACCTGAATGCAACCTGCAATTCTGCACATGGCAAAAGTCAAATTGTACTTTGCGCTTTCCTGCACCAACATTTTTAATTAACTTTTAATACCTAATCTGCCACCAAACTTTATGATTAACTTATTTTTAATTCCCCTAAATAGTTGCGCTTGTTTTTACAGTAATTCATTATCTTATGAAATGTGGAATACTGGCAATGATCAATACACAGTATTGTTTACCAAGAAGGACCTCTACCCAAATAACTTTGGGATGCCTTGCATTGATAAAGGGACACGTACACTCTTAATGTAACTTGGGGTGTTGAGGATAATTATAGAGCCCCTCCTGCTGATATCTAGCTCTGGATAGACCTGGGATCTTCTTAGATTGTATACCTCAGCAAGTCACCGAATGATCAGAGAGATTAAACAGACATATTTTTTTCTGATAGAACCACCCCTTTCAGGAGAGATTTAAAACTGGGTAATGAGGTATTTACTCCTTACAGTGTAACTTCAGTAGCCATCTTTGGCAACGTCTTTACAAAGATACACTACTTCCTTTGTTAAGTGCAGTGAGAACACTTCACATAATGGAGCCACTGCACAGTTGTACACTGTGAGACAGCTGCCACACCTCAATGCTGGAATGCACTGATAATTCACAGTTACACAGAGTAGAACCATAAAATCCACAATTCTACCAAGACACAGATAAAACCTTGCTATTTAAATGCATACAGTTGGACACTGAACCATCTACAAAGATTCCCTGAATTATATAAGGCATGACTGCATCGATCATCTTATTTGGCTTAAAAGGGTATCAGTTGGGAGCACTCTTGCGTCTGAGTTGGACAGTTGTGGGTTCAAGCCCCACATCAAGTCTTGAAACACACAGTCTAGGCTGACACTCCAATACATTGCTGGGGTTGTGCTGTATTGTTAGACCTGCCATCCTTTGAATGAGACTTTAAACCAAGATCCCTTTGCCTGTTCAAGTGGATATTTAATATCACGTATCACTATTTGAGAAGTAATGTTAGTTTCTCTATGTATCCTGGCCAACAATCCTCCAGGGAAAATTTGTCATTCACTTCATCGATATTTGTGGCACATCGCTGTATGCAGATTGGCTGTGAAATTACACAGGTCATTACACTTTACAGGAAATCCTGCAAACCATGTTGACGATGTGATAAAGTGCTATATCAAATGCAAATATTCTTATAATTACAAGTTAAATATAATCTGACATATTTAATAGTAATAATCCTTGAATTTGATATTAGCACCTTATGTCAACAATGTCAAAGTACAACATTGCAATGAACAGCTGATCTGCTTCAGCAGTGCCAAACCAACAGCAATGAGACGTCAAATATAAGCGGTTTTATTGAATTTCGATCATTGACTAGGAGGACTCCATGGTCTTATTTTAAAATAGTGGTGCGGGATCTTTACCATCTACGTGACAGGCAGAAGTGATCAATGTTTAATATTAAATTCAAAGGACAGCATTTCCAACAATGTAGCATTCACTCAGTTCTACACTGGAGGATTAACATAGAATTTAAATGCTGGTATGGAGCCTGAACCCACATCCTTCTGACTCAGAGGCAAGAGTGCCATCTACTGAGCCAAAGCGACACCTCCTGATTGTTTTATTCTTCCCTGTTGTGTATCTTTTATGAGTGAGGAGATATGAAGCATTTCAAATGAAATGATCAACTTGTGAACACCAATTGCAGTTTGAACAATTTCCTTCATATGTTTGGTGGAATGGATCTACCTTCAGGCTGTTAATAATTTATATGTCCAGTTATTGCCATGTGGAAAATGTCAGTTTGTGTGTTTGAGGTCTTAACTCAGGAATGATCCAAATGTGTGCAAGATGGAAACACTGAGCTCACAAGGGAGAGAGGCAACACTGTGAAATGATGAGTAAACAGGAACCGAAAAGATAAAGGACATCAGTAATGGTATACAGGTATACAGGATATGACTGTAACAAAAGCCACAGTCAAAGGTAATTGAAACATTTTAACTCTACCACAACAACTTGCATTTATATAGCGCCCTTCACCCAGAGTAGCATCCCAGAGCTTTCATTGAAACATTCCAACTTTACTGTTACACGACTTGTCGATGCTGCTTTGTAGTTAGATGAACTAGGCTTCTGATATTTCCTCCCTGTGGCAACGTGCCTGATTCCTGTACTGGAGTAACTTAGGATAAAGGGTCTTTTCACATGGCTGGACAGTTGTGGCAAGTCAAGCCAGGTGGACAGAGGAAGATGTTTGATTCTACGACACTGGACTCATTTCAGAAACTATTTGATGCTGCAGTAGGGAGCTGGATGACAAGTTGATATTTTAGATTAGTTCAAAGTGGGTTAAACGGTCTTCTTCATTACAATCCTCTCTTTTGATCTTGTGATTTCCGTTGGCTGATGTTGTGTGACTACTTTTCTCTCCCAGTGCTTAGTTCAAAGGCAAGAGTATTGCCCACAAAATTCACAGTCAATCCACTTTACAATATATTCTGTGAAGCGCTTTGAGACGTCCCAACAGCATGATAAGGCACTATATCAAATGTAATGATTATTATTAATAAAGGCAGAGAAACCTGGCACTAGGCTGCCTTACTTCTCCTTCAGTCTCAGGAGGAAAAACAAAAGATGGTTACCTGCTTTCAAAAACAAACTGGGATTACTAGTACAGTGTGGGAACATTAGAATTCAGAAAGCACTATTCAAAAACATTCGCTACGGTAGAGCCCAGCATTTCTTCTGCAACAGCAGCAAAAAAAATAGATTCTTGGATTCTGTGGTTCCTGGCTTGCTCAACATCTTGTGTTTAACTGACTGACTGTTCAAGTCTGTGCAGTTTCCATGAATGCACATATATTCGATGCCAAGAATGTCATCATTGAATGCGTGTGCCAGTTACCCAGGCAGCAAACATGACTCTTTTATTCTTGCTGGACAGGACACTCACGCAAGAAGTGACACAAAAAAAGGACAATAACCACAAAATGATGATCAGCTATGCCCCCATCACCATCCTCACCTCCAGTGCACACAAATCTTCTC